>NC_058101.1:55107500-55732500 GCF_020171115.1 Neogale vison | reverse complement strand
TTCTGTTTGTAAGGATTCTCTTTACATTTTAAAATTGTTTCACCACATAGTCTGTATTGTATTTCTTTGGATCATTTGGAAGGCTTACATATTTCTTTTAGATAATTTCCTTATAATCACAACACCATAACACATTTAAGCCTGTCTTTCTTTAGACAGAGCCATTTGAAATTTTAGAGCAGTGACAAAATAAATGCATGTCCACATTGCCCTTTGGCCCTTCCTCCAGTTTTAGTCGATTATATGATTTTCTATGAATTATCATCTTCAAAAGACATGCTTTAAATATTTATTTTAAAGAGAGAGAGAAAGAGGGAGAGGGAAGGAACATGTGAATGGAGGAAGGGCAGAGGGAGGGAAAGAGAATCTTTTTTTTTTTTAAAGATTTTATTTATTTATCAGAGAGAGAGAGAGCACGCATGCGTGCGTGCAAGCGCACAAGCAGGCAGAGGCGGAGGGAGAAGCAGGCTCCCTGCCGAGCAAGGAGCCCGATGCAGGACTCAATCTCACGACCCCAGGATCATGACCCAAGCCGAAGGCAGCGACTTAACCAACTGAGCCGCCCAGTCATCCCGCAAGAGAGAATCTTAAGCAGGCTCCACACCCAGTGTAGAACCCTCCCAGTGTATAACCTGACGCAGGGCTTGATCTTAAATCCCTGAGATCATGACCTGAGTCAAAAATCAAGAGATTGGACACTTAATCAACTGAGTCTCCCAGGCACTCCTAAATGGCTTCTTTTTAGCTTGGTCACAAAGGATAAAGACATAAGCATACTTACACTTCTTTTTTTAATTTTTAATTTTACACTTTCTTCCATACTTACACTTTATTTTCTTTCACCCTTCTCTTCTGGTTATTATAATTTGCAATAGTTTCTACTTCGTTCATATCAATTACATTTATATTTTATTCTTGTAGATAAATTTCTCATCTTTGTTTCATCTTTATTCTACTTCTAAGTGTAAAACTATCAGTTTCTTTTTGTGGATTTCTTTGGTATGGATTAACCTCTCTTCGTTGGCTAAAAATCTACTCTAGTAGTTTCTTCAAGAAGGGTACATAGGAACACTTTCGAAAGTGTTTTTCTGATTTTTTTTTAATCTGAAAAAATTAATGGATCTTATTTTGTTCCCTTGAATTTTGATACTGTAGTGCAGATTTTTTGTTTTGTTTTATTTTGTTTTGTTTTTTGTTATATATAGAAAATGTGTTTGGGGCATTGGAATTCCCAGAGTTTCAGAAAGTAAAGCTGCCAAATTGTCCCTATCTCTAGGTAGGTTAAACCAGATGTGAGCTTTGGACACTTTCCCACTGATATTTCATAATTTGGGTCCAAGCCAAAAGTACCACTTTCTAATAGTATCAAGTGATTTGACTTAGCAAATTTATATACTCAATAACAGTTTGGTATTTTTTTTTAATTGTTTATTTCTTAACTCAGTATTTCCTAATCAAAATATCTAACACCTGATTTATATTTATTCATTGATGAATAAATGAATGAACAACTCTTGTTCATCTGCTTTGGTGATAAACCTCATCAAATCTATTTCAGTAAGGACTGTCCTATTTTTCAAGGCCTTCACTTTCTGTATTAAAGTTTATAATTCATCATTCCCCAACATAACCTCTCTGACCCAAGCAGCTATAAGTCTTTACTAATACAGTCTGCATTCTCTCCCCAACCCATTCCCAACTTGCTCCATGAAACCAGACACTCCAGATTTAGTCTGGTAGCATTGCCTTTCCCCTGACTCCACTTAGCCTGCAACCAAAAAGACCTGTGTGTACAACTGCATGCTTTATTAAGGTAGAGCCTGGCAGGAGTCTTGCATTCTTTTCCCCTGATGTGTCTGTATTTTGACATCTGTGTGTTACTCTTTAGGGCTTCTCCAACTGGCTCATTGGCTTTCATTTTCCTCCACATTTCATTTGGTTTCTTTGAATAGCTAAACTGCTGCTTTCCTTTCTTCCTTGGAAGAGGGCAGCTGATTTGTTTCATAATGAAATGCATTTTTTTTTGTAAAAGTGATTAATTTCTCAACTACATGTAGGATATAGAAAAACAGATATCCCTGGCAGGTACTACTGAGTGGCCATATTTCCTAAGTCCCATTCTGCCTTAAGAAAAAAACACAAATATTTAAATTGGAGAAAGATGATCTGGGATTGATCCTGGCTTCATGACTTGCTCATTATGCTTCCCTGGGAATGTGGACCTTCTGAGACATGATTACCTCATCGGAACTAATGATTCCTGCCCGTGTGCTTCACAAGGTTATCACGGGACCTGGTGAATTAATGATGGTAAGAGCCATTATAAAACACTGATGGATTATAAAACAATAATTCTTACCATATAGGAAAATTCAAATCCAATTTGTAACTCCTACCTGGTCTTTTCCTTTCATCAATAGTTATTATTTTTTGAATATACAATATAATTACTATCCTTCCAGCAACAAAATCAATGAAGGTTACTATTTAAATTTTTTAATGAATGATGAACTTAGTTTACTACAATTTTTGCTAAACTAGTTTCCGACACAACCTCTCCCAGGGCCATGAAGTGTAATTTAAGAGCTGTGATCAGCCTCATAAATTTCCATATTACATTTCTAAGTAGTGGGAAAGAAACTATAACCCTACTGCTATCCATTTTCTTCTTCAAGTATGTATTTAGAAATGAGTGTCCTCACCATGGCCTATATTAAGCTGTGGGTCATGGCCCTGGATTAAGTTCTACTCAGCATTGTGGCCAGTGAGGCCTAAGAAGTGGGTATGCTTTACTTGATGTTGGTTACCATCATAAAGCCCAATATTGAACTCTGGCTTTCTCTGATTTAGTAATGGTAATTCTGACTAATGATGTTATTTTTAAAGTTTTTCTGGAGCTATACATTTTAAGAAATTAAAGCAATTTACAAGTTTTAGATTTGAAATGAATGGCTCACCTCCCCACTACATAAAACTTTAGATGTCATTTCCCTTTGTGAATGTTAGAATCACCTTATTTTTGGTATAGAACACATTCTTTTTCTTTTTTTCAGGTAAGATTTTAAAATTGTCTAAAATTTCAATAATTTCTGTATTGGTTTTTAAAAAGTAAATGTGCATTTTATAATATTAAAATACAAAAACATAAAATATTTAATAATATCTATAATCTTATTTTTTGTAATAAATACTAAAAATTTTGTATATGTTTTTCCAAATAAACACACACACAAAAAACACTGTTATCTATTTATTTTATTTATTTATTTTTTGCAAATACTTTTTTTTTTAAAGGTTTTATTTATTTGAGAGGGAGAGAGCAGGGGGAGGAGAAAAGGGAGAGGGTCTCAAGCATACTTCACACTGAATGCAGAGCCCTACTAAGGGTTCCGTCTCTCCACCTTCAGATCATGAGCAGAGCCAAAATCAAGAGTCAGTGCTTAACTGACTGAGGCACCCACGTGTCCTGCAAGCACATTTTTATTTAAATTATTTTTTAAAAGATTTTATTTAATTTATTTAGAGAGGGAGAGAGCATGTGAGCAGAGGGAGATGGAGAAAGAGAATCCTAAGCAGACTCTCCCCTACGTGTGGGATTGTTGAATCACGGTATTACACACCTGAAACTATAATATAACACTGTATGTTAACTACACTGGAATTAATTTTTTTAAAAAATCTAAATAAAACAACTATATCATAAGAAATTAAAAGTATGACTGGAAATGAAATAGAAGCAGAAATACAACTGGCTAAAAATAATACAAAAGAAACTCAACCTCTGTAGTAATTGGGAAAATGAAAATCAATATAAAAATATCATTTTACACCAAGCTGATGACAAATGATGAATTTTTTTGGACAAATTTGTAATGGACCAAAAAATGTGAAGTTTGAACAATGCCAAATTCTGGAGATATGGATAAAGTGAATACTTACACATAGGTATTAAGAATAAAAATTGCTATAACAAGTTTACAAAGTAATTTGGTATTCTCTGTTAAACATTTGCATATCCCATCAACCAGCAATTTCCCTTCTTGACATATACCAAGAGAAACTATTTCACATGCATACCATGGGATGTGTACAAGAATCTTTTTAGTAATACTACTCAAAATAGCAAACAAATTGGAAATGGTCCAAATGTTCATTGCCAAGAAAATGGAAAGGCTGTGCTATCATCACCGAATACACTTTCATACAGCAGTGAAAATTAATGAACTACATCAATATATTCTTTAAGTGCCCAAGTATTAAACTATACTTGGAGGCATGAAGCAAGGTGGGCAAAAGGAAGCTGAACCAATAACATAGAAAAGGATGGTCCTGGGATGCAAACCGAGAATTATAATCAATCTATTCTCATGCGCAGTGGGAACACATTTTCAAAGAGAAATTACCTTACCATACTTTTTGATGAGGAAAGAAAATTTAACTTTGCTTCACAGGTGGCAATTCAAGATTATTTACTGAATCTATAATCCAGTCATCCCCTGCTCCTTGTTCTGGATTTTTATGCCTTAAATCTACTTGCACACAGGTGCCTATAATTTCCCCTAAGTAGTTTCTCCCACTAAATATCTACTTTCTTCTCTTACCTCTTTCTCTGTCAAAGTTCTGCTTATCCTCGAAGGCACAACTCAACATGTTCATTAGAACTTATCCAATCAAAGTCTACCTTTCTTAGAACAGGCGTATACATGCAATAGAATAAGAGACGCAGAGTATTACTAGAAAGACACAGGAATCAAATAAACAAACATGAGACTTGATTGACACACTTGCACACGGTTTTACTCAAAATTTTAGTCCTTCCTTCCTCATTTCTGACTTCTTTTGCATTTTCACAAAACAATTGCTATTAAACATTCTTTTTTAAAAATGTGTTTGAAAAAAATGTGTCTGAGCTATGTCTTTTAAGTTCACCAATATTTTCCAAATTGAAAGTGCCTGGAAGACAAGGACTGTTCTTACAACAGATGCTATAGGTGCCTCATCAGATCCCATGGGGTCCCTTTTACAGATTGGATGTGCCCATCCCCTGGCTGCTGCCAGCACTGCTGTGCACAGCTCACACCAACCGTCTTCTCTGGAGGGTTGCCCTGGGACAATTGTAACTGCTCTGGCGTGTGTTTCTCCCCCGGAGCAGCCAGTAGCTGACTGACTGATGCACGGGTACAAAATCCCCTTGCTTTAAAGCTGGACAAGTTCTGTGGTACAAATTATACTTCTGAGCTCCCCCCAGGACAAGACTGAGGCTGGACTTGACCTTGTTTGGCATCTTCTTCTTCTCTCTTCTTCTTTCCTCGCTTCCTTATAGCGGTCTTCTGAGAGCACACCCTCGATAAATCACTTACACATGAATTCTCTCCAGTTCTGATTCTAGGAAACCTGACCTAACACAGTTATTGACAAAAATTTGTCTCATCTAAACTGTTGAGCACGATGATCAGAACATAATAGAAACTGATACCATTTCATTGAAATTAATTGTGTTAAAGTTTGCTGGGATGATACTGCTATCTGTGCAGGAGAAAGAATTTACTCTTCCTCATGTAGATCTATATTCAAGGACACTTGACTGTTAAAGACAGAACCCATTCCAGAATAGCTTACGCGCAAAAGATAATCAGTCCACAAACCAAAAACAAGAGTAGCTGAAGGCAACTTGAGTTAGTCATAGTTTCAGGCACAGTGGAATCCAGGGGCTCAGATGGTGTCATATTTCCATTTATTCCCCTTCTTTGCTGGTTTCTGTTTCCCTTTGCATATTGGTCTTGTTTTCTTCTTTTGTAGGTGGTTTCCTTCATTGTGTGGAGAAAGGTGATTATAGACAGCTTCAAAGTACTCTTCACAAAGTAATCCTCACTTCTTATGAGCCCACTGGAACAGACATCCTTTCTTGGAGTAGCCATATATAAAATTCCCCAAAAATATTGTGACTAAATGCCCATCTCTAAATGAATTACCACCACGTATGGAAAGTGATGTAAGAGAACTCAGGAATGCACTTATTTCTGTGGCCCAGGGCCCAGGTCAGGGTGGTCCCTTCTGGAATATGCAGAATCGAATCCTCTTAAGAGGATTTGTGTCTGCTTGAAGAAAGAAGCATGAAGTACTCGATATAGGAGAACAGTATCTTTCTGTCACTATACTCTAGAAGCCTGATTGTTGGTAAATCCATTCCAGATGCTTCTTTTATGTTGCCTGCCGCTGTTACCACACTTGGATCCTATTACAGGGTTTTTTACTCCAAGCGTCTTGCTTCAGGAGCTGTTCACTTTGGAGGGCTTCCTCGAAACTTACTAAGTCTCCCCCAGTTCCTATTCTTTGTTTCTCCTCTCCAGGGCATACCCTGATTCACTATTCAGCCCCCATGCTTGACTAGATAACTTGAGGAGGGCTGGAACACCTATCACTGGGTTCCAGTAGCTGGTCCCAGGTTCTAGGACAGTTCCTGGCAAGTGATTGCTCCTGCCTGCTGGGGCTTCTACAAAACTTGTCCCCAGAATGGTATGACTGGTTTGTATGACTCTCACATTCTGATTGGACAATAAACAAATACATAAAGATGTCTTCTTTATCTATTAGTCTAAATATTTATATCAATATAACACCATACTTCGATGAGCCCAATTTTAAACAAATTGTTTATATAAATGGAGGCCCCACCAGAAAAAAATTATTTTCCCAGGGACCTGCATGCTGCTAGGTCAGAAGTCCTAGCTGCCATACTCTTTGAAGCCTTCTAAGGAAAATTTTCTCAACCACATTTCTTGCTAAGGGATGCAAAAATTTTTTAAAGCATTTTTGGTCTTTTCTTTCATATAAAGAACCATATTTAGTACCAAACAACCACTCCTGAGCCATAATTATTTGGCCAGAAATAGTTGCTTGACCATAGGGTGATGATTTGGGTATTTTGGTAGAAAAATACGGCAGCAAATTCTGTATCACCCTCCCATAAAGGGGAGAGGCTCACAGCTTCTCTCTCTGATTGTTTAACCAAAAGAATATGGTGAAAGTGGTAAGGCACCTAGGCCTTACAAGGTCTTCTCATCTTTTGTAATACTCATTGTGATGCTGTGGAGAAGTCTAAGGAGCCATGCGAGGATACCGGCATAGAAGAAAAAGAGGCCCTATCTGGCAGCCTCAACTGAGCTCACAAATAACAACCAACCCCAAATTTCTAGGTATGTGGGTGAAGCATCTTGGAAGTGGATCTTCCAGCCCCATCTGAGACACCTCTGCTGATGCCACATGAAGCAGGAATGAGCCAAACCCACTGAGCTCAGCACAAATTGCAGATCTGTTATGCGGCTATGCATAGAACTCCCAGTCTCCCAGTCTCTGCTTCTCAGACATTAAAATGTGGGTTGGCACAAAAACTCTTTAGAGACAGGGAGCTCTTGGTCCCATTAAATTCTTGATGTTAGAGACTAAAATTGGGAAAGATAGAGAAATAAGTGTCAGTAACAAAAAAGTTAGAAGTCCATGAGGTTGGGAAAGAGACCATGATGGGGAGAAGCGAAAAGGCAGGGAGAGTCATGAAGGAACTGATGGAGTCCAGTTCAATCCCACTCCACTAGCCCTGTGTTGTCACATATATGTTTATATTAATCTTCCCCTATTTAGGCAAGGCATGGGTTGAACTGGTAGTCAGCACATCAGAACTCAACTAAAATAACCTTGAGCACCACCACGTTAGAAAGGAAAACAACTTGCCATTTCATTCATTAGTGGTTTATGAATATTTTTGTAATTAGCAAAAAGTGTTTGAAATTTTTTTAAATCAAGACAAAGAAACTGAGACTTTGATAGGCATATTAGTTTTTTATTGCTCTGTGATACATTTACCACAAACTCTGTGGCTTAAACACCACTAGTGTGTTATCTGACAGTTTCAGTGGGTCAAGAGTTGGGCATGGATCACCTGGGTTGTCTGCGTAGGGTCTCACAAGGTGTTGGTAAGGTTGTGTTTTTATCCAAGATTCAGGTCCCATTCAAACTCATCGATTGTGGGATGAATTCAATCCCTTGTGACTGCATAAATAAGAACACTATTTCCTCTTAGCGGTCACCTGAAGACTGCTGCCTCATCCTTGTCACATGGCCGGTGAATAAGCCCTCTCCACAACAACATGGCAGTCAACATCTTGCAAACCAGGAGAAGAATCTCTCACACTCCAAATCTTTTCATTCAAGAATGAACAGTCTTTTTTAAGGCCTAACCTAATTAAGTCACACATACCCAGAACAATCTCCTTTTTGATTAACTCAGTGTCAACCCATTTGGGACCTTAAATACATTTACAGAATCCTTTTACCCCTGTGATAAACCTAATCACAGGAATGCATACTCAAGGGGAGAACAACATGCACCAGGAGTGTGGAAATCTTGAGGGCCATCTCAGAGTTCTTCCAATCACAGTAGAATAATCAGATATAATACAGGACATCAAGTTAAATTTGAATGTCAAATAAACAACAAATAGTTTTTAATATGGTTTTTCTTCAACTTTGGTCTTCAGAATATTCCAGTGTCTAAAACAGGGTCACAAGATCAAATGTTCACAGGGGCCAGACAGGTGATATGAGTAGAACAGACCAGGTAGGAACTCCGGTAGACTGCGGTGCTCATGCCCCAGGTAATGGGGCTACGGCTCTACAACTCCACCTGGCTGTTGAAGGGAAGGGACAAGCCAGGTAGCCAGAACTTTTGACTTGTTTTTCAAGAGATAGTGCTTTTACTTGAATTTCCACTTAAATTTTCCCACTGACAACAGTCATCCTAAATAAATAAATAAATAAATAAAAATTTCACAAGCTATACAAAATATTCTTTTTTTTTTTTTTTTAGTTTTTTATTTTTATAAACATATATTTTTATCCCCAGGGGTACAGGTCTGTGAATTGCCAGGTCCACACACCCCACAGCACTCACCAAAGCACACACTCCCCCCAATGTCCATAACCCCACCCTCTTCTCCCAAGCCCCCTCCCCCCAGCAACCCTCAGTTTGTTTTGTGAGATTAAGAGTCACTTATGGTTTGTCTCCCTCCCAATCCCATCTTGTTTCATTTATTCTTCTCCCACTTAAGCCCCCATGTTGCATCACCACTTCCTCATATCAGGGAGATCATATGATAGTTGTCTTTCTCTGCTTGACTTATTTCACTAAGCATGATACGCTCTAGTTCCATCCATGTTGTTGCAAATGGCAAGATTTCATTTCTTTTGATGGCTGCATAGTATTCCATTGTGTATAAATACCACATCTTCTTTATCCATTCATCTGTTGATGGACATCTAGGTTCTTTCCATAGTTTGGCTATTGTGGACATTGCTGCTACAAACATTCGGGTGCACGTGCCCCTTCAGATCACTACGTTTGTATCTTTAGGGTAAATACCCAGTAGTGCAATTGCTGGGTCATAGGGCAGTTCTATTTTCAACATTTTGAGGAACCTCCATGCTGTTTTCCAGAGTGGTTGGACCAGCTTGCATTCCCACCAACAGTATAGGAGGGTTCCCCTTTCTCCACATCCTCGCCAGCATCTGTCATTTCCTGACTTGTTGATTTTAGCCATTCTGACTGATGTGAGGTGATATCTCATTGTGGTTTTGATTTGTATTTCCCTGATGCAGAGTGATATGGAACAATTTCTCATGTGTCTGTTGGCCATCTGGATGTCTTCTTTGCAGAAATGTCTGTTAATGTCCTCTGCCCATTTCTTGATTGGATTATTTGTTCTTTGGGTGTTGAGTTTGCTAAGTTCTTTATAGATTTTGAACACTAGTCCTTTATCTGATATGTCGTTTGCAAATATCTTCTCCCATTCTGTCAGTTGTCTTTTGATTTTGTTAACTGTTTCCTTTGCTGTGCAAAAGCTTTTGATCTTGATGAAATCCCAATAGTTCATTTTTGCCCTTGCTTCCCTTGCCTTTAGCGATGTTCCTAGGAAGATGTTGCTGCAGCTGAGGTCGAAGAGGTTGCTGCCTGTGTTCTCCTCAAGGATTTTGATGGATTCCTTTCTCAGATTGAGGTCCTTCATCCATTTTGAGTCTATTTTTGTGTGTGGTGTAAGGAAATGGTCCAATTTCAGTTTTCTGCATGTGGCTGTCCAATTTTCCCAACGCCATTTATTGAAGAGGCTGTCTTTTTTCCATTGGACATTCTTTCCTGCTTTGTCGAAGATTAGTTGACCATAGAGTTGAGGGTCTATTTCTGGGCTGTCTATTCTGTTCCATTGATCTATGTGTCTGTTTTTTGTGCCAGTACCATGCTGTCTTGATGATGATAGCTTTGTAATAGAGCTTGAAGTCCGGAATTGTGATGCCACCAACTTTGGCTTTCTTTTTCAATATCCCTTTGGCTATTCAAGGTCTTTTCTGGTTCCATATAAATTTTAGAATTATTTGTTCCATTTCTTTGAAGAAGATGGATGGTACTTTGACAGGAATTTCATTAGATGTGTAGATTGCTTTAGGTAGCATAGACATTTTCACAATATTTATTCTTCCAATCCAGGAGCATGGAACATTTTTCCATTTCTTTGTGTCTTCCTCAATTTCTTTCATGAGAACTTTATAGTTTTCTGAGTATAGATTCTTAGCCTCTTTGGTTAGGTTTATTCCTAGTATCTTATGGTTTGGGGTGCAATTGTAAATGGGATTGACTCCTTAATTTCTCTTTCTTCTGTCTTGTTGTTGGTGTAGAGAAATGCAACTGATTTCTGTGCATTGATTTTATATCCTGACACTTTACTGAATTCCTGTACAAGTTCTAGCAGTTTTGGAGTGGAGTCTTTTGGGTTTTCCACATATAGTATCATATCATCTGCGAAGAGTGATAATTTGACTTCTTCTTTGCCGATTTGGATGCCTTTAAGTTCCTTTTGTTGTCTGATTGCTGAGGCTAGGACTTCTAGTACTATGTTGAATAGCAGTGGTGATAATGGACATCCCTGCCGTGTTCCTGACCTTAGCGGAAAAGCTTTCAGTTTTTCTCCATTGAGAATGATATTTGCGGTGGGTTTTTCATAGATGGCTTTGATGATATTGAGGTATGTGCCCTCTATCCCTACACTTTGAAGAGTTTTGATCAGGAAGGGATGCTGTACTTTGTCAAATGCTTTTTCAGCATCTATTGAGAGAATCATATGGTTCTGGTTCTTTCTTTTATTGATGTTATACAAAATATTCTTATGGACTATATATCAGCCCTTGGTAGCCAGTTTGTGACCCATAATCTGGTGGTCTGTAACCACCAAAAGTGGAAACTCAAAAACCTTCATCCTCCTGGCATGCAGGAAGGGCTTTCCCTGGTCCTGCTCATGGCACTCTTCCATCTGAAGCTCACAGTATTTATGTCCCTTTATATCCCCACTTCATTTAGCCACTGAGCTTCATCTCTAAAACAAAATTGATTTGCCACATCAGAACACTGATTTACAAGACCTACAAGACAGCCATAATGTCAACAAATCAAGAGCCAAATTTACAAATCCTCCAAAATGCACAATAAATGCCAAATAAAAACTTTCAATTTACCAATCTTTATTTGTAGGAAGCATAAATCAGAGATGAGCATGGAATGGTACTGGCATTCTTATGATGAAAATTTGAAATTCTGATTCTCTTTTAGTTTACATTTCCTTTCAAGTTTGATCTTCTCTTCATAAGTGGACTTCTGATTTTAATCACCACAGAAATAATAGCCTTAGTTGCAGCTTATGAAAGGAGCTCAGCTGATGAAGGCTGAGGTTAGGTATTAAAGCCCATATTTTTAAAATTTGGAGACTCAGTAGGATCTGTTGGGTTTCATTTCTGGTCAGATTTTCAGACACTGGAAGGACAGCCTAGGGGTGCCTGGGAGGCTCAGTGGGTTGAAGCCTCTGCCTTCAGCTCAGGTCATGATCTCAGGGTCCTGGGATCAAGCCCCGCATGGAGCCCCGCATCTGCTCTCTGCTAAGCAGGGAGCCTGCTTCCCTTCCTCTCTCTCTGCCTGCCTCTCTGCCTACTTGTGATCTCTGTATGTCAAATAAATAAATAAAATCTTTAAAAAAAAAAAAAAGAAAGAAAGAAGGAAAGAAAGAAAGAACAGCTTAGATACAAGCCTTTACTAGTTGGCCAGGAACCCGAACAATCCAACCCAGAGACCTCAGCCTTGCTTGGTTTGTTTTCTTGTGGCATTTAATACCTCTTATGGGGCTTGACTTTAAGATGCATTCTCTTTGGAGACCATTCCCAATCTTTGGCTAGAAGCTGTTAAGGACCTAACTTTTGCTCCGGGTAAGGTGAAAACATAAGAGGTGACAGGTGCTCTGGGGCAATTTACAGCTCTGGGATAGTGACGGGAGATGAGCGTGTGCTTATTTCTAGGATTCCCCTGGACATCAAGGAGCTTCTTCCCCAGCTCTCTCACTATCCTTAAAAATGGCTAATGTGCCAGAATGTTGGCAACTGCCAGAACCTTGGGGCAGCCCGTGATATCAGTCCATATTATTAAAGGGAAGTAAAGTGGCAGATAGAAGTGAGAAGCTCCAAGTAAGTACTTTCATGTCAGGTACCTCCAATTAAAACTACGTAATCTCATGGCAAAAGGAAGACAAAGATCATCTAGCCTGCCTTTTCTGCTTGTTTTGGTATCTCAGGTCCTTCTCTTCTTCTACTGTTACCATCAACTATGTGGTAAAGAGACTGAGGCTGAGAGAAATAAATGGGTAATAGAAGCAGCAAGGTTCTTGGGGTGAGGGAGGGGCCAGAAAGAGAAAGAAAAGAAACAGCAGGCAAAAAGGAGGTGTGTTTAGAACAGTGAGTCCCAAACTTACCAGGATAAAGATCCTTCCCTTTTACAAGGAGTGGGGGGAAACCTTTCTATGCTGAAAGGAAAAAAGATTCTTGGGGGCACCTGGGTGTTTCAGTTGGTTAGGTATCTGACTCTTGATTTTGGCTCAGGTCCCTATCTCAGGGTTGTGAGATCAAGCCCCATGTCAGGCTCCCACCGGGCATGCAATCTGCTTAAGATTTTCCCTCTCCCTCTGCCCCTAACTCTTCCCCTTCTTAAAACAACTTCTGTTCATTACAGACATGTAGAAAAATTAAAGAGAAGGCCATAAAATACACCCATAATTTGTCCCACTCAAAGATAATAGCTGCATGGACCCCTTATTAAAGGGACCATATATATACTAAAGATATATAATATCATATATAATATTATCATGTCATACTCCCTCATAGAAGAAAAGTTATTTCGTTACTGTTTATTGATTGTGAAAATTCAGTGACAGCTACTGTAAATTTAGCATTACCGTGATTGAAATGTCCCAGGGGCATGTATAAATGACTCATTCAGACTGTAGATATTTTGTGTCTTCTTACCTCGCAGGATCTCTTCTTCACCTACACACCCTTACACAGTTGGTTACTCCAATCACAATCACAATAGACTACATGGGTGTGGTAGTTTATTAAAAATATTTACCATGCATCTACTATTTTTAAGGTACTGTGTCCAAGGACTGGGTATGTACTTGTGAAACAAAGAAAAGAAAAGAAAAGATTTCTTAGAAAATACTTTTTCACGTGTGATTTTTACTAAAACCTAAATATAAAAATTTTCAAATGATTCTCTTTTTAAATAAGGAATTAGAGTAGATTCAACTTTATTACTGTTGTAATATCACTCTCACTGCCACTTAAAAATTTTTATCTTGGGTGAGAGAGAATGGGATAGAGTTACAATTAGAACTTAGGAAACTGTGAATAACAATCTTGTGTTTTTCCAATGTAGAATATTGTATATTTGAACATTTTCTATCATAACTTACTGTTATAACTGACCAGAAAAAAGGGCAAGAAGCACTGCTTTGTAGAATTCATGTAGTAGGTGGTTCTGTGGCAGGCATAGTACCCATGAAATATGCTGTGGATCTTCTACAAATACCTGCCATTGCAGGTCTTGAGAGTAAAATGATCCCCATTGCTACTGGAAAGGAGGAATAGAACAAATGTGATGGAATGGGATCATAGCAAGGAGAGCAAACTTTCGCTGAGGGACTGAGAGGCTCCATGCACTGGGCACTGGGATACAGATAGAAATCAAATTGCCCCATACTTGGTGGGAGCTTGTGGATGGGGAGAATCAGAAAGTCAGTGAACCAATCCAACATGTAGACTGTTAGATTAGACCCAACATACATCCAGCTCACAGTTAGAGCAACCATTCAAAGCAATAATAATAATAATCCCTCACAGTTTCAGCATGGGAGTAAGTATTATAAGGTAAGAATGGTTGGTCCAGGAGAAGGAAGCTGGAAGGATGGTCATTCCAGGCAGACAAACAGCACGTGCAAAGCCACATGTGAATTTGCAAAGAGTTCAGGGACTCTGGAGAATCAGCTGGAGAGGATCAATGCCAGAAAGATAAACTGGGACCAGATTAAGAAACGGATACCACTTTTTGTTTGGAATTAATTCTAAAGGCTAATGTTCCCAAGGAAGAGTATAAACACCTTTGCTGGTACACCAGGTCAATCTATTTATTTATTTATTTATTTATTTATTTATTTATTTGTTTGTTTTAAGGACTTTATTTATTTATTTGACACAAAGGGGTGGGGGAGAGCAAGCACAGACAGGGGAGCAATAGGCAGGGGAGAAGCAGGATCCCCGCTGAACAAGGAGCCTGATGAGGGACTCAATCCCAGGACCTCGGGGTCATGACCTGAGTTGAAGGCAACCACTTAACTGACTGAGCCATGAAGGAACCCCAGACCAGGTCAATTTAGGAACATTTTTCAAATCATTATTTAGTTATTTTAATTTCCCTTCATGTTTAATAATAATAATAATAATAATAATAAACCCTAGCTTATGGAAATTGAAATTTAGTGAAGATTATTGCTTAGTACAAGGCTAAGTGTTAAAACAGAGTAAGTGAACTTACAGAAATTATTAAGGACAACATTATGGAAATGATGCAGAAATACAGCAAAAAAAAAAAAAAAAAATCACAGAGTTGGCAGGCAAATGAGGAAAGCCTACGGTAGAATACTGTCATAGAATCTGAGCCCCGGAAGTGATGTGAGGCAGGTTTTAGGACAGTGTTTTTGGGCTGTGTTCTACTTGCCAGAAGAAGGCTCACACAGCAGCATGTAGGATGAGCCTAGGCAAAAGGCAGGTGTCGGGGGGGAGGGGGGATCCTGGATTGGGGGACCAATAGTGGTCCAAGAAAGAGATTGTGATAATACACGAGGCAGTGACAGGCAGTGTTGATAGAGATGAGGGACACACTCCAATATGCCTCCCTTGCTTCCTGTCAAAACAGAGCACAGCTTGGCTAACAGGCAGGAAATGAGAAGGAGAAGATGGCTTTTTCCAGATAATTATCATTTATGCATCCCTTCCCGCTTATTGGCATTAGGATCATAATGTCACATGATGGTGATGTTTTCTCCTGGTGCCCGGAAGCTGGGATTCTAAGTGCTCATAAATATCTTTGGGGATGGACGAACCAGAGAGTATGAAAATGGACTTTCTGAGTTCATCATGACAGCATTTGGCTGAACTGCCAGCCACTTAGGAGTGGCCACACAAAAAGAAATGCCACTTTGAAGTTCATTAGTTGCCATCAAATATAAAAGAGGAGGCAATCTCTACCAGGTGGATTGATCATTCCTTTCTGATGGTCTGAATAACTCAAGATTTAATAGTTCCAGCAAACACAGGCAATGGTGTGGAAGGGAGAAAAGGGATGTGGTAAGCACCATTTCAGTTTTTCCTGCTTGGTATCCATCTTCATTTTTTTTCCTATCAGCATCCAAAAAGCCACTCTTCTCATTAATCCTTGGTTATGGCTGGATCTAACCTCATCCCATACAAGACTCATTTTGGGCCGATTAGAGTGTTCTACTCCCATGATCAGAATGCTCTGTTCATAGTCACACAGTGCAAGTCCAGTCAAGGAGACTCAGTCCCAGCATGTTTCCGGAACTAGTAGATAAATATGATTTTTCACAACCACATAACCCCAAAGTGCCAGAGGGCCATCATGGGGAGGAGAGGGACCCCATCCAGAGAGAGATGGACCTGCAGGAGACCAGGTGCTTTTTGTCTTGATGTTGTTGTGTGGTCCTTTGGATAGTTTCTCTCCCTCGACCTTACAGTTTTGTGAGAACGTGTCCTACCAGCTCCCTCCCTATTTTTTCCTCCTCAGGGCAATTTCAGTTGAATCTCTGATACCTACAACCAAAATTCATTATGCAGCCTCTCTGTTTTTGATGCCCTGGAAAGCCCAGCTCAGTAAATGCAGCTGGGTGGGACGGGGGAACAGCCGTGGAAGGGAGGCAAGCGTTGTGGGGAAAAGATAAGAAGGTATAAGCTCACACTTTATTTCAATTCTGCAAGGATTAATTGAGGGCTTGCTTCATGAAAAGTAGTGTGTTGACTAAGATCGGGCAGAGGAGTCGAGTTCTAAAGACTAAAGAAAATGGTCTGTGTCCTTAAAATGATAAGACTCTAGAAACCATTCAGGACAGAACAAGGTGATGTGAGCTCTGGCCTTTGCTGCACCAAAGCCCACTCCAAAGCCAACTTCTCTCAAGACAGGGTGCCATCTCCCATCCCAGTAGGGAAATTGACACCAGCAGCTGAAAACTCCTGCAATGTCCTTGTCTGGACAATACCAGCCCTGTAAGCATGTGTGAGAAACAAAACTACAACCTAAAAGGCCATGCAGATTGAAACATGATCTGGAAAGAGCTTCCCCACTGCCTTTCTTCCTCTCTATTGTGTTTGTCCCTCCAGCGATTGCATTTTACTTCATTGCAAAAAATTGAGCATTGCCTGAAAACTTTGGAAGGAGAGGTGAAAGGTAGGAGGGAGGGAAGGAGGAAGGAAAGAAGGCAGGCAGGCAGAAATATTGGCTGCCTCTTGGAGTTTGTTGACATGGAAACATGATCTATTTCCCTCTGAACAAAGATTCCAGTACAGTTGCAATACTATTGTGTATTAATCCAACGAAAATAACTGGGTAGGGATCACAAAGAACTACCCAAGAAATAAAAGCTGAAAGAGAATCTAGATAAAAAGTTGGAGAGAAATTCCCTGGAAATTCAAAAAGAAATATCCAGTTTGGAAGGTGAAATCACAAATCTGGGAAACCCTGCTGCTGCTTTTCTCTCTGCGTGCTTAGCCAGCAGAAATCAGGTCGTTTGCAGGTCCTGTCTGCCCTTCTGTCCTGGAATAAGAGATGTACAGCCACTTGTTATCTGAGTGCGCTAAGAAATCTTCCCCTTCTCACCTCCTAAATGGAACCATTGGGTCTATAAGCAGCAAGAATTTGGTATGCAAAACACCAACAGCCTGGATCCCTCTGGATTTAATAGCTGTGTGCCTCCTTCGTCCTGCTTTGGAAAACCTTTTCTCTAGCCTCCTTTGCCTGGCTGCCGAATTCCTAGCATGGCCTTTCAAGTTGAAGGACACACATTTATGGCTTTCCCTCTGAAATTGAAATCCAGGGTACGTAAAGCATAGGGGGAAATGAGGAGTCTTTAAGTCAGCAAGCAGGCCAGTTTGTGGGAAATAGTCAGAAATGTCTGTGAAAAACAAAAGCCAGAGAATAAAATAACAATGCTTGCAATACTCATTAAGATTATAACTACCATAGGAACCCGGCCCAAGCAGTCCCACATTTGTAGCTAGAAATGGGAATATGTGTTCACGTGGGTTTTGATGGACAGAATTATGCAGTTGTCACCTCGAATTTTTTTTTAGAAGTAGAAACATATATATTGTAAGTTAGTAGGAAACTCAGATTCACACCCGCCTTTATAAAGACTCGTCAGCAAACTTGCTATGCAAGCCCAAATAACGGCATCAGGTCACTATAGACTGGCAAGCCCTGGGAATGGAGCACACTGTCCATAAGAGATGTGTCAAAGGACAGCTACAAAGTCTGCAGGGACTGGGAGGTGGGGTCATTCAGGAGGGAGACAAAAGCGTGGGGTGGAAAAGCACAGGGACTGTTTGGGAAATGGTGGTTAATCCAGGGACCGCACTAGGAGTCTGAGAGACCAAGAATGGCAAAGAAACCCAAAGCGGTAGTGTGGGGCCAGGTAATACTATTTAAGGAAATTTGAATTTTACTGATAGGCAGTGGGGTGCCACAGATGATCTTAGAAGAGAGTATGCTATAATCAGATCTGTGCCTTTTGAAAAGTCACTTTTGAGACAATCAGCATGAAACGCAAAGCAAGCATGTCAGGAAATTAACTTTTTAAGATGATCTGTTCTCAGATTTTATGGGAAATTGGCTATTCTGGGTATGGCAGATGCACCAAGGCACCTTCAGAGAGAGGAATCCCTTTCTCCCATTTTCCCAGCTGTTGTCACTGCACTGCCTGGGAGAGGGGAGAGATCTTCTGTTGCACAACTTCAGAAGCAACTACAGATATGGCCTGTGGTCCACCCAGTCTCCTTGCCTGGGGAGAGCTGTCAGCTCAACAAACTAGAAGCCCAGATAGCCATTTCTGGAGAAATCATAGCTTCCTCCCTATTACAGCCCAGACAAGAGAGCTGGTCAATCGATAATTGCATGAAAAATTTTAATTAAAAGCAAAAAGAAAACCCAGCTACTGTTTGGTGCTTATAGCAAAACAACATGACACAGAATTGCTTAGGAACAAATTTTGGTTCTTGCAACTTCCCTCACTCTCAGGCTCAGGACCCTGGTTGTCTTAGTCTGTTCAGGCTATAACAAAACACCACAGATTGTGTGGCTTCCACAACAAACATTTATTTCTCACAGTTCTGGAAACTGGGAAGTCCAAGATCAAGGCACTGGTAGATTCACGTCTGGTGAAGGCTCCCTTCATGGTTCATAGATGGCTGTCTTCTCTGTGTCCCCACATGGCGGAAGATACAAGGAGCTCTCTGAGGTCTCTTTTACAAGGGTATCAACCCCATTCATGAGAACTCCACTCACACAACCTAATCACTTCCCAAAGGCCTCATCTCCAAATGCCATCATGTTGCAAGTTAAGTTTTAACATTTGAATGGAGGTAGGACACAAATACTCAGTCTATAGCACTGGTCCAATCTTAACCTCCTAGCTCCCTGATCTCCTCACAATGACCTACTCCATCTTACCTCACTGAAGGTACCACCATCATGGCCTCACTTTAGTTCCCAAACACGTTGCTTCTGTCTCCTGCCCTCTCTAGCTGATGTTCCCCCGCCCCATTTCAGAAGCTCCCTCACCCTCATCCACTCTCAGTTAACCCTTGTCTACCCTTCACTACCTCATCTATCTTTGACTGTCATCATCAACCCTCCTTTACCCCCACGAGCCTTGTCTTCTCTCCACTAACCCCATCTAATTTCATCTATCTCCTTGACTAATCTCACCTCCTCTTGCAATTAATTAATATTTCTTGCCACTTTTATATCTGCCACAAAATAGTCACAACAGCAATAATGATGCTCACCCTCTCTGACAATGACATATGCTCTGCTAAAGAAGTACCTTTGGAATGAACAATTGATATAGGACTCATGATCCTTTATGTGTACTAGCAACATAGAGCTTCAAAGTCATTTTACATCATTGTTATTGTAAATAACATCACTGTAATCCTCCAAAGAATGTAAGATTTTCCCCAGATGAATTTCATGGCTTGTGAAGGTGCAAAAATAAGGAACATATTACTATTTCTGTTCACAATAATAAATACTATTTAGTGTCACACTGAGGGGTTCAGTCATGTGGGAGGTACTTCATATCATCTTCTCTAGTTCCATACAGAAGACATTTTACACGTGAAGAATCTGAAAGTCAGAGAGACCCAGTGACCTACCCGAAGCCACCCGGCCAGCAAATGGAAGCCAGACCTTCTAACTCTGAGTTTTTCTTTGTACCAAAAATAAACTCGTTCATGCTCTGTTGTCATGTGCATGTCTTCTTTGTGGACATTTGCATTTTAAAAGAAGAAAGTTCATGTGCAAGATAAAAGAAATGTTTTCTACTGGAAGAACTGTCTGAAAATTGTACCAGCATGATTAAAGTTTCCATGGTCCCTCAAGTTATAATTTGTACTTCTAAAGTCATACCTGTTTCTAACACCAAAAAAAGAAAATAGGTCAGATACTGAAGTTATCTTCCTTCTACTATATTCCCTTCTGTTTTATGCTTCTGTCTACTGCAGAGCATATTTAGCTCCCTTGCGTTGAAGCACAAGAAATGTGAGCTACTCTGTTATGCAAATCACAGGAGGAAAGAGTGAGCAGGAAAAAAGGCAGAATCTGCTGTGGTGGAAGTTCTGGAATCACTGGGCTCTAAGGTAAACAGAAGGATTAAGCAGTGACCTAGTTTGATCTCAGAAGCAAATGGAAGACTCTTAATGTGTTCTGAAGAAAAACTGGGAAGGAAAAGAGAACTGGTATTGATTGAAAGAATGGTACAATGGTTAGGGCACATTTCTGACCCCAGACTGCCACATCCAATTCCCAGGCCACTTCCTAACTGTGTGACCATCCCTACTATGTCTTGGTTTCCTCCTGTATAAAAAGGGAATGATTATAAAAATAGTACCTACCTCAAATGGGAAAGAAGGAGTCAAGTTATTGATGTGTGCAGTGTGTATGGAATAGGGCTGATCCACAGACTAAGGGCAACATGAATAACAGAGATCCATTCATTGGTGGGCTCCATTCTTGGGCCACTTCTTGGGTGGGTGAATTAAGCTGCTTTGATTGTTAAGGTGCAGAGCTTCATTTCAGTTCCAGCAAGAAAGAGGAGTTTCCCATCAAATGCACAGGAAATGAAGAAGAACGTGGGATGGGTTGTTCAGCCAGATCACACGGAGATGGCAATACTGTTTAGCACTTGGGAAGGACTATCCTGTGCCATCTGGCAGCAGACATGACTGAATGCATATTCCACTGATCCCAGTTTTGCATTCCACTGTTGGGACAATGATTTGATTACCTCTATAGTTTGGTGCCTTCAATCACCAAAGGGATTTTGAAAGAGGATTTTGGTTCAGTGGGTCAAAATGAGTCTGGACAGTTAAAGAACTTACTTAGCCAGTGACCACGCAGGCTCTTGCCAACTCATTAATCAGCTACCAGTGAAGCAAGTGCCCATCCTGATCAATACACCGAGGTCTGGGGGGGGGGTCCCAGAGTCCGCTTTCCTAAGTAGGGACCAGCGTGAGGCTGGTATGTAGAATATGACAGACGACTATCCAATACAAACAATTATTTCATTTCACCTTAGCCCTGTGAAATATTGTTAAGTCCCATGTTTCAAAACACATCCCTTATAGGTGTGGTTTTTCCAAGGAGAACAGTTGGTCATAGACTCTGATGGTCAGGTCCATGGCCAGACATCCTGTTGACCTTAGAGCATCACAATTCTCTAAGGGCCTCTAATTCTGGTGTGTTTTCATTTCACTAATCCTTAAGCACACCAAGTAATAGAAACTCTGCAGAAATGTTTATGCTATTTTGATTTTTACTACGTGTTCTTGATTTTATTTTCAACTTTCCCAACAAAAGATAAATACTTGTTCACTTAAGAAAGGAAGACAGGGTTCAGGAAAAAAGGAAGGAATGGAAAAGCATTTTACATCTGAGGTTCCCCAAATAAATTGCATTTCAAAATCACCTGAGAAGCCTGTTTATAAAACCACTTTATTGAGGCATGATTTACATTTGCTAAAATTCACTCATTTTAAGTGTACAATTCAATAATCTTTTGTGAATTTATACAGTTGTGCACCTACCACCACAATCCAGTTGTGTTATTTCTGTCACCCCAACATATTCCTTCATGCCTGGGAACTTTTGATTTTTATTTTAAATCCCTTTATTCTCAAGTTACAGGGGAAAAAACTCTATTTACAGTATGATGTATATCTTCATACTTCTATCAATGTATTTCTGCATTAACATATATAAGTAAATAACAGCCACTCATGTCAGATTTTTTCTTTCAAATGAATGGGATCATAGCATGCTTCTCTGCTCCCATGACCTGCCTTTTTCAGTTAAAATGGGTCTCAGAGATCTTTCCATGTCAGTTCACTTCTCTCATTGCCTTGAAATGTCTCCCTAGTATTCCAGAGTCTAAATACAGCACTGTTCATTTGGCCACCAATCCCCCTCTTGATGCAAATGTAAGTTGTTTCTAATTTTTTTTCTTTTTAATCTTGAAGTGTCAAGAGCATCTATATGCTACATCTATGTGCATCTGTGCATAATTCCTGGAGGACAGACTCCTAGAGATACAACTTCAAGTGGGATTTTTTTTAAGCCAGTCATCCTAATACCCTCCCTTTCCTTTCTAACTCAGCTTGCCAAGACATCTGACTAATTGGGTCTGGGTGGCCCCCAGGAATCTGTATTTTTACCCAGGCACCTGCCATGGGGATTCGGATAGAGCCAGCTTGGCACCACCTACAGACTGTCACTGCGGCATCATTATTTTGAGGTAAACATCAGTGGCTTTGTAGTCGGAGAAATGTAAGTTCAGATCTCAGCTCTGTCGCTGCATGTGGTATAACGCTGGACACATTCATTCTACCTGGCCACTCATTCATTCGTTCTGCATTTAGTAAGCAAGCATTGAACACCAGTTATGTACCAAGCATAATTCTTAGTCAGACACACAAACAAATGCATAAATAAAAATAAGTGCCATGGATTCTATAAAGGGAGAGGCTAACCCATTGTATCTTTAGAGGAGGAACACTTGGGGTGAGCCGTAAAATAAGGGAAGGTTCTTGCCAAGTGACCAAAGCCAGTCCAGGCAGAGGAAATGTCATGAGCAAAGGTTTGGAGTGGTCGTGTGTCAGGATTTTGTATGATGCCAGGTAGGGGATGAAGCAAACAAGGAGGCTGGAGAGGAAGACAGGATTATGGTTGTATGAGAGTCCTCTTGAGGGGCTCAGCAGGTTTTCGGTAGCAGACTCATCTTTTAGCCCAACCTTCCCAGCAGGGTGTAGGAGGAGACCCTTCTTGATCAGGAAGACCTAGGTCATATAACTTCACTTCTTCTAGAAACAGTTCTCTTTCTGAAACTCAAGACTTATCAGTTGGAGTGGACCTTCCTTGTCACCACCGAGGCCGATCCGCACCAGACACCAGGATGAGAACACTTTTGAAAGCTGGATAGGGGTATTCAACTACTGTTGAATTCTCCAACGGTTGGGCTGGTTGTTCTTAGCCCTTCTTTAATCCCAAGCCTAGTATTTGATGTTCTTTCAGCAACTGAGCTGTGACAACTACAAATTCTGGGTTGGAAGCCAGGTGGGATGGTTAATTTTATGCATCAACTTGGCTGGGCCATGGTACCCAGATATTGCCCAAACATTCTGGATGTTTCTGTGAGGGTGTTTTTGAATGAGATTAACATTTAAATTAATGGGTTATGTGTAACATAGATTGCCTTCTCTAATATGGGTAGGTCTCTAATATGGGTGGGCCTGACGGCTTGAATAGAAAAAATAAAGACTGACTTTCCCCGTGCAAGAGGAAAATCCACCAACAGACAGCCTTCAGACTTGCACTGTAACAGCAGCTCTCTCCTGGGTCTCTAGCTCCAAGCCTACCCTACAGATTTTACACTTTGCTAGCCTCCCTAATGGCATGGACCAGTGTTTTGAAAGAAATGCTCCACCTCTGTGTCTATGTGTGTGTATGTGTGTGTTAGTGTGTGTGAGTGTGTGTGTGCACGTGCACGCATGCTCCCACAAGTCCTCAGTGGCTCTGGGGCTAGAAGCAGTCTCAAGACACAATGGGAATGCCCCTCATCACAGGGAGAACATCCAGAGCAAGGATTTTCCTTTCATGCTCCAGGGAAACCTCAGGTTCCTGGCAGCTACTTTAGAGCAGTAATAGAGGGAAGCTGCCCATCAGATTCCAGCCAAGCCTAAGCATTCCAGTGTTGTAGGTGATGGATAAATACTGTAGGGACATAATCTGTGTCTGCAAATAAATGTCTCCTTACAACAGTTGTTTATAGATGTTTTTCTGAATTCTTCCTTCTCACTGTCTTGCTCCAACACCTGATAGAGGCCTTTCTCTGTACAGAATGCTGCTTTGCCTGTTTTGTTTTCTGTATGTTTTCTTTTTTGCTTTATTTCTTTCTTCAGTTATTTATAAAGTCACTCAAATCTCAGAAGACTGGGTCCACAGATTGAAATTTTTTCATGTTTTCCCCCTAAACCAAAAGTAACACTGACACTTGCTTTTTAATCACACTTCACAGCTTGTGAAACAATGCTAGGTTTAATTGACCTCCAAGCATCAGTTATGAAATCTGTAAATTGGGAACAGTGCTGTAATCATAGCACTATACATAGGAATACATACATTATTATAAAAATTAAGTGAGACTATGCATGTGAAGTGCTTACCAGAGTCCTCGGCATTACATATTAGACCTTGACCTACGATATCTCATATGATTATTGTAATGCACCTCTGAAGTAGGAAGAATGAGATCAATTCACTCTGTTTCATAAATGAGGAAGATGAAGCTCAGAGGTAAAGAACTTTACTCAGAGTCACATGGCTAAGGAGTAGGAAAGCCAGAACTTGAATAGATATTCTAACTTCCGTGCTCTTAGGACTACGCGCACTCAGCTTATAAGGCTCGCCATTGACACTGAGAAAGTACACACATAAAAGTCTCTGTAGATCAATGAATAAATATTGTGTATGCAGCAGTTTCTAGATCACTCTACATGAATAATAAGTGTCAAATGATTCGAGTAAAGGAAGGGTTCAAGTATTCAAGAAAGGGAAAACCTCAATCAACAGCTCTGGGTCTCACTAAATTTCTCTGTAAAATCACGTGCAGATCAGTGACTCCTCAATGCCCTAACAATTCGGAAGTTCCTATGTGGTTCCCTCCAGCAGTCAGGATCGCTCAGAAAGCGTGGATCTGCAGACTTTCCTTTTATGAAATTCTTAGTTGGTTTTCTGCTGTCTCTGACTCTAGCGCCTTACCATGAGTCCTTTCTCCATCTTTCTTCATTTCCTTTAGAATCAATTATCTTAAAAAAAAAATCAATTATCTGTCTGAAACTCCAGTCTTATAACAATATTCACCTGCTCATCAACAAACTAAGCCTCCTCTCAGTACTCCTGAGCTGAAGTCCAACTCCAAGTTATCAGGCCATATGCTATTCTTCATCTGTTCAATCAAAAACCCTTACTGAGCAACCACCCCCCCACCACCAAGTGCTGGACAGAGCTCTATGCACTGGTGGGGAAATCAATGTCGCCTCCCTCATGGGTTCCAGTAGGGAGGATGGATCACAAGTAAATAAGTGTAAATATTTTCATTTAGTATTTCATAGTCCAGTCTTATGCTCAGTATTTTCATAGTCCAGTCTTATGCTAAGTATTTTCATAGTCCAGTCTTATGCTAACTTTCTTTCCTATGGCTTCTACCCTATTTGCACTTTACCTGGACCCCATTTCTCCACATTTCCACGTACATCATGGTTTTTTCCTACCTTTTGTGCCTATACCCTTATTTATTCCTCTGTCTGGAATGGCTGTGACTCACCTCTCCTTCACAAAAGATATATATCTTTTAAAGTACAGTCCATATCCTCTTGTATTTGAAATTTACTTCTTGATTTAATGGAGTTATGTCCTTCTATATGTCCCATTACATTTTAAATTTCTGTTATGGTCATGTTTTTATTTATCCTAGAAAGGAAGTGCTACAGAGTGATTACAAAAAATACTCCATTTCCCCCCTGCCCTTCCTCCCCACCTCCTGCCCCATCCATATTTTTCAAGATAGCGTAGTAGTGCCCCCTCCCCTCAAGAGATAAGGGTCTATTTCTTGCACTCTAAATCTGGACTAGCCTTGTACTTGCTTTGGTCGGTAGAATGTAGCTAAAGAAATGGGATTCTTGCTCACTTCTGCTCTCTTGGGGCCTTGCATCTGCCATGACAATAAGCGTGGGCCTCCTAGCTGGCAGACCAGAGACCTCAGGGACCGGAGTCCTGTCAGCCTAGCAGTCCCAGCCAAGGCCCAGGACAGAATCAGTAGAATCAGCCACATCACTCTGCTAATCCGTGAAGTCATGAGCAGAACTAGACTTACTTGTTTATCCATTTTTTGAGCAGGTTTGTTTACTATGTACCAGACACGATGCCAGAGATATATGCTTAAAGACTAATACAGCATGATGCATTTTCTGCCCTATCAATCAACGTCAATGAGACAGCTTACACGTCCCTTTTCTCCTTGAACGTCTGTAATGCTAGAACTTTCCGAACTGCTCCATATAGCCAATTCGTACATTCAACCTCTCAGTGCATTAAGAAGTTCTTCTTTTTGTCCAGCTGCAATCTCTCCAGCTTTTATCTGAGTTCCTGTCTTCTAACTCAGCTGCCCGTGAATCTGGGGAATAAAGCGCAGCATCCTTCTCATAAAAACCCTTCATAAGCTTAAATTCAGTCATTAAGTCAAGGAAACAGTTAAGCTACTTTACATGTGCTGAAGATTTTATTTTGGGATATCTCTGTGGGAAGGGATGTTTGGGATTAATTGAGCTTTCTGGATATCTGCACATGAGCACCGGAGTTTTATATATAGAACAAGAACACCTGATCGCAGCACCTGCAAAGAGAAATTACTCATTTAACCTCCCAAACCCCAATCAGAGAGAAAGGAGTGTTGAGGCTCCAGTGGAGGGCCCTGTGGCTGGGAGATCAGGTCCCTGAGTTAGGGTGTAGGAAGGGATCTTCAAAGAGTCTGTCTTGCTACTTTTCCTTCCCGGCAGCCCTCCTCTTCCTCCTTGTAGTCCCTCATGTTCTGCTTAAGACTCATGCCCAGGCCAGGTAACCAGACACTCCCTAATGCCTGCTCCAATTGTTCTTGCCATTTTCTTCTGCAGAATTTTAAGAAGTTGGTTTTCCAGAATTTTTTAAACACTAGAAAGGAAAATCTATCTTTTTTACTTTTCCTGCCATCATGGAGTTTAGAATATCATCACCCCCGCAGAGGTCTAATAAGTATTCCCTCTCCTCTTCCCACAATTTTAAAAATATAATTAATTCTATTCGGGTCCCTGTTGTAAACTTGCATTACATTACCATCAAGGTCTTCCCTGACCAGCCTCTGTAAATGTCCACGCGTGCTCCCTCATTCCTGACCCTCTCTTGCTCATCTGTTCTTCACACTCTTTAGCATGAAGTGATTTGTATCTTTCTGTATATTTTTTAAAATCTGTTTTCCACAAAGGAGCTAGGAATTTGTTCAGTTGGGTTTTTTTTGGGGGGGGAGGGGGATGCCCAAATTATTTCATTTTTTACTAAAGTGTAACTTACATACAATAAAATTTATCCTTTTTAGTACAGAAGTGCACGAGTTTTAACAAACATAGTCATGAAACCACTACCACAATCAAAATAAAAAACAGTTCCATTACCCCCGCCCCTGCAGAAAAATCCCTGTGCCCTTTTATAGCCAGCCCCTCCTCCCGTCTCAATCCCTGGCAACCACTGATCTGTTTTCTACATCTCTAGTGTTACCTTCCCCAGAATACATAAAAATATAATCACATAGTCTGTAGCCTTTATGGCGCCTTTCACTTAACATAATACATATGAGATTCATTCATGTTGGTGCATGTATAAGTAATTTGTTCCTTTTTTAATGCTAAGAAGTATGACATTGTGTGGATTATACCACAGTCTGTTTATTCATTCATCAGTTTAAGGACATTTGGGTTGTTTTCAGTTTTTGGCTCTGACAAATAAAGCTGTTATGAACACTTGCGTATATATTGTTTTGTAAACATAAGCTTTCATTTTTCTTAGGTAAATACCCAGGAGTGGGGCTGCTAAATCACATATTAAATGTAAGTTTAATCATAGAAGAAACTGTGAAATTGTCGTCCAGAACGCTGGACTATTTTGCGCTCTCCACTGCAGTGAATGAGAGTTCCAGTTGTTCCACATTCTTGCCCACTCTTGGTAATATCAGTTGCCAATTGTCAGTGTTTGCTTTGTTTGCCATTTCAATAGGCAAGTGGTTGTATCTTGTTGTGGTTCTAATTTCCTTTTCCCTAATGAGCACTTATGCTAAGCACCTTTTAATGAGCATATTTGCCATCCATTTATGTTCTTCGGTGAGATGCCTGTTTAAATTCTTTGCCTATTTTTTATCAGTGTGTTTATTTCCTTATTATTATGAGTTTTAAGAGTTCTTTGTATATTCTGAACACAGTCTTTGATCAGATATATGATTTACAAATACTTTCTCCCCGTCTGTGGTTTGTCTTATATTCTCTTAATGGGAACTGTCAAAAAGCAGAAATTCTTAATTTCGATAAAGTCCAATTTATTCATTTTTTAATTGGTTGCTTTGATATTATATCTAATAAATCTTTGCCTAACCTAAGGTTCCCAAGATTTTCTACCATATTTTCTTTTAAAAGTTTATAGATTAAGAATTTAATTTAAAAAATATGATCTATTTGGGGTACAAGTTATGGATTGGGGTCCATTGTATGGATGTCCAATTGTTCCAGCACCAATTGTAAATGGGAATTTATTTCTATTTATTGTAGTATCCTACTGCTTAGAATTGTGACTGGCATATAGCAGGCATCCTATAAATATTCAACAAATAAATGAATCTAATTTTATTTTTAATATATACATAACTCTTTAATTGATCTTGAATGGATTTTGGTTGCTGTGAGAACTATGAGCTTAAATGGATTTATTTGCCAAATAATTTTTGTTATGCCAGCATTGTATATTAATTTAGATCAAATATTCTTCCTCGAAACAAATTATTTAATCTAATTCTTTCATTCACTATATATTTCAGTCACTAAGCCTTGAACAAGGCACTGAGTTAGACACTAAGACAGGAATTCTTTTGTCAGTTTGGTGAAGTCTGTAGACTCCTTTCTTAGAATAATGTATTTAAATGCATAAAACAAAAATATAGGATTACAGAGGAAACCAATTATATTGAAATACAGTTTTCAAAATACTTTTAAAAACTGTGACACAGTAATATATGTGTTTCTTTATTTAAACATCATAACACAATCTAGCAGCAAGTTTAATAGCTACCACAGTTTCAGAGCAGTGATGAGCCCAAGATATTTTGAGACGCCTGCAATAACCTATAATGTGATATAAAAACATCTGGGATTTCTACCAGTGGCAAAGAGATAGGTACTATGATTCTATCATGGCTGTTGCCTACATTCATGATTGAAGGACATGCTGAATTTCTGTTAGCGGTTAGTGAAAATAAAGATGCATTTCTGTTTCTATTTAAATTCTCAGCCCCATGAATTTCTTAAGAACTCTGAGCTGGAGAGATACACAGATGAATAAAATGCGGTCCCTTCCCCCAAAGAAATTATTCCAGGGAGAAGCAGAAGATATGTGAACAAGAGCTTCTATGTTGCACCAAACTGCATTGAACTGGGCGAGAGAATATGGCAAAGGTTTACAGAGATGGAAATAATCCAAGTCAGCTCTAGAAAGACATATTGAGCCCTATGGCCCTGTGAGGATGAACAACTGAGTCTGTGTGGTAGAGAGTAAAGGGAAAGGAGGTAAAAGGAAAAGGTCACAACTTCATCTTTAAGAGACAGTATAATCTTTCCCTCCACCTCTGCCACTAAATGATTAGAGGTAGCTCATTTGTAAAAGCTTGGCCATTGCCGCAGATGAAAACATTGGAAAAGAAGGTACTGTTGTCTGGTGTCAGAAGTGGACATGCCCAATAAGATTTTTTCCAGGCCACTGCAAAGTCTTTTCTTCCTACAGGATGAAATGAATCCCTGGAGTTGTGGGCAGAAACCTGCTCCCCTGTGCCATTCATGGGACTTACTTTGGCTGTTGAGGAAGGCCACATCATGTCATGGGCAAAAAAGGACTTTGCATCAGAAACCTGAGCCTGAGATGGTCATTTACCTGTAGGTTTGTGTAGGTCATGTCATCTGAGTCTTTGCTAAGAAGGATGATTTTTATGCCACTGCATTAATTTCCATGGAGAGGGTTGGGGTAAGGATAGTACTGAGTGAAGATGTCAACATTTGAGAAAATCCACCAAAGGGAGACTGACAGCCCATCACTGGCATCCTCAATAGGAAACCTAGTCAGGTGTAGTTCTGTTCTTTTGCAGCTCCTTCTTCCTCTTTGGAATAAGAGATAAACCTGCCTGTACGTATACATTCTCCTTCCTCGATGTGGTAAGCTATCTGGAGTAGACCCTGACCCTGGCATTGGGGGAATGAAGGGAGGAAGTCTGCAGTTGTTTATTTGCTCTGCCTGGTGTGTATGTGTGCGTGTGAGTGAGCATCAGTCAAAGTGCATTTGGGGGACAGAAATCACACCACTTATTTGAAAAGAGGGAATTTAATATAAAGAATTGTTTAACTGGGTATAAAGTTGTTACCTAGGAAACTGAAAGGATAAAAGAAAACCCAAAGAGTCACAGAGATAGTAACTGCCAGAAGCAGCTACCACCCATAGAGCTGGGGGAATAGGAGGAAGAGACCGTGGTTCGGAAACAAAGCTCAGAGGAGCACCCATGGAGCCAGATCTCTAGGGAGGGGAACCACTGGTATGGAGGGCACGGGAAGGCAGATGGAGTGTGATGAGGCTGGTTCTGTTGAAAAAGCAGCAGACCAGTTTCAGCTGCTGCTTAAAGGAAGGACCCATCTCCATGGAGATGTACTCCCCAACAGAAAAAGGAAGATGGGCAGCCCATAGACAGATGCCTCCTTTTCCTTCTAGCCTCTTACACCCTCTTTCTCTCTAGTGCCCCCTATTGGCAGATCCTAACAAGGAGCTGCTGACAAAACAGAAATGCCCCAGCCCCAGTGCCAGCACCATAGAGCTGAGCATTGAAGGGCAGATTTCAAGCTAAGATACAACAGGGTAATAACTGGCACAAGGGGCGTGCATGTTGAGTGTGCGTCTGTCCCTGTGTGGTGTGTGACATAAGCAGAGGGAGGTTGGACGGTCACCTCTGCTTCCGGTCTGGTTCTACCATTGTTAGGACATTTGATTCTTAGGTGACTTTTGTGTTTATTTCTCAATCGGTTGGAAACTCTAAAGGAAGAATAATCAGATTCGTTACTCCCATCACAAACCCCAAGAGATTCCTTACCTGAAAATTGTTGTGAGACTAAAACTAAAAAACATAAGTAAGACACCTACTATAATTACTCGTACATAGTAAGAAATCAACAAATGCAAATCCTCTTTTTCTTCTCATCTCTCCTCTCTGTAAAATTGATATACTGGATATACAGGGAAAGTTCCACAAACAAAATAATGAGTTGCGTTAATAAAAATTAAGCAATTGATAGAGAATTAATGTTTACAAAAGGTTTTCACATTTATTGCATTTAATCCTCATAACCATCCTGCAGACAGATTACTTATTCCCATATTAGAGACAAGAAATCCTCCACACTTCAGAGAAGTGGATAAACATGGCCAAGATAAGACTAAGCTGGACTGAATACTTAACTCTATTATCAGTGCTTCTGAAGTGTGGTCCTTTGCTTGACTCAGAAACATACCCAGCATTTGTTAAAATACATATCTCTGAATCTCATCCTAAATCTATAGATTCAAAATTTGGGGGATTACCCAGGACTTTATATTTTTCCCAGTCCCCCCAGATAACTGTAATGCACAATGAAGTATAAGACTCTTTGTCCTATACCATATGTGTCTCTATGTGTTAATAAAAATGTATCCTGGCAAAGGCCTTTTAACTGATTCCCTGATGGTTAAGATTCTACTCCTGATGTGATTCTTTGTGATTCCTATGTCCTTGTAGATCAGTAATTCCCAGAGTGTGGTCCTGGAACAGCAGTATCAGGGTCCCACAGAAACATGTTTAGAGTGCAAATTCTTGAACCATGGGGAGAATCCAAGGTATGGGGGAGCCTTCCAGGTGATAGTGGAGCATGCTGAAATTTAGGAGCTACACTTACAAGTGAGTGTTTTAATTTGCTGGTCTCTAAATTCCTTGACCTACTCTCTTTGGAAGTTCAGTCTTCCCACCCAAATTCCTCACACCACTGGTTATAACCTCCTGGAGCACATCCTTACCAAAAACTGCCCCCTCTTCGCAATCACCATGTCTCTATCCCATTTTCCAACCACCACATTCTAACTTTCCAGATTATTCTTTCCAACCCAAAATACTCTTCAACCCTCTGGGAGCCTCCAATCCACGGATCCTATTTTCTTTCTAGTCTCCTTCACCTTCACACAGGGGCTCTCCAATCTAGATACCAGGCTCCATGTCTAGATTCTTCACCTTGCATATTCCCTCAATTCCCTTACCTTTTCTCTTTTCATTGCCTTAAGCCTGGCAAACCCTAGTGCTGGTTATGTCCAAAGCCCTGCCTACTCTCAGCTGGCCCCTGCATAGTCAAATATGCCCAGACAAAAATATAACTATGTTGACAGCTCTCCTATTGCATTCACAGCCCTAAACCTCAAGCAGAGCTGCAAATGCCGTCTGCAAATTTCCAACTCTGCTGGTTGTGATGGGGCATGGGCAGGGAAGTAGGGGGCAGGAGGGCAGCATGCCTTAAGGGAATGCTGGGCCAAAATGAAAGTAAAGGCACTCACTGCCCGGCAGCATGATGGAATCTCAGCTCAGCAACCACTACTTCAAGAAAATACTTAATTTCTCTGAAACTCAGTTTTTCATCTATGAAAAAGAAGGAGAGTACCTTGTTTAAGGGTTGTGAGGTTTGATGAAGGAATGCACACACGAGCCCTAGTGTAGGAATCAGCACATGGTGGGGGCTCAAGAACCAGTACCTACAATCATAATTAGAAACTCAACATAGAAGCCAGGAATTATAGAGCTGTCAATGATTTTAACATTTCCATGCTTTTCCGCTGAGGAGAAAGAAAAGCAGAGAATCAGGTAGTGCCTAATTCCTCACACCCCTCTTTCTACCTCACTCCAGTTTATAGAACCAGCCTTAAACTTTGTAAGCAAAGAGTTAAGAAACTTTATCCAGGGGTCTAGGACCCTGATACCTCACTGTAATGGGAGGTCCCAGCCCTACCAGATTCAACTGAGGGCACTTAGCATTTTCATCTCATGAGATGTGACATAGACATGATTTTCCTGAGATTACACAGCTTGACTTTATGAAAGTACATTACTCTTTGCACATATTGGCCACTAGCATGAAAGAGGGTGGAAGTTTGGGCAAACTAACCAAGTGATATCAGCTGAATAGGTATTATGTGAGGTTTCCAATCTTGTCATATTTGTGTTTCATAAAAGAAGCCAAGCCATGAGCTGGTACAGCAATAATACTCAGTTCTGATGTGTGTTAGGATCACCTAGAAAACTTTTTTAAAATACCCACATCTGACTCCATCCTAAATCAACTGAAATAAAATATTTGGGAGGCAGGGTTCACACATTGCTATTTTTCAAAGTTTCCCAGATGATTTTAATGTGCAGCCGGACATTAAAGAGCCATGCAGTAGACCAGTTGTCTCAAAGTGTGGGTTCCTGACAAGTAACATCAGTATTTCCTGAGAATGTTAGACATGCAAATTGCCACCCTCCACCCCCAACCTACTGAGAGTGAGGCTCAGCAGTCGGTGCTTCAACAAGCCTTCCAGGTGATTCTGAAACACACTCAAGTTTGAGACCCCTTAGGTGCAGCAGTCATATGATGAGAGAAAAAGAGAAAGTGAGTGAGAGAGAGAGAGCAAGTAAAGGGGTATCCAGAGACTCTAAACTCCTGTGTCTCCTCAAAACACCATACTCTGCCACTTCATTGGGCTGTTATGTGCTTCTGTTCATTACACTATTCACCTAGAAAAGGTGAGGCATTTGTAGAGATGCAGCTACCTACTTTCTGGAGACGGAAATCAAGAAAAATCCTCTGTGCCCCAGTGCCACATTAGGTGAGCCCATCACTGCCTTTTTACATACCTCCCATTGTCTCCCCTTGATCCTGCTTTCTCTAAGTGTCTACTTATGGGTCTTTTTTAGGCCACTAGACCCGGACACTCTCAAGAGCAGAAGATAATGCTTCCAACATCTTTGGTGCTCTGGCACCCAGTAAGGACCTGGCAATAAAACAAAAGTGGATAAATAACTGAATGTGAATGAGGAAATAAATGAAGTATGAGTAAAGTCCACCAAATATAAACCATGTCTTGTAACCATAATTGTTTATTGACCACCTATTCCATGAAGGACACTTCAATTCTGACAACCTTACATATATGACCTATTCAAACTTTCCAATGACACTGAAGTATTATCGTCCCCTTTTTCAAAGGAAAAGAAGACTCAGACAAATATCCAAAAGCCATATATGGTCAGTAAGTGACAGAGCTGGGGGTTTCAAGTCAAGGGTCTCTATAGCCCTATAACTACTGCTATGGTATTAGGAGAATCAGATTCTAGTCCTGGCTAAGCAATCACTCTCTTAGTGACCTTGGACTGAAGGTTCTCTCTCTAGGGGGTCTCAGTTTTGCCATTTGCTAAATGAATTTGTCTGATTAAACCCAAAGCCTTAACCATAGTCTGCAAATTCCTGAAAACTATGGAATTACGCTAAGAAACCAATAAATCCATCTGTATACTAAGCAAGCATTGTCTGGGAACTTACACCTTTTTTTTTTTTTTAAATGTCTATAGAGAATGTTGTGAATCATTCATTCCTCAAGAAACATTTACTGAGCACCTAATGCAGTTCATGCACTCTGCTGAGTCTGTGCTCGGTGCACAGAGGAGAGCAGCCCAGTCACCAGCCCTTTCTTCAATGACTTACCATGAAGAGCAAGGGATAAATGTGAACACATAAGTAAATGTATAAATAAAACGCCCTACAAGTGCTGTGAAGAAAGCTATATCTGAGTAAGACTAAGGTATGAGGAGGCTGTTTCGTTAGATCAGTGGTCAGGGAAGGGTTCTCTGAAGTAGTGATGATTTTTTTTTAAAGATCTGATTTATTTATTTGACAGAGAGAGAGAGAGAGAGTATGCACAAGCAGAGGGAACAGCAGAGAAAGAGAGAGAAGCAGGCTCTCCACTGAGCAGGGAGTCCAACATGGGGTTCAATACAAGGACCCTGGGATTATGACTTGCCAAAGGCAGCCACTTAACTGACTGAGCCATCCAGGTGCCCCTGAGGTAGTGATTAAACCAAGACCTGAGAGAAGAAAAGGAGCCAGCCTGCTGCGTGGGAGAAATGTTCCTAGCAGGGAAAGCAAGTTAAAAAAAACAAAAAACAAAAAACCTCTAGGCTCTTGAATTTAAACATGTTTATTCCCAAACACTAAAAATAAAATTACTATTATTTGAGAGCCAGGGATAATTTTTTAAGATTTAAAAAAAAGCCCATACATATGTTTTCAAGGTACATAATTCTAGTTCCTGTAGTAAATAAGTCCCATCTCAGTGGCTTACCACTGAGTTCATTTACTTCTGACCTCTATCACAGTCCATCATGAGTGGACTGGGGCCTCTGCTCTAAGCAGTGATTTGGGGACCCCTTCCAACATGGACCTCCCTAGTATTCCAGGGCACATCCAGTCACAACTGCCTCATCCTGAAAGTGATACATATTTCTACCACTCATCTTCAGTTGGCAGATACCAGGCCCCTCTCAGAAACAAAAGACCCAGAAAATGCAGTGTAACATATTATTAGGAATGTCTGCTTCAACATGTGACCCGACACCTTGCGGGAGACATACAAATGGTCAATAAGTACATGAGAAAGTTAACCAAAATTATAAATCAGGGAAGTGTGTATTAAGATAAAAGTAACATGAATTTTCTCATTTATCAAATGAACCAATTTTTTAAACATTAGAAACAGTGAATATATGGAAGCTAAATGTCCATTAAATTAGACATTTATTTTTAAAATATTGTGGCACACACATTCCATAGACTATGTAATTGTTCAAAAGATTCATCTATATATACTATCATGGAAAGATGTTTGAAATACCGCGTTAGGTGAAAAAATGGAAACAAGAAATAGAGTGTATATATAGTCCAATTTGTTTTATGGTCAAATATATGCAATGTAAATGCATAAAAACATGTTCTGGAACCACACCCACCAACTTTTAACGGAGCTTCCTTTTGGTAAAGAAATAGAATGGGGGTGGCTGCTGTCAAAGTAAGAAATGCAGAGAACAGAAGGGAACTTGGTTCTTTTTGCTCTCTGTAAATCTGTACTTATAGGGTTGTTTTGTTTGTTTTTAATATGAGCATGTATTGTTTTGGGAATGCAAGGGGAGAGAAAGAGAACAACCCAGTGCTGTGAACAGTGTGGGGAAATTGTCATTGGCACGTCCCACTGGAGGAAATATAAATTGGCACAAATCTCCTGGAGGGAAATCTGGAAATACATGTATCAAAAGCCTTAAAAACAATCATAACCCTCCAGGAATTTAATCTGAGGAAATACTATGCATACACACACAAGTTTATCCCCAAGGAATAAGGAATAGTTTTAAAAGATTACATAGCACATCTATTCTGTAGACTACTATGTAACTGTCCAAAAGAATTATCTGCACACACTATGATGATAAGGCTCTTGAAATATATTGTTGAGGGCAAAAAGGAAAGCAAGCAATAGAGTATATTGTTAGTAAAGGCAGAACATTGGAAATAACTGCAATATCCTATAGTAACTTATCAGTGAACTCACATACTACTTGGATATTTAAAGTAATGCTATAACAAAATTTCTGGCGATGTTTGGTTCCCATTAGTTGAGTACGGTTTTAAATTAAAATCTAATTTTTGCTTAAATATAGCTGTATAAAATATACATATAAGGTACATTTAATGTATCTGATGGAATATGTGTGTGTGTGTGTGTGTGTGTGTGCATATACACTATGCTTTATATGGCATGAGCAAATCCATGTCAAAAAGACTGGACAGACAGAGACCAAATATAAAGACTGGTTACTCATGGGTAATAGACTTGGTAACAGCCACTTCACCTAAAACCAATTTTCCTAAAGACTGTTTTTTTTTTAAATATCTACAAGTAGTTTGCTCAAATTATGCCTCTTTTGAATGCTTATTATTTATAAAACATTGAATTTTGATCAATCCCAATTAAATATAAAAAAATAAGTCAGAATTGCTCTTAAGTTAAAAGTGCCTTTTGTTAAAAATGCTGAAATGCTAAAAAGATGGAAGGACAAAGAGTAAGATCCAAAAAGGAGCAACAGATATTGAATTTTAGACAAATATATGAATTGGCAAATGGCTCCCAGACAAACTTATTTCAGCCATACCAGAGTTAGGCAAAAGGATCTATTTTTTTCCTTGTCTTTTTTTTTTTCCGACTCTATTTTTATTTCTCTCTTTGTTTCTTTCATTTCCTTCTTTCTTCCTTCTTTTCTTCTTGTTTATCTATATCTTCTAATTTTTCTTCAAATGATTTTAATAATAAAGTAAAAAAAAGAGTTATTTTTTAAATAATAAAAAGAGACTCTCATACCCATTGAAGATAGGCAAATCTGAACTCTAAGATCCATTCCAACTGCGATCTTTATAAACGGTATGAGAATGCCCATCTAGTACCCACTGTGTGCTAACCTTGGGCCCAGTGTCATCCCAGCTCATTGCCATGAGCCTAGAACGAACACGACTGAATGGCAAAGCCACTGCCCCATTGCTGCCTAAGTCCGAGATTGGTGGCAGGCCCTGGGGAGTGCTGAGTCTGCCCAGAGCATCCATTTGGTTGACAGCATGCTAACTTCTACGGCTTCTACCAGGAATCTGGGAGTCATTATACACCCCTCATTAGCATTGAAAAACCATCTGGTGGTCATTAGAAAGCAAACATTACATATAATACATTAGGCCCTAGAAACAATTTAATTAACATCAAGGTCTAGTCAAAATCCTCCAAATAAGGGGGGGTTCCCAGATAAGGGGTAACATTGCTTTTCCCTTTATCCCTTGAACAGATGAGGTGTTATGTCAAGCTACAGTCCTGCCAGCTCCAGGCAATGCCTCCCGCAGATTCAGTCAGCTCAATTCAGAGGTCATTGGCCAAAGGTTCATTCATTTAGGATTCCATGAAGAGGAATTACTTAAACTTTTGATAGTTCTGTTTGTGAGTAGAACTACACCATTTCCCAATTCCCTGAAAATGCCACAATGGGGACACACAATGGCTTTTTACTCTGGGATTCAGTGTGTTGCAGTTGAAAGAGCTCTAAATTAGGCATCGGTAAACTGTACCCAGCTGGCTGCAGCTAATTCTCTGCGTGATCTTAGGTGGGTTGCTTGACTTCTCTGAGCCTTTCTCCTCTGCCAAACAGAGCCTCATGGGGGCTCTCAGGATTCTGCCTTACACAAATCATCAAGCCAATATTAATGGGCCACTTTGGAATTACAGAGTCAAAATAGCTCTATTTTCCTTGCACAGAGCAGCATCTTGGTGTGTGTATGAAGACTAGTCTTGAGAAAACAGTTTGCACCCCTGGTTTTCAATGACACAGTTCAGGGGCATTTCCCAGCATCCATTTTTCCTGAGGATTCCAATAGAGTTAACTCACTCCATCTCAGACCTGCATACTCCCTCTATGCTCCAGACACTGTTCATGCTTGCCAGTGATCTCTTTTAGGGCTCACAGAGTCCCCATGTCTAACTGACCTTTGGGTTCCTTCCTGGACCCACACCAAGGCCTTCAGCTCACTGGATTCATACTGATCCTTACTGGTCCTCAGGCATGAATCCTGGGCTCATCTTGAAGAATTTTACTCTCTTCTCTGCCTATCTAACTTTGTGAGCACCTACTTCGTGCTGGGTACCCTCCCAGTATAGGGATTACAGAGGCTCAGGGCATGAGTCTTTTCCTTGGGGGATTCACAGGTTAGCGAGGGAAACAACAAACAGAAAATCACAATCCCTTGTGACAGTTGCTGAGGAAGTGAAAGCGAAGGGTGCTTCTGTCCCTCACCACTCAAAGTGTGGTCCTGGCAGCAGCAGAACCAGCAGCAGCAGCATCACCTGGAACCAGTTAGAAATGCATAGTCCCAGGCCCCACCAAACCTTCTGAATCAGAGTCTGCATTTTAACAGGATCCCAGGTGACTCACGTCCACATTCAAGTTCCAGGGACACTGCGACAGAAGACATACTGCCTTATCTGAAATTAAGGGGTTTCCTGGGACATGGGCAGCCTATGAAATACCAGGTATAACCTCACCCCTAGAGGTCTAGCTTAGCAATGACGATATCTCAGTGGCTCTGTGGGAGTTGGGTGAGAGGGACCAAATGATATAAACCTTCCACTGACACCTCAGTGAAGGTACCATATTTTTAGAATTAACTTGTATATTAGAAGCTCCATTAAATGCTCATGTATACACACCCCAAAGTATTAAGTTCCTGAAAAATATATAGCTTGAAAACTTTTGGTACCATGAGAAAAGTAAGGCTTTAGAGCCAGGAAATTGGGTTTAAATCCTGGATCTTTAGTCTACTGGTTGTGTGACCATGGGCAAGTCACATAAAATGCTCTGAGTTTCAGTTTCCTCCTCTGTAATGTGGGTTAATGTCAGAGGTCCCAAGACCACCAACAGGTTTTATGATTTGCTAGAAGGATTCACAGAGCCCAGAAAATATTTTACACTCATGGTTATGGTTTATTACTATAAAAAGGATACAGATTAAAATCACCAAAGGAACAACGTACTCAGGGTAGAGTCCAGGAGAGACAAATGCAAAGTTCCTGTTGTCCTTTCCCAGTGGATTAAGATATTTAGCACTTAGATCTCTTAACAATGGTGTGTGACAACACGTATGTATTGCCAACCAGAGAAGCTTACCCAAGCCTAGGTATCCAGAGTTTTTACTGGGCGTCAGTCATGTATACTCAAGTTGGCCATAGAGGGTTTATGTGACTGACCTTAACAACTTAGGCTTCAGGCCCCCAGATGTTGAACTGATATAGGATAGGCCCCAGGAGAATAAAGAGAGGTATTCACGGTAAATCACACTAGCATATGCTATGTAAACTATCTGCTATTGGCCAAGACACAGGTATACAAAGATACTTTTACTAGGCAGGATATTCCAAGGAGTCAGAGTGTGTCTCCCAGGGGACAGTAAAGGGGACAGTTAAGACAGTCCTTTCTTTGTCATGTGAAGAGTTTGAACACCCTGCGTCTGCTGAGTTAACCCCTCTCTACACATGGGGATAATAACCTTTACCTTACAAGAGACAGATATTTGTAGTCTGACACATAACAGGCAATGAATATAAGGAAGTTGTTATATCCCATGAATAAAAAATATCTGTACTGAGGCCTTTCCTATATGATTCCATTGCTTCATTCTCCATTTCTCCTTTCCTTGGCCCATTCAGCTCTTTCCCATCAGTAAATTCTCTGTTTAAAGACCCACCTCCAAAAAGCCTTCCCCATCGACTAATCCCAGGATCTCCTTTCTCAATCATTCTGGCAGACATTTTCAAACAATCTCTCATGGTTACTTTATTTTCAGGAAATATAATCTTTCTATAAAAATAATATATACTCGTTGTGATCAGCAATACAGACAATACCCCCCCAAATTAAAGTATTGCCTCAAATTATCTCACCTAAAACTAATCGTCAATATTTTAAGTGAATATTATTCCACATGTTTTTCTATATATAGATAGATGTAAAATTGATAGATGTTTCTTTAAAAATAGGATCATGTTATAAGCACTATTTTTCATTAAAAGTGTTTAATTTTATTTCAATTTACCAAAACAAAGAAATTAAAATGAAATGGAAGGAACTGTTCTTGAAATGAATCTTTGCTGTAATAGAAATTTTAAAATACTCTGATGTTAAGAAATAATATTATGAAGATCACAATTAGAGGCATTAGTTTTTATCTACAATTAGTTTTTAATCTACGCATTTCAATTTTAGGCAGCATTGATTGACTCCATTAGCACACTCACGCTTCCTCCCACTCTCTCCCCCACAACCTCCTGATTTTTGCTAGTTGGAGCATCATTTTTACACTGTGAAGGTTTGTAGTATTTGCATTCTGCTTTGTAAGAATAATCCCCACCATTATTTAGTATCAGGTCTATATAAATTGACTCAATGCTCACTTTTGCCACATCCTCCATTCCTGAGTTCAACACTTTGATTCATCTCTTAAGTGACTTGATTTCATTTTCAAGTAATTTTTTTTTCCAGTAAAGGCTCAGGGGTGCAATATTTCCTGAGTTATGTGAGTTATTTAAGAATATCTGCCTGTTGCCCTGTTCTTGAACAACATCTTGGTTATATCTAATATTCCTGAATCACATTTTCCTCCAGAAAATGTAGACATTGGTCTATTACCTTCAACTACGGAATAATGCTGTGGTCAGCCCTCTGTCTCCTTTCTCTGTGACTTACGTATTCTTCCTGGATGTCTGAAAAGCTAATTTTTTATCCTTGAACTCCAGCGACTGACCCAGGATGTATCTCTGCATTGCATGCTCTTTCTGCTTAGGTGCTCTGCATCGAATTTTCCTGAAGCAGATCTAGTACTCTTAATCTGTAGAATCATGGATGTCTTATTTAATTATATCCCTGAATAATTTTTCTGTTCTATTTGTTTTGTGCTCTACCTCAAGGACTTCAACTATGCACTGATAACCACACATTTATATTGTTAAGCAGACCTCTCCTTGGTTAACTGACTCTTCCAGAATTAGACATCCAGCTGTCTCCTTGGATTTCTTGAGTTAAGAGTCCAATTTAACACATCCAAATCCAAATTCTGGTTCCCACTGCAAATCTGCTTCTACCACAGCCTTCCCAATCCCATAAAGGTGAACTTGAGCTTTCCAGTAGTCTAGGCCAAAAATCTTCAAGTTAGTCCGTGACTGCTTTCTTGCTTCCATACCCCCTATCTTATTTTTCTGCAAATCCTATTAACTTTTCCTTTAAAATATCCAGAATCTGATGATTTCTTACCTACCTTCCCTTTTACCCTGGGCTGATCCATCATGGTCTCTTGTTTCATTCTGCAGTAGCCTTTGAAGTGGCCTCCCTGCTTCTCCAACACACTCCACAACAATTAGTTTCCAACAAATTAGCCAGAATGGGCCTGACCCTCCTCTGCTCAAACCAGTCTGTGGAATACATGCCCAAATCCCCACAGTGGCCCATACGGTGATGCAAATACGGCTCCTGCCACTTCTCTGGCCTCATTCCTGGTACCTCCCTATTGATGCCTCCATTCTAGTTACCACCAGTCCCCAACGGCCAGGCCTCCACCAGCCGCCCCTTTGCTGCTCCCCAGACATAACAGACATGTTCCCACCCCAAAGCTTTTACATTTGTGTATGCTTGCCCTGGGGTTCTGGACTGACTCCCTCTCTTTATTCTGTCCCACCTCCAGGGTTACCCTGTCCAAGAGGCCTTCTCTGACCATCCTGTATAAAGTGGCAACACCTCCACCCTCTTACCTTGCTTTATATTTTCCCTTAGCACATGTCATCATCTGACATATTGACTTGTTTGCAGTCTTTAAACCCATTGAAGGCGCAGACTGTCCACACATATGTGCGTCATAATATTTATTAAGCAAATGTGAGGGCACCTGGGTGGCTCAGTCATTGGGCATCTGCCTTCAGCTTAGGTCATGATCCCAGCATCCTGGGATAGAGCCCCACGTCGGACTCCCTGCTAGGCAGGAAGCCTGCTTCTCCCTCTGGTTCTACCCCTGCTTGTATTTCCTCTCTTACTGTCTCTCTCTGTCAAATAAATTTTTAAAATCTTAAAAAAAAAACAAAAATGTGAATGAATGTTGGATTTTTCTTTTTCTGCCCTCCCTCTCTATTAGGGTCTGATTACTTTCCTTGCTCTTTTTAATCTGTCTTCACTGTGTTATTTTCAGGTCTTTTCACATTTTCAGTAATTGAATTTTTAGCCATGTCTGTTCCCCTTCTTACTTTTCTAATTTTATTTTTTTAGTTCTATAATGAAAGTATTTTATTTGACTATTTTTCTTCCTTAAGATTGCAATGTCCCTTTTCATCATGTTATATTGCTTTATCGTCTCATGTCTGAACACTTGTTTTTATTTATTCACACTTACATTAGGTCCTCAATAACTAGAAACACTGGTGGGAATTGCCGTCTGTTTTTTGGATTATGTTTTCTTCTAGATTGGGTTCTCTGTATTTTGAATGCATTTTTCTTTCTCTTCATTTTTTTTCTGAAGTTGCCATACTTTAAATTTTTTTTGGTCTTGCTCTTGCTGACTAAGTCTGAACAGAACTTCTCCTTGCCCTTTTTACTAGTCATATTTAAGGCCAGTTAATTTTCTTCCTCAAATGAATTCTTTGAGAATACCTATTGAGTTCCTTTTGGTGCATCTTCTCGGGAGTCAAAGGTCTTACATGGTGATGGGCAGAGAAAAAGAGAACAGGTTAGAGAAGGAAGGTGCTCTGCTGACTGATTGCAAACTTCTATTAAACTTAGCACTGTCAAAACTTCCAGGAACTGCTCTCACTTTTGAGATTGTGTTAAGAGCCCTTTTCTGATGTTGATTTATGGGAGGGTAGGAAATAGTAAACTATTCAACGGAGGAAGGGGCATACCTTTGGCTTCCTGCCTTTAACTCAGCAGGAAGCCCTGGAGTCTCCTTCATCAGAGGCCATTGCTCTTCCTCTTCTGACTCTTTTACTTCCTGTGTCTCACCAGCCCCACCCTTTAAGCTGTTTCCATGGATTCCCAGTCTGGAGAGGGAAAGGGTAAGATTAAGTTCGCCCCAGATTTGGATGCTCCATATAAGAACTCCATATAAGAACCATATATTCTCCATATAAGAACTCATTCTGTTACTTCCTAGGACTGCCTTAACAAAATACCACAGCCTGCTCCATATAAGAACCATATATGCTCCATATAAGAACTCATTCTGTTACTTGCTAGGACTGCCTTAACAAAATACCACAGCCTGGGGAGCTTAAACAACAAATATTTATTTTTTCACTGTTCTGGAGGCTGGGAGTCCAAGAGCAAGGTGCCAGCTGAGTTGGTGTCTTGTGAGACCTCTCTTCTTGACCTGCAAAAGGCTACCTTCCTGCTGTGTCTTCAATGGGCCTTTTCTCTTTGCGGGAGTATCCCTGGTGCCTCTCCCTGTTTTTATAAGGACACCAGTCAGATTGGATTAGGACCCCACTCTACTGGCTTCCTTTTAACAGAATCCACTCTTTAAAGATCTTATTTCCAAATAAAGCCATATTCTGAGGTGGTGGGGTTTGGACATCAACATATGTATTTGTGGAGAAGGCCATAACTCAGCTCAGAAAATTTCTTAAGATTTAGCTAACTTCCTGATGACAGCTCTTGGGGTGAGATCCCAGTTAGGAACTCCTTATGGTGCTCCCTCTACATGGCTGCTCTCCTGAGCTTCTCTTTCTTGTCATTTGTCTGTGGTTTAACTGTTTGAACTACTTTAACTGTTCACTTTGTTAGGACCTCATGGTGTGTGCAAAGGGTGATTGGGAATCATGAGTTCTGATTCAACAGAGATTCATTGTCCATTCCAACTCTGTACTGAGCACCTCCCAAGGACCAGACACTGAGTAGTTATACTAAGTTCTGGAACATAGCACGAAGAAGGCTAGCACAGCCTGACTCCTACCACCTGAGTTTTCTGCCCTGCCATCTTCTCTCTTCAACCTCACCATGACCTACTGGGGGAAATTTCCACATCTTCCTCTTATTTACCTTCATACTTGGCCCATTCTTTGTCTGAAGTTGTGCTTGTTCAGTCAACATTATTTAGAAAAAGAAATGCATGTAAATACTTTAAATGGTATTGTCACAATGCTATTTGTTCTTAGTCCCAAAGAAAGAAATAAAAAACCTGCCCAATTTTTTTCTGATTTCAAAGGAGGGGTGAAGAAAAGACTCACATCTGGCCAAGTTTTAGCTCTGAACACTTTGCATAATTAGTTAGAAACCCTTTGTTAGAGGGCCAGATGGCTGCTGCACCCCAAAAGGAAATTAAATATGTAGGCAGTGGCAGTTGAAGGGAGGAATTAGAAATTCCTTTCTAAAGAGAAAGGACTTCATCTGGAGCTGCCCTGTAGGTGTGGTTAATAGCGGCCATTGGTTTCCTAGCAACCAAGCCCTTTCCTTTTCAGAAGTATTTCTGCACCCGGCCTTCAAATGTTCTCCGTAGGCATGGGAGGATGCAATCAGCACCCATAATGCCTTTCGGAAGAACTGGAAAAACTGGAGCCCTATCAGCCCAGTTTATCTAGTGCCACTGATGCCCCCTCCTATGGGACCAGCCCCAACACATTTTGTCATGCAGTCCTGGCCTGGAAAGGCTACAGAGTCCAAGATTCAGAAACCTGGAAGTACTCCCTGCACAGTTTCTAAAGCAAATCCAGATTGTTTCCCACAACTCTGCTTCAGGACATGTTTTTTCCTTTTGTGGATTACACCTTAGCCTCATCCCTATAACTGTTCAACCCCTCCTTTGTCCCTTAAGATTTACTTCACATGAAGTCTATTCTGGGACCTTCCCTAACTCTCTTTCTGTCCCTAAATCTGCTTCATATGCTCCCCCTCTCTATAAGTTCTTATCAGACTCTAGGTTTACATCTGTTTTAGCACTAAAGAAAATATCCTCTAATTGCTGATTTCTTCATATGTGCTCCCAACCAGATGAGAATTCTTCAAGGACAAGAGGTAGTGTTTTGCTTTTCCCCATATTTTACACACCCAGTGCAGGGTCTAGAATTGTGCAGTGAATGAATGATTACATAGTGAAGCAGGTAGTGTGACCTGACACCTGCCTTAACTTACCAATATCCATTTCCAGCTCCTTTCTAGACTAGAATTTTGCTTTTATAAGATGCCAGCAGAGCAGCATACAAAGTATATATACAGTGGTTAAAAGTTGTAGGCATGTACACACAAAACTTCATTCGACCTTCCCTGGGTCTGTGGTCTAGAAGAGATGCATCGTCAGGAAAATAATAAAAAATTCTAGACTCTGAGATTGTTCAAGAAATTTAAGATATCATCTGAAATAATTTCTTATGTCATACTTGATCACAGAGGTGTGTTTGAATGCCTTCCTTATCTGGAATATAGGACTCATTGAGGAAACTCATTCCATTACAGAACATGCCTAATTAGAGTCTGATCCAAATAATTTACATCTTTATTATAAAATTCAGTTCATTCATGTGCATTACTTGCAGCTTCTTGCAGTTAAGAGCTATCTCCTTACTCATTAGCTAAAATCTGTTCGATATGTCTTCCTTATATTGGCTTGGACTGTGTTCTCTGTAGCAACCAGGGCAAAGAACAGCCTTTCTTCTATATTACTCTTCACAGAGTGGAAAACCATGGCCTTCCCTGGCCTTTTCTTGTCTATGCTGCACTCTTTGGGTCCCTTCTTCACAAGATGTAGTTTTCATTATCCTGGTCACCAATCTTTGTATGTATTGTCAGATAGATCCTATCAAATCAACAAGAATGTACCCGAGGCCAACCATCAAGACTGTAAAGGTGTGAGATTTTACACTCTTTGCAAGTAAACACGCTAAACTGCCACAGTTTCATGGATGCAGGAAAAAGACATGAGAGGTCTGAGGGGTCAGAGACAGGGACAGCAATAGCAGCAGTCAAAGTACCAGCATTGTAGTATGCCAGTTCCCCAAACCTCAGTTCCCATGGAGAGATATGAAGGGAGCCAGATAACACCTCAAATCACAGTGGGTGGCATTTTAGATTAGGAAACCCCATCTTTCATAAAGATGTGTAAGCAAACCTGCCTCACTTTGCTTCAAAGGGAGGGATTATCTTTATTTTCCATGGCCCCTTGCTATATAAATTCACTCAGAAAGATAGTTCAGAACAAAAAACTGTCAATGCTTTTTCTTGTAATATGTGTGGAAATGAGAGAGCTCCCTAAAAACCTATCCTCCAACACCCACTTTAGCCATTAACACTCAGGAGCTAAGTAAGTTCTGTGGCTATAAGTGAACCATACAAGAGACAAGTTGCAAACAGCTCTGATCTCTGGAAACAACACTATGAGCACCTTCTTTAGATAGGTAGGGCAGAAGGATCTCCACCTCAGAAAAGCCATGGCCTTGAATTACGGAGGTCAACAACCAGTGGACACACATCCACTCATTCATTATTTATGAGCACTTCCCTTCCTCCATTTAAGTGTGTATTTAGTGAAACAAGGGTCAGAACCCATGGAATCCCCTTAGGAGTAAATTCTGGATCCCGTGTGGTTAGTGGCATTTTTATTTATTGCTTTAATTATATCTATTGTAACCAGTCCACAAAATCAAGCAAAGGGCATGTGTCCATGAAAAATGGATTTATTATGGAAATTGCTAGTGATTTTTTGTGAACATAACAGTATTGAGCCAGTTTAATCCTAAGAACAGGCATGAATTTATGACATGTTTTGCCAGAATTTCCAGGTCTGTTCAGTCAGTTTACATGTCTCTGAGCTTGAGAAGAGCTTGGGTTTTATTCATTTATTTATTCAACAGTTTTGAACAGTATTAGGCACCGTTAGACATTCTGAAGATAAAGCAATGAAAGATACAAAGCTCCTGTCAACCCTCATGGTGCTTACATCCTAGTGAGAAAGGTGGAAAACAAATAGGTAACTATGTACATGTATAGTACCAGACAGCAGTAAGTGCAATAGAAAAAAAAAAAAAAGAAGAATCAGAACAAGAGGATAGAGAGCTAGGGAGAAGGGGGTAATGATTAAGGTGAGGCCTTGCTAACAGATTATTTGAGTAAGTGTGGAGTGCTTCCCCTCAATCTGAAGGAAGAATATTCTAGCCAGTAGGACTAGCAAGTGCAATGAGCTTGGCTTACTTGAGGAAAAACCAAGGTCAAAGGAACTAGAGTCGAAGGAGCAAAATACAGAGTGGCTGAAGATGGAGATTTGCCTTTCTTTGGAGTAATATACTTTATACAACAGGGGAAATCTGAGCTCTTTCTCCATGTTAGGAGGAAAGACTTTTTTCCTTTGTCACTTATTCATCTTTATGAAGAAACTTGAAACAGGAAAAACTATCACACTACAGCTTGATATCGATAGTTTCATAAAACTCTATGGTATCTCCATGCTTAGGGCTTTCTTTGATTTCCCATTAATTACCATGTAAATACAAATACATTGGCATCTCATGCAAATCTATTTGGCCAATTCTCTATCCTCACCTTCCATGCAACACCACCCTTAAACAATCATAGGATCAAGCCTTACAGAAGTTTTATGATGAGCCACACTGCAGGTTTGTCTTCCTGATGATTCTGCTTCCTGGAGTGTCTTGCCTTCTCTTCTCCTCATTATCTCCCATACTTCACTCAAGACTGGGCTTGGATGTCACAGCTCTCAGAAAATCCTCCTAAATACCAGATCTGATCAGGGATCTCTCTTCTCTTTCTGCTTCTGTCTTACATCTTTCTATTCTCAACTATAATCACTTACTTATTGTTTATCACATTTGATGTTGAGTTCCCCGAGAGGAGGAAATCTTAGATTTCATCTCTTTATTTCCAATTCTTGACAGAGTATGCTCCTCATGATAGGTGCCCAATAATATATTTTGCAGAATAGGTAAATGAATAAATGCATGAATATATTACATTTGAAGACTTTATTATCAGGAAGCATTTAAATATATTCTTCTGGACTGCAAAGCAGCTGTTCTAAGCATACTGAACACATTTACTTTTAGACTGCTCAGAATATAATTTAGTAAATTGTTTTAAATCTATAATGCATTAACCAACCACATTTCAAAAAGTTCACACTGCTACTGTTCTCTAAAAATCTCAGTGTCATTGGAAATCAGGTTTGTGGCTTCCTTTTTCTCCCAAGAATTAAACCCCCTATTGTTATCCCAGGAATGATTGTGTATTTCATAGGCTGAGAAACCCATGTAAGAGGGGTGAGCAGACCCTGAAATTCCTAGAGAAATAGAACCCTTTCCTAAGTAGTTTTGTTTTGGGGTTACTTTACAGAGAACTTACATCTTTGAGGTCTCACTTATATACAGAACTTTAAAAATTTTTTAAAAGCTGAACTCATAGTAACAGAGAGTAGAACAGGGGTCACCAGAGACTGGGACATGATAGAAAAAGGAAGGTTTTTTTTTTTTTTTTTTAAAGTAGAATGGCAGTTGCCAGAAGTTGGGAGGAAGAGGTTATTGTTTAATAGGTACAAAGAAAAAAAGAGTTCTGGAGATAGATGGTAGTGAAGGTTGAACAATAATCTGAATGTACGTAATACCACTGAACTGTACACTTAATATGGTTAGGACAGGACATTTTATGTTATGTCTATTCTATCACCAAAATATGGGGGGGAAATGAAATTTGAAGTTCTTGGCCAGTATAGTTCACAGTAGAGTGTGTTAAATGGTTAAATGCAATGCACCTGAGTTACTGTTGCTCAAACAATGTGTAATGCTTGTTCTCAATTCAGAAGCAGACACTGAGACAAGGGTTTGAGTGAGATGTTTATTCAGAATGTGCTGGGAATCCCAGTAGGGGATCAGGAGAAATAATACATGGAAGAGAAGGCAGTCCACAGATACTATGCTATTAAGCCAGCTTCCCTGGTTGGTTACTGGAAATTCATCCCCGAGGAAACTCTGGGAAATAATGCAAAACATGTTCCTCACAAATATCCTGTTCAAGAACCGAGGGAGCAGGGGTGTTTATACAACCACACTCAGGAGTCGTTGATTGAGGGTTACTTGGGGTTGTTAATTTCTGAACGCTTTAGGCTTGCCTTTCACTCTGACAATTGAACCCAGGAGGAGAGATATGGTTCCAGGGACAGAGTTGCAGATACTGGGCAGGTGGATAGAGGGAGAAGGTATATAGGCAGGGCCATGACAGCATCTACTATGTAATATTGTTCAGGAAGTGGCTTTCCTGGCTCTGAGAAATATGGGAATTCATTCTAAGCTCACCTCTCAAAGACCTCTCTTACCCAACAAGCCCCACATGACAGTAAATTTAGGTGGGACCCAGCACTCAGGCTATTGAAAAGGCTACAACACAAGCCAACAAACAAAAGCCTTCCCCAGAGGTAGAAAAAGAAAATGCAGCCACCCAGAATTTTACAGAGCTTGTCAAAGGCAAGCAAAATTTCAATAAAAATAAATTGATGAAGACTTTGCTTAAAGTGAACAGTGATTAATCACAGAAGTAATGGCTGGGAATGAAATCAGTGGGGCAAGATGGTATGAGGCACACACCTGCAGATCAGCTGGAGGAGAGGGAGAAACAGAAAGGAATCTAGGCCAAGCCTGGATAACCAATGTTTTTTCTTGTCTGACTGGATCAGGGCTACCCCTAGCTCCTTATAGAGGAGGACTTGCCCATTGATATTAGAACATCACCGTCATCATGGCTATTGTCAATATTTCTTTCAAATCACCTACATTTGGTTTTCTTTCCATAATAAAGGACTAATCTTGCTCAACTAATTATTTTATTGTCTTTATCAAATCCTGAAGTTAGGAACCTGTCCAGTTATTGTATGTTCCTCTGTAGAGCCTGGGAGGACCCTACATGATTTAGCTAGGTCAAGAGCCTAGCACCCAGTAGGGGTAAACCATGAAAGCACCCCATGTGCAAGTACACACACACATACATAGATTTCTCCTGGGTATGCTGGCTGCACATCACAAAATGTCTTCTGAACAGCAGGAATTTTAATTAAATCAGGAGCAATCTAATTTGGCCTAAATTGGCTTGCAACACAAGGTGTTAAGAGGAACAGATATTGTTCTGCAATATGGATATTTGTGAAAAGGACGGGCTCAACCTATTGACAGCTGTAATGAAAAGTGATGTTAAAAATATGAAGCCTTACTGAGGAAGGTAGAAAGACTGAAAATGCTAATCTGTGATATTCTGATTACACAAAGAAATTACGACAAACATTTACTCATGAAACTGATTATATCGGAAGGGACAACAAATACTGAAGGCTGGTCACTGATAAACCTGGAAGGAGGTAATGGAGGAAGATGAAGAAAGACAAGTGTAAACCACTCTTGTATAACTGGAAAGGGAGATGGACACATATCCCGGTTTGGACAGAGAGAGTGATAAGTATCATCCTCCTTTTTTCTTTCAAGCATAGAATTTACTAGACTCAGAAGGAATGAAAGGATGGCCAAGCAGAACTACAAAGGCCTAGCAAAAGGTTAAGAGTGTGAGAAATCTACGGACACCAACAACAGAGCTGCAATTGTGCACCGTGGGATCTAGACCAGTCAAGAAAGAAGCAAAGGAGTGGAAAGAGGGCGGGGATGGGCCATGTAGAAAAGGAAAAAGTGGGAGTATTATGGTGTTGATGTGGTGAAGAATCAGGAACACTGAAAAGAAGGGAGTAAGCTGGATGGAGGGGGATTTAGGTCATTGTGGGATACAGAAGTTTACATTCTTACCAGTGTAGGATTCCAGGCAATAACCATGGGTGTAGGTGGTTGAAGGGGAGTAAAGGTCATGGGGTGTCACAGAGAAAAAGAAGCTTCAGAGATCTGGTTATTGGGTGGCTCGTCTACATGGATGTTGCCCCTGACAATTGAAGGAATTAGGGTGGAGAGGAAAATAGCTTTGCAATTGCCAAAGCCTTCAGTGAAGAAGGGAAGAGGTCAGAAGTTAAGCAAATAAAGGCAATGAGAAGTAGTAAAAAGTGGTATGGATGAATGTAATTAGCCTCAAAGGAAAAGGCTTTTATTTCCATGAGGATTAAAGAGCAATGGTCTGGAAGCAGCTAGGAGAACTTCCCCTAAGCCTCTGTCCCCAAGAGACTGTGAAGTGTGGGAGAAAACTCAGGCTCCAGCCAAAGGAGAAATGGGTGCCCTCTCAGGTCCCGCTGCTTTCTGGGTGAAATGGTGTCCTCAGTGTGGCTGCATAGCTGCAGCTCCCCCAGATAATAGAGATACACGACCAGAAGTAATAGGTTCCACAACCAGATACATCTGAGCTATACTGCCTGATATACCCTCTTCTCGGAGAATTATGTTAGAAAAATGAAAAAAATTCAGGAAATTCTGTGGAGTGGTAATGTGGCTTATCCGAATGTTTTTTAAATTTATTTGACTACAGAATCATTGCCTGGGGGTGGGGGGTGTTTAGTCACACCTCGCCGATGAAGTGCCTTATGGCAAGTGAGGAGAAGTGAGGAGGAAGAAAGAGGCTTCGGTGAAAAAGTAAAGAGGTTGAATAAATAGAGGTATAGTGTGGGATCCCAAATCAGCCTTCCTGGTTTTGGATCCCAGCCAAGCACTTCCCAGCTCTCCAAACCTAGGTAAGGACTTGCTTTCTATGCCTCAGCTTATTTGTCTGTAGAAGAATAATGTGGGGGTGGAAGAAAAGAAGCCCCACAGCACAGGGTGGTGGCGACAACTACATAAACCCAGAAATGCTTAAAAAAATGCCTGCTGCAGGACAAGTGTCCCCCAAAGACCAGCTATTCTTACCACAGAGCTGATGTGCAATGGAAGGAGAGTTCCAAGTGAGAACACTTTCCAAACAGGGTATGTTGGATGAGGACAGTAATCCTGGCTCTGAAGGATGATGGTAGAAGAGGTAAATCTCAGATGAACCTGAACTGGTGGAAAAGTGGATCCCAGGGGCTCGTTCCCAGAAACTTTATTAAGTATCTTACCTGCCTGCATGGTTTAGGGTTGCAGTTTGACCATTTCCCACCCACTGCTGTGTGGACTACAGGAGACAGAAGAAAGCCTTCTAGCACGTTTGTTGTTTACAGTTCCTCTAGGGTGAATTTCATTCATTTCCTCTGGCCACTTATATATCATGGTCTTCAATAGTTGATTATCCAAATGCAAATGCAGGTACTCCTCTCTAATCTCCCTCTCTGTATCTTCCCCTTTGCTGGACTCAGAGGAAAATCAGGAGCCACTTCCTTGCAGATCACTTATGCCTGTGACCTTCTTATTAAGAATATTAAGAGGCATAATCAATTCACTTTTTAATAAGGATAATGGGTAAGAAATACAGAGGCCTTTCCGATCAGAGAATGTTTCTCGAGGCCTTACAACTATTTTCTTCCCTTTTCACTCAATATCTTTTCAAATTACTAACCCATGACTTCAGTACTCTCTTTTTAGCTGACAGTTCTGAAACAGGAATATTGTACCGTGTCCACGTCTCTGAAATCTAATAAGATAGAACACGCTTTTCCTCTCTGTGAGAGTGGAGGAAAACAAGTAGAGGAGAATGCTCTAGGCCACCATCAAGGAGCCCTGCCCTGTAGGAGATGACAGGGATATTAGCTTATTATTCAGGGCCCGGCCCAAGAAAGAATGGTGAACCGGATGGGACTGGAAAAGCCAATTCAGACTTTGAAAAGATTCCCTGCTGTCACCTTACACCCATGCAAGACTTGACTCTACAGAATTCTGTCATATTCCTAGTGATTGCTTATAACTACCCCTATGGGCAACTTCACGGCATTTCTATATACGTGGGGCTACAACCTCTTGGGCTGCTTAACCTCTAGTGTGAAGCAAACAAACAATCCATTAGGATACTTAGGGGAGTGCTGGGAGAAAGAGGAGCAGCATTCCTAGGCCTGCAAAGTTAGGGAAGACTTCTCCAAGAATGTCTAAATGAAAATTTAAATCTGAGTAAGAGTCAGCCAAGTGAAGATGGGCTTTTCCAGGCCAATGAAAGAATATGTGTGAACGCTGCGAGGTGGGCAGACCACGGTTCTGGAAGTACTGACAATGTTCAGGATGACTGGAGGGCAGGGTAGATGGAACTGAGGAAGGACGAGGGGCCGAGAATAAAGAAGATTCTTTTTTTTTTTTTAATTTTTTAATTTTTTATAAACATACAATGTATTTTTATCCCCAAAGGTACAGGTCTGTGAATCGCCAGGTTTATACACTTCACAGCACTCACCAAAGCACATACCCTCCCCAATGTCCATAACCCCATCCCCCTTCTCGCAACCCCCTCTCCCCCCAGCAACCCTCATAAGTGACTCTTAATCTCACAAGAAGATTCTTTCTTAGAAGCATAGCCCACCCACATCCACCCAAAACAATAGGCAAAGTAAGGGGAGGTATGTTACTTATTCTCTCCTGCCCAGCTCTTTAGCTCACAGAGGTTGCTTGGGGACACACATGCTAAAATAGGGAACTAAGTCCCTAGCACTTTTTCCTTAGATGAGTCTACACTTAGGAAGGTAAACTTCTAGCCTCTAAACCCCAAGGCAAAATATAATTTGATGAAGACTTTGGGACACAATGTTAGGTCACTCCCACACCTTCCAGAATTGGGTGATAATGGCTGGACCATGATTCATAAGGAAACTGCTTAGGGATTAGGAAAGTGATAACAGCAACCAGCTTTCATGGGGCATGTGCTTGGTGGTAGCACTTCCTCCAAGGTGTTTGACTCCTATTATCTCATTTGTACCTTCTTGATGGTTCTATAAGCAAATGCTAGTGCCAGTATGTTTTTGGAGTAGTGTGGTTGGGGTCCAGAGTCAGCTGCCAAGAAAGAATACGTTAGACACCTTTGGTGCAAAAAATGTGATTTTTATTAAAGTATGGGGACAGGGCCCATGGGCAAAAAGAGCTACTGCCCCGGATTGTGAGGAGCAGCTGATTATACTTTGGGGTTGGGGAAAGTAAAGATACAGAAAGTTCCAAAAGGATTTTCATATGCTAAAGAAAACTCACAGGATACCTGAGGCCTTGCTATTGTCAGGCTAAGGTTGTTTTTCCCTTTAGCAAGGCTTTAACGTTCCTGGAGGAATGTCACTCTCTGCCTGCCTCAAGTATTTGTCAGTGGGCTGCAGGTTATAAAGACATTTAATTTTATCTACATTTCCTTCTTCCTTTGTTTCCCACATTTTTGCCCTTTCTATTTTACAGAAACGGAAACAAAGCTTTTGGAGTGAATAAGCAACTTTCTTATCCCTTCCATTCTTTTAACTGTGAATGGCTGAGACTCAATTTGTACCCAAACTCACCTGAATCCAAAGCCCATTCTCTTAAATACTTTGTAGAATAAAAATTGAGGGGAGCAAAGGACATGCATCTGAAGAGTGTCACAGTGGCTGTCTTGCTCAAAGCAGTTCTTTGGTTAAGGGTCTTAGAGATGGGAAGCAGTCCTTTGGTGGCTAAGAGTGATTTGGAAGATCCAGTGTTGAATAGACAACAAAGGCAGTGGTCAGCACTCATCAATGGCCTGAACTAGGAGCCAGATCAAAGAGGACATAAAGCAAGACTCAGGTCCAGTCTGGAAGTGAGTTAGAAGCAGTGTTCATAGTAAATTAGTCAGGATAGACTGGTTTTAGTACGGTAGCAATCCCAAAATCCCAGTGGCTTAGCAAACAAAGCTGCATTTCTCACTTTAACAAATTCAGCTACTGGCCCGGTATCTCTTCAGGGCAACCATTCCCCATTGGGTGACCTCAAACTCCAGGTTGCTGGAAATGTCACCATTCTGTGAGCCTCCTTGGGTAATTCATTAGGGAAGAGCAAGTCTGGGTGATGACATATGGTCCTTTTAGGGCCCCCCATCCAGAAGTCATATCTTGCACTTCCATCTACACAAAAGTAATCACGTGGCCTCTATTGCAAGAGCTGAGGTATGCAGTACTCTCTGCACTGGGAATGGGAAAACAATTGGACATTGATGGACACACGGATACACTTACCATAGGTGCCTCGAGAGAGTTCTCAATAACATGCCTCACCGTATAATTTACTAGAAATCCACAATTACCCCTCACTGAAAACTGCCTCACAACATCCACTGGGGAGGTATTACTTGATACAGTTGTATTCATTACACTGTCCCAAGGCTGTCACTTACTGGACATGGGGTCCTAAGTCCCCTGAGACAAGAGACATCGTTCTGATAGTCTGTCCCAGAATTGGAACACAGATTTTAGGTGTCTCTGTTTGCATCTTTAAAGTAAATTCTCTGCACTTAAGTGAGCTTAAGTGTATTGCTGGCACTTCATGGCCTCCATACGGATAAGTGTAAATACTTGGCTCAGACTGACAGACTGGCAGGCATAGACATCGCTGGGGTAAATTAAATAGGGAGGGTCTGATTATTTTATTTACTTATTTTTTTAATTTAAATGTAGTTGACATATATTATTATATTAGTTTTAGGTATGTAACACAGTGATTTGCCACTTACACGGATTACAAAATGCCCACCACAGTAAGTGTAGTTATCATCTGTCACTAAATAGAGTTATTACAGTATTACCCAATATTGTCGACTGTATTTCCTATGCCATACTTTACATTCCTGTGACTTACTTATTTTATAACTGGAATTTTGTAACTTTTAATCCTCTTCACCTATTTTGTCCATCCCTTTGGCAACTACCAGTTTGTTCTCTATATTTATGAGTCTATTCTGTTTTATTCTATTTATTCAGTTGTTGCTTTTTTTGCTTTTATTTTACATATAAGTAAAATCATATGGTATTTGTCTTTCTCTGACTTACTTCACTTAGCATAATTTCCTCTAGGTCCACCCATGTTGTGACAAATGCTGAGATTTTATTCCTTTTAAATCCTAACTGTTGGATCCCCGACAAAATGGGTGCCCCAATAATGGGTCCGTGATTAAAGGAGCGAGACTGATACAAAGCGAAGGTCAAGCAAAGCTTTATTTTGCGCCAAGCATCAAGAATCAGACAGACCGTCAAAGAGACCGGTCGGGCTTACCCCTTACAGAGGACGACCCCTCCCTGCTTTCCAGACTAACTTTTATAGAGCAAAGACCATGTGGTTGGGTCTGGCCACATACAGCTGGCCAATGAGATTGTAACACACACAGGAAACTCCACAGTGATGCTAGGTGACCAATTGAGTTACAATTTACCCTAGTAGACATTTGAACCAACCTATCACCTAGTTCAGAATTGGCGCCCAAAGGGCGGGGCCCATACTCCTTGGTAGCTAGGAGACAGTATGCGCCCCCACTGATTGAATATACCTCCACCTGGCCTGACCCACCTTTGTATTTGGACTTTGTTACCTGGGACTGGTTTCCCAGACTTGTTTTTAAGTAAGTTCCCCTGGGGGGGGTGGGCAAAGTCAATTTAAGTTTTACAACAAAATGGCAGTTTAACCGGGGTGGGGCTGTTCTGGCTGAATAGGCCCTTACACTAAGTAATGTTCCATTACATATATATATATATATATATATATATATATATATATAACATATTACATTATTATTTATTACATTATTATATATTATATTATATATTATACAATATTACATTATTATATATTATATATATCTTATTTATATATATATATAATCTCACATCCTATAGTTATCTATTCTTCTATAGACTGACATTTGGGGTTCTTCTGTATCTTGACTATTATAAATAATACTGCAGTAGACATAGGGGTACAGATAGCTTTACAAGTTAGTGTTTTCATTTCATCCCTTACAGTGAAATCATTAATTCTTCGCTAAGCAAAATGGGGTTGGGTGCTGATAATCAAAATGCATGAAGTTCTTTTTTCCTTCTTTTTTTTTTTTTTAAACACTTGTGGCTGAGAATAAAAGAAAAGGTTATATCTTAAATCTTTTTAGTGACAATTGCTCACTTGCCATCAGAATACACTTAACTTCATCTGTCCTTTCACCATGTCTTCTCAAGAGAAGTAATACTGTCATCATCACCATTCGGTCACACCAGCTGAGAACCATCTCATTGGAATGCCACCAAATTAAAGACAATCCTCTCAAACAAAAGTTTAACAATTTCTTCTGCTTAAGGACCTGAGAAAAGTAATACAAAAAGAGATAGGGATAATAAAAAATGGCACAGGGTAACATTTAACTTTACTTTCTTAAAAGACTCATAGGGGACAAGATGGCGGGGGAGTAGGAGGAGGTGTCTTTTCAGCCGGTACCCCAAAGTGAGCTGATTACCTACCAAAGAACTCCGATCACCCATGAAATCAGCCTGAGATCAGAATCATACACGTCTGGATCTCTACAGGGGCAGAAGACGCCAGTGAGCAGGTAAAGCGGGGTGGGAAGGCGGACTGATATCGGAAGATAAACAAAAGGGGGAGGGAGCCACCAGAGGTGACCGGTGGGAGAGTAATACCCCAATACGAGCGATAGTGCCCTGCGTCTGGGGACCAGCATCAACTTGGAGACTGGTTGAAAGCACTCCAAAAGAGCAAAGGATCACAGGGGAAATTGTGAGAATCGGGGCAGCTAGGGACAGGGGCTTACGTCCCCGGTCCCAGACGGCCTCCCCGGCGCTGAGGCAGAGAGAGTGCGGCGGAGAAACCGGCTCCTGGTCCCTAAGCCGCCAGCGCACCCAAGAATGCATGGGTTCTGTCTCCTGAGAGGGGATGGAAGCTGCACCGGTCAGCAGAACGCTCGCTAGCCCTACCACAAAGCTCGAGATACGCGCGCACGTCCCTCATGCTCCCCTGAGTTACAAAGGCCCGGCCGGCGCTCTTTGACCCGCGCCATTGTTTCAAAGCCTAAGCTGCGCGCCTGAAACTCTTCCCCTGACAGAGGCGCGCAAAAGCCCAGCCTGGGGCTTACGGACCAGCGCCCCGTTCTCAGTGCCCCAGACGCACGCCCGACACACAGCCGCCTCTGAAAAGAGATGCGCGCAAGCCGGGCACTCCCAGCCCGGGCCGGTGGCAAAATCTCAGTGTGCGATCGCTGCTTGGAACCTCTCTGGCGGTCAGGAGCTCCCAGACAGCCCCCACTGCCTTGGCTTTGGGTACGAGCAAAAGATCCTGCACCCCCAGGGTCTGCAACTTGGAACCTGCTCTGCCGGCAGCCAAGGGGGAACTTATTCAGGTTCTGCACCCAGACTGAGGCTTCTCTCTGAGAGGGAGATCAGGGTGTGGTTTGATTTCCTCTAATACTACAAAAACCATCAAAGGCAGTCAAGGTGAGAGAAAAAAAAGTGAACAAGCATAAAAACTGCCAGAGAACAAAAGCCTGAAAAAAACCAGTTTCCCCAGAGCCCACCCCCTTGAGGGGGGCGGGAGGACTTAACTCAGAAAACATCATTGACTGACAACCCACGTGGCAGGCCCCTCCCCCAGAAAACAAACCAAGGAAGGAAAAAAAAAAGGACTACAAGAGAACAACCACTACTTCATAGGAAAACTTGTATTGTTCACTCGTTCCCACTATTCCGGTTCATATTTTTTTTTTTTACACATAGGTAATTTTTTAACCTATTTACCATCACAGCGAGTTGTACAGTACATCAAATTCCATAATATCTTTCTAACCTGAACTTTTTGATACATACACCTATGTTTTTCTTTTGCATTTTTATTTTTTGAATTCCTTTTTTAAATTTTTAGTTTAGTTTAGTCTAGTTTATTCCTTTTTTTTTTATCCTCTACTATTCATAGAGAGTTAAACTTCAAAGTAATCCCCTTTCCCCAATCAATACTACTCCTATAGGTAAACCAATTTTTAATCCCCTTTATCTTAGGAAAGTTGAGTCTTTTAACAAAGATATCAAGATACATCCAGGAAGAACCAAAACAACCTTCCTCGCACACACTGAGAATTTAGAAGAACTCTCCCATCTTCTTCCACCAGTGTTTCTGTGTTTTTTGTGTTTGTCCTGATAGCATATAAAATTTACACTTGTGGTTCTTTTTGACGAGGTTCTTTCTTTATTTGCATATATATTTTTTTTTTTTCTCTTGTCATATACTTGTATCAGTCTTTCTATCTCTTTTTGTTTGTCTACTTCATAAATCTTACCTTGGGGCCCATCTGGGCTGAACCTTCTTTTTCATCTTCCCTTTCTTTCCTGTCTCTCTCTCTCTCTCTTTTTTTTCTTTTTCTTTTTCTTCTTTTCTTTTTTTTTCTTTTTCTTTTTCTTTTCTTTTGTCTCTCATTTCGGTGGGGAATCCTGATGGCTCAGAAGTGTTCCAGGGTGCACCTTGACTGCACCAGAGATGATACATCCAGCTACATCTGTTCAGTCATCTCCCACCAAAATGACTAGGAGGAGGAATGCCCAACAGAAGAAAAATACAGAGGATGGACCTTCTGCAACAGAGCTAACAGCTATCAACATAGACAATATGTCAGAAAGAGAATTCAGGCTAACAATTATCCAGGCAATAGCTAGGTTGGAGAAAGCCATGGATGACCAAACGGAATTGATTAGGGCCGAACTGAAAGCGACCAGACAGGATGTTCACAATGTTAGAGCGGAGCTTAAAGCTACCAGGGAGGAGGTCCACAATGCTCTCAATGAGTTCCAATCTAATCTAAACTCTCTCAAAGCTAGGGTAACTAAGACAGAAGATAGAATTAGTGATCTGGAAGACAAACAGATAGAGAGAAAGGTTCAGGAGGAAGCCTGGAACAAACAGCTTAGAAACCATGAAAACAGAATCAGGGAAATAAATGATGCCATGAAGCGTTCCAACGTCAGAATTATTGGATTTCTTGAAGGGGAGGAGAAAGAAAGAAGTCTAGAAGATATAGTGGAACAAGTCCTTCATGAAAATTTTCCCAATCTTGTGAATGAAACCAGCGTTCATGTACTAGAGGCTGAAAGGTCTCCACCCAAGATTATACATTCCAAAAAAACACCACGACACCTGATAGTCAAATTGAGGAATTATAATTGTAGGTATAATCTCTTGAAAGCCGCCAGGGCAAAGAGGCTCCTTACTTACAGAGGGAAGCCCATCAGAATAACATCAGACCTGTCCACAGAGACTGGCAAGCCAGAAGAGGCTGGCAAGATATATTCAGGGCACTAAATGAGAAGAACATGTGGCCAAGAATACTTTATCCAGCAAGACTGACATTCAAAATGGATGGAGAGATAAAGAGTTTCCAAGACCGGCAAGGCTTAAAAGACTATGCAACCACCAAGCCGACACTGCAGGAAATATTAAGGGGGGTTCTATAAAAGAGGAAAAATCCCAAGAATAGCATTGAACAGAAATATAGAGACAGTCTACAGAAAGAAAGACTTCAAAGGTAACTCGATGGCAATAAAAACGTATCTATCAATAAGCACTCTCTGTGTGAATGGCCTAAATGCACCCATAAAATGGCACAGGATTGCAGATTGGATAAAACGACAGGACCCTTCCATATGTTGTCTACAAGAGACCAATTTTGAACCTAAAGATACACGCAGACTGAAAGTGAAGGGATGGAGAAGCATCTTTCTTGCCAATGGGCCTCAAAAAGAAGGCTGGGGTAGCAATTCTCATATCAGATAAATTAGACTTCAAACTAAAGACTGTAGTCAGAGATACAGAAGGACACTACATAATCCTTAAAGGGACTATCCACCAAGATGATCTAACAATTGTAAATATCTATGCTCCCAATATGGGAGCAGCCAATTACGTAAGAAAACTCTTAATCAAGATAAAGAGTCATATTGATATGAATACACTAATCGTAGGAGATCTTAACACGCCTCTTTCAGAATTAGACAGATCATCGAAGCAGAAAATCAATAAAGAAACAAGAGCATTGAATGACACATTGGACCAGATGGACCTCATAGATATATACAGAACATTCCACCCTAAAACAAAAGAATACTCATTCTTCTCAGGTGCACACGGAACCTTCTCCAGAATAGACCACATAATGGGCCACAAATCAGGACTCAACCAATACCAAAAGACTGAGATTTTTCCCTGCATATTCTCAGATCACAATGCTTTGAAACTGGAGCTCAATCACAAGGAAAAGTTCCGAAGGAACTCAAACACCTGGAAGCTAAAGATCACCTTGTTTAAGAATGCTTGGATCAACCAGGAGATCAAAGAAGAACTGAAACAATTCATGGAAACCAATGAGAATGAAGACACTTCGGTCCAAAACCTATGGGATGCAGCAAAGGCAGTCCTAAGGGGAAAATACATAGCCATCCAAGCCTCCCTCAAAAAAATTGAAAAATCTAGAACACACCAGCTGTCTCTACACCTTAAAGAACTGGAGAATCAACAACAAATCAAACCAACTCCACACATAAGAAGGGAAATCATCAAGATTAGAGCTGAGATCAATGAGGTAGAAACCAGAGATACAGTAGAACGTATCAATGAAAGTAGAAGCTGGTTTTTTGAAAGAATCAATAAGATCGATAAACCATAGGCCACACTAATCCAAAAGAAAAGAGAGAAAGCCCAAATTCATAAAATTATGAATGAAAAGGGAGAGATCACAACTAACACCAAGGAAGTAGAAACAATCATCAGAAGTTATTATCAACAGTTATATGCCAATAAGCTTAGCAACCTAGATGAAATGGATGCATTCCTGGAAAAATATAAACTACCAAAATTGAACCAGGAAGAAATTGACAACCTGAATAGACCGAAATCTAATAACGAGATTGAAGCAGTGATCAAAAACCTCCCAAAAAACAAGAGCCCAGGACCTGATGGATTCCCTGGGGAATTCTACCAAACCTTCAAAGAATAAATAACACCTATTCTCCTGAAGCTGTTTCAAAAAATTGAAGCAGAAGGAAAACTTCCAGACTCTTTCTATGAAAGGCAAAGACCCTACCAAAAAGGAGAATTTCAGACCAATATCACTGATGAATATGGATGCTAAGATTCTCAACAAGATCCTAGCCAACAGGATCCAACAGCACATTAAAAAGATTATCCACCATGATCAGGTGGGATTCATCCCTGGGCTACAAGGATGGTTCAACATTCGCAAATCAATCAATGTGATACAACAAATTAATATGAGAAGAGAGAAGAACCACATGGTCCTCTCAATTGATGCAGAAACAGCATTTGACAAAATCCAGCATCCGTTCCTGATTAAAACGCTTCAAAGTATAGGGATAGAGGGAACATTCCTGAACCTCATCAAATCTATCTATGAAAGACCCACAGCAAATATCATCCTCAATGGGAAAAAGATTGCAGCCTTCCCATTGAGATCAGGAACAAGACAAGGATGCCCAGTTTCACCACTCTTGTTCAACATAGTATTAGAAGTCCTAGCAACAGCCATCAGACAACAGAGAGAAATAAAAGGTATCCAAATTGGTAATGAAGAAGTTAAACTCTCTCTCTTCGCAGATGACATGATTCTTTATATGGAAAACCCAAAAGACTCCACCCCCAAACTACTAGAACTCATACAGCAATTCAGCAACGTGGCAGGATACAAAGTCAATGTGCAGAAATCAGTGGCTTTCTTATACATTAACAATGAAAATACAGAAAGGGAAATTAGAGAATCGATTCCATTTACTATAACACCAAGAACCATAAGATACCTGCGAATAAACCTAACCAAAGAGGTAAAGGATCTATACTTGAGGAACTACAGAACACTCATGAAAGAAATTGAAGAAGACACAAATAGATGGAAGACCATTCCATGCTCTTGGATCGGAAGAATAAACATTGTTAAAATGTCTATACTGCCTAGAGCAATCTACACTTTTAATGCCATTCCGATCAAAATTCCACTGGCATTCTTCAAAGAACTGGAGCAAATGATCCTAAAATTTGTATGGAATCAGAAGAGACCCCGAATCGCTAAGGAAATGTTGAAAAACAAAAATAAAGCTGGTGGCATCACATTACCTGATTTCAAGCTTTATTACAAAGCTGTGATCACCAAGACAGCATGGTACTGGCATAAAAACAGACACATAGACCAGTGGAACAGAGTAGAGAGCCCAGATACGGACCCTCAACTCTATGGTCAATTAATCTTTGACAAAACAGGAAAAAATATACAGTGGAAAAAAGACAGTCTCTTCAATAAATGGTGCTGGGAAAACTGGACAGCTATATGTAGAAGAATGAAACTCGACCATTCTCTTACACCATACACAAAGATCAACTCAAAATGGATAAAAGACCTCAACGTGAGACAGGAATCCATCAGAATCCTAGAGGAGAACATAGGCAGTAATCTCTTTGATATCAGCCACAGCAACTTCTTTCAAGATATGCCTCAAACGCAAAGGAAACAAAAGCGAAAATAAACTTTTGGGACTTCATCAAAATCAAAAGCTTCTGCACAGCAAAGGAAACAGTCAAAAAAACAAAGAGGCAACCCACGGAATGGGAGAAGATATTTGCAAATGACAGTACAGACAAAAGGTTGATATCCAGGATCTATAATGAACTCCTCAAACTCAACACACACGAAACAGGCAAACACATCAAAAAATGGGCAGAAGATATGAACAGACACTTCTCCAATCAAGACATACAAATGGCTATCAGACACATGAAAAAATGTTCATCATCATTAGCCCTCAGGGAGATTCAAATTAAAACCACATTGAGATATCACCTTACACCAGTTAGAATGGCCAAAATTAGCAAGACAGGAAACAACATGTGTTGGAGAGGATGTGGAGAAAGGGGAACCCTCTTCCACTGTTGGTGGGAATGCAAGTTGGTGCAGCCTCTTTGGAGAACAGTGTGGAGAATCCTCAAGAAATTAAAAATAGAGCTTCCCTATGACCCTGCAATTGCACTCCTGGGTATTTACCCCAAAGACACAGATGTCGTGAAAAGAAGGGCCATCTGTTCCCCAATGTTTATAGCAGCAATGGCCACGGTCGCCAAACTATGGAAAGAACCAAGATGCCCTTCAACGGATGAATGGATAAGGAAGATGTGGTCCATATACACTATGGAGTATTATGCCTCCATCAGAAAGGAAGAATACCCAACTTCTGTAGCAACATGGATGGGACTGGAAGAGATTATGCTGAGTGAAATAAGTCAAGCAGAGAGAGTCAATTATCATATGGTTCCACTTATTTGTGGAGCATAACAAATAGCATGGAGGACAAGGGGTGTTAGAGAGGAGAAGGGAGTTGGGGTAAATTGGAAGGGGAGGAGAACCACGAGATACTATGGACTCTGAAAAACAATCTGAGGGGTTTGAAGTGGCAGGGGGGAGGGAGGTTGGGGTACCAGGTGGTGGGTATTATAGAGGGCACGGATTGCATGGAGCCCTGGGTGTGGTGAAAAAATAATGAATACTGTCTTTCTGAAAATAAATAAATTGGAAAAAAAAGATTCATAAAGTTTGGGCTTCAAAGAACTGTTTTTTTATGTTCTATTTGATTTCTTTTTCTTTTTTTTTTTTTAATAAACATATAATGTATTATTAGCCCCAGGGGTACAGGTCTGTGAATTGCCAGGTTTACACACTTCACAGCACTCACCACAGCACACATACCCTGCAATGTCCATAACCTCACCACTCTCTCACAATCCCCCTCTATTTGATTTCTTATAATAACATTTACTCATTTTAGAAATATTAGAAAATAAAGGAAGGAAAAAAGAAGAAAATTGAAGTCAATCATGATGCTTTCACTCTGAGACATTCTCTGTTGATTCTACATATGCATATCTGTATCATCTATATATACACACACAGACACACACAAACAAACAATGTTTATAAATTGTATTGTCATTTTATACTCTTAACAATGTGTCTTTGTGGTAAGCAATACTACTATCTATCCATATCCAGTTCTCCCCTACTTTCATATTCATAAAGTGACTTACTTCCTTATCCTCTGAGGTTAGATATAGCCATTGACTTTGGCAATTAAGATGTGAGCTGAAGTGACCTATGCCCCTTTGGGGTAGAAGTATTTAATTCCCATAGAGACTGGCTGACCAACTCTTCTCCTGCCATGACATGAAGAAGTTGCCATAAGATGGAAATAGCCTGAAATCCTAAGTCAACACATGGAGGAGAGCTTCCCTTGAGAGTCACCAGCTCTATGGGATCTTTGTGTAAAACACTGAAAACTTTGGGGCTATTACAGCAGCATAATGCAGTTTATCCTGATCAATGTAGTCTTTAGCATTGTTTGGACATTAAACATTCTAAAAAACCATTAAAAGACTGAATTACAGGGGCCACCAGATGGCTCAGTGGGTTAAGTCTCTTCCTTCAGCTCAGGTCATGATCTCAGGGTCCTAGGATCTAACCCCATATTAGGCTCTCTGCTCAGCAGGGAACCTGCTTCCCCCTCTCTCTCTGCCTCCTGCTCTGCCTACTTGTGATCTCTCTTTCTTTGCCAAATAAATAAATAAAATCTTAAGAGAAAACAAGATAAATAAATAAATAAAATATTTTTTAAAGGACTGAATTATATTTCATCATAATTTATTCAGTCTCTTATTGTTGAATATTTAAAGTACTTCTAATTTATAAGCAATATTATAAGGAACATATCATCAGTTAAATTTTTGCTCATATCCATGGTTATTTCCTGGTGCAATCGTAGAAGGAAAAGTCAGTTCAAAAGTTATATAATGATATATAAAACCTAAGTTGTTTTTAAACATTAATAAATTAAACTTAAGAAAATATATACAGGGCGCCTGGGTGGCTCAGTGAGTTAAAGCCGCTGCCTTCGGCTCAGGTCATGGTCTCAGGGTCCTGAGATCGAGTCCCACATCGGGCTCTCTGCTCAGCAGGGAGCCTGCTTCCCTCTCTCTCTCTCTCTCTCTCTCTGCCTGCCTCTCCATCAACTTGTGATCTCTCTCTGTCAAATAAATAAATAAAATCTTTAAAAAAAAAAAAAAGAAAATATATACATATATATATAACATGTAATCATCCTACAAAAGGATTGTTGACAGAATCATCAATGCATAGAGAATAGATGATTTTTCTCTTTAATGTAAGTATTCTATTGTATCTTTTAAAGGTGAAAATGGCACACTATGGTTTTAGTTTGGGTTTTTTTTTTTTTTAAGATTTATTTATTTATTTGAGAGAGAGAAAGAGAATTGGCAGAAGGGCAGAGAGAATCTTGAAGCAGACTCCTTGCTGAGCATGGAGCCCTACATGGGGCTCATCTCGTCACCCATGAGATTAGGACCTGAGCAGAAACCAAGAGTTGAACGCTCAATCCACTGAGTCACCCAGGTGCCCCAATGGCCCATGGTTTTTAATTTCATTTCTATGAGTTAAATGTTTTTTCATAATCATCTAGGTCATTTGTATTTCCTCTTTTTGTCTTTTCATAATTTTCTGATTTCTTAAGATCCCTCCATTTGCTAAGTATATAATTATTGATAATATTAAAACAATGATACATTCATTAAAATTTAACCTTTGTCATATGCACTGTGCATCGTTTTTCCAGCTACTAATTTGGTTGGGAATGTTCCACAGCTATTTATATTTTTTAATGTACAGATGTGTTGAGAGTTTTGTTTCTCAGGTTATCAAATCTATTAATATTGTCCTTTATGGTTTTTGCCTCAAACAACATGTCATAACTTCTTTATCCCCCACATAGAAATACATATTTTTCTAGTACTTTATGATTTTGTTTTTATACTAAATCTTTGATCCATATGGTATATAAGTTGTATATGGCATAAATTTCAGATCTATTTTTTCCCCCAGATGGCTGGTTTTCCTAACAATGCTTACTGAATAATTCCTCCTTTCCCTACAAATTTTAAATGCCATGTGTATCCATATACCGAGTTCTCAAAAATACTTGAAGCTGGACCTGTATTCCCATCATACTGACCAATCTGTCTACATCCAAATCGGTACCAGGGTGCCTTTTTTTTTCCAGAATTTTCGAGTTTCCTTTAATGTGTATTTTATATTAGAATGGAAACTCATAGTTTAGAACTGATTTTAGCATTTTCTCCAGGCTGCTTTAATTATTGTATCTTTATACTCTTCAATATCTCATATCATATATTGTCATTACGTTATGTCATTTTCTTGCCTATTTTTAAATTTTTATTTTTTAAGATAAACTTTTAAAAATTCCAACGTGACTTTCGTCTTTTCCAAGAACTTTGAGTTTTAATATCTGTTTCCTTTACTAATTCACTCAACAAATATTTATCCGTCACTTACTATGAGCCAGGAATCATTCTAGGGATTGGAGAAACAACAGAGAATGAACAGAATTGGGAAGCTTAGACTCAAATGACAGAAGAGAAGAACAGTGAACAAGATAAATAAATACAACTGAGCTTGTTAAATAATAAGAGATAAATAGAAAAAACAAAGAAGAGAAGGGGATGTGAAATATCATTGTTATATTCAATCAGATTCTCCTTGAAACAGATGCCACGGGAATCGGATGAGTAAGAGATTCATCAGGAAAGAAGCCTGTGAAGGAGAAGGATCAGAATAAGGCAGAAGCACCTTCAGACACGAATACAAGTGTGACATCGACAAAAAGAGAAAGGAGAAATAGAGGTGGATAAAAAGGACCTCAAGAGAGACTGCTGTCCAGCTTTGAGAAAGTCTCAGCCGGGCTGATGGAGAGCCTCGGTGTAGGTGGTGTGAGACAAAGAACTTGTCTGCAGAAATCGTCTTGCTGTATAATAGTACCCCACCATGCTCACTCATTGGTTGAGAGCAGCCGGGGCGTGGCCTTTCTGCGGTGAATTGTATTAGAGCCAAAGGTGTGGCAAATGCACACATTAGGTTTTAAAAGAGTTGAGAAAGAGGTGTCTGTCGACCCTTGACCCTCTGTAGTCACCACAATGGGGCAAGTGGTAACAATTTTAATGGACCGGTTTTTCTTTTTAAAGATTTTATTTATTTATTTAAGAAAGAGCATGAGCATGGGGGGTAAGGACGGAGGAAGAAGCAGGTTCCCTGTTGAGCAGGGAGCCCAAGGAGGGGATTGATACCAGGATCCTGGGATCATGACTTGAGCCACCCTCTGCCCCTGCTGGGCGGGTCTTAAAGTTTAATGCATACATGCCGTACATTTTTTATTGATCCATAACTATCCTATAATTTTGGTTGAGATTATGGATGAGGTGGGGTTCTTTTTCAAGTCATTTGAAAATTAATTATTGCCAGTCTGTAGGAAACCTAAATTTTGGCTAGTTTATAACCTCCCACCAACCAAAATCTTAATTTAGTTCTTAGGCTGAAGCGTGCCTGGGTGGCTCAGCTGGTTAAGCAGCTGCCCTCAGCTGGGCTCATGATCTCAGGGTCCAGGGATGGAGCCCACATCCTGCTCCCTGCTCAGAGGGGAAGCCTGCTTCTCCCCTGCTCTCTGCTGCTTCCCTACTTGTGCTCTCTTGCTCACTCACTCTCTTTCAAATAAATAAGACCCTGGGTGGCTCAGTGGGTTAAGCTGCTGCCCTCGGCTCAGGTCATGATCTCAGGGTCCTGGGATCGAGTCCCACATCGGGCTCTCTGCTCAGCAGGGAGCCTGCTTCCCTCTCTCTCTGCCTGCCTCTCTGTCTACTTGTGATCTCTGTCTGTCAAATAAACAAATAAAATCTTTAAAAAAAATTTAGTTCTTAAGTTGAAGTTCTATATTGTTAAGAACCGCATCATAGGGGCGGTGGCTCAGTGGGTTGGGGCCTCTGCCTTCTACTAGGGTCATGGTCCCGTGGTCCTGGGATGGAGCCCCGCATAGGGCTCTCTGCTGCATGGGGAGCCTGCTTCCTCTTCTCTCTTTCTGCCTGTGTCTCTGCCTACTTGTGATCTCTGTCTGTCAAATAAACAAACAAATAAATTAAATCTTTACTAAAACAAAAAACATCATCATAAATGGTCTTGACTCTGCAGAAAATTATGCTTCATTTCTTTTCCTTATCTTATTACCAAATCAAGGTTGAAATATAGTGGTGATAGTGGATACATTCACTTTCAGGAAAATCCCCCCCTTAAGTTTTACAATTAAGAATTATGCTGGATGCAACTATCTATCATATGATCTCCCTGATATGAGGACGTGGTGATGCAACATGGGGGCTTAAGTGGGTAGGAGAAGAATAAATGAAACAAGATGGGATTGGGAGCGAGACAAACCATAAGTGACTCTTAATCTCACAAAAGAAACTGAAGGTTGCTGGGGGGAGGGGGGGTTGGGAGAAGGGGGGTGAGGTTATGGACATTGGGGAGGGTATGTTCTTTGTTGAGTGCTGTGAAGTGTGTAAACCTGCCGATTCACAGACATGTACCCCTGGGGATAAAAATATATTATATGTTTATAAAAAATAAAAATTAAAAAAAAAAAAAGAATTATGCTGGATGTTCTATGCCAAGACATGTGAAAAAAAAAAAAAACCTAGATCAATTTTCCTAAGAAAATTTAAATTACCAAAATTAACTTTGGGAAATTTATCTAAGAATATAGTCTTCACTTGTCATTCCATAGAACTGTAAATAATGTATACTTATACACTTTCTTCCCCTTCCTATCTGTGATCATATCTTTCGTCATTCTTTGTGTTTGTGGTTGTGTTTTTGCTAATTCTTTTTTTTTCATCAGACATTGAGAAGACATCTCACCAGACATCTTTTATGGGTCTTTCCAAAGAACCAGTTCTTGAAGTATCTATCATTTCTGCATTTTTCTTTCTTAATTTATTAATTTCTGCTCTTATCTTCAGCATTTCTTGATTTGTTCTTTGCTTACTTTTATTTTCACAAGCTTTTAAGAGAAAAAAAAGTGAGATATGTTTGCGCCTTTTAGAGTTAACACCAATCTAACTGCATGTCTAATCATAATATTAATAATCACATATTACAGGCAGCATGGGGTCATGACCAAGGATATAGACTCTGGTCTGGTGCCAGCTACCTGGATTGATATCCCAATCCCACCTCTGCCAGCTGTGTGCGTGGACAAGCAGTTTCCACACCAGTAAGATGAGGATTATTATAATAAAACTTACCTCATAGGGTTACTGTGAAGATTTTTTGAGTTAATATTTTGTAAAGCTTTTCGAACAGGGCTTGGCTCACAGTAACTGCTATGTCATACAGGAATAAATTACATTTATGCAATACTTTTCTCTTTTACAAAGCATTTTCACATTAATTTTCTCCATCAGTTATCACGACAACCCCATGAGGCAAACAAGTCTCAAGTCTCATCCCTTTGTATTTGACAAAATTGTAACTCCAACAAATCAACTTCCATGACATCACCAGTTAGTGAATGGAAGAGCCAGATCTTATGATCCCATGATAAGTGAGTGGCTTAAAGCTCAAATGGCCTCTTTTGTTTGGGGAGTTTGGGTGGACACAGGGAAGTCCATGTTTTAGGCACTGGCAATAGTTGCAGATTTTGAGCCTTTCATATGGATGGTAAATTACCCAAGAATGGGACCAGTAGTCAAGCGTCAGCTGTCAAGAAGAGTTTTGGGTTCTAGGCCTCTGGACAAGTGTGGCCAGTAGCAGCAGCAGAGGCCAAATGAGGCCTGATCTAGGAGCAGGAGATGTGTTTAGTCCTGGTCCTGCCTGGTCCTACTCCATGAGCATGAGCAAGGTACTTTGTCATGCTTTGTATCAATTTTCTTGAATATTAAGTAGGGAAAATAAAATCTATCCAGCTTGTATCATAATGTCACCGTAGGGTTCAAAATATGCAGATGGGAGTGAAACATTTTGAAAGCATATTAAATTTTCTGCATAGGCAAGATTCTGTGCATGTTAGAGGTATTTACTCTGCTACTTTCTTTCCTCACATACTGGGGAGTGAAAAGCAGATGTGGAAGCAGTTTCCAAACAATATGCTTGCCCCCAAATCTTAAGCCCAGAAAACATCTTCCAACTCTTACTCACACCAAGAGCATCATTATCTTTGCACTGGATGAAAAGGTTACCTACCATATTTCCAAACAGAAATCTAATTTCTAAGTGGCTTTTCTTGGACTGTGAACTGTAGGTAACAGAACACAACAGAATTTTCCACACGCAGTTTTCCATAGCACGCCCAAAGCCAGGCAGGAAAGAGAAGGAACAACAACAACAAAAATTCTCTTGGCATTTAGCTCATCCTTACGTTCTAAGAGTGGGGGCCACCTGGAGAAAATAATCATATTAGGAGGGAAGGAGACAGATCCAATTCTGGGTTATATTACCAGAACAGTTTCTATAACCATACATTTCTCCAGATTTGGGGAATCATCCACTGAAATCTTTTGTCATTTAATTCATTGTATTTCGGTTTCTTTCTTTCTTTCTTTCTTTTTCCCCAAAAAGAACTGAATCTATTAAATGTGTAGTCTTTTCTTGATGAATAGCTACTTTTGATTTCCTAAAATTTACAGGGTGGGAATTGGAAGGAGTTGTGCAAATCACTACAAGATGGGCAGGTGAGCGGGGGAGGCTGCTAGTTTTCTGTTCCAAATGGAATCCCATTAATGCTCAACAAGGGGATGTGAGCAGCTAGATTTTAGAGTTCTCCTTCTCTCTGCAAATGAGAGAGTTGTTTTTTGAGAGCCGAGAGGCTTTATTCTTCATGAATTTCATTCCTCCCTTACTGTGTGTGTGTGTGTGTGTGTGTGTGTGAGTGTGTGTGTACGTGTGTTTGGGGAAAGCAGGGGATGAGGAAGGAAGAGAAAAGGACAGAGAGAAACAAAGAAATCAACATCCAATATATGTGCAGGAAGGACCCAGGCCAGACTCACCATTTGAGGGAAGGGAACAACTTTGTATAGTCACCGCTGGAAGCCAGCGATGCCCCATTCAAGCCAGGAAGAACCCCACTTGCAAAAGAATTGTCTCCTGAAAGCTCTTGTGAACTTAGGCTGCTCTTATCCAAATTTAGCTTATGTCCCTAATGGGGAAGATGATTGTTAGGTCTAGCTGTTCTGTCTTTGTCAGACCACGTGGAGCAGTGAAAGATTGAAGGCCAGCAAGGGGCAGAAAGGAGCTAGTAATCTTGGTGTTGCTAGGTATCCAACATCTGTTCATGGCAGCACCACACACACACACACACACACACACACACACACAATCTCCTTCAAACTACTCTCTCCAAGAGAGTCAGACATTTGTATGTTTTGTTCACTATTCTATCCCCAATGCCTTGCCCATAGCAAGCGCCCAATAAATATTTGTGAAATGAAAGAATGAATCTTAACAATCAAACGGGAGTGGAATAACTGTCCATCTTGTTCTAAGACGAGGAAGCTAAGGTTCAGAGATGTTAAGGAGTAGACAAGCTAGGATTCAAAGCCAGGTGTGTCTTGACTAGACAGTTGTTGTCTTTCAGGACACAATGCCATTCTCGCATAACAAATTGGAATGTCTGCAGAGGAAAGGATGGACAGGGAATTAGAAATCACATTCTGTGAATCACTGAGGAGCTGAAGCATTTATTTGAGAGAAGGAACATCTCAAGCTAACAAGCTCTGGAGAACCCCTTGCTTTTTCTGGGCTTCTGTTCATTACCAGTAGGATGAAGAGGTTAGACTAGACCAGAGTGTAAGTAATCGACATATGTGGCACCATTCTCTGCTTCAGCTCCTATAGCAGACATTAATCATTGATCACAGGATTCTTTCCCAATGAACTTGGAGGCAACTTCATAAATATTCTCAACAGCACTCTATGCAACCCTACCCACTGATTAAAGCTGGCATGCATGAGAAAGGCTCTTTGACTTCTCTTGACTAGATAATCTCTGATGTCCCTCAAATTTATTTCTATCCATCAATTCATCACTGTTTCTATCTTGCTATGTATTACTGAGCACATTGAGATACCATGAGCAATGAAAGCTCCCAATCTTCTCTGAAAGCTGTAGCATAAAAACCAGGTAGGCTCAAGGCTCTGGGTTTATCTTATATAGTACTCTACTGAAACTACTTTCCAGATAGGGAAAAAAAAATATTTTAACTACAAAACATCTAAATATTGTTTAATTTAAAAAGTCCCTTTTTCAAAACAAAAACAACACCTATTACAAAGACTGTATTCCAAGAGCAAGCTAAATTAAAGTAAAAAGTTGGGACAGATTTTAGAGTTAAAGTAATGGCTTCATGGATTGGCTTGTAGTCAACATTTTCTTGAGTTACACATACAGTGAAGATTGCCATGAAATAAGATGACACATTGAAAATAACATTATCTGAGCAGTATCGCATCTGGATTTTAGCCAAGCTCAAGACATATAAAATAAAGTTGTTTTTTATGATCGCCTCACACCTGGGTATCTGGCTTTTAATGGTTTAAGAAGAGCAATAGTAAGGATTTCATATTGATTTTTTTCAATAACTTTTTAATAACACAAATAACCTTCAGAACCTCATAAGGTATTCCACCAATACCATAAAAGTATAAAACTTAAATGCAGTGTTTAGAAATTCTAACATTTGTGGTTCTATCAGGGTCATTGGTTGTAAACAACAGACGTCAACTCTAATTGATGAAGGGAATTATAAGAGGGTATTGAGACCTTCAAGGAATGGATCTGAAGGCTGGAGAACTAGGCTCCAGCTCCAGAAAATAAAAAGTAGGGTGTCTAGGTGGCTCAGTTGTTAAGCGTCTGCCTTTGGCTCAGGTCATGGTCCCAGTGTCCTGGCATCCAGCCCCACATCAGGCTCCTTGCTCCACAGGAAGCCTGCTTCTCTCTCTCCCACTCCCCCTGCTTGTGTTCCCTCTCTTGCTGTCATTCTCTCTGTCAAATAAATAAATAAAATATTTTTTAAAAAAAAAGAAGAAGAAGGAGAAGGAGGAGTAGGAGGAGAAGGAGACAGAAGGAAATAAATATAAAAGTACAGCCAGGATCCTGCCCCATCACCACAGGCGACGTGCACCCACCTCCCACCACAAGGCTGGACTCAGTTGCCCTGGGCACTCACCACTGCACCAGACACTCCTGATTTCAGCATAGCTGCTGTGAATAACGTTTAACCATCCCTGTCTCTTGTTATTTCCTCATGAATGAAAGTCTTAGGCAGAAGCTTCAGCTTAGTGACACTCACATTTTGTTTTGTCCAGTATCCAGCCATTAATGGGGGAGGGGAGAGAGAAAATACCTGCCTCTTCTTAGGCTTCTGCTCAACTGAGAAAGAGTTCAGGAGGCAGGCAACAAAGATGACTAGCTCATGACACCTTTAAAATAAAATGCCTAAATAATTACAAATTGAATTTCAGTGAAATACACCAATAACAAATAACTATAATTTATTGAGTGGTTACTTTCTTTCAGAAACACACTGGGTACTAGATATAATCCCCTTCATGTCATCTAATTCCTCATAACACCCCTAATGAGACGCATATTATTTTCTCCACATCAGGGGCTCAGAAAAGTAATTCACCCAGGATCACACAACTAGTAAACACCAGAGGCAGAATTCAAAGGAAGACCTTTCCGAAGCTAACCTACTGGCTCTAACCACTAAACTGTTCTGACTTTCCACAAACATTGCCATGGTGGCCTGATCAGGACTTGCCTTTACCAGGTGTATGATAAATGTTTGTTTTGGCACTTCCTTTTGGCAGACATTCATTCAGTGAGTACTTACTACGTAGAAGCCACCATCATAAGCATCATAAAGCAGACACAAGAGTGAGTAAAACATATGCCAATTTCTAACTACAATATGGAGGATTATGAGATACCTGCAAGAGACAAATACAAGATAAGTCACACCCTGCAAATCTCTTGAGGACAAGGATTGTGTCTTTCCCGCTTGTAGGATATCCTCAGTGCCTCAGAGTGCTTGGCCCGTAGAGGGCTCTCAGTAAATATTTAATGAAGGGATAAAAGTAACTAATATTCATTAAGCACTTACCATGAGCCAAGCACTCTGTCAAGCCCTCAAGAGATAACTACTGTTGGGCGCCTGGGTGGCTCAGTGGGTTAAGCCGCTGCCTTCGGCTCAGGTCATGATCTCAGGGTCCTGGGATCGAGTCCCGCATCAGGCTCTCTGCTCAGCGGAGAGCCTGCTTCCTCCTCTCTCTCTCTGCCTGCCTCTCTGCCTACTTGTGATCTCTCTCTGTCAAATAAATAAATAAAATCTTAAAAAAAAAAAAAAAAGAGATAACTACTGTTATTATCCCCATGTGAGCACGGTGGCTGAGAGGTGCTTTGCCTAGGATCACATGCAAGTAGGGGGACTAGTTAGTGTACAAACCCAGGTAGCCTGTACTTAAGGGTGCTTACATTCTTAAGGGGTAAGTGTTTCATTTTGAGGTTGACTTTGCTCCAACAAGTATGCTGCCTACAAGTTTTCGCATTTGCACAGCACAACATCCACGGGAAGAGAGGGCATCCTTTTCAGTAGCCTTAAGAGAGAGGAAACATCTTTCCCCGAATTCCCTGGCAGACTCCCCTCTCTGCGTCTAATTGGTTAGAATTGGTCATATGTCAATTCCTAAACTGATCCCTATAGCCAAAGTAAAGGGGGAGTTGATAGACTTTGGCCAAAGTGGCCAGTCAAGTTAGATCTAGGGAAGTGTCAATAGGGAGTGGAGGAACCTACTTTTTTTTTTTTTTAAAGACTTTATTTATTTATTTGAGAGAGAGTGAGCATGAGGAGGGGAGTGTCAGAGGGAGAAGCAGGCTCCTCACGAAGCAGGGAGCCCAATGTGGGACTAGATCCTGGGACTCCCAGATCATGATCCGAGTTGAAGGCAGACACTTAACCAGCTGAGCCACCCAGGCACTCTGAAGGACCCTACCGTAATAGGACCAAGCCCTGAATATGGAGGTAGGTTCAACTTCCCCTGGAATAAGTAGTTCTTGGGAGATGGGTACATACCTGAAAGTAAATTAAGGTATTCTCAGGAAGGGTTAACGGACCAATGTTCTGTAGACAACTGTGTCCACTATAACTCCTCCACTTTAAAACTCCACAACTGCTCCCTGCAAATATCAGAACAATGTCCAAAAATGACAAGGCATACAACTTCCTTCATTCACCATTTGCTTTCAGCCTATCTTTCTAGGCTCCCCTTCATCCCCTACATGTTCCATAACCTTTCCTCCTAGAACTATACACTTCTTTAAAAGTATAGCTCTGCTCATCCCCTTGCCTTTGCTTATGTCACCAGGTGCTTGGAAGGCTTTTCAACACTCAGTAAAAATGGTGGCTCTGACAAGAACCTCTCTCTCTGCATTACCGCCTACCCCACTCCCATCAGTGAGGTGTTGCCAGAGATGTGATTCCCAAGTACGTCCATAGCGGGGCGCTGTGAGACTGCGCAGGTCGACCTTCATCTCCTCTCTTCACCCGGGGGCCAGGCCCAGAGCCTGGAAAGTAGGCAGCTTGAGTCAAGATGAGGAGTGCATGAATCCACGTGAAATACTCTCTCAGCGTCCAAGCTTTTCCTTCCTAACGCTTATCACAATCGAAATTATTTATTCATTGATGTAATCATTTGTCTGGTGTCTATTTCCCTATAAAAATGTAAGCTCTGTGGGGGCCAGGACCATGTCTCTTGTTCACCTTGGCATCTATCACAGAGTCTGAGACATTGCAAGGGTTTTATAAATATCTGTTGGATAAGTATAACATCCAGGGTTTAAAGCTGCCTGGAAACTGCACACACTAGTTTTTGGTGTTCCCCCCCCCCCATCATATCTATTTCCTTCATCAAGGAAATAATATTGCTCATAGGAACAGAGAAGAAATCTAGGCTTTATTCCAGACATCTTTTCACAGCTTTGGTTGCTGGAAAGAGGCAAAAAACCCAAGTCACGTGATTTTGCATTTAGAATATTAATTTTCCCTAGGTCATGCAGAAACAGTGATACTTTCTTTAATGAAATGCTTTTGTACTAATTTCTATTTGTATGCAAAAGACGTCATGGGTTTAACACATGGATAGAATCTCCCCCACCGGCACACCCATATCTGCATAGCAGAAGAGGAAAGGTTTCTGATTTATTACACATAAACAAAATGAATAAGATAACATTTTATTAGTTAGAAACCATTATAAAAACAGCAATAAAATGAGGCAGCACAAGTGGAAGACGCCCTTATCAATAAATCCTCGGAAGTTTAGGACCCTGGTGCATGTTATAATAATAAAAGAAGATAATTAAAAGGATCGAACTGCAGAATTGTATCATTTTATCAAGAAGCAGCCTTTATAACAACAGGAAACATCAGGGCAGTGATGGTCTGTGAATCTCTAACATTTGTGAAAAAGAGAGATGTTTTAAATTCAAGTTGTTTTAGCTAATGTGAGAAGAATCCATTTCTAGGTTGTGTCATACCGAAACATGCAAATCCAGGCAAGAAATGGCTCTCTTTTAAAATTAGGATCTTTAAGTCTTGTTTCTGATGAGGAACAGTAAATGGCTTTATTAAATTAACCATGTCCATCCTATCAATCATGGTTGATATTATAAGCAAGAGATGTAGGTAAGAAAGACAGTTTGGATACTTTTTCTACAAGAGACTCGGTTTTTCTTCCCTTGACTAAGAATCTTCATTTCATCCTAGAAAATCCTTATGACACATTGCAAATACTTTTTATATAAAAGCATCACAGGGAAACACAGAGACTTCAGAGGTTTTTCATTTCCCAGAGAGCCACAGTCAGTTTTTAGAAAGTAAATTGTGTCCTCTACCCTTTCCCTCCCTTCAGGTCAATGCTTCCCCTCCCCCACCCTGGTCAGTTTAATATGAGTCACTGCCTGGGCTTTGTTCTATGGAATAACATTTTCTCCTGGGAGTCGGTTCATGCAAAACACTCCCCGCTGAGAGAGTGGAAATTTACCCATAAGACATTCTTCCAGCAGCAAGACCCTGGAGGAAACCTGATCAGAATGTTTAAAGACTTGACTGGCTCCTTCTCCTTAACTCCCCCCAAACGTTTCAGAGAAAAAAACACAATAAACCACTTATTTAAGGTTTATAATACCTGGTGACAACAGACACAATGAGATATGGTCTAATTTAGAAATAAAACTGAAAATGAGTAGATTATTTCCGATATTTCTTCTGCTACTCTGTCTTTCATGACGATTTCTGTTCTCTTCTTCTTTCTCATTTTGGTTTATAGCCACTCTGCAGTCGTCCGATTGATCAATGCATCAACTTTTTTAAAAACAACTGCCAGATACTCAATAAGTTACGTTAAGCCAAGTAGCTATTATTCTGCAACATTTTTATAAACTCAGATGCATTTTCTGTAGTACAAGTGACATCAATTTACTACTAAAATAATACATGCATCCATAAATGGTGTAAATCACAAGTGTTAAAAAACAAAGATAACAGGTCCAAAATGGAGTCACTCATGCTAAGCCCCATGTAACCAAACTGAAAGATAACTTAATTACAGTTTTAGCCTCCCCCAGAAATGGAATCTTAAACCTGTCAATCAGGAAGTGCCTAATCGGCATAGTTGGGTAATCTGCCTGATAGACCCCTACAACCCCCTAAAGGATAGTGACCTTGCCATAATCGATCTACTTTTTTCTCTAGTACAACTTCCTTGTTCCTACTCCCTTCTGCCTATAAAAGTCTTTCATTCTGTATATCTCTCTGGAGCTCCTTTCTATCTGTGAGATTGGTCTGGCCCAATTCATGAATCATGGAATAAAGCCAATAAAATCTTTAAAATTTATTCAGTTGAATATTGTTTTGTCTTGTTTCATTTTAAAGATTTTATTTATTTATTTGACAGAGAGAGATCACAAGTAGGCAGAAAGGCAGGCGGGGGGTGGGGGAAGCAGGCTCCCCGCTGAGCAGAGAGCCCTATGCAGGGCTCGATCCCAGGACCCTGTGATGATGATCTGAGCTGAAGGCAGAGGCTTAATCCTCTGAGCCACCCAGACGCCCCTGAATTTTGTTTTTAAACACAAGAAAGCTTGGTTGTAATATCTTTACAAAAAATCTTGAAGCAGGCTTTGTAATATGCAACATACATATAATATAATGCAATTAATAATGTTATGTAGTATCTATTGCTTATATATATGTATATATATTCATATATACATTTTTTTTGGAAGAGTAAAGATAATGGCCATGGAAGACATGAAAAGTAGACCAGCCCGAGAACTTTGCTTCTCCCTCACCAATATGCCAAATTATTATGCTGAAAGTGGGAAGGAATATAACATTTCACCCAAGACAGCTCCCATCTTAGGGAGGGTGTAGGGAGAACCAGAAAAAACTGGTTGATTAATTGTCACCTTCTTGATGGCCAAGGGGCAAACAGAGGCTTGATGGTCCCTGGGTAGACATTTTGTCATCTTTTCTCTTTATTGAGGACATTGTTATCTAGGTTTTCAAAAGTGTATTTAGAATGCACTTTACTAAATAGTATGTAGAGTTGCACAATGTATGCCTGTGTAAGAACCCTGTTAAAAATTTCAAAGTTTGCAAACTGGAAGAATAAGTGAGTGGCTCATTTAATTTATTTTAATCAGTTATATCAGGGAAATGCAATTCTATTGAAGGGAAACCTTTGCAGAAGCAGAGAGCAATTATGTTTTGCGCATAGAGTACTCTTTTTAAAAAGACCATGTGTGCAGCATTAAAAAAAGCTTAGTAATGTCAATCATCTTGATTTCAAATTCCTTCAGTGCAGTCCTTAAACAGTGCAGAAATTATAGAAAGCAGGAGCTATTTCTCTCAAGATTCTGTGCAGCTGTTTTCTGCAATTCTTGAATATTCTTGGTAAAAATGTGTTTCTGAATGTACCTGCTTGTAAAAGTGAAAATCATTGCAGTGACTCTCTTCACCTTGTTTTAAATAGATAAGCTCATACTGTATCTTAAAGAGAATAATTCACTACAGGCCCCTTGAGTGAGCTGAACTTTCACTAATTTTAAGTAATGGGATTCCCCTTAATAATTAACATCACATTAAAAGAGTTGCTCAAAAGTTGAGAAATAGGGGTGCCTATGTGGCTCAGTCAGTTGAGAAACTAATTCTTGGTTTGACCCTTTGTTTCGGCTCAGGTCATGATCTCATGAGTCATGGGATTGAGCCCGTCTCTGGTTCTATGTTCAGTGGGGAGTCTGCTTGAGAATTTTTCCCTCTCCCTCCCCCGACCTCCACTACATGTGCTCTCTCTCAATTAAATACATTTTTTTTTTTTAAAGTTGAGAAAAAGATGGCAATGGTACAAAATGGCAGCCTATGCTAATGGAGTTTGTTAAATTAATTGAAATATTCATGGGAGACAGGTAAGAAAATTTTTCCATGAGTACCATACTTCCAAAGAGACATTCAGTGCCATCCTGAGAGAGAGCAGAGATCTCTGCTTTCATGGATTTGAGCAGCTTTAAAATAAAGTAAGGGTATTTCACAAGTAAAAACAATCATGTTTCCTTTCCACCTAATGCAAGTAAATCAACTTTGAGCTCAGTATTGAGTTGAAATCTCTTAAGATACAGTGACTTATAACCTGTCCAGATATGATTAACAAAGACCTTCGATTAAAAATGGGAATATAGATGGTTTGTGACAGGTAAATCCCTCAAGCTCGGTGTACAACTTTCCATTGTTTCATACATTCTTAGATTCAGGTCATTTTCTGGTCTGTAACATTGGAACTTGTGTAGATTTCATTATTATTAGAAAGTCAACCACCAGGCAGAAACTTTGAACAAATATTTCGAGTCTCCTGGAAGAAATGAATAACTCAAAGTACAGTGTCAGTTTCACAACACTAGCAGCCCCTAGCTTAGAAACGGGCTGCACTCCAAAAGTTCACTGGGAAGCCAGTGGTTTAGCATTCAGAATACATTTTCCTATAGATCAGTTTCATCTATTGTGGCTGGTTTCCTAAGTTAGCAAAAAGTCTGATTTAAGTCGTAATGAACCAGGGGGAGGTATTAATACTAAAGTAGCATTATTTTAAATATATTGTCTGACCACTTATGATACTGTAATTGGAGAGAAATAAATTTTAATTTGTAAACCAGATTAGTGAGTTGATATCCCCATCATGTTCCCTTAAAGTAGTGACAAATTACTAAGCATCAGGAAGGTACAGCAAATCCACCTGGATAGGAAGAATTCGTTAACTCTTAGCAATTGTATAATTGTAGGACAGGAATTTTTTTTTCCTGTTATTTTTTCCTCATTTATCTTGAGTCAGATAATAAAATGAGTATATATCTTACTACTCATTAACTGTGTGACCTTGGACAATTTATTTACTCTCTCTGTGCCTCAGAAGGTTTTTGTGAAAATGGATGAGACTATTTTTCTTTGGTACACGTTTGCTTTTTGCCTCATCCAGTTTGTACTCCTCTCCTTCAAGTTATACGTGTGGTTTTCACTGAAAAATTCCCTCCCCACCCCATTCTCATCCAGATGGTGTGAATGGGGCTCTGTCCCCATCTTTAGAGTGGAGCACATGACCCAGGTCTGCCAATCAGAGCTGGCTTCAGGGATTACTTCAGGGTGACTAATTCAAAAGTGGGCCCCCCATGTGAGCAGGTCCAGTAAGAATGAATCTCAGGGTTGTGCGTTTGAGCCCCACATTGTGTGTCAAGATTACTAAAAACGTGGGCGCCTGGGTGGCTCAGTGGGTTGCGCCGCTACCTTCGGCTCGGGTCATGATCTCAGGGTCCTGGAATCGAGGCCCGCATCGGGCTCTCTGCTCAGCGGGGAGCCTGCTTCCTCCTCTCTCTCTGCCTGCCTCTCTGCCTGCTTGTGATCTCTCTCTGTCAAATAAATAAATACAATCTTTAAAAAAAAAAAAAAGATTACTAAAAACATAAATAAATAAACTTAAAAAAAAAAAAGGATGAATCTCAGAATGTTTTTCCTGGAAATTCTGGGACAGAAATACTTTGTTTTCTCTGCTGGGTTTAAATCGATATGCCTCGGGAACACTTGGCAGTCATCTTCATTTATCTCAGTGGTTCTCACTGAAGGAGAAAGAAGGAGAAGTTGTTTTCTTCCTACCCTGCCCCCTGCACATGGGACATTTGGCAATATCTGGGAACGTTTTTGGTTGTTACAATTCTGGGTGTGTTTGTGTGTGTGTGTGTGTGGGGGGCTGGTTACTAGTCTCATCTAGTGGATAAAAGCCAAAAATTCCACTAAACATCCTACAATGCACAGGATGGAGGATGGAGTATGGCTTCCCACAATGAAGAATATTCTGTTCCAAAATGTCAGTGTGCTGAGGCTGAAAACCCCTGCTCTAACTACATGGTTACATGACATCAAAGAAGCAGAGTTAAGAAATGAAGAAAAACTGACTCTTGATGATGCTCTTTGAATTCTGGATCCATTCACAATTTACATAATTTTCTGTCATTTACACCCTAAAAAAAATCTTAATTGATAAAACTGATAAGTATGGAATATCGCATGTGACATACAGTAGGCACCCCATAAGCGTCTGGTGTTTTCATTAATGTTATCATTCACATGAGAACTAGGATCAGGGGAATCCAGAATAACAAACGTGTTTATAGTCAAATGTTCATGGATCAGATGCTATCTACATAAGGATTATGTATTTCAGTCCCTATGGTACGTACCTATGCCCTCCACTGTATTCACAATGCATTCCACATTTCTGATTTGTACTCAGAAAAAAACCTATAGATACATAGATAACGCCGTTTTGTCCAAGATTTGCCATTTTCTCTCATTTAGATTTCATGTTATCCAGAAGCCCATGCATCTGTTAGGAAGACTATAAAATTAAAAGAAAAGAAAAAGGTATAAGGTTTCTACAAAAATCACTAAGTCTTTTAAAAGTAACTACCAGTCTGTCCATGTAAGCCAGGATGACAATTTAAAAATTGTTTCATTAAATAAATAAATAAATAAATAAATATTGTTTCATGAAATAACATTTAGGAGAAAAAAACTCATGTATATTCCATATTTTTCTTTTTAGTTCTTGTGCTTTTGGAATGTATCATAGATGTGGACTGGGTTGTTCTGTATCTTAAACTTGTTGACAAAAAAGTTTGCAAATCTTTTTGTTTTTGATGTTGCTCTTCAAAGGTTGTGGAAATGTATAGATGTATGTGTATGTATATGTATGTACATATGTGTATATATATGCCATTTGACTGACTCAAAGTACTTATCACATTTCTTGATTTCACAATCCTATAGTTTCAAAGGCATACGTTTCACAGTATTTTCACTTTCTTAACAGTTTGTGCATTTTCATTCCTCCGTAAGATATGAATATATTATACTAAGAGATATTATATAAATGAGACCATTATTCAAAATGAGAATCTTCTCTACTAACAGCATCACTATTTGTAGCATATAAGACTAAATAAATGTCTCCCATGAGTGACTAAATGCAAAATAAAAAGTAACCACTCAACTTTAATAGTTTAAAAAATGCTATTAAACATAATGGCTTCTTGACATTCAAAGCAGCACTATGTTTTAAGTGATCTTCATTTTTTAAGAAGTACTTTATTTTCATTTTAAATATTGATGGCAAATCAAGTTCTCCAGTGTGAAGAACCGAAGGAGAATGCTTTCCTAAGAAAATATATTTCCATGGACTTTGGAGTTCCAAAGTGCTATTTTTTTTTTAATTTTGTTTCTGTTTGGTTTTGTTTTTGTGTTCTCCTGAGGCTATGTAATAACATCACATAAATGAAGAACCTGAAAAACTGATGGAGCGATCTTATTTCTCAAGATTTTCTTCAATTCCCTCTGGTAGGTACTTTTGACCAGATCGTTGCCTTCCTCACTTTAACCTGAAGGGGGAGCCTGACCTCTATTGAGAACACACAAAGAAAATGGCCCCATGGGACCACCACCATAGCGTGAAAGTCAAACGCCGGAGGTGACACAGAGCTGGCTGAAGAGGGATATAGTCTTCAAAGGAAGTAGTGACCCCTTTCCTTTCTTATCCCCCTGCAGAAAATTAACACTAGAATCTAGCTGGAAAGGAAAGGAAAGTAGACATGCCTAAACCTGATTTTAGCCTAGAATTTTGTGATGGGCACCTTTGAGGTCTCTTAATCACTGGACTCTTGATTTTTGGCTCAGGTGATGACCTCAGGGTAGTGAGATGAGCCCCAGGTCAAACTCTGTGCTCAATGGGGTGTCTGCTTGAGAGTCTCTCTCTCTCCCCCTCCCCAAAATAAATAAACCATTTTTTTAAAAAAAAGGGAAATGATATATGTGAAGTGTATGTCCTTGGTTAACATTCAATGAATAGCAACAACTGTTATTGTTTAAGTATCCTTCATTTGCTCTGACACATCAAGAAAGAAATGATTTAAGCAATCAAAAAGTGGCAAATTGAAAGAACTGAGAAAAAGACTGAATGTAGACTTGGAAGATCTGGAATGCTTCCCCTATTTATTTTGGTCTTGAGCAAGTCACTTTATCTCTTGAATCCAGCTTCCTCTTCTGTAAAACAAGATTAATCATGTGCCCCTAGATAGCACTCTGTCAATTCTAAAGTGCTATTCAAATGTCCATCGCTAATATCATTATTACAGAAGACAAAGTGGTTCAAGGACACACTAATAACACAGGCTTACAAAGTTATGACATGTCTATGGACAGATGAGAAGCAGTAGCTAAGGATTTGCCACACTGACATTCTGGAACCAGAGAGAGAGAGAGAGTAATTTTTTTTTTAAGCCTCTTGACGATTGGGGAGCAAAGAAAGCAGAATTAGATTTGCAACCATTTGTAGTCCTTCCAGAGTGGTGGTCACCTCACCAAGCTGAGGTAGAGGAAATTAAACTTCCTTGCTTTATACTGTATTCAGAATGACATCCTTAGATGCAGCCATGCATCTTTGATTTCAAAAGAAGCTTCTCTGCTTCTGAAGCATTATATGTCCATACACAGATTTTAAAAAGTTACATAGCAGAAGACAAGAGAGAACTTCAAAAGCAGAGAAAGCTCTTTCAAACCACCCCGGTGAGATGTGGAATGAAGGAAAGCAAGTGCCAATGTATACACTGAGCGTATCAAAGTTCACCTCTGAGGTACTTAGGAACTTGTCCTATTCAGAGTCGTCAATATTGTCACAAAATTCTCATGGATCCACAAATCACTATTCACAGGCCAACCCTACCAGCTTTGACAAGTATGGACATTCCTTAGCAAACCAGAGTAAGACTCTGGGTACTTTTCAGGGTGTGAATGACAAGCTGGGAGGAGTTGGTAGTCCACTGGAGGGGCAGTTGAGGGCCATTAAGCCTAGCCAGTTATTAATCTCCAGGAAATGCCCAGAGCCAAGGTCATTATTGCTATTATAAACTAAAAATGAAAAGAAAGAGAAGGCACGTAGTTCTTTTTTATGGGTGATACAGTTTCAAATGGCACATATTGAGCATTTCTAGAGATTTAATTAAGCAATCAGATTGCTTGAGTGGTCTCAATATTCAGTGTCTTTTATAGAGTTCTTTAATGACTATGCATAGAATTATTCTGGATACTTTATGGACCATAGCAAGTGAGGTTTTATGTCTTCCCAGGCATACAGTGAACCTTTCCACCATTCTTCTAGCTTAAACAAAGGTGTTGTTGTTGGTGATTGTGTTTTATGGTGGGGATGAGGGGAGTGGGGAAGGGGGAAACCTTAGGTTTGTGTCTGGAAGAGTGTAGCCAAAAGATCTGAATGATATATTACTTAAATCAAAAAACATTTGACTTTGCTCTTCATGATTCATTCCAGTGACATGTGGTACCAATGTCTAGTAAAAAAAGAGAAGCAGCACATTTAATACTGTATTCATTCATTCATTTTCTAGGTCATTGGGATATAAACAGTATTTTTAGGATGAAGGATATAGCAATGAACAGAATCTATGAGACCTGCATCTACATATAAAGCAGCATAAGACAGTGATTAAGGGGACCGACTTAGGAGCCAACTATCTGGGTTTAAATCTTCATGTATTCATTTGCCAGCTGTGAGATGTTGGACAAATTACTTAACCTCTCTGTTCCTCGGTCCTCTCAGCTTTAAAATGGTTTTAAAATAGTCCCTTCTTCTTTGGCTCTTTTAAAGATTAAGTGGACAGATATACATGAAAGCACTTAGAATAATGTACAGCATGTAGTAGAAACTATATAAGTCTTAGCTCTCACTGTCAGTATTACATTCTCGTGTACAGAAATCAGATAATATGCAAGGGAACACATCAATGAACAAGGTGTTTGTAAATAGTAATAAGTGGTATCTAAAAATAAATAAAACAGTGTGGCGTGGGAATGAATTTATTGGGAAATTCTTCTCTAAGAAGTGACATTTGCGGTAACCCTGAATTACCAACGGAACTTTTCTGATTGCACTTCGCTTTATTATGTCCCACAGATACTGGGTCTTTTTATAAATTCAAAGTTTGTGGCAATTCTGAATCAAACAAGTCTATCAGTGGGGTTTTTCCAACAACATTTTCTCACTTTGTGTCTCTGGGTTACAACTTGATAATTCTCATAGTATTTCAAACTTTTTCATTATTGTTATATGTGTTATGGTGGTCTGTCATCAGTGAACTTTGATGCTGTCATTATTTGGGGGCACCACAAGCAGCACCCATATAAGATGGCAAACTTAATTAAGAAATGTTGTGTATGTTCTGACTGCCTCACCGGCTGGATGTCTCTCCATCTCTCTCCCTCTCCTTAGACTTCCCTATTCCCTGAGACACAACAATATTGAAATTAGGACAGTTAATAACCCTACAATGACCTGTAAGTGTTCAAGTGAAAAGAGGAGTCACACATCTCTCACTTTAAATCAAAAGCTAGAAATGATTAAGCTTAGTAAAGAGGTCATGTCAAAAGGCAAGACAGCCCAAAAGCTAGTCCTCTTGGGCCAGTTAGCCAAGTTGTGAATGCAAAGGAAAAATTCTTGAAGGAAATTAAAAGTAGTGAACATACAAACAATAAGAAAACAAAACAGCCCTATTGCTGATATGGAGGAAGTTTTGGTGGCCTGGATAGAAGATTGAAGCAGCCATAACATTTTAAGCCAATGCCTAATTAAGAACAAGGCCCTAACTCACTTCAGTTCTATGAAGTCCAGAAGAGGTGAGGAAGCTACAGAGTAAAAGTTTGGAGCTAGCAGAGGTTTGCTCATGAGGTTGGAAGAAAGAAGCCATCTCCATAACATCAAAGTGCTAGGTGAAGTAGCCTGTGATGATACGGAAGCTATAGCAGTTCTCCAGAAGATCTAGTCAAGATAATTCATGAAGGTGGCTACACTAAAAAACAGATTTTCAGTGTCCATGAAACAGCCTTCTATTGGAAAAAGATGCCATCTCGAACTTCCATAGCTAGAGAGACGTCAATGCCTGGTTTCAAAGTGTCAAGGGCAGGCTGACTCTCTTGGTAGAGGCTAATACAGCTGGTGACTTTAAATTGAAGTCAATGCTCATTTACTATTCTTAAAATTGTAGGGCCCTTAAGAATTATGTTAAATCTACTCTGCCTGTGCTGTATAAGTGGAACAGCAAAGCCTGGGTGATAGTACCTCTGTTTACAACATGGTTTACTGACTATTTTAAGCCCATTGTTGAGATCTACTGCTCAAGAAAAAAAGATTCCTTTCAAAATACAACTGTCTGTTGACAATGCACATGGTCACCCAAGAGCTCTGATGGAGATGGACAACAGGATTAATATTGTTTGCATGCCTGCTAACACAACATCCATTCCATAGTCCACAGACTGAGGAGTAATTTAAACTTTCAAGTCATATTAATGAAGAAATACATTTTGTAAGGCTATAGCTGCCTTGAATAGTGATTCTTCTGGCAGATCTGGGCAAAGAAAATTGTAAACCTTAGAAAGTATTCTCCATTTGAGATCCCATCAAGAGCATTTGTCATTCATGGGAAAAGGTCAAAATATCAATATGAACATGAATTTGGAAGTTGATTCTAGCCCTGATGAATGACTTTGAGAGATTCAAGTCTTCAATGGAAGAAGCAACTGCACATGTGGTAGAAAGAACAAGAGAACTAGAATTAGATGTGGAGTCTAAAAATGTGACTGCATTGCTGTGATCAAATGATAAAATTTTAATGAATGAAAAGTTGTTTCTTATGGATGAGCAAAGAAAGTAGATTCTAGAGTTGGAAACTACTGCTGGGGAAGATGCTGGGAAGATTGTTGAAACGACAACAAAAAATGTGAAGACCACATAAACCTAGTTGATAAAACAATGACAGGGTTTGGGAGGATTGACTCTAATTTTGAAAGAAGTTCTCCTGTGGGTAAAATGCTATCAAACAGCACCACATGCTACAGAGAAATCGTTCATGAAAAGAAGAGTCCACTGATGTAGCAAACTTCATTGTTGTCTTAATCTAAGAAATTGCCACAGCCAGATTGCAGTATTCACATTATTGTGGTCGTCTAGAACTGAACTCACAGTATCACTAAGGTATGCCTGTATTAGCATCTCTCATCTAAAAACTGGAGAAGAATTATGCCCAACAGAGGAAACACCAAACACAAAAGGCCATGAAATGGGATAAGTTTGGTGTGCTTATGATGTAAAAGCAGGGTGCCTGGAATGCGGTATGAAAGTAGAGAGTAGCCAAAATGAAGTTGAAAAGTGTCAGAGACCAATCCACACAAGGCTGTGTAGATCAAACTAAGCAGAGAAATACAGCAACATACAAATTATCAACTGCCATTTCTATAATCCCTTTCTGAATTTGTCTGGCCATATACATACATATATATATATATATATAATAATCTGACTCGCAAAATTTAGATAGAAACATTCTTAACTCATAAGGGGTTTGGATTTTTATCTTAAATACCAATGAAAACCATTGCAATAGGTGGAGGGAGTAGGTACCTGATAATCAAGTTGTGTGTATGTTTGAAAACCAACTCTAGAGGTTACGGGGGATATAAACTGAGTGTGGGGTGGAGTGGAAAAGGAGGGAGAGAAAAGTATTAGAGAAGAGTATTAGAAGAGTATTAGTCTGTGTCGTCCAACCTTGTGGATTGGGTGATACTGGCCAATTCAATCCATATGGCCTCAATTAATTTAACTGGCATTTACAGAGTGTCCACCATGTGCGAAGTTTCATGTTGGGTGGGAGAAATTAATAAAAAGTTACTAAAATAGGCCCTTGCACTAAAAGAGCCTATATTCAGTGGGAAAACTGATAATAAAAGGAATAGTTTTATAAGTCCTGGCAATGTGTTCTCTACAAGACTGTCACTGGCATATAGAAAAAAGATAAACATATTGACAGGTTCATATGTAATTATAAAGTGCTCTAGCCTTCTGAGCAATCAAAGGGAGAAATCACATCACAAATGAACACTTCTGTGTAGGGCATCTCCTGTGTGAAGCACTTAGCTCAGTGTCCTGCATGGGCAGACGCTCAGTCCACATTTGTTAGTGGTAAAAGAATTAACACTCTTTCTTCCTTGCTTCCACAGGATTTTGCTTGAATCTCTCTTATCCCATTCTGCCTGGTAATAAAATGAGTTGTCTTCACGTGCCTAGTAGAGTGTGGGATTGTGGAACAAGTGCTGTGCAGAATTACCCTTTTACAGCAGCTTGCGGCAAAACTGACATTGAGAAATTCTTCTTTCTTTACTAAAGCAGCAGCAGGTGCTGGTGCCTTATTCCCACAGGAGGAAGCTGTGAGAGAACCATGGTCTGCCCTGATTACTGCACCCTTCCATGGAACCATTTCTCTATGCCTGAGAACACCTGCCATATGGGTCCAAGGTCTCAGAAGGGGACTAGAGCTTGGGATTGCTGTTGACCAAACTCCATTCGTGGGAAGGCAAGGGGAAAGGAGGATGAGCTACGTTGCCATTATCACTGAGCATCTTTTGCCAGATCAGAGCAGTCACTGTTTTATATGAGAAGTTTCAGGTTTTTGCTTTATGGTGAAGATACAGTAGATTCCAGAGACAACATGACACAGTATTAGAAGTCAAAGGATGCTCTTAGTTCTAGCTACACCCTTAAATGACCTTGCGAAAGTCACTTCCCCTCCCTGGGCCTTGGTCTAAATCAGAGGTTTCCAATCTGTCCTGGGGCACGAGAGTCCTCACTGCCTATCACTGACACAAGCAGAGGCTCTCTGATGGAAGTGCCGGGGCCACAAACCCTCCCCCTCTCAGACTACCTCCTCACTCCCAAAACAATGGGGGTTTCAAGGAAAGGAGTTTGCATCCCCAGAATCACAGTATTCCCAGTACACTGCGACACATCAGTGACAAGTGTTTGAGAGGCTACACACAATTTGCAAAGTGCTTTCATACATTCCCTTTCATGTCATCTAGCATCCAGTCATTTTAAGTAAGAGACCAAAAGTGAGGAATGGTTACATCTCCAACTTTTATTGTCATGAAGTGTGGGCAGTCCAGAAGTTCTAGAGCCAAAGGTTCTGAAAGAGCGAGATGGTGATCCTTAAGCCAGCCCAGGTGTCAGGAGTTCATAGTGGTTAAACAACCAGCTTATTTGTTCTTGTTTATCACTAATGTAAGAAGAAATGCTATTTTTAACATTGTCATGCAAATTAGCTCAGAGATCAATATGCCTAAATAAATATAGTAGTAACAGCTAAGACACACAGTCTAGAAAAAGTTAACTCTAGGATACCACATTTTTCATATTTTAAGATAATTTCCTTTTATCATATAATACATGTTCATGATAAAAAGAGCAAAGATAAAAATGAGCAAAAAAATTACAAATAATTGCCCCAAATGGAATAATTACTATTCACATGTGAATGTATACCACCCTGTCTTTTTGCAACATAGAAATGCTTTAACAAAAATTGGATTATAGTAGACACACACTCTTTAATCTGCTTTTTTCATCGAACAATGATCATTATTCCAGGTCAAGGAGTACATTTCAACAATACCATTTTTTAAATAGGAATATGGTTTTCCTTCTTTTTTTTTTTAGATTATTTATTTATTTATTTATTTGACAGAGAGAGATCACAAGTAGGCAGAGAGGCAGGCAGAGAGAGAGAGAGGAGGAAGCAGGCTCCCTGCTGAGCAGAGAGCCCGACGCGGGACTCGATCCCAGGACCCTGAGATCATGACCTGAGCCGAAGGCAGCGGCTTAACCCACTGAGCCACCCAGGCGCCCTATGGTTTTCCTTCTTACCAATAGGCATTATGCATTCGAATCATCACCCATTATTAGAAATACCGGGTTTTTTCAATCACAAAGCTCATGGTTCTGGCTAAATCTTTGCCTGATTTGAGGAAATACTGAATCAAAGGGTATGTACATGTCTTTAAATTTGATACATGAAGCCCAAAATGTGCCAAACTCATCCTCACCATCTGTGATACATCAAATTGACTAGCCAAGGGGTGCCCAGATCAAACATTATTTCTGGGTGTATCTATGAGGGCATTTCCAGATGAGATAACCATTCGAATCAGTGACTCAATAAAGTACATCACCTTCCCTAATGTGAGTGGGCATCATCCAATCCACTGGGGGCCTGAACAGAACAAAACATGGAGGAAGGAGAAGTTTGCCACATTTTTCCTGCCTCATTACTTGAACTGGGATATACCATTACATCATCTTCCACCCTTGGATGAGATATACATCATCAGCTCCCCTGATGATTATGTGGTGTGTGTGTGTGTGTGTGTGTGTGTGTGTGTGTGTGTCCTACTGGTTCTATTTCTCTGGACATCCCTAAATAATATCCCTTACTATGTGAAAGTGTGTATTTCTCTCCAGCCCCTTACCTAGATAATATCACTCTCTATATTTTTTAAACTCTATTTTAATGTAATGGGAAGGAAATTTTTTTCTGCTTTGCAGTCTTGCAAATCCCACAGTGGGGCTACTTGGTCCTCCTGTCTTTTCTCCAGGTTTTATCTTCCTGTCCTAGCCTGTAGTAATTTAAGGAGGCCTTGGTCAGTGGCTCAGGAATTTGGCAGCAAATCAAGCTGTGTTGCTAATCTTACTTCACTTCCTACTTCTTTCTGTTACTGAGCCACAAGCATAACCTTTCATAATGGACCCAAGTTCCACTAAGGTCTTCTTTAGCTTATTCCTTGGTGATTAATTTTCTGTTTTCAGGCCTATGTAGGTTGAATAGTGGTCCCCCAAAAGGTGTGTTCACACTGAACTTGTGAATGTGACTCTTATTTGAGAAAAGGTTCTTTGCAAGGTCATTAAGGATTTTGGTCTTGCAGGCCATGAGATCATCCTGGATTAAGATAGGCCCTAAGTCCAGTAATGAGTGTCCTTGTAAAAGAAGAGAGGGGGAGCAAGCAGAAGAAGAAGAACAGGCAGAGCAGAAGGCCACCTGAGGTCAGAGGCAGACACTGACATTACGCAGCTACAAGCCAAAGAATGCCTGGAGCGGCCAGTAGCTGGAAGAGGAGAGGAAGGGTCCACTTAAGACAGTCAATTCGGTTGTTCTACACCACTAGATTTCTGGCAATTCGTTACAACCACCATATGAAACTATATAGAACCTTACTAAGAAGTCCCGTTCAGGGCCTTGTCTCAGTCACTGAAAAAACATTCTGTACAGCCAAGTGCCCCAGGATCTGGTCGTCCGTCTACTTAGATCCCATGCCATTCATCAGACAAACTTTTATTGAGCACCTACAAAATAGCAGGCCTTTTTGTAGGTGCTGCATGACAGCAGAAGTAAAGACATAGTCCTTGCCTTTGAGAGGCCAGTTAAGTGAATACCTGCTCTGCTGTCTGCAGAGCTGTTGTGGGCACAGGCAACAGGTTAGAGCTGTACCATCAAGTGCCTCCCTGACCACGTTAAAAGCTTGTGATTTTATGCAGCAGATGAAAGAACTCTTAAAAAGTTTTAGGTAACTATTACCACAACCCCTGGCCTCCTGGAATTCCCTGATACCTATTCTAGATCCAACCTAGCATCTGCCTGGGGCCTGCTGTGGCTCTCCCTGGTTCTCCATCAGCTTGCCTTGGCTCTCTCTATGACCCATACTTAAGTTCCTTCCATTTTCCATTCTCTAGGTTTCCACGGTCATGGTCATTGGCCCAGAGTAAACAGCTAGTCAAAGCCCCTGACCTCATCTGATCTCTCAGCTGGGCCCAGGTATGCTAATCAATTACTTTGTTCATTTATTCAAGAATTATCTTCTCAGCACCTACTATTTGCCAGGTCCTGGTTGTACAAAAATGTATCAAATATAATCTTTGTCGTTAAGAGGCTTACCATCTGTACTAGTCTGCTTGGGCCACCATAACAAAATACCACAGATGGGTGGCTTAAACAAGAGAAATCTATTTTCTCACAGTCCTGGTGACTAGAAATCCAAGACTAAGGTGTCAGCATGACTGGTGTCTGGCAAGGCTTTTCTTCTTGGGTTATAGATGACCACCTTCTTGTTGTATCCTCACATGGCCTTTCCCCAGTGTGTGCATGTCCCTGCTATCTCTTCCTCTTATAAGGACACCAGTCCTGCAGTATTGAGGCTCCCTTATGACCTACTTTTACCTTAATTATCTCCTTAAAGACCCTTTTTCCAAATACAGTCACACTGGGAATTAGAATTTCAATATATGAATTTTGAGGAAGACACAATTCTGTCCACAGCACCATCTACATGGAAAATTCAAATATGTATGGGCATTTGTCATATGGTGAAACAAATAACAGAAAGGTATTGTGTATTTCTGGAATGGAGCTTCTAATCTGTCTGGGTGAATCTTAAAAGAAGAGAGGAACTTATTAAGATGGAGGACACAATCTGTCAAGCAGAAACATGAAACAGCATGACCTATGGGGTGAATGGCTAAGATACAGAGAGATGGGTTGGCGGAACATGGAGGTGAGGCTCAGATCGGATGGTCATAACATGCGGTCACCCTCCTCCCTCCTCTGCCCTCTGTCACAGTCTTGTCTCCATGTGATTTTCATCGGACCCTCCCTCCTCACTCAACTCGAAGTATTACTGCCTTAGGTCTCAGTCCTGAAAACACTTAAAATAACAGCCTCTTAGTCTCTCTATAGCATACTGTAGTTTACAAAACACCTTTACCACATCATTTGGTTCTTTAAAACTGTCCAATGGAAGAAATCAAATAGTATTTTATTGATATATATAATGCAACCAAGATTCAAATAATAACAATAATAATAACTGTCTTGCCCAAGGTCAGGGTGCCATGTTGGAGTTAGTTTAAGGCTAGAGCCCAGGCCATCTATATGTTGGTCTAGTTTCTCTCTTTTACACTACCTGCATTTTTCTCTGCTGTTTGCCTGGTGTGTCATATTTCTCCAGTAATGCATCTACATTTTGACAGAGCTTTCTGGAAATAATGTGTTAACCAGTAGAAAAAAAAAAAAATTCAGAGTGGGAATGTTGGGCCTGGCAAGATCTTTTTTGGCTAGGCAGCCCTGTCAAAGCCCATTGAATCACACATCTGCCTCACAAAGGGCCAACCCAGAGCAAAGCCCATGGGTATATTTTGCCGAAAGGAGCGAATTAAACCACTTCCAAGTCAGGAAATGCCAAGCTAGGCTTTTCTGTGGTGTTAACTTACTGGCTCAAAGAAGACCAAATAGTAATTTACCTACAGCCTAGCCTGTTACCCAGAATCCTTCACTGGATCTTTGTCAATGTTGCCAAGGCAACAACAACTCTCACCACTTTGGTAATTTTAGTTTCAATCACAAACTTCATATTGACTTGGCTGAATGTCTGATGCAGCAAAACTTTAACTCACTGAAATGCATGAGGAATCAATTCTCTTAGTCTCCAACAAATCTGACACTTTAATCCTTAAAAATTTTGTTCACTTTGGATGGAAATTTCTCTAAAATTCTTTTCTTGTATCTACATTTTCCTCACATAATCAATGAAGCATAATTTAGTTGAAGTGTTTGTAGATGACTCGGGCACCAGAGTGGCCTTTCCAAAACACAAATCTGAACTCTTCAGGTTTAGGAAAGTGCCTGCACTCTTTGCCCTAATCTACCTTACTGATCTCATATTCTCTTTCTCTTCATATGCCCTGTACTCCAGGACCATGGAAGTCATCGTGGAGCACACCATGTTCTTTCTTCTCACTGATTATTTATACACAGGGTGGCCCTTTGAAGCCCGTCTTCTCTTCTCTATTTAGAACATTTTTCTCCACCTTAACTATGGAGCTAGTGTACCACCTCCTATATGAAACTGACCCCAAATCTCTCAAAACCTCTTCACATAATCCTAGAGTATTTGCTGCTCACCCTCTTATTACAGGTATTTATGTATCTGTGTATTTATGTCCCTCAATTCATCTTTGCCTTCTAAAGTCTACTTAGCACAGCCTTGACCTAACCTATGTGCTAAATACATAGTTAACATTATTATCAAATAAAGAAGTACTAAACTCATATTCATAAATACCACTTACTCAGTGTTTACTATGTGCCATAAATGTAATGAGGACTTCCTCACTTAATTTTTGTAACAACCCAATAAGTCTAGAGTCAAAAATCAAACCAGCTCTCCTGTCTCCAAAAACTAGGTTTTTCTTCTCTGCGACATGACACAGCACATGCTGGACAAATTGACACACTACAGTAAAAGCTGAGTGCTTGCTAATAAGTGAGAGAGCGATTTGTGGCCTTGATGCCATGCTGCACTTGGAGAGCAACGGGCAGTGTGGGCTGCAGGAAAGCAGGACCAAGTTTGAGTAGGTTAGGATGGTTTGGGCAGGAATCAGAGGTCAGAAAGGCAATATACAAGTTAAAAAACAGGGTTCTATAGCTGGAAAAGACAAAGAAGTCTTTAAAATCTAGAATCTAGAGTAGGAGTCACATACTCAATTGTTTAAAGGGCCAGCAAAGCATCACTGGATTAAAGCAAGTGAGACCACTTCCACCAAGAAAACTCTTTTGTTTCTACTGAATCTCATGGTCCTCTGGATCTGACTTCAGTTTGACTGCTTTTGTTAGCAATATATGTATAAGCAGTATTTTACATTCATCTTACCTCCACTAGCATGTGTGATGAAAAATGATAGTTGGTGCTAGACCTCCACGCAGAGGCCATTACAAGTCAGGACCGGTGGAATCATTGACAACCCAGATTCCAGAAGGGAGGTGGAGTTTAGTATTTCTAGATAACATAATTTTTAAGGGAAGCTGGAAAGTTGTATTATTGAGTAAATCACCTAATTTTTTTAAAGTCAGAGGCTTATGCAAAAACATTTACAGGATTATGTGGGGTCCAGCTAAATCTCAAATTTTATTGGGCTTAAACATCATCTAGAGAGCTGGTTAAAACTCTAGGGTGCCACTCAAGAGTTTCCATTCTGTGGGTCTCAGTAGAATCTGAAAATGAGCACTGCTTACAAGTCCTAGGTAAATTGATGCTGTCAGCCCAGGGACATGCATGGAATTGTACTGGTTGGACACCAGCAGTACTGGCTCCAGTGTTCCAGCCACCTTTTTGGCTTCTCTGGTCTAAAGGCTTAGAGGAAAGAACAGCAAATAGGAGACATCAAAACAACCCCTGGTCCTGTGGCAGAAACTGTCATCTTAAATACCCTTTAGAGCTTCTCTTGAAGACTGTGCTACAAAATAAGACAAGAGTTAGATATCAGATGTCCAGAAAAGTTTTACACCCTTGCCTGAGACTAGGACAAATTCAAGAGGCCAAAAGATGGCCATAAAATTTGTCAGAAATCAGAGGGCCACAAACGGAATTAAGAAATGAGACAGAAGAGGGGAAATCTCAAAGCCTGACATAATGTGGCTTAGAGAAGTCAAGTCCAAGGGTAACTCACTAACAATCTTCAAGCACAAGCTGGAATTTGGGAGAAGATGATGAACAGCTGTTCTCTGTTTCCACAGAGGCTTGCCTAATAATAACCTGAGCTTCTAGAACAGCAAGAGGGTGTGGAGTAGAAAAAGAACTCCCTCACCGGACAGCTGTAGAGGACATACATGTGGGGCCCTGCTCGATTCTTACTGTTTAGATCTTTAAAACTAGGTAAATGAAAGACTATTAGCATATATAAATATATTTTTTTTCTTTTTCTTTTCTTAAGTCAATTCCATACCCAGAGTGGAGCCCAACACGGGGCTCAAACTCACAAACCTGAGATCAAGAGCCAACCTGAAATCAAGAGTCAAATGCTTAACTAACTGAGCCATCCAGGTGCCCTCCCTCTTAGCACATTGGGAGGCCCATTCTTCGTCCATGTTTCTCAAGGTACAGGACTCAGGCCACTGCTAGCAGAAATGTTTGGGTGCTGCATAGACAGAGAATTAAGTGATTTGGAATTGCAAAGGGGAAGAGGTACTCCCTTTTCAATTTTCTTTCATTACTTGGTCATGTCAAGGAGAAAGTCTCCCTGAGGTGTTGTCTTTCGCAACTCTCTAACACTGGCCAATCTCCCTTTTTTGGCAGAAAGAGAGAGCATTAAGCAGGCAACAGCATGTATAAGGATTGGCTGTCATTGTTTTGTTTCATGGTGTTTATTCTTTGGTTGATTCCGGTTTTCTATTTTAAGGTACTGATAGAAGGTTTCCTTTGAAATAAATAAATTTAGTAAGGCAAAGTCCGCTGAATTATAAAGAAATACCAAGCAAATGATACTGATGAATGATGGCCATTGCCAAAATTGCACAGATGGTACATAGAAAATGATGTTTTGGAAACACTGATCAAGTCTAAGTATCTTCTTTATGAATGAGAAAACTGAAGCTCAGAAAATTAAAGGTCATTCTCAGTTTCATGCAGAATTTACAGATGAGCTGGAACTGGAGACTGGCTTGCTTAGGGTGGAGGACTAGGAGACTAGAGATTACATGGTGCATCTGGAACCTCTCTGTCCAGCACGGTGACTGGTGCTCCGAGCTTATGACCCATGGATGAAATGGGCCAATTTCATCCCAGCGTGGTGGCCATACCTCTTTGCGACTTGACAAGTGAGAGCTTCTCTGCCACCCTCTATAAAGTGAGCACCTAATTCAGGATATTACTTGAGTGCAAAATGAAGTACTATATACAAACATATGTCATGAAGCTCTACAAGGTCTCAAAATGTAAGGTACAGAAAATAGAAACCCATAACTTATTGTTACTTCTCATGCTCCCCTAATAGTAATATTTTGGTAGCTGAAAAGCAATATGAATTTTCTCATTGGCTTCATCCTATTTTGGATAAAACATAGCCTGTAAACATTTTATTTTTTCCTGAATTGATCTTCATCCATACAGGATTGTTCGGCATGGTCTAAATGACTAAACATTTCTCCAGAGCTCTAGGTTTATCTCCTTCAAGCATATCAAGACTTTACTTCATTAACAAGGCAAGCATCTCTCACAATTAGCACACTCAAACACCAACTTCATAAAAAAATGACCTTTGCTTATGTTGTTTGGAGCCAAGTAGGTGTTTCTGAGGACTTAAGAACAGATGACATTCTTTGAGAGAGGCACATTCTCCTTGAAATTGGGTTCAAACCATTTTATCGGTTATTAATCCATCTTTCAGATATGCTAAAGGATAAACTTCAATGAGGCCTTATCCAAGAAATCATAGACTCCTAATGAATATGGCAAAATTAACAAGTTTTTGCTATAGATATCTTCAGTGAGATTTGGCCAAGGTAAATGCAGTATTTTTTAAAATTGAGATTATTAGCAAACCCTCAAGCTCAATCTAATAAAGAACCAAAAGGGGAAAAAATGCATTTGCAATCAGCCTGCTAGAGACATTACAGAAATGAATGATTTCTAACCTCTGGTAACTCAAACCTGTAACATCCATCGTATTACACAAATAGATCATTCAGAAAGGTAAAGGTTACTTCCAGAAATAATAGTTGTATAAAGGTGTTCCACTCCCCAGTAAATTAAAGACGCAGCCTTTTTCCTACTTTCCATGCTGAACAGAACACTGGAAGAACCTATTAATAGCTTCGTTAGTTTCAAGGAGGCGGCTTACATGGAATTTGGATCTTAATGTACAGAAATAGATACTCATCTACTCTCCCAGCAATGCAACAACCTTAATGGAATAATCTTTTCAAAATGAAAACTCTGCCCTAATGAAAGTCCCCTTTTTCACTGAAATAAGAAACTGAAGCGACAAAGGCAAGGCCCTCCATTTACATGAATGATCTCACAGCCTCACCAGAAATGTATATTTAAGCCTGGGGATTATTTGTTGGAAATTTTAATGTTAAACGACCTGCAGAATACATTTAGCTGTAGATGGTAGAAACCAATAGACATTTAAAAAAAAAAGTCTTTCTGAAAATGGAACTTATAAATATTTATTTTAAAGGATCAACAGGGTAAGTTTTCTGTTGCCTAAGCAAGTTTAATACCACCATGTAAAGTAGCTGATGTTAAAGAGAATCTGTATATTTAAACCTGTAATATATGAGGATTGTTAGCTGAATTTTAGAATAGCAGATTTTGTTTTCATGTCCCAGGAACCAATTTTATAGTACACTAAGTTGCCCTTGGGAACTGTGTGTTCGTGTGTGTGTGTGTGTGTGTGAGAGAGAGAGAGAGAGAGAGAGAGATGAGGGCACAGATCTCATCAGGTATCTGAAGGGCATCTTAAGAAAGAGTGATGGAATTTGTTCCTTGCAGAACAAAATTACAGTGTGAATCCTGTCTCTTGGAATTTTGTAATATGCAGCCTTGCAACTAAATGTGGTGACCCTGGCTCAAGAAAGGGACAGAGATTATGTTTTGATGCTTCTAGAGATGGAAATTGACCATCCTTGTATGTATCTATGCAATTCCAACGAGAATTTGCAGATTTTCCCAAGAGGAAGGGTCTATTTCCTCAATCTCAGAATCTGAGCTGACCTCCCTACTTGCTTTCACCATGGAATGTCTCACGATGATATTATGCCAGTTCGAAACCTATGACCCAAGGGCCCTTGCACACTACCCCTCTTGTTCCTAGAACCTTGTCACTATGACATGAATAAGCTCAAATAGCCTGCTGGAAGATGAAGGCCACAGGGAATACAGACAAGGCATTCCAGCAGAGGACATCCTGGACCAGAGAGAGCCCATCTGATCATCTAACTGACCATACCATAGACAGCTATGTGAGTCGGCCCAGCCAAAATCAGGCTATTTGGCAGAATGAACTCACTCACTGATGTGGAGCAATAACTAATGGTTGTTGTTTTAAACCAATAAGATTTGGGACGATTGTTTGTGCAACGGAATCTGTTACTCACACAATGAATTCTAAGCTATAACAAGTACTGCTGTTTCACAACAAGCAGATGGATAAATCTGAGGCGTAAAACTTCAGCAAAGACAGGTGTATGTCTGAAAGGAGAAGTGTGACCCTGACTAAGTAGAGATGCTTTCTTTCAAAGACCACTTGGCCTGGGCATGGTAGCTGGGTCAGTGAGATACAGCAGCAACCTATGTGAAGGAGACTTAGCTCCAGTGTTGTCTCGCAGCATGAGCAGAACTGGGAAGGGCCTGTGTTAATTGCACAGCAGTGAGAGGTAACTACAGAGATGAGGTACAAAGGCTAGGCTTTTCTTGCTTCGGAATCAAAGCAGGATGGACAACCCCTATAAGATGTCCAATCTCCCAACATTCTTAGGAATGAGGGGGCCCAACTTCCCAAGGGACCCCACTAGTCTTCTTGTCAATCCGATAGATGGGATTAAAGCAAATATTTAAGTAATTTGGATTAATAAGAATGCTAACACTCCATACATTGTAGAGCAGTTCTTATCTGCTACATCCGAATAAGGGCACTATCTGTGTCTCATTTAAGATTCTTTTTTTTTTTTTGATCTTGAATCTGTTTTGAGGGTTATTAAATATGGTTACTCTGCCTCTCTTTTGTTAGCATTGGCCTGATAGAAATTTGTTACCCTGTTTTAAAAAGCATGTAAGGTGACTTGTATTTAAAAAAAAAATAAAAATAAAAAAATAAAAATATGTGATGGGGCGCCTGGGTGGCTCAGTCTGCCTTCGGCTGGGGTCATGATCCCAGAGTCCTGGGATCGATCCCCGCATCGGGTTGTCCCACTCTCACTGCCCCTGCCTGTGTTCCCTTTCTCGCTGTCTCTCTCTGTCAAATAAAGAAATGAAATATTGAAACAAACAAGCATCTGATAACCAGGTGCTGAAGCCAGATTTTCCTCATCTAGGGTGGGGTCTGAATGTCAACCCTAAAGGTACGATGCAGTGTTAATGTGCTTCCAGGGTTGAGTACTGCTGAGCTAGGGCTCTCCTGTTTCCTACCCAGTGGGCAGAATCTTAAGCAGAGATTTATGTCTCCTCTGCACCACCATTTCCCCCAGGTTTTGTTGAAAACACCTGGAATTTTATTTCTTTCAGATTGTTTTTTTCTTTCTTTCTTTCTTTCTTTTTTTTTTTTTTTTTTTGAACATTATGCTTCTTATGTTCTGGGAATCTTTTCCACTTAATTTCAGCCTCATTAATAACAATTATTTAGGCATAATTATGAGCTCAGCTGGTTCCTTTGCTCATCAGTGTGTCTTACATTCAACCTTTCTTCTGTGGGGTTTATGTGCCAATCAAGATCCTTTCACCCTCAAGGAAGAGATCCCCCTCCCCACCAACGGCCGCACATACACACACAAGCAGTTGTTTGCAGAGTGGGGACATTTTGTATCTTACAACGAGAAGCCTGAACATAGACCCTTCCAGGGTTGGCTAATTTAACAGCTCTACTGTGTCATCAAGCTGCCAGATGTCCCCCCATCTTTCTGTTCTGCCAGGCACAGCATATCAATGAGGCCATTTATGGTTTTAAAATGGCAATACCATTTCCCAGTGTCACTTTTATATCTCTTTCAGGAAGCTTGTAACCCCTTTTCCTCCTCTTTGGCACTCCCAAATTTCACTGTGTCTGTGGCAGGTCATAGGTGATTTTCTCAAAGGAAGTTCTTTCTATCCCAAATCCCTGTCTCTCCCTGGCTCAGGGAAACTTGGCTCAGTGAGTACCTTGTTCTGCTTCCCTGTTCTCTCCTATTGTATCACTCTTGGCTGGCTGGCTGGCTCCCTTCCCTCGGTTTCTTAACTTCAATCTTAAATTTTTTATATCACTGTCCTTTTCCATTCATTCTGGAAGAATTCTTTCACTCAATCTCATGATCTTCAGGCATGTATGTGATCATTTTATTATTAGGCCTATCTAAGGAGTCTTTTATTTCAGCAATCCTATTTTGAAATTCTAAAAACTACTTCAAATTCAGTCCTCTTCCACTTACAGCCTCTGTGACCTTGGGCAAGTTATTTAACCTCTCTGTGCGTTGGTTTTCTTTCTATAAGGTAGACCTCATAATAGTACCTGGTCTGTAGGATTTTTAGGGGATTAAATAAGGTCGGGCATGAAAAAGGCAGTACATGGAAAAGGCTTAAAATGAAATGCTCAATAATTATTAGCTTCTAGAGAATCTTTTTTTTATTTTTTATATGTGAAATGCTCTCAATTCTCTTTCAAAATACTGATTAGAATGCTCAAAATTGTATATGCCTTTTCTCCATTAACTCTATTTCCTCGGAATTTTCCCTCTTTTTTTTTTTTTTTTAAGATTTTATGTATTTATTTGACAGAGAGAAATCACAAGTAGATGGAGAGGCAGGCAGAGAGAGAGAGGGAAGCAGGCTCCCTGCTGAGCAAGAGCCCGATGCGGAACTCGATCCCAGGACCCTGAGATCATCACCTGAGCCGAAGGCAGCGGCTTAACCCACTGAGCCACCCAGGCGCCCCTCCCTCTTTTCTTTTCAGATTCGTTTGCTATTTTATTTGTGGTGGGTTTTTTTTTTTTCCCAAATATTTGGCGATTCTTGACTTTCTGTTTAAACTTAGAAAGAGGATATATAATGATTAATATTCGTAGCAAGCACAGCAACACTAAGACTTTCATGGACCACCTCCTCTGTAAAAAAAAAAAAAAAAAAAAAAATTAAATTATAGTTCATTACTGCAGTGCTCTAAAATAAACACAATCCAGGCTGGGTTATACTCAGTTTTTAAATTCTAGTTTGAAAAAGTAATTAGAACATTTTCTTAGGCTTCTAACAATGTCATGGGCCCAGGCACTAGGCCTATTGTGCCTAATGGAGAACTTGGCGCTGGTAGTGGGGGAAGTTGTTCTCAGCACAGGTGACAATGGATTGTAATTGCAGGGGTTCACTAGAAAAGAGGCTGAGGCATGAGGAGTGTGTCAGCCTCTGGAGTGTGGAGGCTCTGGCCACCTGGCAGCAGGCCGACCCTATCTGGGGCACAATCCTTCGTTTCTCTCTATCTCTAAGGTACAAAGTAAGAAAAACAGGCAAATCAACCATTTTATCAGGAGTGGTTCTCAGATTTATGCTGAGGGCAAATCCTCAAGCTAACCACTCTGAAATGAAAACGCTGGAGAGGCTCAGCTATGGGGCAGACTGTTCATTAGTAACCCCGCAAGCCCGTTCACTCAAGGCCTCTTCCCACTTCCAGCCATTACCAGATACTGTAGTTTTTCTAGGGTTCTTTTAGGGACCTCGACTTTTTCAGAGGTCTACATTTTAGAACCTGTATTGTGCCACCCATTACTTCACAACTGCTTCACCATAGATTTGATCCTTTTTCTGTATATCTCCCAGAAATTCCTCAGGGCTGCTGACCTGCTGAACTCATTGTTCTTGGCTTTCCAGTACTCTGCTGAAATTCTTCCTATATTTACATTTCTTCTGTTATTTGAAAAAGACCAGAATAGATGGAGAAAAGTTGGAGAAAAGCCCAAGTGGGCTTCATAATCATTTGAAGCTGCTGTGTAAAATATTAAATATTATGTTTGTTTTAGATAATACTTTAAGGATGAAGAAAGAAACATGATAGTAACTCACATAGCCACCTGTCGCCAAGTTTCGTGTCCCCAAGTCTTCTGGCTTATAAAGTTCATCTTCTACCAAGATGTATTATTTTAATTATTTGAAATCTGAACAGGAGGTTCCTTTCAGGAACATAATTTCATTACATAATCAACTTGAGTTTCCTAGCCCCTCAGAATTTTAACCTATGTGGCATCTCACTTCTTACTGATGCTCATTTCTCTTCACCGCGTGATGCCTAGTGATTACTATAGCTTTAAAGGAAGTCTTAAAATCAAGTACACTGATTTCGACAACTTTGTTTTTCCTTTTAAAATTGTTTTGACAATTATAGGTCATTTGCCTTTTCATGTAAATTTTAAAACCAGTTTGTATATATATAATAAAAAAGCCTGCTTAGGTTTTGATTGAGATTGTGTTCAATTTACAGATTACTTGGGGAGAATTAATATCTTTTTTAAGTCTTCTAATTCTAAGCACTATATATATGCCCTTTTATTTAGTTAGTTTTTGTTTCTTTCATTGGTATTTTGTAGTTTTTAACTTACAGATTTTGTACATGTTTTGTTAGGTGTATTGCTAAGTATTTCATTTTTATTGTCTTTTAAATTTTTATTTCTCTAGGTTTATTATTAGTGTGTAGAAATGAGTTTGATTTCTTTTGTGTTGATCTTGCATCTTGCAAACTTGCTGAACTCACTTATTAGTCTAAAGAGTGTTTATGCTTTGGGATTTTTGACATATACAATGATGTCATTTATAAATATGAATCATCCTGCTTCCTCCTTCCTAGTTTATATATTTATATGCTTTTTTCTTGCCTTATTGCACTGGTTATAATTTTCAGTCTGATATTGAATACAAGAGCCTGTTCCTCATTTTAGGGAGAAACCATGCAGTCTTTTGCCATTAATAATGTTATCAGTAGTTTTTCTGTAGATGGTCATTGTCAGGAAGCTGTTATTATTGAGGAATATTAAATTATTGAATTATTGAGGAATCTCTCTTTGTTGAGAGATTTTATTTTGAGTGGATGCTAAATTTTGTCAAATGATTTTTCTGTATCAATTGATGTGATTATGTTTTTCTTCTATAGAAGGTTAATTGGTAGACTACTGCATTTGTCAGAGTTCCCAGAGAAATAGAAATAGAATAAGGAATTGGCTGATGGGATTGTAGAAGCTGGCAAATCCCTAATCTGAGAGCCAGTGCTTCAGTTTGAGTCTGAAGGCCCCAGTCTGCTGTAGAACCAAGAAAACCTGATGTTCCAGATCAAAGTCTATCAGGCAGAATTTCCTCTTATTCAGGGGAAGTTGAACCTTTTGTTTTCTCAGGCCTTCAAATAATTGGATGAGGCTGACTCATGAAATGGTTGGTAACCTCCTTACTTATTCTACTGATTCAAAGGTTAATCTTATCGAAAAAAAATCTTATCTTCAGAGAAATATCTAGAATAATGTTTGACCAAATATCTGGGCACACTCTGGCTCAGTCAAATTGACACATGAAATTAACCATCACAGCTACAGTGATCGATTTTTGAATACTGAAACAGCTTTAAATTCTCAGTGGAATCTATTGGTCATGGATTCCACTGTCCAATATTTTTATTGAAGGTTTTTGTGATAGGTTCATGAGGGATATTGGTCAGTAGTTTTCTTTCTTTTTTTTTTGGTCTGGTTTTAATATTAGGGTAATGGTGGCCTTGTAAAATGAGTTAGAAATTATTCCCTCATCTCCTGTTTTCTGGAAGAGATTATGTAACATTGGTGTTATTTATTCTGTAAATGTTTGGTGGAACTTGCCAACAAAACTATAACATGCCTGGATATTTCATTTCAGAAGATGTTTAACTATGAATTCAATTTCTGTGATAGTAACAAGGCTATTCAGATTAGTTATTTCAATGAGGATGAATTTCAGTAGTTTGTGGTTTTCAAAGAATTGATCCATTTTATTTAAATTATCAAATGTATCTGTATAGAGTTGTTTATAGTTGTAATATCAACAGAATCTATAATGATATCCTATCTTTCATGTCTAATATTGGTAATTTATATCTTTCTTACCCCTCCTCCTCTCTCTTTCTGTCAGGCTTGCTAGAGAGATCTCAACTTTGTTGAGTCAGTTCTGGCATAATCAATTGTTCTCTATGTTTTTTCTGCTTTCTTTTTTCTGTTTTCATCTTTTGGATTTCAATGATTTCTGCTCTTATCTTTACAATTTCCTCCCTTCTGCTTGGTTTGTATTAATTTTGCTCCTCTTTTTCTAGTTTCTTAAGGTGGAAACTTGGACTATTGACACAAGACTTTTAAACTTAAACATTGAATGCTGTAAAGTTTCATACTTAGCACTGCTTCTCTGCAGCCCAGAAATTTTGGTATGTTGGGTTTTCATTTCACACAGTTCAATATATTTTATAATTTCCTTTAAAACTTCCTCTTTGATCTATGGTGTTTGGATATTTTCCCATTACCTTTCAATTATTCATTTCTATTTTAATTACATCAAAGTCCAAGAATGTACGATGTACGATTTAAATTCTTTTACCTCTTATGATCTATCTTGAGGAATGTTCCTTGTGCAATTGGAAAGAAGGGTATATGCTGTTCTTTTTAGGTGAAGTATTTTTATAAATATCATTAGATCCAGTTGGTTTCAGATAGTGTTCAGTCCTACACACTTGAGAATTTTTCTCTGTACTTATTTTATCAATTGCAGACAAAGGAGTTTTTAAGTCTCTAATTATAATTACTGAAGTATCTATTTCTCCTTTCAGTTCTGTTGTTCTGCATATTGTAAAGCTCTATTGTTTAGTCATATATTTTTAAGATTTTTATATCTTCTTGGAAGATTGACACTATTATCAATATATAGTCCTTCTTTATCCCTAGTAATTTTCTGTGCTCTGAAGTCTACTTTGTCTGATATAAATATAGCCACTCCAGTTTTCTTTTGATGAGTATTTTCCATGGTATATATATTTCCATCTTTATACTCTTAGCATACCTATATAACTATACTAAAGTGAGGTTCTTGTAGAATTCATACAAGAACTCTTGTAGAACTTATACTCATGCTTTTGAATCCATTCTGACAATCTCTGTATTTTAATTGGAATGTTTAGACCATTTATAATTAATACAAGTATTTATATGTTTGGATTTAACATTTCCGTTTTATCATCTATTTTCTGTTTCCTCAATTTTTCTTTTTCTCTATTTCCCACTTCCTACCTGCTTTTAGATTATATAAACACTTTTTAATACTCCATTATCTAATGTGTTTTCAAATATCTTTTTGTATATTTTTAATGATTTCTCTAGGGATTACAATACTTAACTTTGAACAGTTTACTTAAAATCAATATTTTATCATTTCATGTGGAACGTAGGAACTTCATTACCATATAAGTCCTTTCACCCATTCCTTTTTAGAATACTGTTGACTTATATTTGTATGTCCTTCTGTTGATATCCCATGGGGCAGTATTATAATTTTTGCTTTAAACCAAAAAGCACTTCAAATAACCCAATAGGAGAAGGATAGTCTATAATATTTATCTGGGTATTTCCCATTTCTGTTCTCTTTCCTTTATTCCTGATGTTCCAGATTTCCTTTTCCTATCATTTGCTATCCTTCTATCTATAGAAATTCCCTCTAGCAATTCTTTTAGAGCAGGACTACTGGGAATTAGTTCTCTTAGGTATCCTTTATCCAAACATGTCTTTACTTCATCTTAATTGCTGAAGATATTTTCACTGAATATAGAACTTCTTTTTTACTTTATCATTTAAAAATATTGTGTTTCTTCCTTCTGAACCCCATGATTTTCAGTGAGAAATCTGATGTCAATTGAATCTTTGTTCACTTCTAGGTAATGCATCAATTTTCTCCAACTGCTTTCATTTTTTTTTTTTCTGTCTTTAGTTTTCATCAATCTTATTATAATGCACACAGGCATAGATTTCTTTGGGTTTATCTTTTTCAGGGTTTACTATACTTTTAAAATATATAGATTTGTTCTTTTGTCAATTTTGGAACACTTTTAGTCATATTGCTTCAAATATTTTATCAGCACTGCACTTCCTTTTCTTGAACTCTAAAACCAAAAATGTTAGACTTTTTGGTATTGTCTGCCTATACTGTTCAGACTGGATGATTTCTATTGATCTATCTTCCAGATCATTTACTTTCTCCCCTGTCATATTCATTCTGCTATGAGTCCCTCCAGTTAATTTTTTGTTGTGTTTTTGTACTTCTCATTTCTAAATTTGTATTTGTTCTTCTTTTTACCTTACACTTTTCTCTGAGACTTCTATCCTTCAATTCATTCTAGCAGTGTTTGCATTTATTCCTTTTTTAAATTATTTTTTCAGTGTTCCAGAATTTATTGTTTATGCACCACACCCAGTGCTCCATGCAATACCTACCCTCCATAATACCCACCACCAGGCTCACCCATCCCCCCCACCCTCTCCCCTTCAAAACCCTCAGTTTGTTTCTCAGAGTCCATAGTCTCTCGTGGTTCGTCTCCCCCTCCAGTTTCCCCCAACTCACTTCTCTCCATCTCCCCATTCACTCTTTTTTTGTTGTTGTTAAAAATTTTATTTATTTATTTGACAGAGGTCACAAGCAGGCAAAGAGGCAGGCATAGAGGGAGAGAAGAGGAAGCAGGCTTGCCACTGAGCAGAGAGCCCAATGTGAGGCTCCATCCCAGGACCCTGAGACCATGACCCAAGCCGAAGGCAGAGGCTTTAACCCATTGAGCCACCCAGGCGCCCCGTCCCCATTCATTCTTGAAACACTCTTACAATAGCTGCATTAAAGCTTTGTTAGATAATTCCTTCATCTGTATCACCACAATGTAAGGGTCTTTTCATTGTTTTTCCCTATGAAAATTATGATTATGATTTTTTTTTTGTATCTGAGGAATTTCAGATTGGGTAGATACCAAGAAGTGGAATACACATTAAAAACACAATTTGAAAACAAATATTTTTCTTTCAAAATTAATATATTCTCATTATAAAAGAAATATTTTTATAAACTAATAAACAAAGAGGAAAAAATCACCTATCACCTAACTAGAGGTGATGATTTTTCTCTGTTTACATATAACCTCTGTCTCTCTCAGAATGCTTCTGAAGTTTAATTTTCATGTAATTTGATTTTCTAAGGTCAAATTTACCTTTACTTCCTCAAATACAGATTTTAATTCTCTGATTGCAATAATAGCTTCCTTTTAATCATCCTTTTCCTCACTCAGATCCCTCCTCACTTCATTTTGTTGTCTTTGCATCTTATCCTTTGACTTTTGAGTTTAAACTGTCATTTTATTTCTTATTCTATTAGCTTTCATATTAGTTTTTCTTCTCACATAGAGGCCATGTTCTTCTGACATTGTTGAGGTTTCAAAAAAAAAAATTCCTAAAATGTTCTTTTGGGCCCAGTGGTAAGTCATTTTCCAACAACTGTGTTTCCTCTGAGTTTTGAGTACTATTTAGTTTACAGTGCTTTCCTTGGGCCCTGTGTTGTTTTCACTTTAAACTTTTTCTCGACTCAAAATATAATGGGTTTTCTGGAATTGGTGTTTTTGCATTTTCTGATGGAGCACAGTTAACAGTATATAGCTTCTAATCTATTTCCAGCATCTATTAGACCTTCGTAAACATAAATATATAGATTAATTATTAGACTTGGGGGCTGACAGCTATACCAGTTAAGGTGCTTTGGTTGCAAATAATACAAAGACTAACTTAGATTAACTTAAACAATAATTGGAAATTTCAAAGATGGGACCGGTTTCAGATGTAACAGAATTACAGCTCTAGACCCATTTTCTGCCCTTCTCTACAGCACTTCCCACCCCCTTGTATCCACTTTATTTTCAGCTGAATTTTGTTTGTGGCTTTGGAAGTTTTATAATTTTCACTATACCAAAAATCTCTGAGCTTTTTTTCCCTCAAAACTATAAAACTAAAGTCCCAGGCTCCTTTTGTTTTGGATCAACTTAAGTTGTATACTAATGCCCAAGGCTACTTAAGGCCTGTCATGAGATCTCCCAGATTTCATCCTTTACATGGTGTTAAGTGGGCTCTGCAACCCACCAAATCTACATACATCATAAGAAATATCCCTAAAGAGGAAAAGAGGCTGGACATTGAATATCACCTCACTTCATTCCCACAATGCTCACTACAGGGAATTTATTTACACCTGAACCTCCAATACTCTGAGCCAATGAAATACATGTTCTTCCAACCACTGCTCCCACGTTCAGCATCTTATTGGGGAAAAATAATCTCTAAGAATGCAATAGCGGATTATAATTCACGAGGCAGGTAGAGACCTCTAAGTTTCAAGGCATATATCATGGATATGACTCTAATTGTTTTCCTCAATCCAACTCAGTCAGTCTTATAGCTAGCAAAAAATTCATCCCAGATTCTAACAAGAAAATACCCATTAGGGTCCATTTCAATTTTGTTCTGAACTTTTCAGAAGCTGAGTTAAGTACTAGTCATTTCAACAATAGATATTTAAATTTCACAAAATGTTGTTTTATATCTAGCTATTTTATTTATCTGTATAGTCAGTTATTCCACAAGTAATTTGAGAAACACATTCAATAATATAATTTTAAAATATCTCTCATGAATATGAATCAGCTCCTGGATAGATAAAAGTACAGGTTAAGAAAAAAAAAAAAAGAAGAAGACTTTGAAATACAAATCAAAAAGAATGACCAGATCAGTTACCTTTACTATTGTTGGTGGTAATTTGATTTCCTCTAATTTAGCCTCAAATTTTACTCTGAGCTTCCCAACAGCCAAAGGAAAAACAGCAACAAGCAACATGGTCAGTTACATCATTCTCAAATGTCAAAGTACACTAGTCCTTTAAAAGAAGTAAATCTCTTCATGGCACTAAATGTTAAATGAGCATATAGGGAGTTCTGAGCACTGTAGTAAAATGTCTTCTTTGTACACATTTCTATAGGAAATACAATTGTAAGATCCTTGTAATTGTTTTTTTATGGTGTATTTTATACACACTGAAATAACTGAAAAACCATAATTAAAAGAAATTTAATGGAGACTCTGTGAGGGACCAAATAAAATGTTGCAAGTATGTGGCAGTCTTACAATTCAATTTGATCCTAAGACAAAATTTTAAATATCTTGATAAATGCTTAGACTATAAATCCTTCAAATAATCTGTTTATTTCCTCACTCATGCTTTTGATAGTGTTTCATAGTCTTTCATTCAATTCTTTGAACAACCTGAGATAATGTTCTTATTCCCACTAAATTACATTTGAGGAGGTAGAAGCTCAGAGGAGTGAAATGCTTTGTTGAAGGTCAGCCAGTAAATGACTTGGGAGGAACTCAAACACAGGTGTTCTGATTCCAGATTAGCAAAATGCATTTGTTAAGTACCTGTTGTGTACTAGGCAGTGCTCTTGGGGCTGCGGATAGATAGTTGAATAAAATGTAATCCCTGTTCTCAGAGAGCTGGTGGGAAAACAGATAAAGATGTAATTTTCTATAACTTAGGCAACACTCTGTGCTTTCACTATACTGATGCAATACCAATAGTTGTGGAGTAGATAGTTTGGGAATATAAGATTATTGGATAAGAATAAACATTTCTGATGTCTCTTCCAGATCATGTCCTATATTATATGACAGAATTTTAGATAAAAATGGTGCAAGTATTGAGAAAAACACAGATAAAAAAGACTGGAGAAACAATAGCTTCATGGAGTTGCTGAGCCTCTCTTGGAATAATCAGAAGGAAGAGGGAAAGATACTCTTTTTATTCCCAGGATTATAATAACTATTCTTGGCCATACTGTGGAACAGCATTTGATGACAAAATGTGGTTTTGATGAAGAAAGATTTCAAAAGCTGGTGGGAATATCTTGACCCGAATATTTTGAATCCATGTTGGTGCTGGTGGTAATTTTACATAAAACGACAAACTCATGGGTGCCCTACCCTGGAAAGGGTTCAGTGGAGACTGAATGACTGTCTTCAAGAAAATCCAGGAAGTCTGACCTAGCATCACTTGTTTTTATTCATGTTTATAAATAACAAAATCATTTTGCAAATCAAACTTCACATGAAAACGCATATAGGTACACATTAAAGATATTGCAGGTTTGGTTTCAGACCACCACAATAAAACAAGTCAAATGAATTTTTTGGTTTCCCAATGCATATAAAAGTTATGATTACACTATACAGTAGTTTATTAACGTGCAACAGCATTACGTCTAAAAAACCAATGTACATGCCTTAATTTAAAAATATTTTATTGTTAAAAATGCTAACTGTCATTTAAGCTTTCAGTGACTCATAATATTTTTGCTAGTAGAGGGTCTTACCTTAATGTTAATGGCTGCTGACAGATCAGGATGGTGGCTGCTAGAGGTTAAGGGGTGTTGTTGCAATTTCTTAAAATAAGACAACAATGAAGTTTGCCACACCAATGGACTCTTCCTTTCATGAAAATTTTTTTCTGTAGCTTGGGATGCTGTTTGATAGCATTTTACCCACAGTAGAACTTCTTTCAAAATTGGAGTCAATCCTCCCAAACCCTGTCATTGCATTATCAACTAAGTTTATGTGATAGTCCACATTTTTTGTTGTCATTTCAACAATTTTCCTAGCATCTTCACCAGGAATAGATTCCATGTCAAGAAATACTTCCTTTGCTCAACCATAAGAAGCAACTTCTCATCTATTAAATATCTCACCCATTATAACAATTCAAATATAATAATAATGAAAGAGTTTGAAATATTGAGGGAATTACAAAAATGTGACACAGACACATGGAGTGAGCAAACAATTTTGGAAAAAAATGGCACCAGTAGACTTGTTTGATGCAGGGTTGCCATAAAACTTTAATTTGTTTAAAAAAAATGCAGTATCTGCAAAGCACAATAAAGCAAAGCACAATGAAATGCAATATGCTTGAATATAAAACAGATCAAAGTGGAACTGTGGTTGACTAAATCCAGGGTGGGGTACAGGAGGCCCACCCACACTGTCTCTAGGACCTCCTCACTCACTATTCCTCCAGGTGATCACTGGAGCATGATCTGAAAACTGGTCCTATTAATTAAAAGGGTCACTGCTCCTAGGACTCTGCAAAATAAGAGACACTGGTTATTTTATCTCAGATGGCTACTGAAGAGCATGCCGTTAGCAGCCTTTCGGGAAGTACTAATAATCTACATTTTTTTGTTCTTTTCTAGTTGGTCACCTTAGTGGTCTAAGTGCAGACAGAGCAGACAGACTCCGAGAGCTAGGATTAAAAAGAAAATAAAAAACAGCTCACAGTAATGACCCCTCCCAAGAAAAGACCCACCAATCTTCCAGCTACAGTAGCAGCAATCCCAAACCCACTACAACATCTAATTGAAATATTGATTCTTCGGTTAGGTATCTAACTTAAAATTCCAGAGCAGAGAGCTCCCCACCACACAGATACCCCCTTTGCAAAATCACATCGCAGAGCACATAGTGTTTCCTTAACATTAAGCTTCCCCGGGCTTTCATTTCAATTAGTCATAAAAAAAGATCAAGAAGGAAAGTATTGTCGGAAAGATTCCAGTCAGTGTTTTATTGCCTGAAACAGTTCTCAGGTTTAACCATTTCATATCAGAAAGAGAATTCTGCAGAAAGAGCAGTGATTTCTCCTTACAGAGAGGAAGCTATGGATAAAGCAAAGAATACAAAATCTACTTTCTTCTAACTGTCTTATTCAACATGTTTTCATTAAAAAAATCTCATTTATGGCATTAAAATTTTTGTGAACAAGCATGCAATATATGCCAAAAAATTATTGCAAATCCAACTTTTGCTATCCTTGTATTTCCATTTAGGTTCTAAGAGCAACAAAATCCCTTGACATTATTATCTCCCCCGAATACTAATTATGTCACTACAACTGTTTGTCTGCTAATCTTCCAGAAATAATGTGAGAATTACAGGGATGCAACAGGAATAGAATGGAATTAGAAATATATTTCATGAATTTGTCAAAACTACCAGCTTTCTAAGAGTGCTAAAGTGCACATTCAAAAAAATTCTTTCATAAAAGGACAAAATCCCACAATGAAGATAAATGATGACTCTTAATACTACATTCAGAGCACAGAACACTAGCTAGAGCAAGGCCAGCATGTTGTGGGTTCTTTTATTCTTACAAGAAACTTAGTTTATGGTACCTAGGATTTTCATCTCAGAGCATCAGCTTCAACTCCAGATAAAGACCTGTTTTTAATCATGCTTAATGGGCCTGCTTCCCAGGAGAATAACAACGAAGGTGAAACCTCTCCAGCAGAGAGGAGAATATACTTGCTCTGGGGATGGAGATGTAATCCTTCCCTCTGGAGGAAGGAAAATGTTTATTATAGCTCACTGTCTGCCACCTCTTCAGTCTCAAATAGTTCTTCAATGTAGGAATGACAATATCATCACACTCTACTCATTTGGGCTAAAAACAAGAGAATAAGTTGTTGTGCCTAAAGGTAACTTTGCCATAAGTTTCGTCAGCCCTATTTTGCAGATGTACAAACCGAGGCCCCAAAGTGATAGGTTTATGAAAGGTACATTCAAAGTCACATAGGGCATAGGTATCTGTATTTATTTCCCAAATTTCTGGTCAAGGCTCTTTCCTCTACTGCAGATGGCAAAATCCTACACTGTCTTCCATATCAAGTGTTAGGAATGTCTCAGGGCATCTCCCTCCCCCACCCTAGGCCACTGCAAGATCCAGACACACATCACCTCTTTCTGAACACCAGCTGCAGGCTCTGTCGGTCACAGGGATTCCAGTGTAGCCCATGCAGATGTCTCTACACTACTCTTATCTTTTTCAGACATGTTCAAAAGGCCTTCTTCTCTATCCCATCAGTGACACCCACTTGAACTCTTTGATGCACAGCATCACTGAACTGCCTATAAGTGAGGATATGCTTGTGCATACACACATACACACACACACACACTCAGGCCTGCACACATGTACACACATCCCATGCTGGTTCACCCATATGTGACCTTAGTTTTGTGGTCTGCCTTGGTTGAATTCTCCATCCCGTGCGTCTGACTGTCCCCACTCTATGCCATTTTTACCTCTCACTTCTACTCCCCTTCCTTCCACACTCCACACCCAGACTTGGGTTAGGAATGCTTACTCTTATATCTCATGTTTTCAGGTATCTATTATCTCTGCACTAAACTCAGACACATTACCTAAAACCCTTATATGGGTTTCCTAGATTCAGCTGGATCTGGTTTCTCTCAATCATTTAACCAATGCACATGCAGGCGCCATGTGAAAATGATGTCTATTAATTTATAAATGTTAACACAAATAGACGACAGGCAGTTAGGACTGTTTAAGACAAGCTTTGTGCAGTTCTAGGCATCAGTTACTGTATCTCCTTTTTAACTTAGTGAATTATTTGGAATACAGTATACCTGTGCTCTTTCTGATCTTCTCATAGGAAAACAAAATTTGACATAATTCTGCTTCTATCTTTTAAAACCTAATGTTAGTTACAGAAAACTATGTGTTTTTCCTTAAGGAGTTAGTTCTATCACTGGACTCACAAAATGTTGTATCTGAGAAGAATGAAATTCTTAATTGTGTTTGCAATGAAATATATGAATAAGTAAATAGAACACATTAATATTGTATTAATAGCTACGAGTGTCTTCTAGAACAGTGGGCTATGCCAAGTGCAGCTGGTTGTATTATAAGTATCTTTTTATATGTCTGTTTCCTACACTTGATTCCAGGCTAATTGTCTGATTCAGATTGTGTGGCCAGAGCCCAGCATAGTATCTGGCACATGATAAAAACTCAATAGTTTTGGAATGAAACATTTATGTAGCTCTAAGCTCTCTGTAAAACCTTGGCTAAGTGGATATTTCCCCATGAACTACTTTTCCTTATATTCCTTACTAAAAACCAGTCTACACTTAAATTCAGTACACAACATATTGCGAAAAAAGTTTGTCCCCTACAATTTTGTCTCATTGCCTACATCTGCCCTCTAATACCAAAAGAGAATAACCCTGATCTCTCTTCCAGATTTTTGAAGACTATGATTACTCCACTGTATCTGTATGTCTCAGGGCTAATAATTCCCTGTTTTTCAATCAGTTTCAGACACTATCATTAGAACTTAACTCTTGTAAATACACTCTGCAGGTGGTCAATCTCCCACTTAAGTTGTGCCCCCCAGGACTGCACACAGCATTGCCTGGAATGTCTGGCCAGACCACAGTTCAGCAAGGTCATCACCTCCTTTGATTTTGATGACATACCTCTTTAATGAGGTCCAAGTGTATCAGCATTTTAAATAGCAACTAAACCATAATCATGATACCTCCATAGCCTTTCCCAATATCCTATCTGAAGAGAGACATTCCTCCCACTATTAAAATAATTCCCTTCCCCTCGCACTTTTAACCCTATCTCATTTTGCCTTCCCAAGGATTTTACACCATCACCTAGACGCCCTCTTACTTTCTGTGCAGCCTCTTCCTGCCTAAAGTCCCTTCCCAGTAGCTTTAAACATTCTTGGTCTCTCATCACACACACACACACACACACACACACAAACACACACAAACACAATCTTCAATCTTCAAAATTGTGTTTCCACCCTCACACTTCTCCCAAGTTCCTTTACCAAGGTCACATATGACTTTCGTTTTACTAAATCCAAAGGACAACACTAGCCTTCCATTTTTAATTCTTTGCTTCATTTTGACTGTTGACTCCTTGACAACTCTTTCTTAAAATACTTTATTTCCCTAACCTCCATGATGTTTGTCTTTCTGTTTTTGTTTTTTTCTATTTCCCTTTGTGGCTCCTGTTTCTCAGCTCATCCTCCAAATGTCTGTGTCCCCTAAGCCTTACCTTCAGCCTCTTCTCTAATCACCTCTCCCTAGAAAAGGGCATCATTTTCCAATATTTTAACCTTCATATAAAATTTCATGTCTCCCAAATTCTATCTCCATACCAGATCTACCTTCTAAGCTACAGACAAAAAAAAAAGAGTATGCCATCTACTCATGATTTGTGCAGGGACATTTCTCGAGTCCCTCCAACTCAAAATCAGTGAACTCAACTCAACTGTCTCTACTCTTGTCTCCTCCTCTTGTCCTTCATTCTGTAAAAGCCAGCATCAGCCACCCAGTGCTCCCCAAAAGGCTTACAGGTCAGATGGGATGTAGACAAATATAACTTGGTGAACCAGCCCAAGTCAGGAACAACAAGGCAATGGTTTTAGTTTTGCTCCATCACTGAAATCAACCACTGCTGCTTAGACCTCCCTCCTTTGCCCTTCCTCAGAGCACATTCTGAGCATGCTAAGCATCTTTTACACCATTGTCAATTACAAGAGCAATCACAATGAGCTCTCAGTGACTCAATTTTAAGTTCAGTCTTTTTAAAATCACAACTTCATTTTTCTCACCCAATTTAAATCTTCTCCCCCATTCTCTACCTCTTCTCCCTAGCTGGCTGAACTTCAGCCATGGTCCATGGGCTGACTGGGGATCTATGTCAAGGCAGGGGAGACAGTATGGTCCTCTCTCTACTTGTCTCTCACTCTGTGGCTTCTGTGTTTCACCCCCTTCATCTGGGAGATGTGTGCTTAAGTCAGAGTGTCTATGGACTGTTAATAAAACTCAATGGGACTCAGTTTCCTCACAGAAAGTTAGACTATTGCAGGAAATGGGCCTAAGGGCCCCTTCCATATCTAATATTGCAAGATTCTCAGATTTCCTTTCTCTGAAAAAAATACTGATTCATTAGTCCACAGGCCCTTGATAATTCTGGAATTCCAAGATATCTTGTTTATCTCTAAGCTCATAAGAGAACCAGTGACCCATTAGGCATGTTTTTAAGTAAGACCAAAACATGAAGAGGCCAGGGTGTCAGCTCTGGATTTCCAAATAGTAACATCAGTGAACTATCTGGTTAAGATTCTCACCTCTTACACCATTGCCGAGGCTACTGCAGCATTTTTCATGCCATGTCACAAATGGATCACATATATTTCTCTGAAATCACGATCATACTTCAGGAAGGGAGGTTTGCAGCTTTACAATGTCCTTGGCAGTAATTGTTTTATTTACCCCTGAAATGGTGACCCACGGTCTCATTGAAATTTTTTTAATTGCTTGACTGTGCTATAATAGTTTGACTGTTTGGAAACCACGTTTAAAAAAAGAGAGATAGAGAGAGAAAGAAAGAAAGAGAGAGAGAGAAACCACTCTTAATCTCATAATATATTTATGCTCTAGGATTTAAAATATGAGAATGATGTCATTGATCAAGCTTTTGTCAGTAGTAGTGCAGTTTCAAATAAGTCTCTTGATAACTAAGTGTTTTCTCTAATACCTTAAAGCTCAATCTTCTGTGTGAAAACATACTTCATTCAAGGTAACAGCAATCACAAATTGTAAATTTTTGTCTGCATGTGTGTGAGAAAGACTTATTCTAAAGTAATTTTACCAGAAATAATGCATATCTACAATTTCAAAGGGCAAATATTGGTCCCCCTACTCCACCCCTCTTAATGAAATCAAGGCTCCCAGTGGTACCATTTTTCAAGTCTTTTATCTATTTCTCCTGGTATCTAATTCAATATTTCTAAATAACATCCTTATAGCACCGATTCTTTTTTAAATTTTTTAAAAAATTTTTTATTTCTTTTCAGCCTAACAGTATTCATTGTTTTTGCATCACTCCCAGTGCTCCATGCAATCTGTGCCCTCCCTAATACCCACCACCTGGTTCCCCCAACCTCCCACCCCCCGCCCCTTCAAAACCCTCAGGTTCTTTTTCAGAGTTCATAGTTTCTCATGGTTCACCTCCCCTTCCAATTTCCCTCAACTCCCTTCTCCTCTCCATCTCCCCTTGTCCTCCATGTTATTTGTTATGCTCCACAAATAAGTGAAACCATATGATAATTGACTCTCTCTGCTTGACTTATTTCACTCAGCATAATCTCTTCCAGTCCTGTCCATGTTGATACAAAAGTTGGGTATTCTTCCTTTCTGATGGAGGCATAATACTCCATAGTGTATATGGACCACATCTTCCTTATCCATTCATCTATTGAAGGCATTTTGGTTCTTTCCACAGTTTGGCGACCATGGCCATTGCTGCTATAAACATTGGGGAACAGATAGCCCTTCCTTTCACTACATCTGTATCTTTGGGGTAAATACCCAGTAGTGCAATTACAGGGTCATAGGGAAGCTCTATTTTTAATTTCTTGAGGAATCTCCACACTGTTCTCCAAAGTGGCTGCACCAACTTGCATTCCCACCAACAGTGTAAGAGGGTTCCCCTTTCTCTACATCCTCTCCAACACATGTTGCTTCCTGTCTTGCTAATTTTGGCCATTCTAACTGGTATAAGGTGGTATTTCAATGTGGTTTTAACTTGAATCTCCCTGAGGGCTAATGATGATGAACATTTTTTCATGTGTCTGATAGCCATTTGTATGTCTTCATTGGAGAAGTGTCTGTTCATATCTTCTGCCCATTTTTTTTTATATGATTGTCTGTTTTGTGTGTGTTGAGTTTGAGGAGTTCTTTACAGATCCTGGATATCAACCTTTTGTCTGTACTGTCATTTGCAAATATCTTCTCCCATTCTGTGTGTTGCCTCTTTGTTTTGCTGTGCAGAAGCTTTTAATCTTGATGAAGTCCCAAAAGTTCATTTTCACTTTTGTTTCCTTTGATTTTGGAGACATATCTTGAAAGAAGTTGCTGTGGCTGATATTGAAGAGGTTATTGCCTATGTTCTCCTCTAGGATTCTGATGGATTCCTGTCTCACATTGAGGTCTTTTATCCATTTCGAGTTTATCGTTGTGTACCATGTAAGAGAATGGTCGAGTTTCATTCTTCTACATATAGCTGCCCAGTTTTCCCAGCACCATTTATTGAAGAGACTGTCTTTTTTCCACTGTATATTTTTTCTTTTTTGTCAAAGATTATTTGACCATAGAGTTGAGGGTCCATATCTGGGCTCTCTACTCTGTTCCACTGGTCTATGTTATAGCACCCATTATTGGTGTTAAACTTCAGACATTATCTTTTGGTTTCTGAGTTAGGATATAGGTTTGGATACTGTGACAGAAACTAAGATGGCAGTTTCTTAAAATAGAAGCTTACTTTTCTGTTATAAATGGTAGAGCATCGAGCTAGAAAAGTCCTTACTCACCTGATCCAAGACAGCCTGTCACCATGACCACGTTTCATCCAATGGGACCAGGGAGGAAGGAGTGGGAAGAACATGATCCTTCCCCTTATGGGCACAACCTAGAAAATGTACTTATCAATTCCATTTATATCCCACCGTCCAGAATTTGATGTCATGGCTCTCACAAAGGACGCTGGAAACTCTGGGCTTTAGGCAGCCATACTATCAGCTTAAATTTTCTTCCTATTGGAGAAAAGAACATATATTAATAGGCAACTATCAGTTTCTCCCATGATTTCCCATTTTTTAAGAAGGGTATTTTACCCTTGTAAATAATACACACACATCAACACTTGTGTTCCATCCTCATCCTCCTAATATAAATGTTCTATTATGATTTTGGTTAAATCAATGCTTGCTGAAATCAATGCCTGTGAAATATTATTTACAACTGAATCATATAATAACTTCCTCTCTTGCACATCAGAAAATGAGTATCTTAGCAATATCGCTACTTGTATTGGTTAACTATTTCCTCACTATGACTCAGTTGTCTTAAAGATAATCGTGAATTCCATGGATCTGCAAGCTCAACCCATTGTATTGCTGTTCATAATAGAAAAAACTGGGAAAATACCATTCAACAAAGGAATAGATGAACAACTGTGATATTCTTACTCAACTGAAAAGTATAAAGCAGTGAACAGGAATGGAATGCAGTTACATACAACAACAATGTGTTTTCTTGGAAATAATAGGGTTGAATTTTTTTTCAAAAAAACAAGTCTCAGAAAAAAGTTCTCAGAAAAAAGTTTAACCTTCTTAAGTAGCTCATATTTAACAAAATGTGTTTAAGAAATTTAGCTTATTTTAAAAGTTTTCTATTTTTACTGCAACTACAGATTTTTTAAAAAAGACAGTTACATAATAAACACAAAATTCAAAATAGTGGTTCCTTCTGTAGATGGAATGAAGGGGAATAAAATAAAGAAGAAGCACTGATTTATGGATAATGCTTAAATCAAATGTTTGGTGTTAGGGTTGTGGTCTTCATTGTATTATTCTGTTTTATAGCCTACATATGTTATAGGTATCAAATAGTTTAAATAGATCACACAAAGACAAAAGCAAGATAGAAATAAAATAACAGAAAATAATAGCAAGTAAGATTGGAGGCAGGTTACCAGAATTAAGGTATTTCTAGAATCCTTGTAATGTTCAGGACAAGTTTGATTCATTTTGGGACCTATGCTAGATAAGCATGTTAAAATACTATGGGTAACAATTAAGAATAGAAGAAACAAGGTGAAGGACTTCCAAACCAGAAGTCAGGAAAGAGAAAAAAATAAAAATAAATAAAAAATAAAAATAACAGAAGATAAAAAATACCAAGTAAGGGGCACCTGGGTGGCTCAGTGGGCTAAAGCCTCTGCCTTTGGCTCAGGTCATGATCCAAGGATCCTGGAATCGAGTCCCGCATTGGGCTCTCTGCCCAGCAGGGAGCCTGCTTCCCTTCCTCTCTCTGCCTGCCTGCCTCTTTGTCTACTTGTAATCTCTGTCTGTCAAATAAATAAATAAATCTTAAAAAAAAAAAAGGAAAAAAAGGAGGTAAAGAAGAAAAAAGGCATTTTGGGGCACCTGGGTGGCTCAGTGGGTTAAGCCTCCGCCTTCAGCTCAGGTCATGGTGTCAGGGTCATGGGATGGAGCCCTGTATCAGGCTCTCTGCTCAGCAGGGAGCCTGCATCCCCCTCCCCCTCTGCCTACTTGTGATCTCTCTCTTTATCTCTCTGTCAAATAAATAAATAAATAATCTTAAAAAAAAAAAAGAAGAGAACTATACCACAATGATGTTTTAGTTTACCTCAAAAAACATAGTAACTATAAACAACTATGACCTAATAGTATGGCCTCAAAATATACCAACAGAAAACAATCAATGATACAGGCCGAATCTGCCTCCATCTAATCTCCAGAAAAATATACTTTCAATCCTAGACCTATATAGCTGAGCTCCCCTGCACCCTCTCCAGCTTCACGCACCACAGGCCCCCTTGCAAGTGCGGGCTACAGGTTCCCATACATGTAGCTTCCAGAGGATTGGCCAATGGGAATGCATTTCTCTCTTTCTCTACCAAACATCATTTCCATGACAACAGCAGCATCTGCACCCTGGTCCAGATCCCACCTGCTGATCCTGCCCATGGTTCCAGTCATCTAACCTCTCTTTGCTCCTGCTATTGCCAGTCTCTAAATTTTTCCTCACTGTCTTTTCTTTGGCATTTCAGCTCTTCCACCACAAGGGTAACCAAATATATGCATACAGTTTCTCTTGTTTCAATACTCAGAGTGGTTCCTATTTTCATAGTTGGCCTTGTCATTAGTATTCTGTTGTATCCACAGCAAATTGCCACAAGTTAAGTGGCTTAAAACAACACAGATTTATTATCTCATGGTTGTATGGGTCTGAAGTTTAGTGGGCTTGGCTGGTTTCTCTGCTCTGAGACTCACAAGGGTGAAATCCAGGTGTCAGTAGGGCTGTATTCCTTTCTCTTTTTTTCTAGCTTTATTGAAATATAATTAACATATAACACTTTGTACGTTTAAAATGTATATGGTGATAATCTGATATATGTATATATTGTGAAAATGATTACCACAAAAATATGGTAAAACCCACCACTTCACATAATTAGTTTTTCTGTAGTGAGAAATGTATGACTTTCTCTCCCAGCAACTTTCAAGTATACAGTACAGTATTCTTAATAATAAGCAACAAGATGTATATTAGATGCCCAGAACTTACTCATCTTATAACTGGAAGTTTGTGCCCTTTGACCAACATCTTTCCATTTTCCTTTCCCATCCACTTCCAATCCCAGTGCCTGGCAAAACACCACTCTACTCACTGTTTCTATGAATTTAGCTTTTTTAAAAAAGATTCCACATATAAGTGAGATCATGTAGTAATTATCTTTCTCTGTCTGACTTATTTCATTAGCAAAATGCCCTCAAGGTCCATACAAGTTGTGCAATATCTCAGTGTGTGTGTGTGTGTGTGTGTGTGTGTGTGTATGCGTGTGTGACATTTTCTTCATCCCTTCACCTGTTGATGGATACTTTGGTTGTTTCCATGTGTTGGCTATTGCAAATAATGCTGAAATAAGCATTGGCATATAGATATCTCTTTGAAGTAATGATTTCATTTCTTTCAAATACATACCTAGAAGTGGGATTTCTGGGTCATACAGTAGCTTTATTTTTAGTTTTTTGAGGAATTTCCGTACTGTTTTCCACAGTGGTTATACCAATATACATTCCCACCAACAGTGCATGAGGGCCCCCTTTTCTCCACATCTTGGAGAACACTTGCTATCTCCTGCTTCTTTTATAATACCTATTCTAGCAGGTATGAGGAGATATTTTATTATGGCTTTGATTTGCATTTCCCTAATAATTAGTAATGTTGAGCATCTTTGCTTGTACCTGTTAGTCACTTGTAGATCTTCTTTGGGAAAATATCTATTCAGATCTTCTGCCCATAAATTGGATTGTTTGTTTTATTTCAGGTTTTTGGTTTTTGACATTCAGTTAGCCTAAGTTAGATTTCCAGTCTTATGTTGAACAGGAATGGTGAGAGTGAGCACTCACTCTTGTCTTATTTCTGGTTTTAAAGGAAAAGTTTTCAGCTTTCTACCATTGAGAATGATGATAGCTGTGGGTTGTTCATATAATGGCTTTATTATGTTAAGGTATGTTACTTTTATATCCAATTTGTTGAGAGCTTGTACCATAAAATGGTGTTGAATTTTGTCAAATGCTTCATCTGCATCTATTGAAAAGATCTTAGGATTTTTATCCTTCATCCTATTAATGTGGGTATCACATCAATTGATTTGCATACATTGAACCATCCCTGCATATGATACAAGGGATAAATCCCACTGTCATGGTGTATGGTCCTTTTAATGAATTCTTGAATTCAGTTTGCTGGTATTGTGCTATGGATTTTTGCATCTGTATTCATCAGAAGCATTGGCCTGTTGTTTTCTTTTCTTGTAGTGTCCTTATCTGACTTTGGAACTAGAGTGAGCTGGCCTTGTAAAATGGATTTGGAAGTGTTCCTTCCTCTTCAATTTTTTGTGGAAGAATTTGAGAAGTGTTGTCATTAATTCTTCTTTAAATAGTTGGTGGAATTCACCAGTGAAACCATCTGGCCCTGGGCTTTTCTTTCCTGGAAGGGTTTCGATTACTGTTTTAACCTCCTCTAGAAGCACGGACAGCCATGTCTTCTGCCAGTTGCCTTCAGTGGATCGGACTGGTCCCTGACCATTGCAGGATGGGCTAGATTTGAGTTTCAGGTCTTTTCAGGGCCTTCAAGGGCACAGATCAGTGCCAGCAGGCCTGCCCATGGACTGCAGCTATAAGGGAGATGGAGTCAAGTATAGGGCTCCTTCAGGATCTCTGCAGGGTCCCTGCCTGTGCCAGGAAGACTATTTATGAACTGTGACTGGGATGTATGGGGGCTGAGTTATAGGGCCCTTTCAGAATCTATAGCCTAACTTTAGAAGGCTCACCTCCAGGGGTTCCTGGGCTGAGACCAAGAGGTGTTGGAACTGGTTTATGGGTCACTTCAGAGTCCACAGCTAGGATGGAGGTACATATGTCTATTACCCAGCACATGGGTAGGCATGACTCCTCCCTTTGTAAATGGTGCTGGTGACAGAACCAAAAGCAATGGGACTGCAGCCAAGTCCCTAGGGGTATGGAGCTATTTCTGGGTCTGTAACCCATATCACAGTCAGTGAGTTAGCCACCTGGGTGCAGGCCTGCCCTCCCAAAGTGGCTCTGCTCAGCCTTAGACTACACCAGCATTTCATAATCTCTTACCTGCATCCCAACATTCCCACAAAGGCATATTTGTCCATAAATGGAGGCCAAATAACTCTTGTTATTTGGGAGAGATACCTATAAGGGATGTTTTATTTGGTCATCTTGCTGACCTGCATTCCTCTCCAGAGACAAAGGGGGAATCCATATCTGATGACATTCAGATTCTTGGCAGAATTTCATTTTGTGCACTTGTGCAACTGAGTTTTCCATTTCCTGGCTGGCTGTCATCCAGGGGCTGCTCTGAACTTCTAGAGCCTGCCTGCATTCCTTGGCTCATGGCCCCTCTTTCATCTTTAAAGCTAGTAACTCTGGGTGTGGTCCTGGTCCTCATCAAGTTGTATCTTTTCTAACTTTTCTATCTCTTCTACCTCCTCATGTTTGGCCAGTTCTCTCTGACTGTTTTGCATTGTTCTTTAGATTATAAAGGCCCATGTGACTATATTTGGGCCACCTGAATAATCCAGAACAATCTTCTGATTTTAGGGTCAGCTGATTAGCAACCTTCATTGCAGCTACAAAGTTCCTTTTGCTATGTGTCATAACATATTCACAGATCAGTTACCAAGAAACAAAGATCACAGTTCCCATCTAGGTAAATCTAGTGTGACTCCTAAGAGGTGATTCCTGACATGACCTGGTACAAAAGGGAAAGTTACTCTGAAGGAGTGGGCTCAGGCCTTGCACTGTTCCCCCAGCCCTCTAGAAGCCCCAGGGTGGTATTCAAGGCCCTCCAAAAATTCAGCACACAGGTTAACCTGACTGGTTAGGATTATATGACTCTTTATTTCTCTCCCCTGCACTTTACAGGTAGGAAGTAAAGGCTCAGAAAAAAAAAGTCATTGCTCAAAGTCACAAACTCAGTTCGTGGCTGTGCAATGGAAATATCCGATAGTCATTCATTCACTTATCCACTCAGTAATTCCTGCTAAGCCCTACCCAGATAAGTGGTCCAGGGAAACACATATGAAATAAACCTTGTCCAACTACCTCTTAGAGAGTTTTGTTTGTTTTGCTAGAATACAAATGCAGTAAACGTGTTTACATGCTTGATGCTAGTTCAGTAAAATTTCACACACATTTTTACATAGAAGTTTGATTTTCTCTAAGAACATCTGCTTCAGCTCAAAAGCAGCTGTCAGGGTGATAGGACCTGATTCAAACCCAAGCTGTGTGTCCTTAGGGAATTCCCTTAGTAAGAGTATTTACCTGAGAGAACTGTTGTGAGCAGGGTTGAGTTGTACCTGCAAGCCACTGGGAACTAGCCTGTAACTCGTGCGTAGTAAGTGATAGCTGTAATCAGTGTCATTATCATTCAACCTCCTTCATCCTTAGTTTTACCTGTTATTAAGTGGGTACAATAATAAGCATCTCATGGGGGTGATTAAATGAGGATGTATAAATATAATACATGTGGCACACAGTTTGTACAAACTCATGTCCCCTCTTCCCTCCCTAAGAACCTCACTAATGAACTGATTAATTTTGTGGCTTAACCTTCAGCAAAACACTTCAGGGAGGGTCTGTGATGGCGAGGAGATGCAGCAGGGGCCAGGATTTCAGGTTTTTTTCTTGGATCTGAAACTACACTCTTCTGTGACTTTAGGCAAGGCAGTTGGCCTTTATGATTCTCCGTTTCCTCACCTATGAAGAACAGAACTCTAGAAAGTAGTCTTCATCTCCTAATTTTGTTTTAAATTAACCAGAGAGTTAAGCCAATCTCAGGAATCTTCCAAAATGCACTAGGCTTGCAAATCTCTTCCAGATTCAGTTTAAGGGGTTAAACTCACTGCTCCCATCATTTTCTTTTTGCTGATGTGGCTCGTCTCCCCACAGAGATCTTGGACAAACCAAAGGATAACACAGAAACCGGAAGTCAGGTGAGACCCAGAAAGACACAAAACAAAGGTCAAGAAGCCAGACTTGAGACAGATAGGTAACTTCTTGTCCAGAGCCACAGCCCCAGAGGAAGCAGAAAGCTTAGGCTATTGAAAGAAACAATGTGAAGAGAAAACCATGACAGATAGAGAAGGTAGTAGAAAGTGACTCTTATGAACATTCTCCACTATCTGGTGATACTGCACCTACCCCTGGAGCTTGGTGCCCCCATGTTAGGACCTGGCAGGCCTCCATGTTGAAGGAAGCCATTGAATTCTCCCACACCAAGGGAAGAGGCCAAGAGCAGCATGAGGGGAGCTGAGAAGAAGATTTCAACCTGACCCAGAACAAAGCACAGAGCCAAGGTCAAGCCTGGGCAAGAGTGGTAAATTTTCAGCAGTGAGAAGCCTGAAATTTCAAAACAGGGCTCTGTTCTCACCCACCTCAGAAAGTGTTCTTTTGGTTTTGCTAAAAACAGAGACTCTGTTAAGCTACCTCAAAAATTAAAACATTTATTGTCATGATGTACATTGAACAAAAGAGACTAGATCACAAAATAAGCCAGTTTGTTGTCTCAAATTCAAGGCATCACCAATGCCGGGACTTTGCTGTTTGTTCTTTCCTTCTGTTTATGTCTTTTTGTTCCTCATCTCTGACAAACTCCTTCGCTTTCTGTATTTTCCGAGTGACATTCCAAAAGGAGAAAATCTGGGTAGTGTCGCTAATTACCACTGCCTTTACTTTTCAGGTCAGTCTTCACTATAGCTCAATGGCCAACATATGCCTATGTCCTCAAGTCAAGTAATTTATTACCCATCTAGTAAGCAGCAGCACTTTATTCAAGGAACTATGTAGGGGTCACTTGTTGTGGGTGGGACTGACACCCTTTGAAGGTGGTGGTGAATAACAGGCACCATGGTGAACATGTCTAGTGAACACCCATGTGACAATAATTGAGAGACGATAATGGGCTAGTACTTACTAAGCTCCAGACTCCCGGGAAGTTCCCAATTCTGTCCCTTAGGGTCCAGTCTGTGGCAGCATCTATAAGGACAGAGATCCCACGTACCCTATCACAGGGACTTGAAATTTTGGCCTTATGCATGACAAGAAGGGAACTGAGGGAGGAAGTAAATAGCAGGACCTGGAAAGACAGAGGGTTCTAAGAGAAGACAATTCCATGAATCCTTCTGGTTGGATTTTTGCTGGGGTTCTGGATTATCCTTGATGTACTCACTGGTATCACAGCCCATGCACCCAAATGCATTCCTTCCTGCCCTTGTTCCAGCTTATGATGCTCCAAATTATGCTCATACCTATAGGTTCATTAGTTGGGAACCAAAGAGACCTGGGGTCTGTCTCTGGCTCAGCTATGTGTCCTTGAGAAAGTCACTGGACCTCAGTATTCTTATCTATAAAATTAGACTAAGAAAGCCTACCATATATATTCCTTATACATGGACCACTATGTATGGGAACATTCTTTCCACTGATATTGGCATGTGATTGAACAGCATTTAACTCTTAAAAGCAGTTATCATTCCTTCTGGGATAGGGTATGGATGGGGACATGGAAAGAAAGGAGGAGGGACTTCTAAGGCATTGCGTCCAGAGGAGAAACATGAAGGTAGAAGAGGAATACTATCAGGGTCCCTGAAGCCATGGCCTCCAGAGTCAGTTTCTCACACAGCCATCTCGGGGACTGGCTGGTGCTCTGAGAGGAGACAATCAAAAGTTATAACATGAGAGTCCAGGCCAACTTTGACTTAGGGAATTCTTGGCTGAAGCAGCTCTGAGTGGGGCAGAAAGGTCCTTTCCCACACACTGCTGGAAGACTTTTGTCCAGCATTCTGTTACACTGTTGGGAACTCAGGAGCCCAGACACAACACTGTGGGGAGAGATTTCCCTTTCCTCCTCTATATACCCTATCACCAGATGAAATGGCCTGCTTCACAGAGCAGCATAGGTAATTCAGGAAGAAAGGCATGACATATACAGGGCACACAATTGGGCATAAATCTGTTTCCAAGAAAAAGGTCATGTGATAGCTACAAAAGCAATGATAGAAGAAAACGGGGGCTGAGAATGGGTTTATATAATTGCCAAGTTTCCCCTCCAAGAATCATTTTGTGGCAGGATGGGATATTTTGGACTACCTAAACCCTGAAGTTCTTGGGTAACTCAGGATAGGAAAGGAGAAGGTATTGGCCATTCTGCGTATATAGATATGTGGGTGCTGTAGAGACTTCTTGAAAAATCAAGGTGATTTAACACTTAAGCAACTCCCCTACCCCATAGGGAAAGAGGTCACTGTGTTATGATTCTGAGGAAGCTATAAGAACATAGGCCTGGAAGGGATGGTCCAATGGGCTTTGTACACAGCAATCCAGAGGCTGGAAGTCCAGTTGGGGACTTTCACTGTATCAGGTCCACTTAGGGAGTGCCCGATTATCCTGCTTCATTTGGGCTAGGCTGTCATCACCCTAATTTGGACTAACCTAGATGTCTTTGTACCATCAAAGAATCTAGAAACTACAAGGCTCCATGGCTGCCTGTAGAGTTTGAAGTTCACAGGGAGCTTTGCCAATAACAAGATACAACAGTGAATTCTCAGGGCAGTAGGGCTGAGCAAGCTGTGAAGGAAAGATGGTTTCCATTCACTCTAAAAGCTGATAACTTTCCCCACCTGTGCTAATTTTACCTTGGTACCTAATCCATCACCTATTGTATATCTGAAGGTTCATCTTCCTCAAATCCTTTGCCCAAACTTAAGATATATGTGAAAAAATTCATCTGCAAGAAGGAAAATAATAATGAAGTTAAAACTCAAATTCTGCTCTGCACACAGCTGTGCTATTAATTTTGGCATTTTAGCTTTATTTATGAACCACTTAACACCCCACACAGCAGGATGTTTTGGGCAACAATAATGAAATTCATATAAAGAAAACAACTTAAATATCAGTCTAATTCATATAGATTAATTTTGTTCAAGTATAATTTAGGTTTTTTTGAATTTGCATTATGGAGTTGTTATTTTTTTGGTAAAATAAATTTTCCTGCTCACTCTTCCATAGACAAGGTATGGTCATCTGGAGCTTCCGTTGCCGTCAATGGAAAATTCTAGAAGCTATTATTTAATGAACTAGTTCCAAGTGAATGGGCTATTGAATACAGAAGGAATTATCTTTGGAGAGAGATTTTAGAATGTACAGAGCTTAAGTCTGAATTAGGAACATGAGTGAGGAAAACAGGACCTTAGTTGAGCATGCTAGTATTAGGTTGAGGTCAGCATGTCATTTGTGACCCTACTGAACAAAGGATATGAGGAAAAAAGAACTAGCATTACTTTTATCTATTATGTGCCAGGCACGTTACATGATATTTTGACTACATTATTTTTTTTAAGGTTATGTTTAAAGCTAACTTCTATGTTGCCTCACTTATCCTGTTAAGCATAATAATAGTATTGGCATCATAGAATAGTAAGGTAACATATGTGGCCAACCTTTGGTCATGTGTTCACCTTTGTTTAATCAGTTGTGTATCGGAATAGGTGGACATGGCAGAAACCCATTGGTAGATATGCCACCGTGTGTGTAGAGAATGAAATGAAGGCATTTTTAGAGGAAAGAGAATTGTGGTGAATTTACGGATTCTAAAATTGCCTTCTAGAGTAAATCTGGACATGGCTCTCTAGTCCTTAGTTTCCTCCTCTGTAAAATTAGGGTAATAATAGTACTTTCTTCTTAGGATCACTGTGAGGATGAAATTAGAAATTTAAAATATTTTAGATAATGATTATGCATAACCAACTCCAGTCACACTTCAACAACTAGCTGCCTCTCCTTTTTTTTTTTTTTTGTCAGAGAGAGGAAGAAAGAGAGTATAAGCAGAAGGAGCAGCAGGCAGAGGGAGAAGCAGGCTCCCTGCTGAGCAAGGAGCCCAATGGGGACTCCAATCCCGGGACTCTGGGATCATGACCTGATTCAAAGGCAGCCGCTTAATCGACTGAGCCACCCAGGCATCCCTCACCCAGCTAACTCTTCCACTTCTTTCAGTTTCCATCTGAGCCACCACCTCTTTTAAAAATCTCCCAAACTCTAGATTAGCTCCCCCAACAGATGTGCTTCCATTTGAGTCTTGTCATTACCCAACGTGCTGTGTATCACACTCTGCTATAATCATCCACCTGTAGGACATATATTTGAGTACCTGGGCAAGAAGACGTCTTACACTCTATTTTTTCCCCAATGCCCAGAACAGTGCTTAGTTAACACTATGAACTTAATAAATATTTGTTTAATAAGTTGAACTCTCAGCTCATTATCTCACCAACTTGTTATTTTCATTTTGTAAATGAAGAAACTGAATCTTGAAACAGTTAAGTAACTTACTCTAGTTTACCCCTTGGGTAAATGGGAGGGAGCAGAATTTGCACTCAGGGCTCATGAGTCCAAAGGCCATGCTCTTCCCAATATGCTGTGATGCCTCATTAGGCCAACATCTGTCAAGCATTTCTTTCTATGTGCTGGGTGTAACACTATATATTTTCATGTTATCTCGTTTAGACCCACAACAATCTTTTTGATGTAGGTGTATCAGTTTGTCTTGTGAAGAAATTGTGCCTTGAAAAGTTACATGCCCAAGTCATGTGGCACAACTAAGATCCAGTCTTCTCTACCCAGAGAAACCATCTGTGACCATGAGTCAGGAAGTATCCAGCAAGCCAGGTCAGCAAACCCCAATAGTCAGAACCAACATGAAAGATCACCAGGCCTAAATGGACCAAACTTCTCTTCCTAAAATGTTCTGACAGGCTTTGTTGAGCTCTGGATTTTGCCTTGCTTTCCTGTCTCTCAGCAGCAGCACTGTGCTGTTCTCATGAGCTATTTATAGATCACCTGAACTATGTTTCAGTATAGTTCACATGTGTCTGTTGCAAAGTAGTGTGGGAATAATTCCTGTTTCAATGGCCAGGAAAAATTCAGGGGACAAAGGAAAATAAAATAGCTAGAAAAAAAAATTTTTAGGTTGTTTGAAATCTGTTTATAGACACATTTTTCTCTCTCCTCTTTTTAACATTTCCATCTAGTAACTGAATATTTATTAAAACATTTGGCAAAGGGAATAACTTATTTATTTTTTTTTTTTTTTTTTTTTTTTTTTTTTTTTTTTTTTTTTTTTTTTCCCCAATTTATTTATTTTCAGAAAAACAGTATTCATTATTTTTTCACCACACCCAGTGCTCCATGCAAGCTGTGCCCTCTATAATACCCACCACCTGGTACCCCAACCTCCCACCCCCCCCGCCACTTCAAACCCCTCAGACTGTTTTTCAGAGTCCATAGTCTCTCATGGTTCACCTCCCCTTCCAATTTACCCAAATTCCCTACTACTCTCTAACGCCCCTTGTCCTCCATGCTATTGGTTATGCTCCACAAATGAGTGAAACCATATGATAATTGACTCTCTCTGCTTGACTTATTTCACTCAGCATAATCTCTTCCAGTCCCGTCCATGTTGCTACAAAAGTTGGATATTCGTCCTTTCTGATGGAGGCATAATACTCCATAGTGTATATGGACCACATCTTCCTTATCCATTCATCCGTTGAAGGGCATCTTGGTTCTTTCCATAGTTTGGCGACTGTGGCCATTGCTGCTATAAACATTGGGGTACAGATGGCCCTTCTTTTCACGACATCTGTATCTTTGGGGTAAATACCCAGGAGTGCAATTGCAGGGTCGTAGGGAAGCTCTATTTTTAATTTCTTGAGGAATCTCCACACTGTTCTCCAAAGAGGCTGCACCAACTTGCATTCCCACCAACAGTGTAAGAGGGTTCCCCTTTCTCCACATCCTCTCCAACACATGTTGTTTTCTGTTTTGTTAATTTTGGCCATTCTAACTGGTGTAAGGTGATATCTCAATGTGGTTTTAATTTGAATCTCCCTGAGGGCTAATGATGATGAGCATTTTTTCATGTGTCTGATAGCCATTTGTATGTCTTGATTGGAGAAGTGTCTGTTCATATCTTCTGCCCATTTTTTGATGTGTTTGTCTGTTTCGTGTGGGTTGAGTTTGAGGAGTTCATTATAGATCCTGGATATTAACCTTTTGTCTGTACTGTCATTTGCAAATATCTTCTCCCATTCCGTGGGTTGCCTCTTTGTTTTTTTGACTGTTTCCTTTGCTGTGCAGAAGCTTTTGATTTTGATGAAGTCCCAGAAGTCTATTTTCGCTTTTGTTTCCTTTGCCTTTGGAGACGTATCTTGAAAGAAGTTGCTGTGGCTGATATCGAAGAGATTACTGCCTATGTTCTCTTCTAAGATTCTGATAGATTCCTGTCTCACGTTGAGGTCTTTTATCCATTTTGAGTTGATCTTTGTGTACGGTGTAAGAGAATGGTCGAGTTTCATTCTTCTACATATAGCTGTCCAGTTTTCCCAGCACCATTTATTGAAGAGACTGTCTTTTTTCCACTGTATATTTTTTCCTGTTTTGTCGAAGATTAATTGACCATAGAGTTGAGGGTCCATATCAGGGCTCTCTACTCTGTTCCACTGGTCTATGTGTCTGTTTTTATGCCAGTACCATGCTGTCTTGGTGATCACAGCTTTGTAATAAAGCTTGAAATCAGGTAAGGTGATGCCGCCAGCTTTATTTTTGTTTTTCAACGTTTCCTTAGCGATTCGGGGTCTCTTCTGATTCCATACAAATTTTTGGATTATTTGCTCCAGCTCTTTGAAGAATGCCGGTGGAATTTTGATCGGAATGGCATTAAAAGTATAGATTGCTCTAGGCAGTATAGACATTTTAACGATGTTTATTCTTCCGATCCAAGAGCATGGAATGGTCTTCCATCTTTTTGTGTCTTCTTCAATTTCTTTCATGAGTGTTCTATAGTTCCTCAAGTATAGATCCTTTACCTCTTTAGTTAGGTTTATTCCCAGGTATCTTATGGTTCTTGGTGCTATAGTAAATGGAATCGATTCTCTAATTTCCCTTTCTGTATTTTCCTTGTTAGTGTATAAGAAAGCCACTGATTTCTGCACATTGACTTTGTATCCTGCCACGCTGCTGAATTGCTGTATGAGTTCTAGTAGTTTGGGGGTGGAGTCTTTTGGGTTTTCCATATAAAGAATCATGTCATCTGCGAAGAGAGAGAGTTTGACTTCTTCATTACCAATTTGGATACCTTTTATTTCTCTCTGTTGTCTGATTGCTGTTGCTAGGACTTCTAATACTATGTTGAACAAGAGTGGTGAAAGTGGGCATCCTTGTCTTGTTCCTGATCTCAACGGGAAGGCTGCAAGCTTTTTCCCATTGAGGATGATATTTGCTGTGGGTCTTTCATAGATAGATTTGATGAGGTTCAGGAATGTTCCCTCTATCCCTATACTTTGAAGCGTTTTAATCAGGAACGGATGTTGGATTTTGTCAAATGCTTTTTCTGCATCAATTGAGAGGACCATGTGGTTCTTCTCTCTTCTCCTATTAATTTGTTGTATCACATTGATTGATTTACGAATGTTGAACCATCCTTGTAGCCCAGGGATGAATCCCACCTGATCATGGTGGATAATCTTTTTAATGTGTTGTTGGATCCTGTTGGCTAGGATCTTGTTGAGAATCTTAGCATCCATATTCATCAGTGATATTGGTCTGAAATTCTCCTTTTTGGTATGGTCCTTGCCTGGTTTGGGGATCAGGGTAATGCTGGCTTCATAGAAAGAGTCTGGAAGTTTTCCTTCTGCTTCAATTTTTTGAAACAGCTTCAGGAGAATAGGTGTTATTTCTTCTTGGAAGGTTTGGTAGAATTCCCCAGGGAATCCGTCAGGTCCTGGGCTCTTGTTTTTTGGGAGATTTTTGATCACTGCTTCAATCTCGTTATTAGATATCGGTCTATTCAGGTTGTCGATTTCTTCCTGGTTCAATTTTGGTAGTTTATATTTTTCCAGGAATGCATCCATTTCATCAAAGTTGCTAAGCTTATTGGCATATAACTGTTCGTAGTAACTTCTGATGATTGTTTCTACTTCCTTGGTGTTAGTTGTGATCTCTCCCCTTTCATTCATAATTTTATGAATTTGGGATTTCTCTCTTTTCTTTTGGATTAGTGTAGCCAGTGGCTTATCGATCTTATTGATTCTTTCAAAAAACCAGCTTCTAGTTTCATTGATACGTTCTACTGTATCTCTGGTTTCTCCCTCATTGATCTCAGCTCTAATCTTGATGATTTCCCTTCTTATGTGTGGAGTTGGTTTGATTTGTTGTTGATCCTCCAGTTCTTTAAGGTGTAGAGACAGCTGGTGTGTTCTGGATTTTTCAATTTTTTTGAGCAAGGCTTGGATGGCTATATATTTTCCCCTTAGGACCGCCTTTGCTGTATCCCATAGGTTTTGGACCGAAGTGTCTTCATTCTCATTGGTTTCCATGAATTGTTTCAGTTCTTCTTTGATCTCCTGGTTGATCCAAGCATTCTTAAGCAAGGTGGTCTTTAGCTTCCAGGTGTTTGAGTTCCTTCGGAACTTTTCCTTGTGATTGAGCTCCAGTTTCAAAGCATTGTGATCTGAGAATATGCAGGGAATAATCTCAGTCTTTTGGTATCGGCTGAGTCCTGATTTGTGACCCAGTATGTGGTCTATTCTGGAGAAGGTTCCGTGTGCACTTGAGAAGAATGAGTATTCTGCTGTTTTAGGGTGGAATGTTCTGTATATATCTATGAGGTCCATCTGGTCCAATGTGTCGTTCAATGCTCTTGTTTCTTTATTGATTTTCTGCTTCGATGATCTGTCTAATTCTGAAAGAGGCGTGTTAAGATCACCTACGATTAGTGTATTCATATCAATATGACTCTTTATCTTGATTAACAGTTTTCTTAAGTAATTGGCTGCTCCCATATTGGGAGCATAGATATTTACAATTGTTAGATCATCTTGGTGGATAGTCCCTTTAAGGATTATGTAGTGTCCTTCTGTATCTCTGACTACAGTCTTTAGTTTGAAGTCTAATTTATCTGATATGAGAATCGCTACCCCAGCCTTCTTTTGAGTCCCATTGGCATGAAAGATGCTTCTCCACCCCTTCACTTTCAGTCTGCGTGTATCTTTAGGTTCAAAATGGGTCTCTTGTAGACAGCATATGGATGGGTCCTGTCGTTTTATCCAATCTGCAACCCTGTGCCGTTTTATGGGTGCATTGAGGCCATTCACATTGAGAGTGATTATTGATAGATACGTTTTTATTGACATCGAGTTACCTTTGAAGTCTTTCTTTCTGTAGACTGTCTCTATATTTCTGTTCAATGCTATTCTTGGGATTTTTCCTCTTTTATAGAACCCCCCTTAATATTTCCTGCAGTATCGGCTTGGTGGTTGCATAGTCTTTTAAGTCTTGCCGGTCTTGGAAACTCTTTATCTCTCCATCCATTTTGAATGTCAGTCTTGCTGGATAAAGTATTCTTGGCTGCATGTTCTTCTCATTTAGTGCCCTGAATATATCTTGCCAGCCTCTTCTGGCTTGCCAGGTCTCTGTGGACAGGTCTGACGTTATTCTGATGGGCTTCCCTCTGTAAGTAAGGAGCCTCTTTGCCCTGGCAGCTTTCAAGAGATTATACCTACAATTATAATTTCTCAATTTGACTATCAGGTGTCGTGATGTTTTTTTGGAGTGTATAATCTTGGGTGGAGACCGTTCAGCCTCTAGTACATGAACGCTGGTTTCATTCGCGAGATTCGGAAAGTTTTCATGAAGGACTTGTTCCACGACATCTTCTAGACTTCTTTCTTTCTCCTCCCCTTCAGGAATTCCAATAATTCTGACGTTGGAACGCTTCATGGCATCGCTTATTTCCCTAATTCTGCTTTCGTGGGATCTAAGCTGTTTGTTCCAGGCTTCCTCCTGATCCTTTCTCTCTATCTGTTTGTCTTCCAGATCACTAATTCTATCTTCTGTCTCAGTTACCCTAGCTTTGAGAGAGTTTAGATTGGATTGGAACTCATTGAGAGCATTGTGGACCTCCTCCCTGGTAGCTTTAAGCTCCGCCCTAACATTGTGAACATCCTGTCTGGTCGCTTTCAGTTCGGCTCTAATCAATTCTGTTTGGTCATCCATGGCTTTCTCCAACCTAGCTATTGCCTGGATAATTGTTAGCCTGAATTCTCTTTCCGACATATTGTCTATGTTGATAGCCGTTAGCTCTGTTGCGGAAGGTCCATCCTCTGTATTTTTCTTCTGTTGGGCATTCCTCCTCCTAGTCATTTTGGTGGGAGAAGACTGAACAGATGTAGCTGGATGTATCAACTCTGGTGCAGTCAAGGTGCACCCTGGAACACTTCCTGATCCCCGTCTCAGAAGCCTCAGTCTGGGTGCAGAAGCTGAATAAATTCCCCCTTGGATGCTGGCAGTGCAGGTTCCAAGTTAAAGACCCTGGGGGCGCAGGATCTTTTGCTCGTCCCCAAAGCCAAGGCAGTGGCGGCTGTCTGGGAGCTCCTGACCGCCAGAGAGGTTCCAAGCAGCGATCGCACACTGAGATTTTGCCGCTGGCCGGGGCTGGGAGTGCCCGGCTTGCGCGCACCTCTTTTCAGAGGCGGCTGTGGGTCGGGCGCGCGTCTGGGGCACTGAGAACGGGGCGCTGGTCCGTAAGCCGCAGGCTGGGCTTTTGCGCGCCTCTGTCCGGGGAAGAGTTTCGCGGGCGCGAGGCTTAGACTTTGAAACAATGGCCCGGGTCTAGAAGCGCCCCAGGGCCTTAGAAACCCAGGAGAGCTGGAGCGATGTGCACGCGCATCTCAAGCTTTGTGGTAGGGCTAGCCCGCGTTCTGCAGACCGGCTCCCATCCCCTCACAGGAGCCGGAACCCCGCGCTCTGGGGCGCGCTGGCGGCTTAGGGACCAGGAGCCGGTTTCTCCGCCGCACTCTCTCTGCCTCCGCGCCGGGGAGGCCGTCTGGGACCGGGGACTCAAGCCCCTGTCCCTAGCCGCCCCGATTCCCACAGTTTGCCCCCGCGATCCTTTGCTCTTTTGGAGTGCTTTCAACCAGTCTCCGAGTTAATGCTGGTCCCCAGACGCAGGGCACTCTCGCTCGTATCGGGGTATTACTTTCCCACCGGTCGCCTCTGGTGGCTCCCTCCCCCTTTTGTTTATCTTCCGATCTCAGTCAGCTGTTCCCATTCCGCTTTACCTGCTCACTGGCGTCTTCTGCCCCTGTAGAGATCCAGACGTGTATAATTCTGATCTCAGGCTGATTTCATGGGTGGTCAGAGTTCTTTGGTAGGTAATCAGCTCACTTTGGGGTACCAGCTGAAAAGACGCCTCTTCCTACTACCCCGCCATCTTGTCCGGAATACCTTATTTAAATAATGCTCTTTAGGTGATATGCTATTTTATAACTATTGCACAAGCTTCTTTCCAACCCTCTTATTTTCACTGTTAAAGGAAAGGAAGATTCAGCACCATAGTTTGAAAAACAATAAAGAGCTAGGAAGCATTTCCTTAGCAGTCAGTTCCTATTATCCCAGCTGTCTGCTCTTCGGCCGGTTAGGTGCAACTGGAAGTTGTAAAATAATCACTCCAAACAACAATAGCCATACTAAAGTATATCAAAAACAGCATTGGCTAAGAATGAAATAGTGGGGTGCCTGGGTGGCTTAGTTGGCCAAGTGTCTGACTCTTGCTTTTGGCTCATGTCATGATCTTGAGTTTGTGGGACATGGTCATGTGTCCGGCCCGGTGCTCAGGGCAGAGTCTGCTTCAGGTTCTGTCTCCCTCTTCCTCTGTTATTCCTTCTGCTCATGATCTCTCTCTCTCTCAAATAAATAATTAAAATCTTAAAAAAAAAAAAAAACAACGAAATAGTGACTCCAGCTTATCAATGTTGATCTGGTATAAAAGGCTAACCTAGAATCTAACTCATCATTTCTCTGGCACCATACAGAATAAAACAAAAAAGGAGCTCCCAAATCCTGCCTTCAGATAGTCCCTCACAAAGAAATGACAGCCAAGGTATATACCAAACTCTTAGAACACCATCACTCACAGACAGCAGCTCAGAGGAAAGGATTCTAAAATAGGGTCAAGGAAACATAGTGTTTTGATCAGTTCAGACTGCCATTATAAATAACACAGACTGGGGGCCTTAAACAGCAGACACGGATTTCTCACAGTTCTGGAGGCTGGAGGTGTGAGATCAGGGTGCCAGCATGGACATGTTCTGGTAAGAGCTCTCTTCCCGGTTTGCAGATAGTCACCTTCCACACAAGGCATAGTAGTAAGAGTAGTGATATCTCTCTTATCTCTTCTTATAAGGACACTAATTCTATTCATGAAGTATATTGGTAAATGACTGCAAACATTATTTTTAAACTTTTCATGACTAACCAAATAAATGCAAATGAAAACAATAGCAAAGGCTTATGACTTAATTAACTCCTAAAGGCCCAATATCATCCCAATGGGGACAAGGCTTCAGTGTGTGAATTGTGGAAGGACATAAGAACTAGTCCATAGCAGACAGGTTCTAGAACCATCTTGGATGCCAACTTGCTCTGTCACATCCATCTCTGTGGGCCACAATTTCCTCACCTTCAGATGACTTCTTTTGTCTTTTAGGGAATGTTGAAGCTTAAATGCCAAAGGAAGATGACCAGTAGTAAGAACAGTAGTGTGGACACTGAGGAAGAAAGAACCAGGGCTTCTCAATTCATGCAGGGGGAGTCTCCAGGGCAAATAGGACTTGAGGTGAGTGGAAAGTCACCCCCTTGGGAAGGAAGACCAACATGTGAGCAAGACCTACAAAGAGCAAGATACCAATCTGGAAGGAGAACACCAAGAAATGGTAAGTGTGGAGAAAAGGTTCAAAGGGACCAATAGTGTTTGGAAGAGAGATCAAGGAAAATCGAAGAACCCCTTGGCTCCCTCCCCTAATTCACCGTCTACAAGGCTGCACATACATTTTTCTACTATCCGATAAGATTATATTCACTTCCCTGCACAGAATCTTTCAATGACCACCTATAGACCTCAATATTAAGACAAAACAAAACAACCTACTACATTTCTTACACCCATTTTTTTACCCTCGATTTCAAACTCCAAAGTTCCTTCATAGGTGTGAAAGTTGATCTAAACTAACATAAGGCTCTTTATGTTCTTTCTTTCTTGGGTGTGAATTTTCAGTGTCAGAAATACTACTGAGATTGTCACAGGGTGCTGCCTCAGGCCCTGCTGGGAGATATATGACACACACAATACAATTACTGTATTATGTCCTAAAATCTGAAAAATTCTAACTCTAAAAGCACATCTGGCCCCTAGATTTCTGGATCTCCGATGTGGACTTGTGTTTTCTTATCAAGATAAACATAGCCCCCAGTGGCTAAGCCCTTGCCACCCTCACTGTCTACAACCTCATACCCATCTATCTCCACCATGCTGTATTCCAGACATTTTGATTACCCCTCATCACCCTGTGCTACAGTTTTGCACCTCACTATGGCTTTACATGAACCTTCCCCATGGTACAGAGGACCTCTAACTCACCTCTACATCTAGAAAAATACCCCGCACCTTGCAAAGCCCATTCCAAAGGCTCCTTCTTCTGTAAAGCCATTCCCAACCTGCACTTTACAGAAGTAAAGTAGTCCTTACAGTAGTCCCTGTCCTCTCCTGTGGTCCAGACAGACTTAGCAAATAGTTCTTGTGTGTACTTAACCATATGCAAGTTATAGCAAGGATCACCTGTAAACCATCAGTTTACAGGTCCAATGTTCCTCCTCTGGTCTGTAGACTGTTAAAGGGTACAACTGTCATACTGATCTCTGACTGAGCACCTGGCAGAGCTCCTGGCACTAGGAAATGCCTAGTGATTTGAGGTAGGCATTCAGTAAAGAGCAGTCCATCATTCTATCATGCCATGGAAAGATGCATTGAAGTCATTCTGTTGCAGGACAAATAAGGAGACTGAGAGGCAAAGGCAGAGCTCTCTAACTTCCATCACAGAGCACAGGACTCCTCATTCTCCCTGCATGTGCTCTTGTCCTACCCCATCTACCTCTCCACCCACACCAGCTGCAGCAGCTCCAGGACACACTACAACACTCTTCCCATAGCTGCAGAGGGGACACATTCCCCTCTCCATGCCCTCCCAAGTAAGAACAAAGGCCTAGTTGTCCTCCTGCTCAGGAGGCTGGGTATGCAAATGAGACCATTCTTCAGGAGTCAGGATAGAAAATATTCACTTACATTTGCGGCCACAGTTCTGAGATTCAAATATAGATGGGGTAAGCGGTGATCACCAGGCAATGATACTGGCCTGGAGCACCAAGGCTTGCAAAGGACTTATCTTATTTTCTCACTTGAGTAAATGCTCACAATAAACCTATATTAGATACTGTTATTGTGCCCAATTAATAAATGAAGAAATGAAGGCTCAGAGAGAATAAACATTAGCAGTAAAGACACAAAAGTTAATTAAAAAGAAGCTGAGGTTAAAAGTAGATTTTCAGGGAAAACACTCAATTTGAAGGAAAGAGTATTGGCCAAAACCATAGACTAAAAAAAAAAAAGAGTTAAATCTTAAATGTCAGAAAATACTGCCATACTGATGGCAGAAAAGGAGGATTGTATTTCTATGCATAGAAAGGTCTAGAGCTTTGATTCTAAGAAAAAGAAAATGGGGGCACCTGGCCAGCTCATTACTACTCAGTAGAGTACCCAACACTTAGCTTAGGGTTGTGAGTTTAAGTCCCACAATGGGAATGGAGCCTTCTTAAAAAAAAGAAAAAGAAGAAGAAGAAGAAGAAGAAGAAGAAGCAGCAAGAGAAAATGGTATAACTACATTAGAATTGGCATGAGGAAGAAAAAAATAAAACTGGTTGAGGGCTCCATGGTACCACAGAGCTAAAGTTGAGGAGAATTATGATTTCCTTGAGATTAAAAGCAATATATTACTACTACAGAAAATATAGAAAAACCAGGGAAAAAAAAAGAAAGAAAAAGACATTCTTTAAAACCAGTCTAAGGTCTCATCATACAAAGTCAGCCCTCCCGGTTATTTACAATACAAATTTTTATTTTAAGGGATTTTTAAAAACATGAATGTTATCTGTTCAGTTTCCTTTCATTGGAGAATGAAAGTACTTATTTTACTATACCCTCTTCAACATTAGACATTTTTATTTCATTTTAAATAACAGATAATTTAATGGGGAATTTTTGCAAGGGGAAAATAAGCCTTCGCTATTGTTTTCATTTGCATTTATTTGGTTAGTCATGAAAAGTTTAAAAATAATGTTTGCAGTCATTTACCAATATACTTCATATTTGCATTTTGCCTATTTATATCCTTTTTTCCGTGTATTTAGTGGGGACTTGGTATTTGTGTTATTGAATCTATAGGAGTTTTATATTTATTAAGAGAAGTTATCCTTCGTCAAACCTCCTACAACATCATATCTAGTTTTGTTGATTGCTCTTTAATCTTGGTGATTTTTTTTGATGTATAAAAGTTTTAAATTTTTATGTATTCAGAACTATCAATCACATCCTTGGTGATTTTTTTCCATCAATTCTAAGCTTAGGAAACTTTCCCCCTCAGGAGGTTTGATAAATATTCACATCTATTTTCTTCCAGATTTTCTAACAGTTAAGGTTTTTAAATATTTAACTCTTTAATCCATCTGGAATTTATTTTGATGTTCCTAGTGAGGTAAGAAATGTTCAAAATTCTTCTAAAAAATAATAAAAAACACTTAACGCCTCACATGTTAGCTGATATTAGCATAAACCTTGAAGGCCAAGTAGTACCAGCTTCAAAGGCTGCAAATTTCTTAATAGAGTTTAGGATTTCCCCCCTTAATAGCACAGCGTACAAAATACACACACTTGCCAGTCACTGCTCCAAGTGAGTTTATCAGCAAGCTGCACACCCAACATATGGTCTCTTTTTCATTATTAAGAAAAGTAAGTAATAAATAGGAACTGGGGCTCCCACCAATCATTAGCAAATCCTCCAAAGAAAATTAAGCACATATTGGTCTTGTCCCCAGTGGACTTGTGCAATCTCTCTGACTGAATCATTTCACCAAAGAAAAGTTTCCTTCCTTCCAATCACAACCTCTCGTTAAAAGTACGCAGTGACTCATTCCAAAGAGCACATGCAGAAGACACCAGAATACACGCATTTGATTTCTCTCCATGCTGGGGAAACATTCCTGCCTCTCCCTGCTTTCCAGCCCAAAGGCAGCCACGTCTGAAGCTGCACTGAAAAAGATTTGTGGCTTATTGTCCTGATGGATGCCAGAGTAATGGAATGGCTCTGTACTTTGTCCTGGAAAGGCAGGCCAACAAGGCATTGTGCTATTGACGGCTCACATTATAATGGAGAAATATTAGGGGAATATTTCAATAGCCACCCAGAAGAAAAGCAGTGGCTATAAGCATGCCACAGACTGCTTCCAAGGAGAGTAAAAGGGACATAAAAGAAAGGGGCAGGGTGGGGGTGGAAATGTTCAGGGAGGAAAAAAAAAGACCACTCAGAGAATACATGTTAATGCAAAACCCGTTTGCTAGCCTGGTTCTCTAGAAAAGGGCAGTAAGGATTCCTGGTGTATGAACTCCACAATTACAGCATTATTAATTTATGCAGCTGTATACACCACACATGGGACTTCATGGTAATTAAGTTACAGATAAAGTCAGGTTAGTTTCCCTCTGTTTTACCCACCCACACACATACACATGTGAGGAAGAATGGGTAGATTTTTAACCAAAGAATAGTGTCTGGTAAACATATATTTGATGTTGAACCTGTCAGTAACATAATGTCTTAAAATAAAAAAATAAAAAAAAAAGATCACCTAGCAATAGATTTAGCAGAACAGTGAATGATGGCAGCTTAGCCAGTAAACCACTCCATGATAGAAGTGAGTAGGAAGGAGGAGGTAAGTGGTTTGATGGCATCCTATGACACCTGGATTAGCAATGTGTAAGAGCTTAAGCAGACACTAGAGAAAAGGGTAAAATCTATGATCATGGTCACCTGAAATGATCAGAAAAGGATTAAAACCAGATATAACTCTTAAAAAGTGGCATTCACTGAATCTAGCAATTTTACTTCTAGGAATTCATTCTAAGTACATAATCATTGAGATGGCTAAATTTTTGGTTGTCAACTTGACTGAACCATAGGGTGCTAAGATATTTGGTGAAACATTATTTCTGGGTATGTCTGGAGGGTACTTCTGGATGGGATTAACTTTGAATTCATGGACTAAGTAAAATAGACTGCTCTCCCCACTGTGGGTGGGCCTTATCCAATCAGTTGAAATTGTAGGTAGAAATAAAGGCTAAGTAAGAAAGAATTCTTTCTCTCTGTCTGACTGTCTCTGAGCTCAATCTCCACCTGACTTCAGAATAGAACACCTTTGGCTCTCCTGGTTCTCAGGCCTTTAGACTCAGACTAAAACTATATCATTTGCTCTCCTAGGTCTTCAGCTTGCTACCTGATCATGGACTTCCCAGCCTCCATAATCACATGATAAAATTTCTTACCATAAATACTAGGGTATCTCCTGTTGGCTCTGTTTCTCTAGAGAACCAAGACTAATACAATTGTGGATGTGTGCAGAGATTTTGCTACAAAGATGTTCATCACAGTATTGTTTATAATGGCAAAAAATTGCAATCAACCCACCTTGCCACTAGACATTTTAATGTGAACAAGTCTCCTATTCTATAGATATATCTGTAGACCCTTATCTTGGATGACAAGTGAGTCTTTCATTGACTAACACATCATAATTAGTTTAATCAATATATGTAATGATTCAAGAATAATGTTACATAAGCTCTTTATTATGTTCACCAAATTGAAAAGAGTGTACTAAACAGATACCATAAATATTGTCTGTTTCACTTTTATTTTCTGCTCACTGAATCTCTCGGGAGTACCCTCTCCAGCAGTTCCAACAAAACTCATAACCTTATTTGTTTTATTATCAAAAAAATGCCTACTCATAAGGCATTTTTATTGTATCTAGACTGTCACTTAAATGACCTATTTTTATGCCAGATTCTCTAATTCATGTCCCTGAGTAACTCACATATCAGATACATGTGCAACCTACATTTCTCAAGGTTGTAAAAAATATACATGAAAGTAAAGTCATGTAAACTATATTGGTACACCTCAAGAAAATATTAAGACACTGTGTCAGTTAGTTACTTACTGCCTCATAACAAATTATCCCAAAATTAAGTGATTTAATGCAACAAACATTTATTATCTCATAATTTCCCTGGGTCAGGAATCAGCCATGGCTCAGCAAGGTCCTCTGGCTATGATCTCTTACAAGGCTTCAGTCAAGGCATGGACCAAATCTGTACTCATCTTAAAACTCAAGTGAGAGATTCATCCATTTTTAAGCTCATTCAAGTGGTTGTTGACAAGAGTCAGTTCCTCATTAGTTGTTACACTGAGACTTCCTTTAGTCCTTGTTTAACTTCTGGAGTGCAGCTCAGGGCAAGACAGCTGGTTTTATCAGAATGACAAAGTGGGCATGAGAAGGAGTACACATAAAACAGAAGTCACAGGGGCGCCTGGGTGGCTCAGGGGATTAAAGCCTCTGCCTTTGACTCAGGTCATGATCTCAGGGTCCTGGGATAGAGCCCCACATCAGGCTCTCTGCTCAGCAAGGAGCCTGCTTCCCCTCTCTCTCTACCTGCCTCTCTGCCTACTTGTGATCTCTCTCTGTCAAATAAATAAATAAAATCTTTAAAAAAAAACAAACCAGAAGTCACAGTTCTTCATAAGTAGCGTTGCCATATTAACAAATAAAAATAAGTAACATCCAAAGCACTTATGGCTGTAAATGTGTGCATTAGAATATCTCGGAACTAGAAAAAGAAGAACAAATTAATCCAAAGCTAGTAGAAGGAAAAAAATAATAAGGATTAGAGCAGAAATCAGTGGAACAGAGAATAGAAAAACAAAGGAGAAAGTCAACAGAACCAATAGTTGGCTCTTGAAAAAGATTAGCAAAACTGACAAAACTTTAGCTAGATTAAGAAAAAATAGAGAGGAGACTCAAATCAGAAATGAAAGAGGGAAACTTGCAACCAGTTTTATAGAAATAAAAAATTATAAGAGAATATAATGAATAATTATGTACCAACAATATTGATAACCCAGATGAAAGAGACAAACTCATAGAAACACACAACCTATCAGACTGAATTATGAAGAAAAAGAAAATCTGAACTAGTAAGAAAATTGAATTAGTAACCAAATATCTTCTAACAAAGAAAAGCCCGGAACCAGATGCTTCACTGGTGAATTCTAGCCAGATATTTGAAGAAAAATTAACACCAATCCTTCTCAATCTCTCCCAAAATAATTGAAGTGGAGGGAACCCTTCCAAATTCATTCTTTAAAGCCAACATTACCCCGATACCAAAGCCAAAAATAATATAAGAAGAAAAGAAAAACTGTAGACCAATATCCTTAATGACTATTAATGTAAAATTGCTCAACAAAATACTAGCAAATATAATTCTACAGTCATTCACAGGATAATAATACACCATGGCCAAATGGGATTTACTCCTGGAATGCAAGAATGGTTCAATATATGATAATCAATGAATGTAATACATCACATTAACAGTAAAAGGGGAAGAAAAAAAAAACCCATATCACCATCTCAATTGATGCAGAAAAAGTGTTTGACAAAATTCAACACACTTTCATGATAAAAAAGAAAAAGCCCTCAATAAACTAGGCACACAAGGAAACTACCTCAATATTATAAAAGCTATATATGAAACCCACAGCTAACATCACACTCAGTGGTAAAAAATTTTCTTTTAAAATTAGAAACAAGATAGGGAAGACAATTTTGCCACATCTATTCAACATACTACTGGAAGTCCTAGCCAGCACTGTTAGGCAAGAGAAATGAATAAAAGACATGCAAATTAGAAAGGAAGAAATAAAATAGCCACTGTTTGCAGACAACATGATCTTATACATGATCTTTTATGGACTAAAGAGTCCATAAAAAATTGCTGGATATGAAGTCAACACATAAAAACTAGTTGTGTCTCTATCCACTAACAATGGACAATCTGGAAAGGAAATTAAGAAAACAATTTCATTTACAATAACACCAAAAAGAATAAAATTCCTAAGAATAAAATTAACCAATAGATCATCCTGTTAAAATTAAATTTCAGATAAACACTGGATAATAGTTAGCTCAAATGTGTTCCAAATATTGCATGGTAAATACTTACATTAAAAAAACATTCAACATTTATCTAAAATTTTAAGTTTCTTCTATAAGAGGCAAAATTTTTTGAAATCCTATTTTCATGTATAATTGAGAATAAATTATTAGTAACTGTGTGTTATTTAAGGATTAGAAAAACTTGTTTTTTATAAACTAGAAATGGCAACAGTTTTAATGTACTGAAAACTTGAATTTATTACTCTACCGTGCCATCTGGGTACAAAACTTACAAGTTCTTTCCTAGAACTTATTTCTATGAAAGAACTTATGTAAATAATTGAAATTCCTGTAATTTGAAAGGACCAACTGTCTTCATCCATGGCATATCAGCATTGTCTTAAATTGGTTATGGCTTTCAGTTCTTACTATCACTGACAGTTGAAATGATGAATTACTGTAAGTTTAGGAATTCTAATATAGTTTGTTAAGGACTCTGGTAAACCCCAGATTGTATAGCAATACACATATCTCAAATATACTTGAGGACAGATGGGGATAGGGGAATTTCAAGAAGGTGATCAAAAGGTACAAACTTCCAGTTACAAGATAAGCAAGTACCGGGAATATAACGTACAACATGATGACTATAGTTAACACTGTCGTATGGCGTATTTGAAGGTTGCTAAGAGAGCAAATCCTAAAAGTTCTCATCACAAGAAAAAATACATGTTTCCCTTTTTAAAAAAAACTATGTGAGGTGATGGATGTTAACTCAGCTTATCGTGGCAATCATTTCATGATATATGTAAGTCAAGTCATTATGATGTATACCTTAAACTTATAAAATGCTGTATGTCAATTACATCTCAATAAAACTGAAAGGGGAAAAAAATAACATTCTAGGATTAGCTTCCAGGAACTAAATGTTCACATATAGTAAATGCTCAGATATTTGTTGATATGTTGTATGTAGTGTTCTCAGCATATCTTCACATTCAGTAAAATACCATTTATAAGTACCCAGGGTTTTAGAAGGGTCAGGTTCTTTGCCCAGGTATATACTAGGACTATAGTCCCCAAGTCTCCAATGCCAGAGATCCAGCTAGCTCTTCACCACATACTACATGGCCTTGTAACCATGAAAGCAAATGCTAAAGCCAAAGTCTATGTAATCTGAAACTCTCCCTACTGCTGGTATTTATTCCTAGAGGGTAATCTCTTTTGTTATGGATTTATTTATTTTATTAAAAAGTAGGATTAAATGGGGGTATGAGGGTTTCTTAGCCTCCTTAATAAGACTATGCTGCACAAGAACCATATATTTAGTGATCCAGGTGTCTTTGTGTATCTGGGAATCATTTCACCATTCCATAACCAGGTATGTATTAAATATTTCTTTCTTATATGTTGGCATTGTGCTACTAGCTGAGGAAGAAGACCAGAAATGCAACCTTCAATGGGTGACCATATATCTGGTTTTCTGGGGACAGTCTGTATTACTTACTATCCCCAGTATTGTTGTTTATAGCACCATTCATTTCATTATCTCAAAAAAGTTCTGGTTTGGATGATAAATTACATATTCTCCTTACCTGTGGTAGAACTTCAAGAAGCTTTCTTTGCAACTCACTTGCAAGAGAAGAAATATAAACTTGAAAAAAAGTTCACTAATCCCTTTCTGTCTACAATAGGCATCTTCTGGAATGGCTTCCAGTGATCCTTGTCTCTTGGTACTAAGGTGCTTGGTAATATCCTCCCTTAGAATGCAACTGGACCTAGTGACTTTCTTCCCAAAAAATGGAATTCAGCAAAAGTTATAAAAATTGAAGAAAATAAGATTTTTAGGGTTCAGTTTATAGCCAATTAGGCCAATCATTACACTTCACATAGAGCCATCAATGCAAACAATATAATCAGGAATATAAACAATTCCTAGGCTTATGTGGAAGCATGGCAAATGTGCAGTTTGTGATATCAGCAAGATTGTATTAGTTTTCTATCACTGTTGTAACAAATTGCCACAAATTTAGTGGCTTGAAAGAACACATATTTATTATCTTATAGTTCTGGAGGTCAGAAGTCTGGCATAGTTAGTTTATAGACCCTGCTATAATCAAGGTACTAGCAGGACTACACTTCCATTCTTGAGATTCTAGGAAATAATGCATTTCTGTGATTTTCAACTTCTTAAAGCCACCTGCATTCCTCAGCTCATGGCCCCTTTCTCCATCTTCAAAACCAGCAATGACCAATTGAATCCTTCCCACAATGCATCACTCTGACCTCTCCTATATCCCTCTTCCACTTTTAAGGATCTGATGACATTGGATCCACCCAGATAACCCAGGATAATCTCTCTATCTTAAGGTCAGCTGATGAGAAAATTCAGTGCCATCCATCTTAATTCCCCTTTGTCTTTTAACCTAGCATATCTTCGGATTCTGGGGATTGGAACTGGCACATTTGGGAGGGGGGCATTATTCTGCCTACCACAACTGTGTTTACCAAAATACATTTCAGGGAACATCAGTTCAGTGAGAGGGTACATGATGAAAGGGTTCATGGGGAAATATGTTTGGGAAATGCTACCTACTGTAGCTCAGTCTAGAAACAACACAAGGAAATTTTACAATGAAGAAACCTGACCAACTAATTAAACTGAAATACACAACCCATTTTTTCCCTCGTAGTAACTGATAACACACAAATGTGTTCCACAGAATGTTGTGTCCATAAGCTGGTGTGGGACCTCTGAATTCTCCTCCACTTGCCACTAGCTCACTGTGTGATCACTGTCCAGCCCTACCACTCCCTCTGCTAAAGGAGGGGAAGGCACAGCTCAGCTGTTATCTGCTCTGCTATTCTTTGTTTCCTAAAATGACCAAAAAGTTTCTTTCTAAACCTGAGATTGTCTGAACCACTTCAGCAAGTATCCGTTGAGCATTACTTCACAGGTAAGAACCGGGTTCAGTTCTGGAAACAAAATATATAAAAATGAGACCCTTATCTCAAGAAGGGACACTGGCACAAAAACAAAAATCTATGCAGATCTTTTTGATTTACTTTGGGGTTATAATGAACTTAATAATAAAAATTAATAATAATAATAAATATAAACAAATGAATATAAATAAACTTAAAAATAAAATAAATAAAATATAAATTTTAAAAAAAATAATAATAAGCTTAGTATAAGTTGAAAATGTCTCAAGTCAAAAATGCATCTACTACACTAACCTACTGAACATCATAGCTTAGCCTACCTTAAATGTGCTCAGAACATTTACATTAGCCTATAGTTGGGCAAACACAAACCCTCTTTGAAAACAAAGTGTTGAATATCTCATGTAATTTATTGAATGCTGTACTAAAAGTGAAACACAGAATGGCTGTATGGGTACAGAAGTTGTCAGTGTTGGTGAGTTGTTGACCCTCATGATTGTGGATGACTGGGAGCTGATTATAAGTCAGATCATGGTAAGTCAGGAAGTGTCTGCAACACGCATGGTGGAGGTGTTCCAACAGAAGCAAATACAGAGTGCAGAAGAAACACGGAAAATGGGTGGTAAATTCCATTGGAGATGATGGGAGGTGATGGAATTTGTATTTAAAGGACAGCGAGAGTTCACCTGGGATGGGAAGACATGAAAGATTCTAAGTAAGAGAGTTATTGTCTTACTATCTTAATTCAGGAAGCATATTTGCAATGTGTTATCAATTGATTCGTTTGGATCATTCAAGCCAAATGACCAGATTCAGATCCATAAGAAATAGTCCTTTTCCATAATTAATATTTACTGGTCAATTTCTGCCTGACCATATCACAGAGGACATTACTTCCTGACATCATCAAGGCCCTTTGGGAAACATATGTAGAAAGAATTGTCCCATTCCAGGAACAGCCTAGCCTTCCTTTGGCACTAAGGAAATAACAGATGTGATTTATTCAGGCTAAAAATTTTGCTCTAAATTATAGACCTTCCTTTGCATGTCTTAAGGGCTTTTTCATGTTTATTTTCAACAAGGGTGTATTATGTTTTCTCTGAGCCTTTTTGTCAATAGCGTGACAAAGAGAGCATGAGTGTTTCTAAATTACCTTTGCCTCTTGCATGACTAGAAGAAAAAGTCATGCAGGTTGGATATCTGTGCATTAAAAAGAATATGGGAGTACATTTATCGCTTTAATTTGGACACATTCTTTTTTACCAGTTCTATTTACAGTTGTGGGAATGTAATGGAAGGCCACCCATGTTTGGTTGTTATTGCCATTGTTTCTAAGTACAGTGGAAAGGAATCAAAAGGGCAATAAGAAAATGTGTTCTCGTATAGAAAACTGAGCAAAATAAATAAACCAATGAACATAACAATGGGAACACTTACCCAAAGAGTTAGACCTCAAAAGAAGACCTCATATATCTCCATGGAGATGGGGATAAAAATAAAACATGAGGGAGCTAAGGATTCTCAGATTTCTGCTTTGCGCCAAGTGTTGTGTTAGACACTTTCTTTATTTCATCCCCAAGGCAATTCTTTGCAGTAGGACTAACTCCTATAAATCTATCTCTAGAAAGATTATCCAGTCTATAAATGCAAATAGGCTCAAACCAACATTGGGGCTTGTAATGTAAACCTTGCAGGCCCCCAGCATCCTTTCTACAGGATCTCTAGGATGCTGGAGTGCTTCACTTAAGCTGACAGTCACTGTTCTCAAATTCTGGACAGGGCCTGTTTCCCATGAAAACCCTTGAAGTTGACACCTCACCTCAGATCCCCTCTACTGGCTATCTCTGGGAGAAAATTGGTATTTCTAACAAACATCTCATTCTGTGGGGTTCCCAAAGTCATCAGCTCTGGTATTGCAAAGAAGGATTTTGTTTTCTGTTGTCTTCCCTATACCATGGCCATGCTAAGCTCCATGCAGAACATGGTCAAGGTCCACAGAGGCCCATTCCCTGTGTGTCTCACTGACTCTTGGGCACCTAGGTGAATCTGCAGAGCCATGATGCAAACATCCCCTTCAGCTTCTGACCACTTCCATCTTTAGATTAGACATAGCCTGGAGGCTAAATTTAAAAACCATCATCTGACAAAACCTTCTTATAAACTTCACTTCTCCCTCTCCACCCTCAAACATCGGTAATATCTTCAGCTCTCATTCCCCTTGGACCAAAATCCCTCCTGACAAGTGATTCCTGGCATGACAAACCCCCAACGATATCTCTGAGTTCCAACTTTTGCTCCCATGGCTTTCAAGCTACAGACAAATGAAACAACAGAGCTTTTAAAAGGTTAATAAATTGACCGAGGGATAGGTTAGAAGTGGAACCACAGGTTTACCTAACTCCAAGCCATCTCATCTCAAAGAAGGCACTAAATACCACTTAGGTGACACCCCTGCAAAGACTCTTTAACTTCATCAAAGGTTTATTTTATGTCTGACAGTCGGGATACATCTCAAGGTTTAATCTAGGCTTTCCATTTAAGATTTGGAGGTCTGAAACCTAGGTAATTCAGAAACAAGAGTTCCCACTGATTTCTTGCTCTCAATCATTAATTAAGTGGAGGTATCCTGTGAATTGTTGTCCTACACATGCGCTGTTTTTAGAGAGGTTTGTCTTTCCCCCGAGTTGTTTCATGGAAGCTCTGAAAGGTTGGAATTCACATCATCATAGACCACAGACTCGAGCCCTGGTTGTCTATAAATTTTCCCACCTTGTGGAGCTTTGGGGCAGAGTGAAGCAAGATGCTTATAACTCACAAGGAAAAGACAAAAAGACAGCTCCCAGCTAACAGCAAAGATGGCAGAAACAAGCTGATTTGGTCTGTGTCTCCTAAGAATGTTGTTAACACATCTGCAATTGATATGTCGGAAGTTAACAGTTCAACTTGGAGAAGAAAGTTGTTCTGGGGAAGGCCATTCTTTATCATCTGCGTGAGCCTTGTTGACAATGTGTACTTTCAAGATATTCTAGAAGCACCGCATTGCCTGTTTCCTAGCAAGTTTCTGTGGCTTTCAAGAGAAAAAGGAAGATTCTCCAATTTTAGGAACTATGCTTGCCTTTGTTTTCTCAGAAGCCACAGCTTATTGAAAAGGGAATCCTGAGAAACAGTCTTCCCAAATCTAAATTAAGGCCAATTAAGTTAAAACTTGGTATAAGACTTAATGCAAGACACTAAAAAGCCCAACCTTGGGGATCTAAACCATACTCTTGTACATATGAGCTCTCAGAAAAACTTTTCCATAGAAGAATGTCAACTAATAAATCAAAAAGGAAATACAGAATTGGAAAATCACCATTTGTTAGCTGCTAATGAAATAATTGGTAAGTGCAAGGGTTATCAATGATACTAAGACACATAGGTGAAAGACTGATGGGGAATTAGATACTGACCTGATAACCAAATTTCATTTACAGTCTACATGATACAAAGGGCAAGTAACTTTACAGGGGTGGAGTCAAGCTGCCATCATCTCACTTGTCTCCCGAGGTGATTAAGTATGCAGGACACAGCATCATCTATGATGTGTTCTTGCCAGTATGTCTACCTTGGGTCTACTCAATATTTAGATCTAATTCTCAGTTTAGGCAAAAGATGGAGCAGAACAAGAAAACTAACACCATGAGGAAGCAATCAGACAATTCAGAAAGAGAAACTTTCATGAAGATAATTAGCCTCACTTTCTTGAAACTCTTCCACAAGTCAATGCCATGGGAAAAAAATAGAGGGAGACTGCCCTAGATTAAAAAAGATTTAATAAACAAAAAAAAAACAAACGTGATGTAGGGACATTGTTAGGACCTTCCTTTAAACAAGCCACCAGTAATATGTGGGGGGCAATTAGAAATTTGAGTGTGACCTGGCTATCTGATGATTTGAAGAAATTATTATTAATTGTGTTAGTTGTGAAAATTATATAACTTTTATGCAGGAAAATGACCTTTACTTTTTAGATATGTATGCTGACTATTTGTGGTTGAAATGATACTGTATTTGTAACTTGCTTTAAATTTCAACACAACAATATACATACAACAAATGTTGTCAGTATATGTGGAAAATGTAAAGAATCGTTAAATCTACATAATGGGTGTATGAGAGTTCATTAAACCTCTCTCTAGTATTTGACACTTGTCAAAGCTTCTTGTTTTTGTTTCTGTTTTAAGTAAGCTCTATGCTCAACACTCGAGGATCCTGATCAGGAGTCACTTGCTCTGCTGACTAAGCCAGCCTACTTTTAGAAATATGAGTACTCAGAGGACTTTGGGCTCTGGAAGAGAAGCACTAGAGTTCCAATGAGACTCTCTGCCTATTGTTGCTGTGAAAGTTCAATGGACACATTCTCGAAGGTATGGAGGGATAGTAGAGTATCCCCCAAACTGAGAAGGCACTTTGAGACCAGAAAACGAAGAAGGTGACTTCATACCACTTACACCAAGTTTTATTTAAGGTAACTTACAGACCAAAGGATGGGGCAGGTGACCATCCAGCTATTCTCTGCAAAGGCAAGAACTTAGTTCATAGATTTTATAGAACAAGCAGACGTGCAGGGGTCATTATGGTGAGGTCAAAGAGTTTAACATTGAACGGACCTCATGGTGCAGTCTGTGCGACAGAGTAGGGGAGGGGAAGATGTTATGTTATTGCTACTAGTTAACTAAACAACTTTAGGGAAGACCAGAATAAACCTTCTTGCATTCTCATCAGGGCACACATTACTTCCTAGGGACCTGGACCATGAAGCTGCAAGGGAGGTCATTGCTCTGGCATGAATATGGAAGGCCAACGATAAAGTCAGTTTGCCAGCTCTCCTGGAATCCTGGAATCTTGCTGCTCTGAGAGCCTCCGACACCAAGCAAGCCCATCTCCTACTTGTTTTACAGAGGAGAAAATGAACTGCAGACAAAGTGACTTTGTCCAATCACCCAACTAACAGATGGGTGATCTAGGAACAAAATTCAGATTTCCTGACACCTCCTCCAGTCTGGTTTTCTACCCAGCACTCGACAGCCCTGCAGCCTCTGAGCTTTGAGCCAAGGCTGGGAGCCAGGAAAGACTTCTAGAAGCATGGCTGTCTGTCTCACTTAGACTCAAGGGCTCAGGGCAGGGCTGGGGTACAGGCACTTGCTAAGATAATGTGTGACAGCGTGAAAGGAAGCACACAGCATGTGGAAGCACACACTCACCGGATAAGGAAGGATGGCTCTGAAAGCTCCCCTGGGATTTCTTCTTTCTAATGGGAAAGTGAAACGCAGCTGCTCTGTGAGGTCAGATAGAGCGAAGTTCAGCCGCACTCCCAGGACACTCACTTCACTTCCCCATCGCCAGCTGCCTCATCTATAAAATGGAAACAGTAATACAAAGGGCAATGTGGGAATAGAAACAGTCTGACACAGAGGCTGGCACATAGTAGATGTTAAATAAATACCATTTCCATCTCCTTGCCTTTCCCTTAACCAAATGACCTTGATCGGCGAACAATGAAAAAAGATGGCAGAGTGTGGTGTTGTGTGTGTCTTACTCCTCGGGTGACCATTTCAAGATTTCCGCTGTCCTGCTGTGGAAATTCTCTCACATTTTCTTTGCCTAAAGAAACATTTGGATATCAAAATATGGACCTCATATTAGCTCAGGAAACAAAAAAAAAAAGGAAGAAAAGATCTTCATTCCATGGCTGCAATAAAGGTTTCCTTCTCTAGTGATAATCAACTCTGCATAATTAAAATCGCTCAGACTGCTGAACTAATTTTCAGACGGAGGTTTCTTCCTGTAGCAACACTTACAAGCAAAGTTTCTACTGTGAATGAATTTAATCGTGAGTCTAATTACAATTTTAATGAATATCTCCAGCCCTGCATGTAAACTTGCTCTCCAAGGCTTTGCTATCTGTGAGGGTATTTTAAGGTCTTTTCATTTTTAAATATAAAGGAATGTGTTGGCAAAACGAATGTGTAGTAAAGAAATATTCTTCTGGTTTAGTTTGGTTTTGTTTTGATGATCAAGTGAGAAAATGTAAAATGTCTGCTGTTTTAAAGAGCCTTTTCAGGTTGGGTATTTCACCTTTAGTCTTTGTGTGAAGTGGTCTCTTTTCTTAAGGATGGAGAGAGCACTTCGCAACACTTGCCTTCCGTTTGCGATTTGGCACGTATTACCTCATTTCATAAACGTCCAGAAAATTAGAGTTTCAGCTTGGCCTTGGAGCTTCATCTATTCTGGAAATTCAAGGACATTTTATAAAGAAGAAGAAAAGAGGAGAGAATGTTAAAAAAAAAAATTCCTTCCTTAAAAATATATTGAAAAAGATATAAAATGGCCAAACTAAATCATTTATCAAAGATACCTTTCTAAGAAAAAAATGAATAAACAAACAAACTCCAATTGATTAAAGTCAGCATTTTTTATAATAGGGAAAAACTGGAAACCACACAAAATCCAACAAACAACAATGGGTGAAATAAATCCTCATGTGTTCAAAGACGATTTAGGAACACGATATTTTTCTCGTTTTTAACTTATTTTTATGACACAAACAAGATATATTCATTTAAGAAACATAATCAACTGCAGTTAATTTAGAAGATTTTTTAAAACTGGCACTTGTGATATCACAACTTAAAATTAAGTATTGTTAAAACAGATATTTATGTGTATATACTATAGTGACATATATATGTACAATATAATATACACACATATATACACACATGCACATGTACATCTACACTTCACAAAAATGGTTTCATATCGCATTTACTGCTCTGTAACCTGTTTTTATCATTTAATAGCACAGTGTAAACAACTGTCCCTGTCAATAATTACATTTAAGCAACATCAGTACAGACTGTAAGAGCAGAGAAGAAACATTTGGATATCAAAATATGGACCTCATATTAGCTCAGGAAACAAAAAAAAAAAAAAAGGAAGAAAAGATCTTCATTCCATGGCTGCAATAAAGGTTTCCTTCTCTAGTGATAATCAACTCTGCATAATCTGCATAATCAACTCCTCCATTGCAAGCCCTCCAGACCACCAGATTGTATTCCTGTTCCTCTCCCTTCTCGAGGCTAAGTGGTTCGGAGACTATCATTTATTCTGTTGCCTCCTCTGCCTAGAAGCCCCTTCCTTGTACTTTTGTCTTCATCCCTTAGGCTACTAGAATGTCCCTCCTTTGTGTGGCCATAGAACTGAGGACTTAGCTCTGGTAGAATCTTGTCTGGTCATCTCAGGACTCTTGAATTCATGAGACACCTAACCTTCCTAGGGGGTGGAATGGCACAGAGACTATGGGGAAAGGAAGGAAGGAACTGACCTTCATGGTAACTTGTAAGTCCCAGTGCTGGTTTCACCTGCATTATCTTTTCATCTTCCCACTGATTCTATGAGTTTCTCTGAGCAGCTCTGTTCTTATCACTGGGGAAACCAAGCAAAGGTGACACCACCAGAAATAAACCCAAATGACTCTGTAACCCCACAGCAGCTGAAAGCCCCCAGAGAGAGCCCTGTGCTTTGCAACATGGACTCCCAACCCCTGACACCACCAAGAACTCTGCCCCTACAGCCCTTGGATCCCTCACAGCATGGATTCTTTGGGACCCCACCTTTTGGGTATCACTAGTTTCTAATTGACCATCAGTCTGCAGATAGATTTTTGTTCCCATGAATATACCAAAGCTATCTGGAAGTCTGGGAAAGAGACTTCTGGTTTCTTCCTTAGGTGAACTGGACTCTCCAGAATGGAATTCCCCAGCAGATGAAGGGTGTTCAAAGGCGCTGTTGGCACAGAAAGAGTAGCTAATGCTGACCATCGCAGGAAAATTCCTAAATAGTTCACCTTCCAGAAAAGACTGTTTTGGGTATTTTCAAGATAAGTGTTAATTCTAAGTTATAAGTGAAGATAGGTGAACCCCAAAAGGTTTAGGGTCTCTGAATAGCCTAAGTCCTTGTCTTTTGGGGGACCGTTATGCTAGAAAATCAAGACTTTAAATTTAAAGCTCTACCTACCTCTCCTGTGGACTTGAAGCGTACCTAAATCCTGCCGACTACCTTCTCTGTTTAACAGGATTGTGTGCTGCTGAGAGAAACAGTTCTTTCCAAATCCTCCCACTCCTTCCTCCTTATGTTTATCTTGACCCAGACATTCCCTCACCACTCCCCAAATAGCCACATGTGAGGGATCATTCTAGAACATAAGTGAAGAGTGCAGGCCCCTCTAAAGTATAGGGAGGACATGGGAAGTTCCTTCCTAGAAATAGCTGTCTTTCCAGGACCGTAAAAATGCACAAGAATGGAAAAGTAGCTGGAGATTCAAACCCAGATCCAGCTGGGTTCCTGCTATAGGATAAGGATTAAAAACCAGAACAGAAATGAACGTGCACAATGGCAAAAGCACTTTCAGAAAGAACTTCCATTTTATTAAATCAGTCTCTCAAAACCATAAATTCTAGGGAAAAGCCAGCAAGTTGTTTCTGGATGAGATTTTGATTCTTTTAAGGGTGAATGTGAGCATAATAAAAGGAAGAAAAAAATAAATTAAGCTTTCCAAATCTAGAAAGGCCAGGGAAAGCAAACAACACAGCAAAAATGCAGAATGATTTGACCTCAGTCAACCATGGAGAAAATTTAGATGGGATTAAAAAATACATATCAAGATAAAAAGTACCAAACACCCTTAATGTCACAAAATTCCAAATGACTGAATCCTTTTTTTAAAATGTATAATTTTTAAAAGTCCACTATTGTCGTGTATATGAATAATAAGTAAACCCAGCTGGGGGCTTTAGCTCAGCTGTGGCTAAAAAGAGGCAAGGGACTTCATGGGGAAGCTGAACGGACACCAGTCAAAAGGTCCAGATGGCATAAATCCTTAGGTCTTAAAAAAATAGATAATAAACTTACTGAATTATTGCCACTTTCTTTATAAGTCAAATAGCAGTACACTCCCTAAATGCCTTTTATATGAAAGGTTTTTGTTTTGTTTTTCTTTTCCAGTCTTTTAATACAGGTTGAGGAAAAATTTTCCCAAATGAGATACAGTGCTTGCCAATAACCAGCATCCATCCGAGATCCAAATCCAGAAAAATTATACAACTTAACATGCAGTCAGGGTAAAGCTTCGAAAAGTGATAATGAGATTCCTCCAAGTTGGACCCGTTTCCAGGTTCTCAGGGAAGACTGCTTTACCATGCGATGCTTCATTGGCTTCCACAGAGGACGATACGCAAGACAACATTGGCTGGTAAGAACCGGGCTTGGTGTCAGAACATCCAGGGTCAGTCCTATCTCCCCATCCCTGAGTGCGGTGACCTTGGGTGAGTAAATTAACTTCTCTGAAGTCTTGTCATCCTGAACTATGAAACCCAGAAGATGATCCCTATTGCACCACTCACATGGAATCTGAAAGTTATAAAATGCCATCAAAACATAAGCTAATGTTATCATTTTTGACTGTTACTATTCTGAGAAAAATCCTAAAACTCTGGGAGCAATGAAAATGAGCTTTTGCCCATGCCAGGCAATCTAAAACTTATGCTGGAAAAAATGTTTTGAAATTATAAAAGATAATACCAATTACATTGATGGTAAATTTAAGACATCTTAGTGGGGAAAACTATCATTGATTTTTTGCTGTGTACCTGACCCTATGATTGGAGCTCTACGTACATTACCTGAGTTTTCATCCAATGAAGTGGAATGTGTCCCAGCCCCATCCTTGCAAACGCTCTAACACTGAATTTCATATCCAAGATCTCACCAGTGGGTGGGTGGAAGAGCTCGGGCTCAGCCCAGGAGGTCCGAATCCAGAAACTGCCCTTTTCAGGGACACCAGGCCCTGGCAATGAAAGACAGCAAGAAAAACAATGCCAACAGAAGGCAGTGAGAACAGGAGAAGCCCTTGTATCGATCGTGGAAATGGAAAGTCAGTTAAAACAGAGAACCAGAAAAATGTTACGTGTAAACTTTAAATATTTTAATTTAAAATACATAAATATGAGTTCATTTAATAAAATCAGTTTTGGGGATCTCTGGGTGGCTAAATCGGTTAAGTGTTTGTCTTCCGTCCAGGTCATGATCCTAGGGTCCTGGGATTGAGTCCCGCATCAGGCTGCCTGCTCAGCCTGGAGCTTGCTTCTCCCTCTCCCTCTGCCTGCCACTCTACCTAATTGTGATATCTCTCTCTCTCTCTCAAATAAGTAAATAAAATCTTCAAAAAGAAATAAAATTAATGTTTAAAAGTTGCTTAGAAAAAGAAATGCAGCATTTGGAACATATTTTTGAAACACAAACTTTTTTATATTTTGTAACTAGTTCACTACTGATTCAATATAACAAAGTCCACTCGGGACCACTTTGCCTTCTGAATGATGACAAGATCTGGCCTCCAGATTTGATATCATACACCCTTTTCCTTGTCTTCTTTGTTCATTTTTTGGTTTGTCTGTGTCTGTCATAGCCTGAAGGCCTTCCCTGATGCTAAGTTTATACTTCAATAAATAGGAATCATTAGTTCGTTGTTATATATCATCTCTCTGTAAATCATCGGAACCGCCAATTTGTCTGGGATCGGTTACTAAACCATGTTCTTAATTATTCTCTTGTAGTTCAGAATTTTTCCAATATTGTAAACCTCAGGCAACATATTTCTCTTCTCTGAGATTTAGTAAATCTTGAACTGGGAATTTCACTCCCCACTAAATGCTACATCAAAAAAAAAACAAAACAAAACCCTCCTTTAATGTTAACAGTTTTTAATGATTATATGTAACCTCTACTCTTATCTTTTATTTCTTCTAAAATGATACTCCAACATTTTATAGGGATGCTTGGGTGGCTCAGTCAGTTAAGTATCTGCCTTCAGCTCAGGTCATGATCCCAGGGTCCTGGGATCAAGTCCTGCATTGGGCTCCCTGCTCCTCAGAGAGCCTGCTTCTCCCTCTCCCTCTGCTGTTCCCCCTGCTTGTGCTCTCTCTCTGTCAAGTAAATAAATAAAATCTTTAAAAAAATTTTATTGGGACTTGATCCCTAAGTTGGAACAAAGAAATGCATTGTGATATAAAAACTGGCATTTATTTAAATCACTTCCTTTACTGTATTCATAACCAAAACATGAAGAAGCTTTATTTTATAGGACTCCAAAGTTTTTGCCAGTAACACAGGTAAGAGAAATTTTACCACAGTTAGAAATTCATATTACATATACACACATGCCACACTCACACATACACACATAAAAGAAAACCAATTTTCATGAAATGTCTTTACAACATACAGTGCACACTGATATTTTCTATTCTGTTTTATTCTATTTCATTTTATTTTTTTAAATCTATTTCCCAGTAAATTTTATGACCTCTTCCAAAGAATCAAGACCCACAATTGAGAAAACATTGAGAAAGAAAGAATAAGCTTTCCAGATGTCTATTTTCTTCAAGTGTTTCCTCACAGAATGTATAAATTCATGGAGAAAAAAATCAATTTATAGAATAATTCAGGGTCTGCACATGCTTATTTTTGTGAAGAGTACTTATCTCAAAAAGCAAATAACTTATATCTCTTAAATCTTGGAGATCCCTACTTTCGCCAATAATAAAAAGTAAGAACTTGGAATTCCTGTAGCATGTCTACAGGCAACTGCTGAGAATCTTTACTGGGATTTTGTGTGTACTGGTAGCACTTGCTTTACCTTTTTCCACCATGGTTTCTAGAAAACACCTTATCATTTAGAACAGTTTCAATTCTATTACAGAGTTATTCCCTAAGAAAATTTTCCTTATTGATAAGTGACTTGAACTTCTCTGTAAATTTTCAAGCAGCAGATTGATCTGTGTGTAATTTGTGCCCTCCAGGGTCCAATGGCTGGGAAGCATGGCTTTTTCCTATGTATAAGTCATCTGTCAATTGCTATAAAACTTTTGGTGCGGCCAATCTTTTGGCATAGAGCCAAGGTCTTTTCTGTAACTATTGGTCCACAAATTGCCACTCTGTGTCTTCTTTCTTGCATAAGACACACCTACAATAAATCAACTCTGATAATTAGTTTTGGTTTTTTCAAAGTAAAACAAGTATTTAAACACATGTGGAAGGGCATATGATTATAGAACATTCTAGATGCTACAGTGCCCCCCAACACTTTTTAAGATTTTTTAAAATTTCTTAGTAATCTCCACATCCAAGATGGGGCTTGTGCCCCCAACCCTTAGATCAAGAGTTGCATGCTTTACTGACTGAGCTAGTCAGATGCCACTCCCTTAAATGTTTACAGTTATCTTACCACATCTCATTTGACTCTAGTTCCTTCATAAGCAGGATCCCCTAAAATCTAAATTATTTAACTAGATTTTCATAGAAATAGCCCTCTTTATTTTCACATCCATAATGCATTGGTTTATGTAACATTTAATTACATATATAATTATGATAACAAGTGAACATTGTGCATACAAAATTGGAGAAAATATAACTGACTCTAAGCATACACTTCCGGTGGAAGCGTTAGTGTGCATAGACTACAGCAAGAGATCTACTGGCCGTGAGCATTCAGAGTGTGGTTTACTGAAGAAATGGAAAGCACTGGGCCATCCAAGAGTAGGTAAAGGAAATGTGTGGGTTAAGAGAGCTTCTCTGTCCCACAGTACAGGTAGGAACAAAGCCCTATGGGAAAAGGTCAAGAAGGTCCCAAGACAGGAATTAAAGTGTTGCCATTTTACTTAGGAGGCACAAGCCCAGAGTTGTAAGGGCTAGGCGAGAAGGGGGCATAAAATAAGGAAAGATACTGAGCAGTGCAATACAACAGAGCAGCTACTATTTCACAATATGCAAGAGACATAGCTGGCAACTCGAGAGGCATGTTTACTCACCGTGCAAGTCTTCTCTGGAAAGTTCACAGGGAAACTACACCTCTGAGCAACCCAAGAAAGGGCAAAAGGAGTTGAAATTTATTGGCCCTGCTCCTCTCTCAAATGGCTGGTTTCCACTAGTATAGGATCTCCCCACAGTGAGTTGATTCCTCTGTACTTCAGGTGCACCATCCAGTTCCTCAGTATCTAATCAAGGACCTGGATCCCATATCCAAACAGTAGGACTTTTTGGTCTCAGCCTCAAAAGTCTGAAAGGGGAGGGGAGGAGCATGTGATGTATGAAGGTAATGCAAGTTCAGAGCTTCAGTTCAGACTCCAACCAGCTCAGACATCTCATAAGGATGCCAGCAAAGGAGGGGATGACATTACCCAGAAAGTGTGCAGCTGCATGAGAAAGAAGGCATACAAGGTTCATGCCCAACACAGAAAGCTTGACAGAGAAAGCTTTCCATTTTAAAGGACAGAGAATCAGAGTAAGGACATTCCAGGAAGGAGTGGTGCATTTTAAAAGACCCAGTGGAAGGAAATAGTGTGACATTTTTAATGGAGTGCAAATAGTAATGTGTGGCTGGCATATGGGGGCGTACCAGAGTATGAGAGCAAAGAAAACTCAGCACATTGGTTGATGGTACCCCCATCACACTACTGATTTACAATGTACAACCAACTGAAACCCCCTCCACTGTTATCTTTTCCCCACATCTGGATGCAACAAGCACCCAGGCATCCTGAGTCCTAGTTCTCATCCACATACCTACTAGAAAATATCCTCCCCATGAGAGCAGCACTCAGGGAGAAGATGGAATACAGATAAGGCTTAGAGAAAATAAAACTGTTCGTTTCTCCCAAATAATGCAGCCTACATATTTCACAGAATTAATGTTGACAGAATCCACAGAGTTTAGGGAAAAGCAAGAGCCAGCACTCACATGATTTCTTCCAGCCATTTCAGAGCTTGCAATTTCTCTGCCATTGGTAACCTACCGTGGAGAATTCATTTCATGCCTGTCTACTCTGGTAAAACCTTGGAATGAATTGAATTGTTACAAAAAGGTGAAAATTAGGAATGCCAAGAGTCATTTGATGCAGCTAATTAGCAGTCATCATCTCTGCAGTTTTGCACGTGCTCCAGACTTTCCTTACCTGTAAACTTGGTTCTGAAGTTGTGTCTGATCAAAGAATTTTGAGAAACTCCTTTTCCTGTTGTCAAGGAAAAGGTCTTATCTCTTTACACTGGAGCATTAGAGAAAAATATTCACTTTCAAGTGATCTTTCTGTTATTGGAATTATTTTGATCAAACTAAAAACCTGTAAGCTAGAATTTAGTTCAACTATGTGCTGGGTGTAAGGGATGGAGAAGTGAAAGAAATGGACCTGCCCTTCCAGCTGTTTCCACTGCATTTAGATTAATGTTTCTCTATTTTACTACAATACAAGAAGTTGGAGGGAAAAAAAGTCCAAGATCTTGTGTGGATTGGCAAGAAGGGGATGACATTATCCAGAATTCTGGACTACCTGATTTCTGACCTTGTCTCTGTGTATATTCCTATCACTCAATACACTGCCTTAGTGGCCAGCTCTCATTTCTTTGAACCCATCATGCCTGCTCCCACCTCTGGACCTCTCTGCATCTGCTGTCGCCACTGTGTGGAATGCTCTCGTCCCCTCCCCCAACCCCCAGCTCTTTACAAAACTTGGCTGCTTCATGACAGTCCTGTATCAGCTTGAAAGTCACCTTTTCGACAAGTCCTTCCCTGACCCACATGTGTCAGTTAAGATATTTTCAGCAACAAGTAACAAAGATACACTGCACTCTCTCTCTCTCTGTGTGTCAAATAAATAATAATAATAATAAAGATTTTTTTTTCTGAGAAAGAGAGCATGTGTGTTGTGTGTGTGTGTGTGACACCCACAAGGGGTGGGGGTGTAGGTACAGCGAGAAGTCTGGGGAAAGATCATATTGCTATGATGACCAGAGGTTAAGCGCCCAGAGAAAATCAAAGTTGTGCCAGCAAGTACAAGGAGGGAGGCAGATTAGAGCAGGAATGGCTCCAACAAAAAGACAATCAATAGGGACTACACCATCTAATCTCACAGGGCCCCAGGCATACACTTTCTAATACAACTGACCTTTTCACCTTTATATAGAACTGAGTTTAACCTCATATTTCAGTTGTTCACTTATTTGTTTATTGTCTGATTCACCCATGTGAATGTAAGCTCCAGGAGGACAGGACCTTGGCCATTGCCTCACCAGGCTATTCCAGGGACCAGAACAATACCTGATACTTAGTGGCACACAGAGAATATTTTTCAGTGTATCCATGAATGTCCACATATGTGTCTGTTCTACCTTTGTCCCCTTTGTGGTATTTCGATATTTAACTTGACAATAGAAAAATCTAACAAGACTAAAGCACTTCACTAACTATAACCTGGAGAGACAGCCACTGAGCTCAAAGAACCCATCTTTCCTGATTTCAATAAAACTTCACAGGAACTCAAAACAGAATACAATGCTTTTCTCCTAAATTTTTCACTTTCTCCAGGATTCTCTGATTCCATGATGATACCACTCCCATCCAAAAGCCCAAGGAAGAATCTGGGGTGTCTTCCCCATTCCTCCTTCTCCCTTACCCACCCCCGCATCCAACAGTCAAGCCCTGAAGAATTTGCAAATCTATCCCTTCCTCTCAATTCTGTCACTGTTTTAGTTAGGTCATGTTGAATAAACTCTAATATCCTTGCCAACTCAACTTTCTATGGTACTTTGACTCTTATTTCCTTATTTTCCAAGCCTCAGCATTAAAACACAACTGTAAGAAAATGATTGAGTTCATTATTATCTTGAATTACCATAATATCAAGAGCATACCTTTCTGCTTTTTCCATCCTTGCTAAGGTTACATTTGAGAGGACAAGGAGGAAGAAAAGACAGTTTAAGCTGTTATTTTAAATGGCCATTACTTAGCAGTGGAAGAAAAGCTAGAACATAACTCAGGGTTTTTAGCTTGATACTCAGCCAATTGTGCAGAGTCCAATCCTGTAAAAAATCCATCAATACATAAAATAAATGAAACAAAGATAGTCCAACATCTTTTATGATTTAGGGATGTTAGCCATGGAGAACTTTTTGCTTTCAAACACATATCATAATTATTGAGATGATGTTAAAGAAAATTTATGGACAACATGTGATACTGCCTTTGGTTTCCCAATCAGAAAATTCCATCTATCCTCCAAATTCCTAGAACACTTGATATGGTACATTCATTCTCATCCTCTCTAGTATGTGTTAAATTATTTCTGACTTTATCATATCTCCTCTATTCACCTGTGGGCTCACTGAAGGCAAAGCCTAAGTGTGTTAGGGAGCCTTAACTCACTGGGGTCACATACATGAAAACGATGTATGTGAAATGGAAATATACATGGAAAATGATCATTCTCTTTTCCAATCCCTGCTTTCACCCATACTTCATTGAAACCCTCTCTTCCATCCCCTGATGACACTTGGGTAAATTACATAACTTCATGGTTACTTTTAGTAATTAAAATTCCTTTCTACTTTAAAACTTCAATTTCACCTCAGGTACAAAGTTACCCTCCTCTGTCTTGTGGGCTGGACACGTGGTTTGAGAGAATTTGAGGGTGAGGGTGTTCGGTCTAATTTTTCACTTCCTTCCTTTTCTCCCTCAAGACAGGCTCTTAGCTCTTTAATTGTTGGAAGTAGAGAAGAAATGAAGAGGAAAGGGACAAAGTTTTCCTTACTCAACTAAATGGTTGGAATCATCTCATTATATTTGCTGCTTTCAACCACAGATGCCTTTTTTTATGGTGGACATCTATGTGTTGACTCTCCTGATTGGCTCCCTCCAGGGTCCTGTGAAGTCTCCCCTTCTGCAAAGCACAGATCTCTTCTGTGGGAAACCTGGATTGTCTCTCCCATCCCCCACTCAGCTCCCACTGGTGTTGCAGTCTCCCCACCCGCAAACAGCCTGAGTTGATCTATCCTAGCTAATTGTGCAGCATCTTCTCAGCCTCCAGGTAGATCACAATTTGGGGCATGTCAAGTGATGAAAGCGCTGACTGCATGAGTTCCAATCTTTCTTGAGCCTTGCCAACTCATTCCCACTCTTTTTTCTTTTACTCAAGGATCAGACCCACTACCTAAGAACAGGTGTAACTAAGGACCACAATGACAATCACCACTTCTTGTGGCTGACCCCAACCTTGCAAGGGAGGTACTTATCACTTGACTTTGATGGGGGAAGAGGTGGGGTATCACTTCTCACTTAAACACTCTCCATCAGCACAACTCATAGGCTCTCTTCCTTCTTCCTGCCCATCCTCTCTTTTATAATCTGGATGAGGAAACAAGGAATGGTTTGGTGAGGTCTGTCTTGCTGCCTGTGAGGGATGTTAGCAGCTCTCTTTAGGTAATGGGAGCCACTGCATCTTTATCCTCAACTCTGGACTCTTCTGCAAACACAGGAAGAAATCCTGCACAACATCCTCTCCCGCATATTAAGTCTTCTACTGCTACATAACAGATTGCCACAAATTCTGGCACTTAAAACAACATACATCCACCATCTCAGTTTCCATGGTTCAAGAGTCTGGGCACAGTTTATCCTGGAGCTCCACTCAGACTCTCAGAAAGCTATAAACAAGGCATCAGTTGAGTTCCATTTGTATCTGGAGGCTTGACTAGTGATGAATTTCTTTGCAAACCTACTCAGGTTGTCACCAAAATTCATTTCCCTGCATGTATATGACTCAGGTCCATGTTTTCTTGCTTTCTATCATCCAGAAGCCCATCTCAGCTTTTGGAGATCACCCTCAGTTTCTTGCCATACAAATCCTCTACAGACCCCTCCACAAACTGCAGATTATTTCCTCAAAACCAACAGAATTATCTCTCACTCCAGTCTGCTGAGTTTTACACAATGATGGGAGTGACTACTATATTGCCTTTACCATATTCTGTTGTCTGAAGAAGTTACAGGTGTCTCTCACTCTCTGGGGAAGGGGATATACAAGGGTATGGCTCACTGGGGGCCACCTTAGGGCTTGTCTACTGCACAAAAGTTTTCCTCTTTCCTTCAGAATGTAGATGATATGTGCAAATCACCCCATTCCGAGTGAGACAAAAATGATTAAGGCAAACCCCTGTCCTCAAGAGGGTCAGATACAAGTGGAAAAGACAGTCCCGTGAGTACCTAAATAGTAGCTTGTAATAAATGTCTGCATATAGTTATGTACAAAGCACCAGCCAGATCCAGGGCTCTCATCTTACAGAATGAACATGGAAAAAGTTCATGGAGAAGGTGTTGTTTGCATAGGTTCTTGAAAGAGGAGGGGGAACTGAAGGAGAGCCCACAACATTTAGCGCTTTACCTGTATCAGGCATTCACCAAATATGTGTTGAATACAAAGCTAACAAAAATGAACAAAGAACTAATTTTCCAAATGAACAGAGTAAAGACTGGGAAACACCTGACATCACAGCAATTCCAACATAAAAATTTGCTTGGGTTGGTGTTGAAGGTCTAACTGGCCACATACTGCAGAAGCCTTAAGAACTAGAAAGGCTTGAAAAGTCAGTCTCCCCATTTTATGCCTGTGAAACGGCATAGGTGGCCAGAGAGTACAGAGCAAAGGAATATGGTCTCAGATTGAAGGACAGGTGAATGGAAGGATGGCACTCAGGGCAAGGGGCTAGCAGAACATCGGTCCAAGAAGGGAAGAGGAGAGAGTGGTCCAGGCTGAAGCTAGACAGGTGGTTCTAGATCAGTGAAATGCAGATAGCATCTACTTCCAGAAGTTGTATTTTCAGACAACCTGCACATTCATACAGCACATTTCAACACCATAACTGCCTTTCATCTACCCAAGAAAGACTTGCCTCCATGAGCTATCAAATGAACGCTTTGAATTATTTAATAGTAGTATTTGCCAAACTCTTTCTGACAGTGTCACCACCTTAAGCTGTACAGTAGTGTTTAATGCATAAATATGAATACAATATTGTAAAGATCTTTAAATAAGTTTTAGGGAGTCAACAGAGGGGCTTCTGAGATCCTGTGTTCCTCTCCTGTTTCTGGTTGGGATTGCTCCATTTCTGTACGCTTTACAGACTGGGATCCTAGGAAGAATTTATTTGAAGAGAATTCCATTGTTTGCTTGTTTTTCTTCCAAAACCACTTCTTTATTCTATTTTGTCCTTGTTTAAAAATAAAAATGGGAAATTGGAAAAATGTCTTGACTGAAGTGATAGAAAACATAAGCCTCATAAACATATTACAATCAAAATTAAGACAGAAATCTTTAAGCATACCCAAAGCAGCAGAGCTTCATTCTAATGCAGTGCTTAATGAACATAGCATGGGCCAACCAGACATGTGATTAATTGTGAAGGGAAAGAAGTGAAAGATTAACGTACAAAATACCATTAATAATGTATTGTTGAATACTGTGACTAAAACTGAAGATGTAATTGGGGATTTTATGGTATTTCAAGCTCTCTCGAATGGGACTCTCACCCTGACATGAATGTCTGTATCTTTCACACATTTGAGGTTAACATATACTTGTTTTCAGCAAAGCGTATGTGTGTACAAACCAGAAGACTATCTGCAAAACCAAAAGTGTTTTCATTAAATAAACTCAGGAGTTAATGGCTGCCTCCAAGCAATGCATCTTGAATATATTATTCTTAGCATCTACAACATACAACATATTCTTTCCTTTGGTTTTAGGTTAACTTTCAATATCCATCTCATAAATTTTAGTTTCAATCCAAATCTGCTTTCTTTTACTTTTAATTCTGGCCTTTGCTTTCCACTAAGAATTCTAATCATTTTAACAAATCAAAAAAAAAAAAAAAAAAAAGCTTGAGAAAATCATAACAAGTATTTCTAACACTGGTGTTGTTTTCCTTTCCTGCCTGCTTCATTTTAAATAATTCAAAGTTTAGAGAATTTCTGATCACTACAATAAGAAGCCAGTAACAATGCTGGGCTTTGTTCTGAGGAAATAAATCTAATGGAGATCCACTTTGCCTTGGCAGTGACAAAACCAAATACTAAGAGAAATAGAATCACAGTGCAGAGGCATGATCTCCCCCTCCGAACATTATGAGGAGAAATTTAAGAAGCCTTGATGGGCATATACTTTGATGGGCAGCATCTTAAAACCTACTTTTCCAGATTTCCACTGTCTTCCTAGCTACTGTCTTGCGTTTCTTCGCTTTCTGAGTCCTTTCAACAAATAGCCTGTCTCTCTGTAAATATTCGGCAACACAACAAGCAATAAAACCCCTGTCACGGGCATTACACCACCCGAGGTGCTATGGAGGGTCCAGACTAGAGCTTACCTGAAAGTTTGTACCGTAGCAGGGGAGCTAATTCATGTAATCTAACAAAATATAAAAATATACAAATGCTTAAAGAGAAAAAAAGATGAGGTTTTTTGGAGAAGGTAGCATTTGAGCTGGTTTTGAAATATTGGTAAGATTTAGACTTGCAAAGATGAAGGCATCCCTAGAAAGGGAACTCATGAATAAACATGCCAAAATGATAAAGCACAAAATAGTTCAGAAAATGAAACCCAGAACTTGGGCTTTGTAAACTGAAAAACTCAGTTTCAAATCCTAGCTGATTAAGCCAGTTCAAGCACTTCCTTGGAAGGCACAAAGGACTCTTTTCTCTGGGATGTGGAAATGTGATGTTGAGATGCAGACATTATTTGGGTACATTGAGGCACATTATCTCCCACACTGCCCCATTCTTTCCTTCCCACCTTGTGCTATGTTTATGCTTTGTTACTCAGCCACCCGCTCAAGGGCAACCATGTTTCAGAGCCTGGATTCAGACTGAAATCTCCTATCATTTCAAAGCTTCCACTCAGCCAAGATCAAGCTGCCCACATCCCCTTGCCTCCCCCACGAGAATCTGTCTCCTCTAGTTTTAAACATCCTGGGAGCCCAGCATACACGCATCCCACCCACACCTTGTTAGGCAACCAGCAGCACTGGGAAAAAGAGAAGAAGCTCAAGCTTAATTCCATCAATTGACCTTTGTTCTTATAACTTCTTGGCACCATTTTAAGTCACAAACAAATAAGTAGCTGCCATATGCATTGACTGGGTCTAAACTTCTCACATGTGTCAATTTATAACAACGTGGAAAATGCCAACTGAACAGAAGATTCAATATCCTGGGCCCAATAAAATAAGAAAAGGAAAAAAGATATTAAATATCACAATGACCCACTTTACTATGATATATCAAGATATATTCAACCTCCATTTGGGAAATATCCTCCCAGCCATGGTGGGGAAGAGAAAGTGAACACCCCCTTACCATTGAGTAATGAGCTACTCCATAGTGAGAGAAGTCACCTTCTAAGAGTATGTGTAAAGCCATGAAAGCAGTCCTTCCTAGGCATCATTAACATCTTAGCTCAGGTTGCTGTAACAAATTACCAGACTGGCTGGCTTAAACAACAAACATTTATTTCTCACCGCTGTGGAGATGGGGAAGTCCAAGATCAGGGAGCTGGATGACAGCCAGCTCCCTGATTTGTTGATGACCATGTTCTCAAGTAGCCTCACACAGCCTCACACAGCCTCACACAACACACAGCACACAGCAGGGAGCAGAGAGAGAGAGAGAGACACTAAACTCTCATTCATGAAGACACCACTTTCAAGATCTGCTACCTTCCAAAGATCCCACCTCTTAACACTATCACACCGAGAGTTAGGATTTGGACCTGTGAATTTGGAGGGGACACACACATTCAGTCTATAACATGTGATCCTTACAATCACTCTATAATGAAGGTTGTTTTCATCTTGCTCACATGTGAGGACTCTCAGCTCAAAGACCTTAAGTAATACACCTAAAGTTGTATCACAAATTAGTCTCCAAGCAAGAAGCAGAAATTGAAACTCTAACTCCTAACCTCTTGTCCCTGTACAGCCATATGTCCCAGTGCCAGTCCTTCAGAATCCATCCCACAGTGACTCCCCATCTGACCTCTCCTTTCTAAACTCTGCTCTTGTTCTACCTTAAACTCTCTAATTCACCAAAATTTGAGAGCTCACAACATGCCAAGTACTGTTCCAAATGATTTACAAGCAAAAATGCCACTGAATTTTCACAACAGCCTGAGGAAGTGGACAAAGCCAATCTTCATAATGGCCATTCTGACTTGTTATGAATTATATCCACCCTGAATGGTCAGTGCCATGCCAACCAGTTGCTATATGCTTTGATCACTCCTAGATATCACTCCTGTATCACACTGTAATTATGCCTGCCTACTAGATGGGGAAAGAGAAGCTGAGTGAGCAAGGTGACACAACCAAGGTCTCATGGTTGGGATGTGATATCAGCAAGATTCAAACCCAGGACACTTCGGTGGGAAAGCCCATCCCCACACCTCACTCCATACTTCTCTGAGGCCTCTGCGTATTCCAAAGAGCCTGGATTCAAATAGCTCATCAGCCTGTCATTTACCAGTTCTGTGCATTCAGATGAATAGGTAGCCTCTGTGAGCTTTTATTTCCTTATCTGTAAAATGGGGCTACAAGATCCAACTCATATATTTGTCTACATCTAAACAATTATGGTCATGAGCATGGCTGACCTGTGACAGTCACTGAATTATTATTAATGTTGTTGTTCTTATTACTTGTTATTGTTTTTTAAAAAGCCTCCTACAAAAGGTATTTAAGATTCTTCACAATTTATTTACATTAAGGTTCCGCAAACCCAACATGTCTTCCTGGGCCCCCATCAACAATCACATAAATAGGAAATGTGTTTCCATTCTCCATGCTCCTGCTCATGCTAGTCTCAGTCTGCCTTTCTCATTTCTCCACCTATGGGAAAAATTTCTAATAAATGTCTAGTTCAGTATCAAAGGGACCTTTCAAAAGAAGCCTTCTCCAATCGCTCTACAGAATTAATCATCTTAAATTACCAGTGCACATTACCTTTACTTCTAGTGAACTTTTTTTTCTTTCTGTCTCTTTTTCTCACTTACTATTCATTCATTCATCTCCCTAAGGACTAGAAACTTTTTCATTCATGTCTGCATCTCCCACAGTATATAACTGAATATACAGAAGAGAGGAAAGGAAGAGAGGTGGTGAACCGAGAAGAGATGGTCAATAGAGCCCAATGGAGGGTAAGATGGAACAGACACAAGGTGGAGCCCAGGGGGACCCTCTGATTGACCAGGGCTGTTGTGTCACCAATAACCTGGGTGTCATGCATCAGAATAAACTTTCTGGGTGCTAGTCAGACCCTAATTAGAGGGTTGATTTTAATCAAGTCAGTTTACCTCTCTGGGCCTCAATGTTCTTGTTTATAAAATGAAAAAAATGCACTAAGTCTCAAGGTCCTCTTCCAACACTCAATTCCATGAATTGATGCCCCACCTCCAGATACAATCCCATTATCCCTAAGCTTGCAATGATCACACTGTGGGGTCACTGCCTGACTTCTCCATGAAACTCTGAACTCCTTCAAGAGATGTACCATGCATTGGATCTTGTTACTACTGTCTCCCTTGCACTCAGTGCTGGATCTGGCATTATTTTGCTGAATGAATGAATGACCCGAAGGAATGAAGAGTTCCAACAACCTCAGAGCAGAAATCCAGGCCCAGGCAGATGGTATGACAATGATTTTATGTCTTCCAGTGACAGAGTTGGGTGTGAACAGGCGACTCCTTATGTCCCAGTTTGCTGGGACAGTTCCAGTTTCTGCCTATTGTCCTAGTGAAAGTATCTAGCATTCCCTTTCTCCCTACAAGTGTTCCCATTGGATGATCAATTCAATGGTCACCCAGGAATGAAGGAACCCAGTGCTCTCAATACTAACCATGCACCAGTTGCCTGAATCAGCCATTCTCCATGCATGTTCTTTGCCAACCTATGTCAGAACCCCTAAAAAAAATTGAGGCTCAGAAAATTGATATAAATGGGTAAAAAGCTCAAAGCCACTAATAAGGAGAAAATAGATTCACATCCTGGACTGTCTGGATCCAAAGTCCTATTCTTCGCTGCCTTTTTGTTGGATCATGGACACTGCCATGTCATTTTGGGGAAAGGTCATGGTTCTCTAGACTCAGGATGATGTTCTCCTACTTTTGCCTCTTTTGTTACATTCCCACTATTCCTAATTTCTTTGCTGGATCCTGTCCACTTCCAAACCCTAGGAAGGCCACAGTTCCAATTCTGGTGGTGTGAGCACATCTCTCCCCTTTCCATCATTCTTTTTCTATACCTCTGAAGACTAAGACTGTAAGAGAAAACTGTGATCTATAACTCAGAGAGAAGAATCCACAAAGTTCTTGAGTACATCACATGGCAGGAGTCAACCTTCATGGTGCAAGGGAGGATGTGTGCAGAGGAAGCAGACTCAGAGGCAGTGTAGCACTGGGGTTTCTCCCCAAACACGGCTGTAGTAGAAAAGGATGTGGGCTTTGTGAGGCCACCTGTCTGGGTTTGAGTCCTGATTAGACCCTCTGCCTTTTTAATGTTGGGCTAATTATGTAGCCTCTTGCAGCCTTGATTTCTTCATCTGTAATGACCCATTGCTGATGGTTGTCACAAGAAGACTTGTTTTCACCAGCCTCTGGTAGAGAGGGACAGTGCAGTTAGAGCTTAGTGTCTTAGGGCTCCCCCGTCCATGAACTAGGTCCCCCAGGCAAATAAATTCCCTACCCTCTCCCTAGCCTCCAATGCATCCTCCTGCTAGAACCCAAGGACTCTTGACCCTCTGTCCCTCCAGTGTCTCCACCATCTCTCCTGGCCATCCTCTCACTCCGAGTTCATGGCAACGGCCTTCTGCTTTGCCCTTCTCCCTTCCCTCCACCAATTTATTCTCCACTCTGATTCCAGATGGATTTCTTTTAAAGTGCAAATCTATTCATATCACTTTCCTACTTAAAATTCTCCTGTCGTTTCCTCTTGCCCTCAGAAGCAGTTCAAACTCCTTGGAGAGAATTACACAGCCAGGATGCCCTCACCCCATCATTTCCTGCTCTCTAGCCAGAGTGAACGTCTCTTGGTTCCATTAAGGGGCGACACTAACTCCTGCCTCAGGGTTCTCATGACACTGTTCTCTGTTCCTGGAATGTTCTTTTCCCCTGCCCATCCTCCACCCCACTCACTCACTCCTCTGTTAACTCTTTCATGCTATTTAAATCTAAGCCTGACCCTCATTTTGAAGATGAGCCTCTTCTCACCCTACATGTCAACCAAGGTTACCCAATTACATGTGTCAAAAGCCCTCATAATATTCAGGCCACTTGGAATGACTCATTCTGGGGCTCTCTTCACCTCCAGACTGAACCTCCATGGAAGAGGGGACAACATCTGACTTGCATCCTGCTGCATCTCTGCGCAAAGGGGATTCAGAGGCAAGGCAGAAACCCCATTTATTCATCCACTCACTCATTCATTCATTCATTCTTCAACTCTTTCCATTGTTAGAGTGGGCATTTCTCTCCTCTTTCCATCACCTTCTCTCTGCTAATGTCTGTAAGAAAGGACTGTGTCTTGTAACACAGAGAGAAGAAAGGCTCATGAGAATATCAGCGGCAGGAGTTGACCTTCACAGGGCAAGAGGTTAAATGTCTCTGGGGCCCTGAAGCAAGACCTTGGTGAGGATTCCTCTGTCTTTTCTTTTCCTCTAACAGCAGTATGTGAAATCCTCACTCTGCCCCATGCCCCTTCCCAGCAGGGCATGTGGAGCAGGGAATGACACAAATTTAAGGCAATATACAGGGAGAAGGCAGAATTTTTAAGAAAAGAGCAACAGGATGAAGATGGCCAAGGGCTCACATAGGAAGAAAGTGAGGGGGAAAGAAGACATTCTGGGTGGACCCTAAGAGACCCCAGCTAAACCCCCCAGCTAGAAGTGGACTAAAGAAGCCACCAGAACCTCTACTACCCTGTGGATTCTGGATGGTTTGGAACATATGTATTGCTTAGGTCTGTGATAAAAGACTGATTAAATGTTTGCCAAAATGCCCTGAATATGCTTGTAAATGGCTGATCATGTTGTGTGTAGTCTTCCTTTGGCAAACACTAATGGTTACCCACCAGAATCTATGTATTCCTTCTTCAGTAGGAATAGAATTTAAGTTGGGGTAATGTAGTTGATGCCTACATTTCCGAGGCTCCCATACAGCTAACTATGCATGCTACATGTACAACTAGGTTTAGACCAATGGGATGTGAATGGCAATGACATGTGGAAATTCTGCACCATTGCCAAGCCACTGACTCAGGAGAGCTTCTGTTTCCTTTCCCATGAACAGCATCACAAAGGGATCATGCAAATGAGGATAATGCCTTAAGGAGTGCAAAGCAATAGCATAAAAGAAAGGAACCTGGATCCATGAATGGCCACATGAAACAGAGCAGCCCATCAGCCTCAACTGCTCACTTCAGGGATGTATCATGAGAATACAATAAACTCATCTTCCTTAAGTCATGGTATTTAGGGTGTCTTGGTTACAACAGTTATTTAGCCATTATCATAATTAACAGAGTTTGGGTTTGTTGGTTTGATTTTTTCCCAGGTTAAATATGTAGAGCTGTGTTTTCATCAATGGATACATGAAGCAACAAGGAACTTCCTTTGTGTGCTTTTTCTTAATACCATACAGCAATTCTAACAATGCTTCCTTGGGACTCACTTAACCAGGTAAAGCCAAGCATGTTGAATATCACATACATTGAATTTAAATATGTTTTGAGACTGCTATGAAAATATATGCAAACTTTATATCTATATATCTATTATACCACAGTTGATATGCAAATGGCATTCAAGCTTCAGCCCAAATTCTGCCTCCTCCAAGAAGTCTTCCCTGAACTCTCCCTATAGCACTAACAGTCTGTCTTTGCTCAGCCCTACCATGCCATCAGTCTCCCTAAGTGTCATCTACTTTCTCAGAGTGGCATCTCTATATGACTTCTCTCCTCTGCCAGGTTGTAAACTGCTGCATCTTTACTTTGCCTCTTTACTCACTGACTTATCTAGGACCTATGATGTACCCGGTACTGTGCTAGGTGCTAAGGTCAGAAAAATGAGTGACACACATGCTTATCCTCAGAGGCTGGTAGAGGGAGAGAAAGAAACAGGTCAGAAATGACAATACAGAGGAAATTGCTATTATAGTGACATGAACAAAGTAGTTTGAGGACAGAAAAGACAATGAACAACTAAGCACTGGGGAGATTTGGAAGTGTTCATGGAAAATAGCTTGTAATATATCACCCACACATCCATCACATTTTTTATCAACCAATAATAATCATAAAATAACACCAACACATTACTTTTATGTATATTATTCCATTTGATCCACATAGCCAGCTCTGAAAGATATGTGTTAATATTGTCCTATCTTTATAGATGGAAAAATGAGCTTCATAAAGTTTGGTCATCTCAGGGTCACTAAGTGAGTGAATAGATTTAAGTGAAAGTCTTCGGATTCGAGAGTATATGTGTTTTCCACCCTTACCCCCTTTTAGCCTAGCTTCTTGGGGATAGGCCATTCATGCCAGTGGTTTCTCTGGCTTTGATTTGTCATCTCACTGAAATGTGGCCTTCCTCTTCTATCCCTAAACTCCATTCAGTATGGTTTCAGAAGAGAGATCCCTTATATCCTCCCAGTGACTGACCTCAGTAACACACAATACCAGAGCCCTGGAGCCTAGTTATCTGAGAAAAGGAATCAGAAAAACTAGTGACTCCACCAATTAAACTGTTATGGATTTACCTTCCCACTATAATTGTTCCAAAGTGTATCCTATTAGAACAGTGAAAACATTACTAAAAGTGGTGTTATATATGCAAGAACCGAAAATACGTATAAACCAAGAATGGATTGATCCAAAGAAGGCCAAATATACTCCAAGGACAGTGTATTTATCTAGTTTCAAAAAGCAAAGAAGAGTCAGCTATAATTCAGAACAAATAAGCAAGGATATAATTCTTAACCCTGTTAGCAGGGCAGGGGTAGGTGGTGGGAAGCTCAAGCTGAAATGGGAAATTTCACTAGTTTAAAAAAAATGGTTGAAGCATGTTGCAAAATTGAGATTAATCATTTAATTACAAATACGTTAAAAGTAAAAATTCATGCATAAAAATATATATTTCTCAGAGTTTACCAAGATATTAACAGTGAATATAACTAGATAATGGTCTTTTTTCTCTATTCCCTGAATCTTTAATGTGCACGTTATTTTTACTGAGAGAGAGAGTGGGGGGACACCAAAAAAGAGAAGGAGGAATTTAAGTACCCTAAGCAATATTAAAGAGGAAAGGAGAGAACAAGATACAAATAAGCCATATAAACTCCAGAAGAATGCTGTCAAAAAACAAGTTGTTAATATTTGTGCCGAGAATCTTTGTGCTGGTGAATCCTAGGGAGCCTCACTCAGGATAATGTTCTTCAATATATAGAAGAGATGCATAAGCTTATAAAAGAAGCATATTATATTGAAATATAGCTAACAGAACATTAAAAAACACAAATTTGAGATTAAGTAATGTATGTGCTTCTTTATTGATGCATGGAATAATAAAGAGTGGGCCTAATAAGAAGTAAGTGATAGTAAATAAGTATAATGAATAACAATAATAAATAAATACAAATGATATTTCAGGATACCCGCCACAATTGTAACAGACTATGAAAGCATTTCTGAAGACAATGTCACTGGTGTTGCTGATAGCACTGTGGTGTGTTATTCACATTCATCACCGAAAGACATCCTAAAAATCAGTTAGCAGTAAATGAAAATAATGGTGCAGTCTTTTTCCATCCATGCTCATGAACTAAGGTTGGAACCTTTGTTTCAGAAACGCTATAGAAAGACTATATTTCCAGATAATGCCGTTTTAGCTAGATAGGAGAACTAACATTAGTTAAGTGCCTACTATGTACCATGGACTGTAATATAAAACATGTTCATTATAAACCCAATTTTCCCTTTACCTTCCCCAGAGGACATTGAGAGTGATAATAGAATAAGGTTGGGAAAAGAGGCTCCTCTGTTGAACTGGGGCAATATTTAATAACATTAAAAAACTGTCCAAATAGCCATCCTCTGTCAAGGTTAAATTCGACTAAGCAACTCACTCCTAAATTGCTATGGTCGACTGTCATAAGAATCCAGAAGTTACGAACAAGAATCCCAAGTTGATGATCTTTCTTCAAACACTAAATGTCTGTGTTTTAAACGGTAGTGACATGGAACAGATGCCTGGCACATAGAGGGTGGATAACAAGGGCAGCAAACCCACAGTGAGAAGGGCAACAAGGCTGCTGTATAGAATGGGGAAGGAGGGAAGAAGTCAGTGCCCTTAGATTCTGAAAAGTGGGTGGAGAACACCTAACCTCTCTCACTGTTACATCCTCCAGGAGATGCTCTGGGTGGAAAAGAAAGATCCCAAATTCAGCCATTATTACTGAGCATTGACCTTCTGCCCAGCATTGATCCACCGAAGAGTATGGGATCTCATCTCTGTCCCCAGGAAGCTCTACTGTGCTGCAGAAAGTCATACACGCAACTAGCTTTACAATGGACTTGGGCTGAGGCTCTGAGGCTAGATTCTGGATTCTGTTATTTGGGCCTCTTCCCTAGGGCATATTAAGATATTTAAATAAGAGACCATCTTGCATCTTGTGAAATGTCGTCAGTCTAAAAGCAAATGTTTAAATTGGGAGATCAGAGAAAACCAGAGGCCCAAGGAACTTAATCAAACATGCCAATTCAACTTAAATATACTAAAGAAAGCAACTGCTTATGGAGGGTCATGCAGACAAATGGAGTTCAGTTGTCTAATGACTTTATTTATTTACTTATTTATAAGGCCATCTTGAGGCAAGCAGGCCTTACCTAAGAATCTGTATATCTGTAGGTGAATCTAGCACAGGAAATGGCATATAGTAGGGAGCTCAACAAATATTTGCTGAATCTAAATTGATTTTCCTAAGAGCCGACTCCTCTCCTTCTTACCCAGCAGTAATGTATCCTGCAGGTATTTTAAGCTCTCTGCCCAGGCAGCGTTAGCCTAAGGCTACAGAGAGAACAAGGTCAAGGTTAATTAGGAACACCCAGAATTCCCACAATAACAGGATTCAGGACTTCAAAGGACAAGTCCTCAGAGTTCCTGTACTCCAAAGTTCCTATTCCAATGAAGAGGGAACAGGAGCCTCAGGGGACAGATACCCAAGGAGTTATCCACTGGCTTGGAGTGGGGGTGAAAGATTTAATCAGTGAAGCATCAAGGTTTCTTTGGATATTTGAGTTCCACTTTGTTTTTTCTATTTTTTTTAAAGATTTATTTATTTGAGAGAGAGAGAGAGAGCATGCATACACCGAGGGAGAGGGAGAAGCAGGCTCCCCACTGAGCAGGAAGCCCAAGGCAAGGCTAGATCCCAGGACCCCAGATTATGACCTGAGCTGAAGGCAGATGCTTAACCGAATGAGCCACCCAGGGGCTCTTGAGTTCCATTTTAAAGTGTGGGTATTACCTGAATTTTCAGGTAAGAGCAAATGAGGAAACAACCCTGCAACTGCAGTTTCTTTGACTACACCATGAGTTCTTTCTCCCAGTTCTCCATGCCCTTCTCCCACTGGTTTGGCAGCAAAAAAGCAGTGACACAGACAGTAAGAGTAATAATCACTTGGGCAATTGGCAGTAAGTCTCCCCCTAGAAGGGTCCGGGACATAAGCTGCAGGGACTAGAGATGCAGATCCTGTTCAGCCAAGATTCCTAGTGGATCAATAGCATTGTTAGTAGGAGTCTCCTGAAGGAAGCTGCCCATTGCAATAGGGGATTTCATGTCTTAGATGGTCTCCTGCACTTCTAAAGAAGTTAGATCAGAGGGCAAAAGGCCAGGGGAAGAGAGGGGCCAGCCTTACCTGGGTAGGAGGGAGGGCAAGACCAAGAAGCAAGCTCTGTACCTGGGAGTGACTAGCAGCAGCCAGGCCATGCACAGGCTCTCAGGGCTGTAATCTCCAGAAAAGTCAGACCCTGCCACCAACAGGACCTCTGAAGACATCAGCTCTGACCCTATGATAACAATAGCTACTACAGACAGCAGTCCCCCCCTTATCCAAAGGGGATGCATTCCAGGATCCCTAGAGATGCCTGAAATCGTGGATAGCATCAAACCCTACATATTCTTTGTTTTTTCCCCTGCATACATACCTATGGTAATGTTTAATTTATGAAAAGGAACAGTAAGAGATTAACAATAATAAAATAGAACAATTAAAATAATATACTACAATAAAACTTACATGAATGCAGTCTCTGTTTCAAAATACCATATTGGGGGCACCTGGGTGGCTCAGTGGGTTAAACCGCTGCCTTCGGCTCAGGTCATGATCTCAGGGTCCTGGGATCGAGTCCCGCGTCGGGCTCTCTGCTCAGCAGGGAGCCTGCTTCCTCCTCTCTCTCTCTGCCTGCCTCTCTGCCTGCTTGTGATCTCTCTCTGTCAAATAAATAAATAAAATCTTTAAAAAAAAAAAAAAAAAAACAGGGCGCCTGGGTGGCTCAATGGGTTAGGCTGCTGTCTTCGGCTCGGGTCATGATCTCAGGGTCCTGGGATCAAGTCCCGCGTCGGGCTCTCTGCTCAGCAAGGAGCCTGCTTCCTCCTCTCTCTCTCTGCCTGCCTCTCTGCCTACTTGTAATCTCTCTCTGTCAAATAAATAAATAAAATCTTAAAAAAAAAATACCATATTGTGCCGCCTTCTCCTCCTCCTCCTCCTCCTCCTCCTTCTTCTTCTTCTCCTTCTTCTTCTTCTTCTCCCTCTCCTCCTCCTCCTCGTCCTCCTCCACCTTCTTCTTCTCCCTCTTCTTCTCCTTTTCTTGATGACATAAGATGACAAAATGCCCACATGATGAGACGAAGTGAGGTGAATGATGTAGACACTGTGACATGGCATTAGGCAAGTTCCCAGGCCCTGCTCCAGGTTCAGGGAGTGGGAAACTGGGCAGGGACCCAGCAGTCCATGTTGTAACCAGTGTGGGCTAGACGCTGCCCTAGTTGGTGGAGACACCCATTAGGTGTCCCATTAGGACCTCTACAGGGGCCCCAGAGAGTGCTGAAAGGACCTTAAAGTGTGTGCTGGTAGTCCCTGGTACAGGAGGATATGAGCAGCATTATGAAGCCAGAGGAACAAGTTGTGGTGACCCAGGGAGTGAGTGCACAGGAGGCACATGGAAACTCCCAGACTCCTTGGTTCCTAAACTATTTGGAATGAAGTGCTGCTAGCTGAGAGAGAAAACATGGCAGGTGCAGGAGCAGGAGAAGCAGACTTGTGTGCCAGGGGGCCTCCTCCTCCCTTCCTTCCCTCTCCCCAGTTCCCCAGGCCCTTCTGCAGTTTCATCCTTGGACAGTTAGACATGACCATGGGGATCACAAAGATAGGACTGATGTCAGGGTCTGTAGTCATCCCAGGAAGGCTGCAGTCAGTGAACCTTCAGGAGACAAGCCAGTCCTAGAGATCAACATTTGGGAATCACCAGGAGTGTGGTGGTTACAGCATCAGCTCTAGACCCACCTGCCTGGACTCCTGATTTCCATACTGCCTTTCCCAGCCCTGTGACTGTGGGCAAACTTCTTGGCCTCCATTGCCTCGTCTGTAAAATGGGGATGGCAAGAACAGAACACACATTTTAGGATTGCCGTGAGGACAAAAGGAGCGAAATGCAAAGATTTTAGAACATTTCCTGCATGGTGGTATTAGCATCCATTATTAGCAGCTATTAACATCATTATTATCATTTTTATTATCCCTGAACATGGAGAGGTTTGAAGGGATCCGTCAGGTCCTCTGAGATGGGAGGACTAATGGGCTCCTTTGCTCATTCCACTTTAGCAATGGTAACTCCAGTCCTGACTTCTGGGGCCCTGTGCTGCCCTCCTCCTTCCAGCCTACACATCTACCTTCTTTACCCCCATCACCCACCCCATCATTGTCTTCCAGCTACAATCAGTTGCAACTACATAGGATGTCAGGATTATTCAGTGGGTGGTTGGACTTGAAGATAAATCTCCAGGAGGAGAAAAAGATCTTTAATCCATATACATGTGGATCACCTATGGGGCATGAGAAGTCCAGAAGTCCCTGGCCTCCAGGAGCCCCCTGGCTGGAGGTGAAAGGCCATGATGTACATGCACCGTATCAGCACCAAGTGAGAAGAGCTAGGAGTGGGGTACAGAGAACAGCAAGAAGCTCAAAAGAGAAAGCTTTATCTCTGAGTAAAACCCTCCCCTTCAACCCACTTAACAATTTGTGTTCTCACTCTGGAATTATCAAAGCATAAGAAATCTGCTATTGGAAAAGGAACTGCCAAGATAGCGCAGACTCCTTTTTTTAAAAAATGTCCCATCTTTTCTAATCTGGGTTTCTGAAGCAGGGCGGCTGGCAGGAGGGAAAAAAGCACAATCCCAGCTCTGACAGGCCATTCTCCTGGAGCATGACGGGAAACAGAAAATAGCCCACAAACAAAGCAACATGGGTGCAGAACCACAGCTGATGCCTCCAGCAGCTTGGACTGATTGCACTCCTGGTTTCAACCGTGATCCGTTGGCTAGATGGATGGATGAAAATAGAATCCCAGGATGGTTTCTGGGAACTAAATAGAAAGAGAAAGGCCCAGAGGCACAGACAAAACTCCCCCAGAGATACAGAGGTTGTGTGGAGAGGAGGAGAAACAGAGAGGGAAAGAGAAAAAAGACCCCAAATGGGAAAATTGCCAAGGAGGAAGGGCCTAGGAGAGTGACGAATGATGGAGAGAGTTCATAACTTCCTTTTCAGCTGGTCCGAGGAAGCAGAGAAATTGGATCATGAAAACTGGTAGGAAAAACTAGGAGAAGGGCAGGGAGAAGACAGTGTGTCTGATGACCCAGCCTTAGGCTTGGAATTAGATGATGATTCTCCCCAACAGGGCACCGAGGTGAGTGACCCTCTGATTAGGAAAGAGTGTGTTCTATTGTCCCTGCAGGGCAAAGGCTTTATTTTTTTTCTTTTTTTTCAACCCAGAAAAAGGATCCCCTCTCCCCACAGGTCCCATTTGCTGAGACCTGTCTGGGCAAACCAGAGTCTTCAATAGCATTTCATACCAGCACAGGTTCTTTGGGGAGGAGGAATAATGAAACACCTTATTGTTGAAACAAATATCAAAGTGCAAAAGGACTGCCAGCCAGAAAAATGGAGGGAAATCACTTCCTTCTGCACCCAACCCTCATGAAAAGTCTTTTCCAAACTGGGTGCTTTTTGACTTTGGGTTTTTGTAGATTTTGGGGTTTGGGTTTTTTTTTTTTTTTCTTTTTTGTTTCTGTTTTGAGTTTTTGTTTTTGTCTTTGTTTTCCATTTTATTTTATTTTATTTCTCTTCATTGTTCCAGCATTCATTGTTTATGTACCACACCCAATGCTCCATGCAATACATGCCCTCCATAGTTTTTTTTAATTAATTTTTAAATTTTTTTTATAAACATATAATGTATTATTAGGCCCAGGGGTACAGGTCTGTGAATCGCCAGGTTTACACACTTCACAGCACTCACCATAGCACATACTCTCCCCAATGTCCACAACCCCACCACCCTCTCCCTACACCCCTCCCCTCCACTCCCCTCAGTTTGTTTTGTGAGATTAAGAGTTTCTTATAGTTTGTCTCTCTCGCGATTCCATCTTGTTTCATTTATTCTTTTCCTACCCCCAAACCCTCCATGTTGCATCTCTACTTCCTCATATCAGGGAGATCATATGATATTGTCTTTCTCCGATTGACTTATTTCGCTAAGCATAATACCCTCTAGTTCCATCCACGTCGTCGCAAATGATGCCCTCCATAGTTTAATGAATAAGCTGGTTGTTGCATTTTAGGAGAAACATATACTCCTATTATTAATACAGAGTAGCTAGTGATTATGTCCTCAGACTTTCAGAAGGGACTCCCTTTCCTCATCCTATTCATCTTAAAAGATAAAGCTTATTTTTTATTTAAAAAGTAATAAGTACACACTTTATGGAAAAAGAAAAAAGGAACTAACCCTAGTCCCACATCTCACAGAAAATTACTTATTATTTTGGGAATTATAATTCTTCCCAGTCCTTTTGTCCCTGTACACCTACTCTCCCATTTTTAAATGTCTTTCCTGAAAAATTACTCAAGTACAGCTACTTGAAATTCTTTTTAAAAGTATAGAGTTGATGTATGCTGCTCTTGGCTGCCCAGCATCAGTGTTGCTCTCCTTTGATAATTGTGCCCATATACCATCTTTTGGGTATTACTTTTCTATTGACTATACCTGGTGAGAATGTCACTTGGAATGTCCTGAGATCCCCCTAACTATGGGGAGGGAATCTGACCCAAGTTAGGCCAATCACATGTTGTCTTGCTGAGATTTGAACCTTGAATAAAGTGACCCCCAAAATGCAAATGGTTGAAATGCATGCATCCCAGTGCAATTTCCAAATAAGACTATTTTGTTCTTTTCTCCACTTCTACACCCCAACCCCCTCCAGAAATGTCTTAATTCCTGATCCTGCTTATCCAAACTTCTAGTCAATTCTATGAATTCCCCCATACCCTAACAGCAAATTTCCTTTTTCTTCAGGCAAGAAGAGTCCATTTCTATTGTCTGTAACTAAAGAGCCCTCTATGAAAATGTGCCCAAAAGGAGAACAGGGACCAGAATACAACAAGGAAAAATCTGCCAACTGCTTTGCTACCATTTAACAAGCATTGCCATCCTTCCAGGATAGCACATTGCTATTACCCAGGTTCCTTTGATGTAGTTACAGAACCAATCTCTCATGCCATGATGCTGATATAGTAAACTGGTTGCCCTAAAGACCTTGATTTTTCGCACCTACATGTAAACATGCTCCTGACAATGTGACATTTTAGCATCTCCTCTAAGGAGGTAGAGTTTATTTCCCATGCTTGAATCTAGGCTGGCCTTGAGACTTACTTTGGCCAATGAAACACTGCAGAAATGAAGATGTGCCCATTCTGGGCCCTAAGGCCTTGGGTGCTTCTACTCACTCTTTCAAATCCCTGCCTGCTCTACAAGAACAAGGCGTTTTTTCTGCTCAACTGGAGAAATACATGAAACAGACAAGACACACCCTGGTGCCATGCTAGACCAAACAACCCTTGGCTAAGCTTCCTGTGACTGCAGACCCAAGAAATGAGTCCAGCCAAGATCAACCAAGCCCCTCCCATAGCCACAGGACTACCCAGGTGGCCTGTAGACTTGTGAGCAAAATAAATGCAATATAACTATATGATAAGAAAGAAAATAGAGAGATAGTGAGAGTTGTTATATTATCTGAACAAAATAACAAGGGAATGTGTTGCGAAAAATGCCATTTAATTACTTGTGGAACAAAATACCATCATTTGAAACTCCCAGAAATGCCATAAAAATAAAGGTTTGTCCTAAATAATGTCTCAATTAATTTAGCAGAGTCCGGAGAACCTGATTTAAATCCTTATTCATGGGGCACCTTAGCTCAGTCAGCTGAGCATCCAACTCTTGATTTAGGATCAGGTCATGATTTCAGGGTTGTGAGATAGAGCCCCACATCAGGCTCACACTCAGCATGGAGTCTGCTTCAGATTCTCTCCCTCTTCTTCCCCTCTCTGCCTTTGCCCTTCCCCCTGCTCTTTCTCTCCCTAAAACAAATATATATATAAATATTTTTTAATAAAATAAAATAAATAAATCCTCATTCTGCCACGTACTAGCCAGGTGACACTGAGCAAGTGTGCACTTCAAGGGCTGGACCACATGGAAAGGGTTTAAACAGAAATCACTTAGTATAACGTTAACCATTATAAATATTATTCTTCTGCAACAGTTTGCTGTTTAGAGTCAGGGAGCTTGTAAAAAAATCAGTCTTTTATTTCTTTCACTCAGTTTGATTATCTTTGCATTCTAGTGGGAATAGTAGATTTTACTTAATGTATTACTAATATAATTGGGCTTGAGTCTATGTAGTCTACTTACTTCTATTTCTTTTGAATTCTTGCCTCCTTTTTGGATATATTAAGTACTCAATTTCCTTCTTTTTAAAATATATTTTTATATATACAATTTATAATATATCCTTTAAGTATATATAATTTGCATACATAATTTGTAATATATATCTTATGCATATAATTTATAATATATATAATATCATTCTTTCAGTGATTACTCTAAAGGTTACCACATAAATCCTTAACTAACTAAAGTCTAAATGAACATTTCACCAGTGGACAATGCTAGGACATAGACCCATTTGATTTTAGTTCCTGTCCCTCGCCCTCTCTCCCCATCTTGTATTCAGTTGCTGGTATATATTTGAGGCTATGGGTAATATTATCCTTCTCCAGTGGGGATTTGTGTTGGCTTCTGTCAGGAACCTAGGCTGAAAATCTAACCGGAGATTCTCAGAGATTCAGCAGAGCTTCAGTCTTGAGGGCTGATTTATTTCCAGTTCTTCTTTCCTCCTAGTGAGGGCTTCTTACTGGGACTTCCCAACCTCAGCATTATTGACATTTTAGACCAGGTCATTCTTTGTTGTGGGAACTGTCCATGCATTTTACCCACTAGAATCTAGTAGCATTCTCACACTTGTGACCACAAGAAATGTCTCCAGACATCATCTAGAATCCTCTGAAGGAGCAAAAGTGTCCCCATTGAGAACAATTGTCCTGGGATGTGGCCCTACAGGATCCACACCAAAAGCCCCCAGCCTCTGAGCCTGTCAAAGCCCACTCACTTCTCTGCCTCTTTTTGTCCCTTTTGGATGAAGGCAAAAGCTACTTTCAACAGGGAGTTCACCTCTCCTGACCCTCCTCTCACAGAGCTTAGATCTACAGGTTCTCCCTTGCTTTGAGCTTCTCCAGGACCTTCTTACAGGTATTTGTTTGTTTTCTAGTTCTCAGCCCAAACATCAGTTTGAAATGACCCAGTTCATCGTTGTAGAACTGAAAAATTACAATCACTTGGAAAAAAAATCTTAAATAATTTCAGTTGAATATAGATACACAGAACTGAATGTTTTCTGCAAAGTTCTTCAATACAGGGTACAAAACAAGGACACAATACTAATACTAGACCTATTCTTAGAGGAGTTTGGGGCTGGAAAATTCTTTGCTGCAGCACACAGTCCTATGCATTGTGGGATGGTCAGCAGCACCCCTGGCCTCTGGCACAAAAAAATAGTAGTACCTGTCATTAGAAGAGTTTACTCTCTGGTTAGTATAACAGCACATGCACATTTCAAAAGCTAAAATAAAAATACTTCAGTTGAGCTACGAAGTACATACACATCTCCTCCCCACAAAAAGCAGGTAGTAGAAACCCGGGGAAGGAGATGTTTATTACAAACTCAGTTCAATCCCTTGCTTTTTACCTGCCATGTGACCTTAGTCAAGTCGAAGTTCAAGGCCTTCTACAAAATGAGGCTGTGGGATTAGATAATCCATCACTGCAGTCACTTCCAGCCCTGAAAGATGAAAAGGCTACTAGATACCAGGTTTGTGACCAATTGAAACACTAAATACAACCAAAGGGATGTAGCACGTTTATGAGAAGTCAGTCATATATGATTGATCTATTCCCATTTCAAATGAGGTTCCTAATTGAGAAAATAGAGGAAACACATCAGATCTGGACATTCTGGTTTTCAAATACATCTCAAAAATACATCAAAATGTCCTTCTAGAAAAGTGTGGCCTGGTGAAAATACAGCTTGGACAGTTCGCAACTAAGTGATTGTCAAGACCCAAAGAGTTCTGATTGGCATGTGGCTGTAGGTCTCCAAAGGCCATCACTGATGTTGTAACCCCAGGCAACAGCAGCCTCTCCGGGTGTGTTGCTGCTCTGTATCAATGATTTGGATGACAATCAAGAAAGCCTTTCACCAAGTATATGGGTGTTTCAAAGACAGAACTCACAGAAAGCCTGTGTCATTGCCCACACCACCTGGACCCTCTGACCTGTAGAACTCCACTCTGCATTTACTCCCCAGACTGTCCCTAACATAAGACAATTGTATGGAGCAGATTTTTACTGAAGTTTTGGGAGTAGCAAAGGCTATTTGGAGCACAGAGCAGAAAACAACTTCAAATTATAAATCAGGTACCAAACCCTGGAAATATATTTTCCTATCCCTGGCACAGAGAATGCCTTCTGGCTTTGTGGCTCCTCCCTGTGCTTCACAGCCCACAGAGTTACTCAGTTTCCTCCACCGCCCCTGTGTGAGGTTCCTGGGCCCCCGACAACTTCTTGTCTTGTCTGCAATTAGATGTTCAAAATTCTGCCTCATTTTACCACACAAGTATATTCTGGTGTCTACTGATCTCATCCTTACCCATCCAATCCATGCCTAGGGTGGGCAGGAAGTGGTAGGAGGGGGTTTGCCTTCTCCAAATGAAAGGTCTACCAAGGCATTTTCCTTTTTACTGAAGAGATAAATTTTGCCTTTAACATATGGTAAAATTTGAAAGTTCTTCTCTGACACCGGGATTCTGTGATTCCATGGTTTTACTTGATTTTTCTTCAAAGCGCTAAACGCTTAGGGAACAATGAGCACTAGCCAAGCCCACAGTCAAGGAGGGGTGGGTTAAGGTTCATAGGTTCTGTGGCTCCAAGGTTCCTAGGATACAATGACAGCTGTCACGCATTTGCAAATCTCTTTTCTTTGTGCATTTGTACAGACCCAAATGTACGCTCATCCCCATTCAATAAACAGAAGCTTAAAATCTAGTAGAAGCATGAAGCAGTGACAGAGGATGAAAGAGAATAAAAATGATTTGGAGAAAAAAAAAAAATACAAGCACTGATCTACAGCCCAAAGAAATGAAATGTCCACGCCAGAAAAAGGAGTGGACTAAATGAGATTCAGGATCTGGGTCCCAAAATACCACCCTCTCCTTTTCCTCCTTGTTTGGTGCCGGTGGGGAGCGGCAGGCTGCCAGCAGATATTTGCATGCTCTAAGTGTTCCGCTGGGGAAGTGGGAGATATCAAGACAGATGGCTCTAGTAAGTGTGGGCGAGTCTGACGTCAAGTTTATGAGCCAAATGGCGTTTTCCGAGTTCCCTCTCTCCAAATCCCTTCCATAACGGACCTACTAACTCAAGCCATGCCCTGCCTTTGAAGCCTCCTTTGTGCCACCTATCAGAGTCAGCTTTCTTTCCTCTAATAATAATAAATGACTCTTGGAGGTTAAGCACGAGCTGCCTAGTGAGGCACTGTGACTTCAGCAAATGCAGCTCTATGAAAGCCACCATGGGGTCTTCCCACTGGCCCAGTATTCCTCCACTTACTCAATGAGCACTTATCAATACCTACTATGAGCCAGGCACTGTGTTTGTGCTAGGGAAACCAGCGTCGTCCTGGAGAAGAAAGATAATAAATACATAAATAATATTGAGGAGTCTGGCTCCTGGTTTAAAAAGTAAGGGTGGGGGGCACCTGGGTGGCTCAGTGGGTTGGGCCGCTGCCTTCGGCTCAGGTCATGATCCCAGAGTCCTGGGATCGAGTCCCGCATCGGGCTCTCTGCTGAGCGGAGAGCCTGCTTTCCTCTCTCTCTCTCTCTCTCTCTCTGCCTGCCTCTCTGCCTACTTGTGATCTCTGTCTGTCAAATAAATAAATAAATCTTTAAAAAAAAAAAAAAGTAAGGGTGGGGCTCCTGAGTGGTTCAGTTGGTTAAGCGTCTGCCTTTGGCTCAGGTCATGATCTCCGAGTCCTGGGATCAAGTCCCACATTGGGCTCCCCGCTCAACCCTTTACCCTGCTTGTACTCTCTCTTGCTCACTCCCTCTCTAAAATAAACAAATAAAATATTTTAAAAATAAAATAAAAATTTAGTGCGATTTTTGAGGAGCAACCATAGGGAAGTCCAAAAGCCCTTCCTGGCAGATCTCACAGAGGAAAGTTGCCCTCCTCACAGCTGCCTGGGGACAGCCAGTACAATGTAGTCTCTGAAGGGAGATGCAGTCAAGGACTCCAGCTCCTCTGATCACACTCTTTGTATATTTGCTTTTCTAGCCAAGCACTTTCATTCCTAGGTCTCTTTATCCAAGGTCTTCATGTACCTCTCCCAAGCCGTCCTCATGGGGGGAGAAAAGGGAAACATTTGAACACAAGTTTTTCCATTCTGACTGAATACCTAGTAGTTTACCACTCCTCGACCTCTCCCTCTCCCCTTCCCCTCCGTCATCCCCCACCCCCCCACCCCCCCACCCCCGTCTTTCCCTCTCTCCCACTCCCTCCTCCCCCTCCCTTCCTCTCCCTCTTCCACTGCCTCTTCCTCTCCCTCCACCAGCATCCATAAAACTGCAGGAACCCTTCGGTTTTTTGTTTTTGTTTTGTTTTGTTTTGAAGATTTTATTTATTTATTTGACAGAAAGAGAGAGCCAGAGAGAGAACACAAGCAGGGGGAATGGGAGAGGGAGAAGCTGGCTCCCTCTTCACTTTAAGGTGAAGAGCAGGGAACCCAATGCGAGGCTCAACCCCAGGGCCCTGGGATTATGACCTGAGCTGAAGGCAGATGTTTAACAACTGAGCCACACAGGCACCCTGTAGGTACCTTTTGTTAAGGGCTCCCTCGAGGAGAGAAGACCCCCATGCCAGTGCTGATCCACATGACCCTCGATCAGGATGCCATTCCATGGGGGGAAATGCGATAAGGGGAAGCAGCCTTTACTCTGGTTTAGCCTCCAGCAGACACCATTGCCAAGGCTTCCCTGTTGCTTTCATTTTGGTTCCTGGATGTTTTAATCAGCTACTCCTATACCTGGCAGCTCAGCACTCTTTCCTTAGGCTGGGCTCCTGACAAAAATAAATCAATAAAATAATTACATAGAATAATAAAATATCAAGTGGAATTTGGGGTGCTTTTTCAAAGCCCCAAACCAGGAACAACAGATGTTAAAGAAAGCCCACTCCACTCCCCCAGCAAATTCTAACGAGTGTATAAAGGTATGGCTCCACCATTCAGGATTGTCCTAAGAGGCAGCTAAAACCAGTCTTTGGTCCTGTGACCCACATCCTCCTGTTTTCCCCAAAGTGCATATAAAGGAAACCTAGAGATTAAAGAATAGAGCTGCAGGTGGGTGGTAAAGGGATTCTCTGGTCCCTCGTGCTGCCATGGCACCAGAGCAGAACATGATGACAGACTTTGAGGGGAGCTCTTAAGTATCCTGGTGAAATGAAATCAGAAAAAAAGTGCAAAAGGAGGGGCTGGCTATCTTGGGAGTAGTCTGGCTTTCTGGAGTGCCACAGGACAAGCTGCCTAATATTTCCAGTGTGCAGAGTAGGCCAAGCGGTCTTGAGAGGACTGCTCAGCAGAGTGCTACCATACTAGCAGACACAGATGGCGTGAGGTAGAGCACTGAGAAGGAAGCAAAGGGATAGGGATTCCCAGGAGGGGAACTAGGGAGCAACCCCGCAGGGTGAGAATGGCAGGAGGGAGACTACCGGCGGGAGCTTGTCCCGGGGAAGAGAAATCAGTTGCTTATCCACCTTGACAGCAGGCACTTGACTATCATGTGAGAACTGCAAACAGCACCAGCTACCTAAAAAGATTTTCTTGTGTCTCTCATTCCACTCTCAGTCTGACTGAAAAGCCAATGGAAGTCCAGTGGGGAGCAGGTAGAAGAAGGTGAAAAATGAAAGTTCAGACCATAAACCACTATTTCCTCTGGCCTTTGTGCACTGGGATACTGGTCAACAAGACCTTAAGTCAAGCTTGAGCCTAAAAGCATGGAAAACGTCTTAAACTGGATGTGGAACTGAAGTTTTGACATTAAATTGGACTGGACTATTTCATACCTAAAAACTAGATGATCTTAATATGCAAAATTTATCATAAAAGCTATGGGATTTGCTTGTAATATCATCCTTGGCAAATACTTCCCAAGCAGGTTTGAAGCTGTGGTAGGTGAAAAATAAAGTTATTTCCTCATCTTATCTTACCAAATATAGCTTGTTTCAATGCCAGTTAGAGAAGCAAAAAAAGAAACTGAGAGAGAGACAAACAGGGATGAAATCTGCTTTAGAAATTGCCACGTGGGAAGGCTGAGGAGGCAATGGGTGGCAAGAGGAGACTTCTCTGTGAAGAAGGGGAGAGATCATCCCAGGCCAAAGGAAGGTCATGCGCAAAAGGCAGAAGAGAGGACGCAGTGGAACTAAGAGATCAGGAGCAGGATGGAGCCTTGAGCTGATGTTGGAGTCATTCAATGTGAGGTGACATCATCCACTGTAGAGTTTGTTTCAACTCCCAAGGCATATTCCAACGTATATGTTAAGATCACATTGGCCATTGTTTGAAGAATAGATCTAGAGCAGAAGTGAAAGTGCAGACCTATTCAAAAGACATAATGTACTTCTTAGAAAAGACCCAATAACTTCTCAGTGGTTGATTTTCTCAAGTTCACGGACTCTGGAAAATCAGAAAGACTGGTGGCCATGGGTACTTCATGTGTGACCAAAGCAATTTTTTGGAATTTAGCAACAAAAACAACAACAGATCAAAGAAGACAACACTCTCATGACTATCTGGCATGTACGGTGAGGACTATGTAACATGTTCCATCCATACACATCCACCTATTTCCTCCCTTACCCACCAGGAAGCTCAGAGATGAATTTCATGTTCAGGTAACAGTAATTCTCTCCCCTCTTCTCCCTTTCTATACATATAGTCTCTGGTCTCTTCTTTGACATGATTTCAGCATGAGAAGGCACTTCTCGGTTCTTCATGAACCACCTCAAATTCTATTAAAGGATTTTTTACACAACCTGTTGCAAAGAAAAGAATGAGACTTTTTCTTTTAACAGTTTAGAAAACAGGCCAGAAATGTATACCACCAATTATCAAAAAGTGTTTCGATCCTTTTTTCTCACCAACAGTTACACTGAGCAATCCACCTCTGTCCTTTTAGGACAGCCAACACACACAGACCTACTGCCAGGCCATGAAGATAAACAGCAACCAGCTGCCTATTTCAAATGCCTATTTGAGATCATTTCTCTGGAAGCCCTATCCCCTCTCTCACATTCCCACCTAACTGAAATAGCGACTGTGCTTTGAGTACTTTTTCTGTGCCAGACATCCTGCTAAGCACTTTACATCTATCATAATAATCCATCAACCAGCAAAAACTCCTTAAGATAAGAACTATTGTTATATAACCCTATTTTATTACAAGAGATTGAAGCATAGAGACATTCAGTAACATATCCAAGGTCAACCAAATGTCACCGGTGTCATCAATGTTTCCATTCTAAATCTATCTGCCTCTGGTGTTAAACTTCTGGATTTGAGACCCTCACCTTGACTTCCTCTATACCCCCATCCCCTGCCGACCAGATGGAATGTTTGCCTATGTTCTCTCTAACATGGGCTTTGTCTATCTGCCTCAAGCACTAGCTTGGCCCTTTCCCTCACCACCTACCATGTGTCTCATGGGAGAACTCAGGCCTGGCTCAAGCCCTAAACCACTATGGTTTCCAAGTAGGTCCTAATGGGATCACAACAGACATTGGTGTTCTTTTTTTTTTTTTTTTAAGATTTTATTTATTTATTGGACCGACGGAGATCATAAGCAGGCAGAGAAGCAGGCAAAGAGAGAGGAGGAAACAGGCTCCCTACTGAGCAGAGAGCCCAGAGATGCGGGGCTCCATCCCAGGACCCTGGGATCACGACCTGAGCCAAAGGCAGAGGCTTTAACCCACTGAGCCAACCAGGCGCCCTAACACTGGAGTTCTAAATCAGCTTATAATTCTTTATGGGATCAGGTTGTGTGAAGTACCTCTCCATTATGCATATAATAACATCATGTTGTCTGTCACCTGGAAATAGCCACAATGGGAATATTTACACCACAGAAATTGGCAAACACCACAAATCAAGGCTTTGCTGAAGGGAATGCCACATTTACCAGTATCCCACTTGGGACAGACAATAGGGATGATAACAAAACCATCTTCATAGCCCTTGATATACAAATCATTCTTAATTCCCAGGACTCCAAAAGAAGTTCAGATGAAATTATACAAGTAGGAGCCAGTTCTCCCTGTCCAGAATGCAAATATCTTTCCTCAACCTGTGCTGCTTTTCTTGCTACATTAAGAGAAAAGGGCCAGGAAACTTTTTCATGCATTCCTACATTCTGTTGAGCTTGCAGTCTTGCTTAAAGGAGGGAGCCAATCTCAGGTGCCGAACCTCAAATTGCTTATTGGAACAGCTGCTGCTTTCAGCTGAATAAGCAGGACATTCAAAGGTGGTGCTTTCCAGCTATGATGCCTCAGCCAGTTAAAAATTAGTGTTAGGGATAGGAAATAAGAAACAAAAGAAGAACCATCCTGTGGTTTGATATGACCCACAGCCAGAAGCCTCCTTTACCCTTTTAAACACAATTTTAGGGTGAAGGAAAGGATGTGAACACTGACTTTAGAAAGACCTGCATCTGAGCCTTGACTCTTCCACTTGCTACATGTTCTGAAGAGACAAAAATATAGAAGAGAAAGAAAAGGCATAATGAATATAAGGGAGCAATCTGAGGTCTGAAGAAGAAAAGACTCCACCAAGACAAGAACTAAAGTAATGATTTTAGCACAACACTCACTCACTTGTGTATTCAGTATTCACTGGGCACCTACTATGTGCTTTGAGATATACTAGGTATAGTAGTATAGTATATAGTACAGTAGACATAGTGTCTGCCCTCATGAGGCTTACAATCAAGTGGCAAATAGAAACATTAAATGTGTAATACAAAAAGATGTGATGTTTCTTTGTTATGATAAAGAAAGTAAATGAGCCATGGGAACATAACAGGGAGGAATTGTGGCCGATCTAGCTCAGGGACCAGAAAATAAAGTCCTGCTTACAGAGTGAAAACACAAACTAGCAAGAACCCAAAGCAGATAGATTGACAGCATGACTGGAGCTCATCACCTTTGCAAGGGTCTTGTGAGTGCCCTAGAGACAGACACTATGGATCTCGAAGTCAAAGGCCTGGGTTAAAATCTGGATCTATTACTGACAAGATGAGCAAGTTACTTAACCTCAATGAGCTCTGTACCTTCATCATGTATAGGGACAGTAATGCTTACCTTCCAGGTTAACCATTTGGATGAAATTAGTATGGGGAATAAGACTCAGCATGGTGCATGGCCTATGGCAGGTGCTCAAGAAATGATAGCTATATATAAAGATTAATCAATGAGAATTGTATTTTAAAAAATAAGGATCGCTTAAACTGCACACACAGGCCACTTGGTGAGTAAGTGCCAAAATATCTATCAGCAAAAGGATTTAATGAGGCTTAGCAGTCCTGTCCTGTGCTGTAACTTGAGAGTTTGCACAGCAAGAGGCTTCAAAAGTGCTTGCATTAAACACACCCAGAGTAGTCAGCATCTGTTTTCAGCAGCAGCAGGAACATGTACTATCCTTTCCAACCTACCTTGTCTTGTTTTACCCAAAATGTAGTTTCCACCTGCAGTGACTCTATTCCCAGATTTTCCCAGGTGAGTTTCAATTTCATTCTTTCCAATAAATAGGAATTGGATAAATGGGATTTCATTTGTTTACCTTTGCAAGCCTTTCTTTTAAGCAAATTTATGAATCAGGGAAAAAAATCCATTGTTTAATGATGTGTGCCAACTTAATATTAGGGAAAATATGGTCATTATAGAGACTTCTATAAACCTGAAAATTTGAGTTGTAACAGATCAAATTGATTGCTACCAATAGCTTCCTCAAAATACACTGCCTTTTTTTTTTTCATTTCTCTGCTGATGTATGTACATTTTTAAAGTCTGCAATACTTTTATTTGCTGTCTAGGTGGTGGGGACAATAGGCTGCAATGTGTTATCTCCTTTGAACCTTTGCTCACCTTTAACATAAATTATCAAAGAAGGCAACAAAATGCAAGTTGATTGGTCTCCCCACTTTAATTTAGTAAGACAGGTCATAATGGCTTTGTTCCTTGGCCAGACATGCCAGGGAGCTGTTTTCACATATTAATGTGACATGACTCAGAGGGTCATAATAACTATGACAAGATAAAGGGAATTAGTTAAAACTTAATTAAAACCACATGGATAACAAGTAGAACACTGTATGTTTACTAACATGAATTCTTTGTTCCTGGATTGGCAAAAAAGGGTAGAAGATGCTTTGCAGCAAGCACAAGGTCTCCCAGTCAATAAAGGACATTTCACTCGGGTCTGAAATGATCAGATCAAATCAGAATCAAGAGGAAATGAAGTTGGTGGTTCTGATACCTGTCATCACCCTACCAGCCACCCAGGACAGAGTAAAAAGACAAGAGTGGAGTTCCCATCGACTCCGAGATTGGAAGCACTAAGTCAGCGATTAGAGACATTTTAAATGTGCTTAATAAAAAGCTGATTCTTGGGATTTAATCCCAGGCATTCTGATTTGATGAGTCTGGGGTGGCAAGCCTGAAATGTTCATTTTTAGCTAGCACATTTTAGTGTTAAAGTAATTTCTAATAAAAAACATATTTGGTTACAATAGACACTGTGGGAAGATATTTTGAAATTATGAAAATACCTGCCCTTTGTTAAACTTTTACTCCGTGGTTTTAACCTCCATGTGGATGAGCCTTGCCTGAAACAATGATCACAATCACAGTTGCAAAATGGTGGTTTTCTAACTTCTACATTTTTATCAGTTGACATTTATTATATCTGTCTTCTGTATGTATGAGTTGGAATATATTGTTTCTTACTTGTTCCTTTCTACATTTATTCATTGGGGTTTTACTGTGAAGAAGAATTCTCTTATTAATTATCCATATTGAATTTATTCAATAGGTGACTAATTAATTCCAATCATTGAATTTTAATATTTTGTCCAATATTTGACTGGAGGTAGCCATCCAAGCTGACTCCTGAAACCTTTTAAGCATGTCCTTACTTTCTGGACAACAAGAGGCTCCAAGCTCATCTTCCCTGTCCAACCCTGTCAGACATTTCTCTAAGGAGCCTTCATTCCTCTTACTGAGGGACAGTATCTGGAAATAAACCGCTGCATTAAGAAGAACCCAGCATCATTGCTGCGGTATTCCTGCCAAAAATGCATATCCTAAATTGAATCATGAGGAAACATCAGACTAAAATTGATGGGAGTTCCACCAAACAAGTGGCTCTTCAAAAATATCGGTGTGCAGAAAAGCAGAAAAAAGCTGAAGCTGAAGAAATATTTCACCTGAAAGCAAACTAAACAGAAACAGAAACCTAATGTAATACATAAATGGTACAAATCTTGATCAGAAACTTTAAAAATGCTACATGAAGGATTTTCAGGACAACAGGTAAAAGTAGAATTAACACAGCAGATCAATAACAAATAATATTGTACTAATATTAAGTTTTCTGATTTTGGAAGAGAAACAATGATAAAATAAATGTTGTAGTGCTGCATGTGGTGAAGGATATACAGAAATTCCTGTACTAGTCTTTCAACTTTCCTGTCTGTTTATTAGCACCACACGCTAACCAACTGAGCTAACCGGCAAACCACTTCCCTATCTGTTTAAATGTATTTCCAAATAATAAAGTCTAAAAACGTGGTAATGTGGCATTAAGACAAGTTTCCTAAGGTGGGCTACTGGTCCAGGTATGAATGATGATTTACTCAAGTAGACAAAGTTTTAGGTAACTATATATCTATTTAAAATATGTTAAAATATGTATATAATAAGCATATATAACCTACAATTCCACAGATATTATACTAAATTGAAGCTAAGTTTAAAGGAGTTGATTTAAAGAAAAATATTCAGTAAATAACATATCACACAGCTATAGAAAAAATTGTGAATATTGAATACAAATGTTTGAAGTTTGTGAAACTTAATCTATTGAAGCAAGCACATAAATCAGGATCTCAGTGTTTGTCTAGAGATGGCTTCATACTAACTGTCTCAAGCAAATCTTGTCTTTGTCTATAAAATGGATATAAGAATATTTGTTCCCAATGTTGTCTGCGATGGTTACAAAAGAACTAAGACAGGGAATTTACTCCTTAAGGAAGAACACTGAATACCAGCAGAGCTAACCTGGGAATGCCCTTCCCTCCTCTATCACAACACTCCCAGTACATTCACCAGCTGGACAGCCAACATGGGAATGTCCCTTCTTCCAACATCCTCCTTCTTTCTATCCTCCTTATCACTTCCCACAAGTTGAGGAGCAGAACATGAAGTTCAAACCTCTAAGCATAGCTGTTTTGACAATCAGAGTCATAATTAGGTCTTGTCCACCTGTCTGACATTCCTCATCTCAGTCACTCTTCCCAGTTTCTGGAATAGTCTTGAGCCCTCTGGATCTTTAAGCATATGAGGTGTGGTGTTTAAAGGCAATCATCATGATATAAATGCTTATCTTTACTATTTGATTTCATTAAGCTCTCTGTTATGTGTAGGTGTGTACAAAACATAAAAAAGATAAAGATAATATTTCATTTGCTGTTCACCGACATTTGGAAACACAGAAGAATCAATGTAGAAAGGCATAATGTGGGTCAGAAAAAAACGAATATGAATCTTGCCTCCTCTACTTTCCAACCTGTACATTAAGTTACTTAACCTTTTCAACCATCTGTTTCTTCGGCCCAAAACTGGAGTAGGAAAACCTTCTTCATCAGCTAACTGTCCAAATTAAACATGATAATGATGTAGGGTTGTGATTTTCAAACTTCAAGATGTATGCAAATTACCTTGGGATTCTTGTTAAAATGCAGCTTCTGATTCAGTAGGTCCAGGGTAGGGCCTGAGATACAGCATTTCTAAAAAGCTTGTTGGTGATGCTGCTGCTGCTGGTCCATGGACCACAAGGGAGAATGGCAAAGACTTAGGACACTGAGAAGAATGGCTAACCCAAAACACATTCCTCTGCAAGTTTGTCTTGTTCTCTCTCCTATACTCCACCACTTACTCATTTTCTAAAGAAGTTGTTAAGAAAAGCCAATCAAAAGAAGACCAAAAAAATAGTCTAAGAAATTCACAGCTCTCCACTAGAGGTTGATTAGGGTCAAAAGAAGATATATTTAAACTTAATTAAGATAAAGGATTCCTCGTTAGGCTGAGAGAAACTCAAGAGTGAAAGCTCTGAGGACGCATTGACTTCTGTCAGATTCCTGTCAGAAAATGTTCCTTCAAGGAAACACACTGACAGCCTTCAAGAGTGATAGTCCTGACTGTAATTCTAAAGGCATTTTTAAATATGCTAAAACTCAGGAAATCATAATAATACCTTATACTGGCAAAAAAACAGACACATAAATCAATGAAATGGAATAGAGAACCCAGAAATGGACCCTCAACTCTTTGGTCAACCATTCTTCGACAAAGCAGGAAAGAATATCCAATGGAAAAAGGACAGTCTCTTCAACAAATGGTGTTGGGAAGATTGGACAGCCACATGTAGAAGAATGAAACTGGACCATTTTCTTACATCATACACAAAGATAAATTCAAAATGGATGAAAGACCTAACTGTCAGGAATCCATCAAAATCCTAGAGGAGAACACAGGCAGAAACCTCTTTGACCTCAGCCACAGCAACTTCTTGCTAGACACAGCTCCAAAAGGAAGGGAAACAAAAGCAAAAATGAACTATTGGGACTTCATCAAGATAAAAAGCTTTTGTACAGCAAGGGAAGCAGTCAACAAAACTAAAAGGCAACTTATGGAATGGGAGAAGACATTTGAAAATGACATATCAGATAAAGGGTTAGTATCCAAGATCTATGAAGAACTTATCAAATTCACCACCCAAAAAATGAATAATCCAGTCAAGAAATGGGCAGAAGACAAGAACAGACATTTATCTAAAGAAGACATGAAAATGACCAACACACACATTAAAAAATGTTCAACACCACTTGGCATCAGAGAAACACAAATCAAAACAGCAATGGGATACCACCTCATACCAGTCAGAATGGCTAAAATTAACAAGTCAAGAATCAGCAAATGTTGGCGAGGATGTGGAGAAAGGGGACCCTTCTTATACTCCTGGTGGGAATCCAAGTTTGTAGAGCCACTACAGAAAACAGTGTGGAGGTTCCTCAATAAGTTAAAAGTAGAAGTACCCTATGATCCAGCAATTGCACTACTAGGTATTTACCCCAAAGATAAAAATGTAAGTGATCCGAAGGGGCACCTGTACCCCAAAGTTCATAGCAGCAATGTCCACAATAGCTGAATTGTGGAAAGAGCTGATATGTCCATCAGCTTTATCCATATATGGATATATATATCCATATATATATACACATACATATATGTATATCACATCTTCTTTATCCATTCATCCATTGAATATATATATATATATATATATATATATATATATATCATGCCAGGACATAGACCCATTTGATTTTAGTTCCTGTCCCTTGCCCTCTCCTTGTATATATAAATATACATATATACATATGATATATATGTATATATGTCATATATATGATATACATATATGTGTGTGTGTATATATACACACATATATACAATGGAATTTACTCAGCCATCAGAAAGGATAAATACTTACCATTTACATCAATGTGGATGGAACTAGAGGGTATTGTGCTGAGCAAAATAAGTCAATCAGAGAAAGACAAGTATCATATAGTTTCACTCATATGTGGAATATAAGAAATAGCACAAAGGATCATAAGGGAAGGGAAGGAAAATTGGATGGAAAGTCATCAGAGAGGGAGAAAACCCATGAGAGACTCAACTATAGGAAACAAACTGAAGGTTGCTGGAGGGGAGGTGGGTGGAGAGATGGGATAATTGGGTGATGGGCATTAAGTGATGAGCACTGGGTGTTCTATGCAACTGATGAACTACTGAACTCTACATCTGAAACTAATGATGTACTATATGTTGACTAATTGAATTTAAATAAAAAAAAAAAAACGGGGCATCTGGGTGACTCGGTCGTTAAGTGTCTGCCTTCAGCTCAGGTCATGATCCCAGGGTCCTGGGATAGAGCCCAGCATCAAGCTCCCTGCTTAGTGGGAAACCAGCTTCTCCCTCTCCCACTTCCCCTGCTTGTGTTCCATCTCTCACTGTCTCTCTCTGTCAAGTAAATAAATAAAAATATTTACATTAAAAAATAATAATATCTTATACTGATCAGTTGTTTTAAACCTCACCAACCCTTTGGATGTATTAATACATCCCAGTCTTCACTTCTTAAACTTTCATCAAATTGGAGACTATGCACTCCTTTAGCATACAAGCTATGCCTTCTTCATGTTTATTTCCCCAACATTTGGCAAAGTTCTGATATCTAGCAGACATTTGACAAATACATATTAGAAAAGATCTTTTCCCCTGATCCTCAAATACATAATACTGTGTTTTATAATATTGTGAATCTAAGTGTCCCTCAATTATATGATACACTACTATTTTATGTATCCCTAAAGAAAAAAAATAAATACTGCCACTTAAGGCTTGTGTGCCACTGACTAGAAGATACCTCCCAATTTCAGATGTGTTAAAATGTGGGGGAAATGGGCACCTCAGAATTGAGAAGCTGCAGTAGCTTTGCTCTCCTATGTAGTTACCCACACAGCACAGACAGAAAATGGTTAGTAGCAACATTAGGGTTGCTGAAAGTAAACTGAGGGAAGAGGGGGAGATAAATAGGGACAGGGAGATGTTTCTTTATATCAGATAATGTATCAGTGGAATACTCTGCAGCCATCAAAAGAAATGAAATCTTGCCATTTGTGATGACGTGGATGGAACTAGAGGGTATTATGCTTAGCAAAATAAGTCAATTGGAGAAAGACAACTATCATATGATCTCCCTAATATGAGGAAGTGGGGTGTTTGGGGGGTAGGAAAAGAATAAATGGAACAAGATGGGATCAGAGGGAGACAAACCATAAGAGACTCTTAATGTCACAAAACAAACTGAGGGGAGCTGGGGGAGGGGATAGGGAGAGGGTGGTTGGGTTATGGACATTGGGGAGGGTATTTGCTATGGTGAGTGCTGTGAAGTATGTAAACCTGGCGATTCACCTGTACCCCTGGGGCTAATAATACATTATATGTTTATAAAAAATTTTAAAAATTTATTTATTTTTTTTTCCAATTTATTTATTTTCAGAAAAACAGTATTCATTATTTTTTCACCACACCCAGTGCTCCATGCAAGCTGTGCCCTCTATAATACCCACCACCTGGTACCCCAACCTCCCACCCCCCCGCCACTTCAAACCCCTCAGACTGTTTTTCAGAGTCCATAGTCTCTCATGGTTCATCTCCCCTTCCAATTTACCCAAAAGCACAAAAAAAAAAAAAAATTTTAAAAATTTAAAAAAAAAAAAACAGAGAATATATCATAGATTCCGTAACTTGGGGACAGGCAGGAACATTTCTCAGACTGTAATCAAGTTGGCTGCCATCTTTCCTCAAGAAAAGCGTTGGTAGACTCCTGGATTTATGGCAAAAAACACCGATCACATGAATGGCAGAACCCATAAGACAGTGCTCACAGGCTGCCATATTGTGATTTATAAGCAAAATATACATGTAATCATTCAGATGATCAAAATACATTTCTCATAGATATTTAGTCTTTTCCACAGTTCCATAGGCTCACAGCTCCGAAAACCCTTGGAATTTCCTAAGTGTTAAGAGTGATAAATTTTAAATTTGTCTCTTATTATGTTAATAGGGTGACTTTGGGACCCTACCCTGGTTTCCAGAGTAGCCAACATGTGATTAGAGGGTTGGAACTTTCAGTCCTCACACCCCACCCTTCACCCCTGACCTCCACTGGGGCAGGCCCTGAGGTTGAAACAATCATCAATGGTCACTGATTGCTGAGTATGTAATGAAGCCTCCATTAAACACCCAAGAGAACAGGTTCAGAGAGCTTCCAGGTTAGTGAATACATGGAGTACCACCGGTTAAAAAAACAAAAACAAAAACAAAAAACCTTGATTCAGAACAGATTCTTCTCTGCTATGGGTCAAGAAACCATTTCTTGTGTGGTAAAAGGAGGTTCTCTCAACCAGAGATCATGTTGGATGCCAGACTCTAGGGCCCGGGAGGACAAATGAAGAAATCCGAATGTCCCCTAAATGAGGTCATCCCTCCCTGGGTGAGTGCTATGTTGCCATAACTCAGAGGGATGGCAACACCCCATGCCACTCTGCATCCCTTATTTGAGTTGGAAGGACATTTGTTGAGGCTCCCTCTCGAGTAATGACCTTGGGCAAGTTACTCTGTGCTTCAGTTTCCCCACCTATAAAATAGTGAGAGTGACAATATTCACCTCACCTTGATGTGAAGAATAAATTAATTCATGAGAAGTTTTAAAACAGTGCCTGGCATAAGGCAATCACCCAATGAATGTCAGCTATTTTTACTGTTATAATCTGACATAAAATTGCTCATAGACTAACACAATGACATGACTTAATGCTGGGTTAGTGACCACACAACAGGTTTCACAAGCCACCAGGGTTCTCAACTTCTTAACCAAACAAAAAAAAAAAAAAAGCTGTACTTACACAAGCAACAGAGAAATGAAAACACACACACACACACACACAACTGTTAGAAAGAGTTCAATTGCAGAAAACCAGGACATGGCCTTCCAAAAACCATGACCATGCCACTTCTCATGAAGGAGCCTTGCAGCTATAACAGCTCAGAGACCAAGCTGATGGTGGCCTGTCCCATCCCACTGCAGCTCCGTGTCTCCTTTTGGGATGCAGGTCATGTGCTGTGTAGTCTGTCTTGTGCACAAAAACATTAACCTCTGGAATCAAATGTGTCTGTTAATAAACCAACATGCCGCTCACACCCATCAGCCTCCTTGCGGCATGCCCCCTCCAGAGCTACACTGTAGGTACATCTCATTTGTCAGCTGGTTCAACTGCTTAGGCACGACATAATTTGGAAATGTGAAAGATCCCAAATTATCTTATCCTGAGGTGACAAATCAAGTACAGTGCCCACAAGCCCAGACAGTTTACATGCCAAATAAACAAACGCCAGAGAAGTGAGAGTATCAATCTCCTAACAGTTTAGGAAAAACAAGTTTATTTCTTATCTGAAAGATTAATGAACCAGGCTGGAACCTCACCTCTAATTGTGGCCAAACAGAAATTAGGTGCTGTTTTTAATCTATTCTGCAGTAACATAATAATGTCATGTCACAAAAGTTCATAAAGAAAGGGTCTACACTTACCTTTGGAATTATTTAAAGTACCAAAAGACTAGCCATTAATGTAAAATTTTTACATTTCCCTCAGATACACTGCTGTTTTTTTTTAATTAGATGCAGACAAACTAATAAAATACTTGTTTTCCTACTATAAACACAACTATAAAGAATATATACTTATATAGCACATTACTGGTATATTTTAAAAAGCTATTGATACTGCATTTCTTTCTGACACTTTGCTAAACATTATTTGTTTCTAGGTTTATTTCTTCTCACCCTGCTTCTGGGTCTGTGCTGGGACACAAACCCTTGAATAGCGAAAAAGGGAGAGTAGGAGATGGCAGAAGGGGAAAGAGGACAAGAAGTCTTGGTTGCCTTTAGGGCAGATAACCACCAGAGCAGATAGAATGCTTTTGGAGGCTCAGTCATAAAGTATGGCACCTTTTCTACCCTAAAATTCTATCACAAAAAAGTTGTATATTTAATGAAACTCCACATGGTTAAATATAATCATACCTGGGGTGCCTGGGTGGCTTAGGGGCGCCTGGGTGGCTCAGTGGGTTAAAGCCTCTACCTTTGGCTTGGGTCATGATCTCAGGGTCCTGGGATCAAGCCCTGCATCGGGCTCTCTGCTCAGCAGGGAGCCTGTTTTCTCCTCTCTCTCTCTCTGCCTTCCTCTCTGCCTACTTGTGATCTCTGTCTGTCAAATAAATAAATAAAAATCTTTAAAAAAAATAATAATCATACCTAGTGCACTTTTTCCACCTGGAATGTAAAATGTGTTTTTCCTTATAACTCAATGTTCCATCAACAAGGAAGAGATTCATCCTGAGGAAAAATCAATTTTATTAAAGAAGCAAGGGACCATAATGTATACAGGAGAGGCAAAGTCAACATTTCCCAGTAGATCTCCAACTGGGGAGGCAGGCTAGAACCTTGGGTCATGACTATACTAGTGATTTGGGCAGTGGAATTTGGATACAAGTTCAAATTGGACTGTCCGTATTATATTCGTGTGTAAGCAGATTCGAAAGGAAAATTGTAATGAACCAATGCTGAAGTTCAGCCATTAGTGTAGGTGATGAACTAGTCTCACTTAATACTCAAGAAATTCTAAACTAGGCACATCCAAGTGAAATAATTTTTTAGCCTGTGTGTGTGATGTTTTTTCAATTGAGATGTTGCTCAATGTCTAAATTTTCCAAGCCATGCATAGTCAATGCTTGGCAAACACTGAGGTGTTGTTATGTGTAAAATAGACTGTTTATTAAGGGGTAAATGATCAAATTAACTACAGGACACCCTCATTTAAGAGAGAAGTTAAAAACTAGGGAGGGAAGAAGAGCCTCAAATGCCTTATTTCCTCTTTGTGACCACCTTACTTCTTGTACCAAAGAAAGTTACAACAGGTGCATGGAAACTGCACACCAAAGATTTCTGACTGCTGCCTGAAACCTCCTGTCGTTCCGGGGGTATAGCTTACTGAACACTCTAGTCAAGACTTTCTCTGTCTTGTGCTTGTTGGCAGCAGGCACAAGTCTGATTCTGCTTCTGAAAGCAGAGGAAAGCCCTGAAATCTGCCCAGTGACTAGAAAAATCTAAGGGAAATCCACAGAGTGGGCATCTTTCTTTCTTCTCACCAATAAGACCAAGCCACAAGTGTATCTTAATTCCTCACCAATAAGGACAATAAAGAATTTTATTTATGACCTACATAAAGGCACTGGAATAAGTGCCTTCCTAAAAGAATAAGAAAACATCACACAGCTTAATGGGGAAGGAAGATCTGGAAGCAAGTACTTAAGTATACTGGGTGTTATACTTAAATAAATGGAAAGTGCTATGTGACATGAAAAAGAGATCCAAGCCGCTATATAGATGTCATGGAAGGCTCCATGAAAAGGTGTCACTTGACTTGGGTTACAAATGACAGGAAGGAACTGGGCAGTTGGAGAAGCAGAGAAAGTGTGCTCTGGCATAAAGAAACAGCATCATGAAGGCACTGAGACTTTCAAGAGCAGAATGTGCTCTCCATGTCTCCGAACAGCAAGCTGTATGGGAATGCAAATAAAAGGTGAAACCAGAGGGCACCTGAGTCGCTCAGAAGGTTAAGCATCTGCCTTCTACACAGGTAATGAATGATCCCAGGGTCCTGGGGTTGAGTACCACATCAGGCCCCTTGCTCAGCGGGGAGTCTGCTTCTCCTGCCACCCTTCCCCCTTGCTTGTGATCTCTCACTCTCTCTTTCAAATAAATAAATAAATTTTTTAAAAAGAAAAAAGGATGAAACCAGAAAAAGTAGAAGAAGACAGGTTCCTAAGGTCTTACTTACAATGTTAAGGAGTATGGAGTTATCCTGGGGATGAAGTGGAAAGCCAACGAAAATTTTAAATAAGGGGAGCAATAAAATGAGATTGGATTGCTGGGGCTATGCAGAGGATGAGAGAAAGGAAAAAACACTTATTGAAGCTTTTGTAGTTTTCTAAGTAGGAGATGATGCTCTCCTGATTTGAAATAGTAACAGCAGGAATAAACAAGAGTAAACAGAAAGACATTTCTGATTTAGAATTGTAGGTCATATTAGCCAATTAAATAGGAGAAATAAAGGAGGAGAGGAAAATGGATGATTTCAAGATTCTAATCTTGAATGGTTGGGTGGAATTTGACATCATTAATCAAGAAGGATCAGGTTTGAACAGATTGAGTTTGAGATGCCAAAGGGAAGTCAAACATTGATGCCCAGTAGAAAGTGAGAAATATCAATCTGGTTAGAAAATTTTTGTAGTCGGTTCTTTTAACTTCCTTAATTCCTAAAATGTTTAGAAAGCTTGACAAATATTCAGAGAGAATGAGAAACATAACCTATGTCCTCTTGGAGCTTCTATTTCTAGAACAACTGCCACAAAGAGAAAATAGTATCAAACATGATAGATATCTACCCATCTACATCAATATTCACTTTAACATGAATGACCTAAATACACCAATTAAAAGGCAGAGATTACAAGAGTGGATTAAAAAAAAAAACCAACTTTATGTTGTCTACAAGAAATCTACTTTACATATAATGACACAGGTTAAAAATAAAGGGTTTCAGAAAGTTACACCACGCTAACTTTAATTAAAATAAAACTATTATAGCTAATTTCCCACCAAAATGTCCCCATACATTGCCGAAAGTATCCTGAGGGGTAAAATCACCTTTGGCTTAAACCACCATCATCTCCTGCCAGACCACATTCAAAAACTCCTTAATGAGTCCCATTATATTTACCCTTGGCCTCTAACAGTCCATTCTATTCTGCAGCCAGAATGATCTTTTAAAATCCAAATCTCATGTCACCCTGCTGTTTAAAATGTTCTTCCCCTTATTTTTAGGGCAAAATTCCAAAGTCCAAATTTGTTAACACAGCCCTTAACCCCAGCATTCATTCCAGGTCCCTTTCACATCATCCTCGCTTTGCTCTCTTGTCCTTCAACCTCATTCACCCTTTCTGTTCTTCAAACTCAGCCTGTTTCTTTCCACCCCAAGGCCTTCACACATGTTGTTCCCTCTGCCTGGAACTCTCCCACCACTATTGCCTGTCCACTTGCCCAGGTAACAGGGCTTCAGATAGTACCTCCAAAAGTTACTTCTTCCAAATCAGTTCTGGTTTCCCTTTTGCAATTTCCCAGCACCCAGTACTGCTGTTTTATAGCACTTGTCACAAATGTACATCATTAACAAATGAAATTATTTATTTCCTATCTGTCCTCCCTGTTAACTTATAACAGAGATTTTGTGTCCTCTGTTTACCCCACTCTATTCCCAGTGCCTACCACAGCTTCAAAGTCATAACAGACCCTCAATAAATATTGAGAGAATGAATAAATGAATGAATGAATGAACAAATACTTTTGTAAATATAATTTTTACAACAGTATAATAGTCAATATCAGTTATCATTATAATTTGTATAGTCATTCTCTTATTTCTGGTTCATTTAGATTGTTTTCAAATATTTACTATTATGGTAAAAATAGAGAAAGACACGTAAAAATGAAATAAAATATTATTCAAAACTCTGTTGTTAAATTTCCCTTAGGAGAGAAAATTTCTTTGAGGAAAATCCCTGATTAAGGATTTGGGGACCTATAACTGTGTGGGGTAACTGATGTTAACTAGACTATTGTGGTGATCATTTCACAATATATACAAATATTGAATCATTATGTTGTATACCTAAAACTAAGATAATGTTGTATGTCTAATTATACCTCAATAAAAATAAGTAAATTTGTTAACTTTAGGGGTACATTGATATTCTAAGAAGTATATGGCAACTGGTCCCCAAAACTTCAAAAAAGGGGAGTTAACTACTCTTATGAAACAGGGAGATTAATTTTCTCATTGTTCTAGAGAGAAAGAGTAAAAGTGAGAAAATGAAGGAGCGAGGATTTAATGGCGGGTACTGACTGTGGACAGGCCATGAGGTAACCAAACAAACCCTAGAAAACAGAACATAGTGTGCAGTCTACCTGTCCCCATGAATTTTGGCTTTTAGATAATGTTTTTTTGAGGATTTTTCCCCAGAACCAACAAAAGGCTTGGATTTCATGTCTCAGTTGACATGTAATAAAAGAAGCTGTGTGAAAAGGAGCAGGAAGCAGGAGACAGAAGATCTCCCAGGTTTCCCTGATTTCCAAGGGACAAGGTCAAGAAGAAGCCTGCTCATATCTGAGTTAAAAAAAAATAAAACAACCTGAAAACAAACCTTTGGGATTCTCTCTCTCTCTTTATACACACACACACACACACACATATATATGTATATGTATATATGTATGTATATATATACGTATGTATGTACACAGGATTCCCTCTTTTAGAATAAATTTCCAAAACTGGGATTACTGGATAAAAGGTTAAACACATTTAAGGTGAAATTATTTCTAGCAATTTTTATTCCCACTTTTTCAGTAGAAAATTCTAAAGAATAAAGCAGCAGCATCCTTAGAAATGGTCATTTTGGATTACAACTTGCAGTTCCCTCAATTAAAATTCATCTCTCTTACATTCTTTAAAACTATACACACCATAAGTCCTTAATAAATGACTATGGAATTAAACTCCTAGCACTCTTAAAACTAGCTATTTTTAGATGGACTTCCCACCACCCCCCCTCATATTTCTAAGAAGGCTGCAATATGTCTTGATTATTAGATCATAAGTCCCCCATTCCCTGACTTATAAATATCTCAAGTCTTCAAAATCATGTTGTGTATTTTACAAGAATCTTGGTTGTGTGAAATTTCCAATTCTGTTAAAATCTTGTTTTTTGAAGGATCTTAGCATACCTACTCTTAACTAGCATAATAAATTCACATGATTAACTAAGTCCTTCTAAAATTCAAGTAAGATTTTGCTTGTGTTTAGTTTTTTAAAATGACAATTATTTTGAGCTTGTACTCCTTTTTTTTAATCTACTTTGATCTTCCATTTTACTATATATTATTAAAAATCTAGCCAATATCAAAATTAACCATATGTTTGACAAAAGCAAAAAAACAAAAATTAAAACAATAATTTCAGAATTTGTCAAGGACCCATTTTTTTTTTTTTTACAAAGGCAAAAACTTTGTGATAATTCATTTCATGCATTACTGTTTTTAACCTAATTGATTTTCCTCATGGAAATTTTTTTTTCAATTTATTTATTTTCAGAAAAACAGTATTCATTATTTTTTTCACCATACCCAGTGCTCCATGCAAGCCTTGCCCTCTATAATACCCACCACCTGGTACCCCAACCTCCCACCCCCCTGCCACTTCAAACCCCTCAGATTGTTTTTCAGAGTCCAGAGTCTCTCATGGTTCACCTCCCCTTCCAATTTACCCAAATTCCCTTCTCCTCTCTAATGCCCCTTGTCCTCCATGCTATTTGTTATGCTCCACAAATAAGTGAAACCATATGATAATTGACTCTCTCTGCTTGACTTATTTCACTCAGCATAATCTCTTCCAGTCCCATCCATGTTGCTACAGAAGTTGGGTATTCATCCTTTCTGATGGAGGCATAGTACTCCATAGTGTATATGGACCACATCTTCCTTATCCATTCGTCCGTTGAAGGGCATCTTGGTTCTTTCCATAGTTTGGCGACCGTGGCCATTGCTGCTATAAACATTGGGGAACAGATGGCCCTTCTTTTCACGACATCTGTGTCTTTGGGGTAAATACCCAGGAGTGCAATTGCAGGGTCATAGGGAAGCTCTATTTTTAATTTCTTGAGGATTCTCCACACTGTTCTCCAAAGAGGCTGCACCAACTTGCATTCCCACCAACAGTGGAAGAGGGTTCCCCTTTCTCCACATCCTCTCCAGCACATGTTGTTTCCTGTTTTGTTAATTTTGGCCATTCTAACTGGTGTAAGGTGATATCTCAATGTGGTTTTAATTTGAATCTCCCTGAGGGCTAATGATGATGAACATTTTTTCATGTGTCTGATAGCCATTTGTATGTCTTGATTGGAGAAGTGTCTGTTCATATCTTCTGCCCATTTTTTGATGTGTTTGCCTGTTTCGTGTGTGTTGAGTTTGAGGAGTTCATTATAGATCCTGGATATCAACCTTTTGTCTGTACTGTCATTTGCAAATATCTTCTCCCATTCCGTGGGTTGCCTCTTTGTTTTTTTGACTGTTTCCTTTGCTGTGCAGAAGCTTTTGATTTTGATGAAGTCCCAAAAGTTTATTTTCGCTTTTGTTTCCTTTGCCTTTGAGGCGAATCTTGAAAGAAATTGCTGTGGCTGATATCAAAGAGATTATTGCCTATGTTCTCCTCTAGGATTCTGATGGATTCCTGTCTCACGTTGAGGTCTTTTATCCATTTTGAGTTTATCTTTGTGTACGGTGTAAGAGAATGGTCGAGTTTCATTCTTCTACATATAGCTGTCCAGTTTTCCCAGCACCATTTATTGAAGAGACTTTTTTCCACTGTATATTTTTTCCTGTTTTGTCGAAGATTAATTGACCATAGAGTTGAGGGTCCATATCTGGGCTCTCTACTCTGTTCCACTGGTCTATGTGTCTGTTTTTATGCCAGTACCATGCTGTCTTGGTGATCACAGCTTTGTAATAAAGCTTGAAATCAGGTAACGTGATGCCACCAGATTTATTTTTGTTTTTCAACATTTCCTTAGCGATTCGGGGTCTCTTCTGATTCCATACAAATTTTAGGATTATTTGCTCCAGCTCTTTGAAGAATGCCAGTGGAATTTTGATCGGAATGGCATTAAAAGTATAGATTGCTCTAGGCAGTATAGACATTTTAACAATGTTTATTCTTCCGACCCAAGAGCATGGAATGGTCTTCCATCTATTTGTGTCTTCTTCAATTTCTTTCATGAGTGTTCTGTAGTTCCTCAAGTATAGATCTTTTACCTCTTTGGTTAGGTTTATTCGCAGGTATCTTATGGTTCTTGGTGCTATAGTAAATGGAATCGATTCTCTAATTTCCTTTCTGTATTTTCATTGTTAGTGTATAAGAAAGCCACTGATTTCTGCACATTGACTTTGTATCCTGCCACGTTGCTGAATTGCTGTATGAGTTCTAGTAGTTTGGGGGTGGAGTCTTTTGGGTTTTCCATATAAAGAATCATGTCATCTGCGAAGAGAGAGAGTTTGACTTCTTCATTACCAATTTGGATACCTTTTATTTCTCTCTGTTGTCTGATTGCTGTTGCTAGGACTTCTAATACTATGTTGAACAAGAGTGGTGAAAGTGGGCATCCTTGTCTTGTTCCTGATCTCAATGGGAAGGCTGCAATCTTTTTCCCATTGAGGATGATATTTGCTGTGGGTCTTTCATAGATAGATTTGATGAGGTTCAGGAATGTTCCCTCTATCCCTATACTTTGAAGCGTTTTAATCAAGAACGGATGCTGGATTTTGTCAAATGCCTTTTCTGCATCAGTTGAGAGGACCATGTGGTTCTTCTCTCTTCTCATATTAATTTGTTGTATCACATTGATTGATTTGCGAATGTTGAACCATCCTTGTAGCCCAGGGATGAATCCCACCTGATCATGGTGGATAATCTTTTTAATGTGCTGTTGGATCCTGTTGGCTAGGATCTTGTTGAGAATCTTAGCATCCATATTCATCAGTGATATTGGTCTGAAATTCTCCTTTTTGGTAGGGTCTTTGCCTGGTTTGGGGATCAGGGTAATTCTGGCTTCATAGAAAGAATCTGGAAATTTTCCTTCTGCTTCAATTTTTTGAAACAGCTTCAGGAGAATAGGTGTTATTTCTTCTTTGAAGGTTTGGTAGAATTCCCCAGGGAATCCGTCAGGTCCTGGGCTCTTGTTTTTTGGGAGGTTTTGATCACTGCTTCAATCTCGTTATTAGATTTCGGTCTATTCAGGTTGTCGATTTCTTCCTGGTTCAATTTTGGTAGTTTATGTTTTTCCAGGAATGCATCCATTTCATCTAGGTTGCTAAGCTTATTGGCATATAACTGTTGATAATAACTTCTGATGATTGTTTCTACTTCCTTGGTGTTAGTTGTGATCTCTCCCTTTTCATTCATAATTTTATGAATTTGGGCTTTCTCTCTTTTCTTTTGGATTAGTGTGGCCAGTGGCTTATCGATCTTATTGATTCTTTCAAAAAACCAGCTTCTACTTTCATTGATACGTTCTACTGTATCTCTGGTTTCTACCTCATTGATCTCAGCTCTAATCTTGATGATTTCCCTTCTTATGTGTGGAGTTGGTTTGATTTGTTGTTGATTCTCCAGTTCTTTAAGGTGTAGAGACAGCTGGTGTGTTCTAGATTTTTCAATTCTTTTGAGGGAGGCTTGGATGGCTATGTATTTTCCCCTTAGGACCGCCTTTACTGCATCCCATAGGTTTTGGACCAAAGTGTCTTCATTCTCATTGGTTTCCATGAATTGTTTCAGTTCTTCTTTGATCTCCTGGTTGATCTAAGCATTCTTAAGCAAGGTGGTCTTTAGCTTCCAGGTGTTTGAGTTCCTTCCGAACTTTTCCTTGTGATTGAGATCCAGTTTCAAAGCATTGTGATCTGAGAATATGCAGGGAATCATCTCAGTCTTTTGGTATTGGTTGAGTCCTGATTTGTGACCCAGTATGTGGTCTATTCTGGAGAAGGTTCCGTGTGCACTTGAGAAGAATGAGTATTCTGTTGTTTTAGGGTGGAATGTTCTGTATATATCTATGAGGTCCATCTGGTCCAATGTGTCTTCAATGCTCTTGTTTCTTTATTGATTTTCTGCTTCGATGATCTGTCTAATTCTGAAAGAGGCGTGTTAAGATCTCCTACGATTAGTGTATTCATATCAATATGACTCTTTATCTTGATTAACAGTTTTCTTAAGTAATTGGCTGCTCCCATATTGGGAGCATAGATATTTACAATTGTTAGATCATCTTGGTGGATAGTCCCTTTAAGGATTATGTAGTGTCCTTCTGTATCTCTGACTACAGTCTTTAGTTTGAAGTCCAATTTATCTGATATGAGAATCGCTACCCCAGCCTTCTTTTGAGGCCCATTGGCATGAAAGATGCTGCTCCATCCCTTCACTTTCAGTCTGCGTGTATCTTTAGGTTCAAAATGGGTCTCTTGTAGACAACATATGAATGAGGACCCATTCTTTTTGACTCTGCTGACGCAGGTTAGAAAAATAAATAGGCAGCTCTAAGACCAAAAATACCCCCTTTCTTCCTCCACTTATATTTTATTAACACTTGAAAGGGTTTTTATCAGAATTATTCTCTTTCTGAAATTGATCACTTGGTCTAAAACATTTGTGGTTAGGTTGGAGTCTGACCATATAATATTTTCAAGGGCACAACAATGCTACCTTTAGAAAGATATCCTACGGTTACATCCTCACAAAGATTCAGTTACAAGAAGGTCTATTGTATGTTTGTACCATCAAAAGGCAAGAAGCCATGTAAGCCTTCAACATTAGGAAGATAGTCAAATAAATTGCAAGCAATTTAAAAAACAAAAAAGAAATATAACTACATGTGCCAATATACAATTAATTCTAAGATATATTTTAAGGGAATAAAGCAAACTACAAAATGTATATACTGTGTTGTTTTGTACGTTTAGAATATTCCTACTGAATAATAATAATTCATTAATAATAAGAAAGTCATTATAATTGCTGCTTCTGAGGAAGGCAGGAGGGACACAGTTTTGAGATAGAAAACACTTTTTCATTGAAATATTTTCAGTTTTTTACCATGAACATGTATTAGTTTTTAGTGAAAAGTAGACAATAAAATGGAGGGGAGGAGGAACTTTGGAGCTACATTTCATGAGAACAATAAAAACCTTCTAAATTTTGATTAATGGTAATCAATCCAAATTGCAAATTTGCTGCTAACTTATTTCTGACTCTCTCAGCAGCATTTCAACCTCTCACCAGATATTACTAAGAGTCTCAAACACATTCTAAACAATCATTCATTCAGTCATTCACTTACTGAATCATTTCATCCATGCTAACTAGGCTTGCACTCTTCCAGTCCACCCCAGGATAGAGGAACCCAGCAGTAAGCAAGAACAAAGACAGGTCCAGACCTCATTGAGCTCATAGTCTGGAAGGAAAGACCAATTTTCAATCAAAGTAATTGGAGAAATGTGGATGAGCACTGGGGGAGCACTTGGAGGGCTTACACCAGTGTAGGCATTGGGGAAGAAGGTCCTTTAAGCTGATACTTTTAAGCTGATACCTTTAAAATATGCAGGACTTAACCAGGTGACCAGGGAGAGAAAAGCTCTTCTAAGAAGGGAGAGGAAGATGGTCTCTAGGAAGACACAGCTCAGGGATGAGCAAGACTTCTGCTTGCAGAGACTGAAAGACTAGAGCAACTGAACTATCAAAGGAAAGGACCAGGAGCAATGAGGCTGCAGAGATCAGGAAGCAGGTCTTGGGGCCTTGGACCTTACTCTGATGACAAAGAGAACCACAGCAAGATTTTAAGCATGTGTATTAGTTTTCCTGGGCTGTCATATCAATTACCGCAAACCAGGTAGCTTAAGAAAACAGAAATGTATTCTCATAGTTCTGGAGACCAGAAGCCTGAAACTCAGGTGTCCACAGAGCCATGCTCCCTCTGAACACTCCAAAGGAGGATACTTCCAGTGGTTGCCGGTAGCCTTTGGTGCTTCTTGGCTTGTAACAAGTCACTCCAGTCTCTGCTTTTTTCATCACATGGCATTCTCCTCTTTGTGTCTTTGCATATCTATATCCCTGAGTCCAAATGTCCACGACCGTCTTCTTATAAGGACACTGGTCAAATTGGATTTAGGGTCCACCCTGATCCAGAATGACTTTATCTTAACTTGACCACATCTGCAAAGACCTTATTTCCAAGGAAGTTCACAATGACAAATTCCATAAGGACATGGATTTGGGGAGTATACACTTCAATCCAAAGCAGCAAAGAAATGATAAAAATATGACTTATATTTTAAGAAAACTATCCTGAAGGGATTAGGGGAAAGGTTAGGGAGGGAGCAAGACTGGGAAGACAGAGATTAATTTCATATACATCTTTATTATTTTTGAAACACGAGATTTATTTTGAGGTCCTACAGCATGTCAGACATTGAGCTAAGAGCTGTTTCCATGATACCTCATTCAGTCCTCACACAGCCCCATGAAGAAAGTCAGAGAGGTGACTTTACTTGTTCATGGTCACACAGCAGAGCTTCAGACCAAGATCCTGCAGACTCTAGACCCCATAAACTTTCCATCACTCCAGGCTCAAAGATGAAGACAAGATGAGGCAATGAGAATGTTTTGACACAGATTTCCAGGAGGAAGGAAGAAACTGTTGCCCACTAACACGGTTCTGTTTGCAAGCACACTTCATATTCCTTATGCAAAGCCAGGGCAAAAGGTGAATAGCTAACATGTCCTGAAGAGCACTCGTGTTGTAACGTGAAGGAATCTGACGGTTCCAATCATGGGCTGCCATGTCCAGTGATTCAGCACTGGGTCAGAAATGTCCTTTTAAGAAAAGACCTAAGTAAAATCCGTGCTTCACAAACATGAGACCATATTAAAATAAGCCTACTTTTTATAAGATGAAGAAACTTGAAGTCATTATCTGAAACTCAGAGGACAGAAATGAATTCAGAAGAAAAAGAGGTTAATTGGTGGGAATTGTTCAGACTGATAGCTGATATTGATCAGAAACACTGACGGCTGGATCGTTTCTCTCTTCGTCGCTTTGCTTCCATAGTCCACAATTTTAAAGGTGGATTGAAATTTTAAGAGACAATGAAGACCAAGGTTATTCTCTCTTGAGCTCAGTATTCTTTCTGGGAGGCGAGGGGTGGGGGAGGGGGGATGAGTACTCTGGGTTTAGGTTACCGCTTTCATCACCTATCACAATTTTGTAATCTCAAAATCTGACCAGAGCACCTAACTTTCAATTTTCTCATTTTGTTCCATGTCTATTCCCTGCAATACTAAAAGAGAAAGGAGGAAGGAGGGGAGAGGAGGAGGGGGGAAAGAAAGGAAAAAACTGAAAGAAGAAACTAAATACGAATTCCAAAAGGAAGAAGAAAACAATAGTCCAATGGACTATTCTGAGATTTATTATTGATTTAAAAAAAACAAGCATAAAAACTTTAAATCAAGCTTATTTTTTTAATTGGTTTCTAAAAATAAAGAATAAATGTGTTTAAAGGCAATTAATAAGCAATTTTTATCTAGGAAGTGAGCGATTTTTGTGCAGAGGGGGAAAAAAGGCTCCAGGCTTTGCCTCATCTCCTAGAAGCATCCCATATTCTTAGATGTGACGTTGCCTTGGTAACCACAACTTGGTGACCTCGTTATTTCAACCTAATCCTGCTTTGAAATTATAGTTGCTCCACCCTTTTGCCTGGCTAGCCTGATAACATAATCATTGTAAATGAGGATGGGAAAAAAACAGCAGGATACAGTCCCTCCGGTGACACAGGACCAGTCTCACCTTATCATGGAAATAGACGAACAATTAAACGGCATGAATCTAAAACCCTAAAAGTGGATTTTCTTATTTTTTATATGGTTTTTATGCTTATTTTCAAAACCTACTGGTCGATTCAATGGAGCAGGGTATCTTGATATTACTATATGAAAATGGAAATTTCCTATTTGTGTTAAAAGAAAAAATTAAGGAGAGCTAAACTGTCAAAGGTGAAGTTCTTAATTATGCATTTGTTTTGCCCAACAGCCACATAGAAACAGGAATCTGAATACAATTTTTTAACAAATAGAATAGCAGCACCCGGGTTTGTTTGCCTAGCCCAACTTCCTTTGGCTACAGCCCCACAAATCGGCTGTGCTCTTGAATTCAGATTCCTTTCATAACAAAGGGGGTCTTAGGAGACTATTGCTTAAATTCTGAACGCAGCAAGTGTAAATATAATTTAAAAGAAATGTAATTAACTCATTTGTTTCAATTTGGGCGCTTTGAGATCTCTCTTCAGCTAGGAATGGGAGGCAAATTCCATTCTCTTTCTCACTCATTTCCTTTTTTTTTTTTTTTTGGCTTTCCAAAATGGCTTGGGTACAGAAGCCCTGGGTTCAGATCTCAATAAAAGATTTATGCTGCACCCAGCACGTACATTGAGTCTGGGGAGCTGTGTGACCCTGTGTCTTAGGCTCCTCAGTGTCCCTGAACTTCCCCTCCAGGAGAACCTGTCTGAGTGCCCCCAGCTTGACTGTTGTCTTTCCCAAGAGATCCCCATCACTGTGCGTATGGGAGTGAGAAGAGTTGTGTGACTCAGATATCGCACTCTCCAGAAATTCTCTTGGTAGCAATGATCCCACTTCCTCTGCCTCTCCACTTCGTGTTTCCCAAAGAATATCGCTTTGATATCAGTGGATGTGCTGTTGGTCTGTTATGGCTCACAGGTGAGGAGCAAGCGGCCATCAGGGCCATTCCCCAGACAGAAGCCTGGATTACATCTGGATATGCCCAGGGTATAATGCTCTCCATGTTGGTAGCCCCCCTCTCTGCAAAAAGACAGTCACAGCTATCACTTATTTCTTGTAACGATCAACTTTATTGTGCTATTTTGACAGTGTAAGGAAAGTTGCAGTTTCTTGAAGAAACTATGCCACATAAATTAAAGTTTAACTGTCAGAATGATATTATCAAATTTCTTCAGAGAAATAAGTTGGAAGAGTCTGCATTTGACTTTAAAATTGTCTCTTTCCTTTTTCTGAGACATGAGTCAAAAGTAGCATTTTACAAATTGTGAGGTCAAATTAAACCTCGTGGGGTCACTGGAAGCTCACTCTCCTCTTGCTTACGCTAGCCAGAAGGAGTAAAAACAATAATAATAGCTAACAGGAAGTCCTCCCACTATAATTAGTTCCATTTTACAGAGGAGAAATGGAGACACAGATGGCTAGATGGCTTGCACAGTATCCCAAAGTTGCTAGTATAAGGGGCAGAGCCGAGTTCAGGCGCCCTTAGCTACTCTGGTATTTGGTCCATGGAAACTAACTGTAGAACCAGAACCAAGGAATGAACTCGATGGGTAGACACCTCAAAACTCCCTAAGAAAAAAATTCTAAATAGTTCAGCCTGTCCAAAGACAGAATAGACAGTCTCAACAAGAAAGGAAACACAAAATGTAAAATCTAAGACCAAATATCCTTGGCTTCCCAGAACAGATCTGAGCATAAATATTGCATCCTCCTGCCCTCTAAATATTCATCAGATGGGGTACTTTTGGCCTGGTTGGGTGGGTGGAAAATTCTTAAATGATAGAGAGAGAGAGAATGAGATGGAAATTCATCAGCAGATCAAGCATCTGTGTTAGGGTGGGCAAAGAAGAATAAAATTATGAAAATCAAGGTTAGATGGAGGTAAGGGGCTGACCTACAACAAGTTTTAGGTCCAGACTGAGAATTGAGAAGAATCAGCCAGTTACCATGAGGTAACTGATACATGGTAGCTCCTGTAAAATAGACAGAACCGGGGGTGCCTTGGTGGCTCAGTTAAGTGTCTGACTCTTGATCTCAGCTCAGGTCTTGAATCACAAGCTGGTGAGTTCAAGCCCCACACTGGGCTCTATGTTGGTCATGGAGCCTACTTAAAAATAAATAAATAAATAAATAAATAAATAAATAAATAAATAAGGCACAAATCATAAGATAAATATAAAGAGCTTTGATTGCATAATTAGCTGGGAGTGCAGCAGTCTCCTAAACAAGGGAAGCCATGTGTGTAGATGAAACAACTCTACAAGACCTATTCTAACCTGAAAGAAACCAAGATGAAAAGGATGACAGCAGTGACTGTGGTGGAGAAGAGAATCTGAGAAGAGAAGGTACAGCATTGGCAGCGCTTGGGCAAGTGTCCTAGTTCATTTCTCCCAGCTCTTCCTTCCACTCTGCACCCAGTGGACTTGTAAATAACCAAATTGTCACTCCTGTCCCACATCTGCCTCCCTCTACCTGGAAACGCTTCTATCTCCCCCATTACTTCTCTCTTTTCACCTCCTTCAGCTTGACTATCTCCCATTTGTGCCTTGGGTCTCTTCTCAACTGCGCCCATCCCACAAACTAAGTCTTTTTTTTTTTTCCTTTTCTTCTCCTAATATCCTATCCTTTCTCTACTTCTGTATTGTCATTGTCGTTGCCCTGTCTTCCCTACCACCACCATCACACCATAAACTTATAAACCCTGTGAAGGCAAGAATCATGATGTTTATACAGTGTCTGGCACACTTAGTAGACACCCAATAAATTCACTTATTCATTTATTTACTCGAAAAGTATTTAATGAATATACATCCAATAGCATGCAGTGGAGTAGAACAGTCAACAAAAGAGTTAAGTTCCTCACTTTCATCATCTTCATTCTTGGAGGAGGAAAGTTTTTTTTTCATCAAGTAAACAAAAATTAACAAGATGGTTATAGATTATTATGAATGATACGAAAAATTAACAGGTTGATATCACAGAAGAGGAACATCTTCTGTTAGTCTCATCTCCTTGGCGTTTTCTGTTTGTTTGTTTTTTGTTTTTAGGTTATTTATTTATTTATTTGACAGAGAGAGAAAGAGAGATCACAAGCAGGGGGAGATGGGGAGGAAGAAGCAGGCTCCCACTGAGCCGGGAGCCCAGTGTGGGGCTCGATCCCAGAACTCTGGGATCATGACCTGAGCCAAAGGCAGACGTTTAACTGACTGAGCCACCCAGGGGCCCCAGCCCCACCTCTGTGGATCCTTGGAGAATCTGTCACCTGCAACCTGAGGCTGTATTCTTTTTTCCATGGAATATTCACTGAGGCTTCAATAGGCATCAGACACAGAGGTCCTGAGGGAAATTTCAGGCTATTGAGGGGTATTGACAAGTAAACTAGGGATTCCAGGCCCAGTTGCCAGGGGAGTGACAAAGATATTTACATGGAGCCATGGTATAATGGAGGGTAAGTATATTGAAGATTGGGGAAAAGTCTTTTGGGTCTGGAAGGGCTTCTGATGGAGGTGACATTGATCCTTGTGATTCAGAGCACCAAGATTTCTGGGAACAAACTGCCTGTGTTTGAATCCTACTCCACCCCACCCCCATTTACTAGCTGTATGACTTGAAATCTTTCTGTGCCTCAGTTTCCTCATCTATAAAATGAAGGTAATGAAAATGCCTAATAAGATTGTTGCAAGAATGAAATCATTTAGTCTATGTAAACTGTTAAGAACAGAGTGAGCACATGTGTTGACCTCTGTTATCATTTTTCAGGATGTAAGAGTTAGCTCAATGAAGAAGGAGAGGTAGAGAAAACATTCCAGGAAGAGTGAAAAAATGACAAGTGACTCTGAAATACCAAGTCAGTCAGTCAACAGGCTCTGCCTCTGTCCCTGAGTGACCAGGAGAGCGTATTCATTGTGCCTAGCACTGCCCTATGGATTAAGGACAGACCCAGGAGAAATAAACGAAGTGATCTCTGTCCTCTAAGACATCACACTGAACAAGACTAAACACATAAGCAAAAAATTAAGAAGGATCCAAGATAACATATAACCAGTGCTGAACCAGGAGGCCAGACACCCAGGATACCAACAAGAAAAATATCAGTCGTAGTATCTATGTGTTTATAATATTCTAGGCACTGGGCTAAACATTTCACATGCTTTCCCTGCTCAGATTCAGCTTACAAACAGAGGTTACATGACAAAACCTCCAGAAGGTTTCAGAGAAGGAAGAGATGGACCAAGAGGCCTCATGAGGACAATAAAGCTTGAGCTAGTCACTGAAGGAAGGAAAGACTATGAATAGAGAGACGTGGGAATTAGGAACTAGGTCAGGGCAGTCTGACAGAAATATGATAGGAGTCACAAATACAAGCCACACATATAATTTTTAATTTTCTAACAGCCACATCTTTTTTTAAAAGATATTTATTTATTTATTTATTTTTAAGGAGAGTTTGGAGGGAGGGGGCAGAGGGAGAGACTCTTCAGCCAGACTCCCTGCTGAGCACAGACCCCCCCCACACACACCCCCAACTCACCACCCTGAGATCATGACCTGAGCTGAAAAAAAGAGTCTGATGCTTAACCAACTGAGACACCGGGCACTGCTAGCCACATGTTTTAAAAGTAAAAAGAAATAGGTGAAATTAACTTTAAAATGTATTTATTTAATATTTATCTAAGTTATCATTTCAACATGTAATCAGTATAAGAAATTATTGGGATATTTTAAATTCTCTCTTCTTTTTTAAAGATTTTTTTTTTTTTTTTTTGGACAGAGAGAGATCACAAGTAGGCAGAGAGGCAGGCAGAGAGAAAGTGAGGAGGAAGCAGGCTCCCTGCCGATGCGGGACTCAATCTCAGGACCCCGAGATCATGACCTGAGCTGAAGGCAGCGGCTTAACCCACTGAGCCACCCAGGCGCCCCTAAATTCTCTCTTCTTAGAAAAAGTCTTTGAGGGACACCTGGATGGCTAAGTCAGTTAACGTCTGCTTTCGGCTCAGGTCATGATTCCAAGGGAGTCTGCTTCCCCCTTTCCCTCCTCTGTTCACCCTGCTTGCTCTCTTGCTCTCTTTGTCAAATAAATAAAGAATATCTTTAAAAAAAAAAAAAAGAAAGAAAGAAAAGTTCTTTGAAATCTGACATGTATTTTACACTTACAGCACTTATCATTTGCAAGTAGCAAATGGACTCAGGAGCCAAATGGGGCTGATGGCTGCCATCTTAGACAGCACAGTCCAAAGGGAAAAAGAACTGTCATTGACCAAAGTGTCCCCAGACCTCAGTCCCTTTTTCTGTATTATTAACTTTCCTCACCATCTTCTTGGGAAATGCTATCATTCTCCTCATTTTACAGATGAGGACACTGAGACTCTAAGAGATTAAGTCAACAGCTCAATGAATGGGCTGACCTAGGACCAATTTCAAGCTTGGACATATTCCTCACCCTGGAACTGGCTGCAGCAAATGCCCCTGGGGACTTTGTGCTATGAACCAAGATGATGACTGAGTAAGGCGAAACCACCAGATCCCCAGGTCTTCTTCTGAGCAGCTTCCTCCCCACCCTTCTAAGCCCACATAGCACTAGTGCAACCTCCAGGATCTCCTCCTGGATCTGGAGAAAGGGAGGGAAGCCAGCAAGCCAGCCAACAAACCAACCTTTCCCTTTCCTGTTAAGCAGCACTTGAAGCTCTAGTCCTCCTCCCGAACAGCAAAGCCACAAGATGGTATGCAGGAGGCAAGGAAGGGCACCTGTGGCACATAAATATTTAACTTTTGTTGCAGGGAAGTGCAGGATGAGGAAACACTTGGCTGCTTCTTGGCCAGGGGAGCAGGGCTCCCTTGCACACACCCTTTGCGGGCTCCACTTTGTTGTCAATTACTTTTCTGAAACTATTAAGAGAGGAAAGGGGGAGAGTATAAACAGAATTAACAGTAATTTATGATCTGAAAAGAGACAGCAGGAGTTCGAAATCTGTCTCCATTAGGATACTTTCCCGGCGCTCCCCTGGACCCCCAAGCCACAGGATCCTGTAGGAAAAGGATGTTTATACAGCATTCCTGGCAGAAGAGCCGATTTTCCTTGCGTCCAGAGGGCAGGGTTCAGCCAACTTTCCGCAGAGGGGTCCGGCTTGTGCTGAGCCTGCTGCCAGGACCCAGTCCCGGGTGTGGGCAGAGAGCTTTTTAGATTTTTGTTTTATAACATTTATTTCTTTTTCAGGAGTCCCTCCCTGATTTCTCCAGGGACCTCCAACCCTGCTCCTCCCCCACCTCAACCATCAGCAAAGCCCACCAGGAGAATTGCCAAAAGAGACACTTATCAGTTCTTCAGTGAGAATGTTTCCCAACTTCTGCCTTTGATAACTCCAGAATTTTTGAGACAAAGGTTTACTCCATTATCTAAGACATGTTTTATGCCATGCAGTTTTACTTTGTAGGACTAACTTTTCAAGTCAAGAAATTACAAAGCCTCTATATGTAGCAGCTTGAATTATTGCCCAAAAGGAGAGCCAGTTGAGCTCCAGAATTACTGTTTCTTCCTTTTCTTTGTCTTTTCTTTTGGGGTGGGCATCAGAATGCTGTGGCCCAGCTGGGAATACCGTCTCTGGTACGTGCTTGTGGTCCACTCAGTATTAATGATGCAATCAAGTCTTCAGGTGAATTTTGGAGGTAAAGGGAGAGACAAAAAGAGAATTTCATAAACCACCCCCCAGAATCTGTTAGCTGAAGCGCCACACAGTTTAGACCTTAACCAGCCAGTCCCTTAGATCACTAGCGACCCCAAGTGGCCAATTTGAAATAACAGGTTTTTTTGGAGTTTTGTTTTGGTTTTTCATTTGTGTGTGTGTGTGTGTGTGTGTGTTTTTTTTTTCTCCTCCCTGAGGAAAAGAAACACACTTCAGGGTTTTTATTCCCAAATCCTTGTCCAATTTTTAAAAATTGCAGAGCTGGGAGGACAATTAATGTCACCTGGCCTAACCATCTTATTTTACAGAAAGCACAGATCCAGAGAGGTAAAGAGAGATTCCAAAAGTCACACAGCATGTTAGGGTCAAGCAAGGATGGGTCAATGCAACCAGATTTTAGGTCCTTAACGAAAAAAGAAAAATTTTCTCCAAGACACAAAAGAAATAATTCAGAAGAATCATTTTAATGAGCCGCCTTGTTCTAACACATCTGAAGTTCCCTTAAGTACACTCTTCTTTTTTGCTCTTCTATGCCTAGACTGATCAGGGAGGCTTCAATTGAATCACAGCAAGTGGGAAGCCACCATGGGAGAGAAGGGGATGTTGGCGTTTGTCAAATGTGGGTCGGATGCTTATTCCCAAAGCCTGGGCCTTGCGTTTGAGTCCCACCCACATACGCACATTATCATTCTCATTTTATAAGTGAGAAAACGAAAGCTGAGGGAAATTAATTGACTTGCCCAACATCAGTCAGCTCCTAAGTTGCAAAAGCAACTCTCTTTTATCACTTTATCTATGTGTGCCTCAACTTATCCATTCCATCAGATGGGATGATAACATCCCCCTGTAGAATCAGAAAGTGTTGATATTAGAAAGGGTCCATAGAGGAGCCTACTTTTGAACAAAATGAACCCCCGCTTTGGAAACTGACAAAAATGTCTATGTTAATCTAAGTTAATCAAAGAGAACCTGGGTTCTGTGGAGTAAATAAAAACTAGAATTTCCAAGGTTTCGCTCCAGGTCAAATTTCTATTCTTCCCCCATGTGACACCTTTCCCTGGAGATCTTGGGCATCGATCGTGCCATCAGGAAGCTGAACCTTAGCAAGACACTGCCCTCCTCTTGGCAGCTCTGTCCCAAGCATGGACAGAATTCCCTTTGCCATCAGATCTGAGCACCATGGAGACGGTCTGGAATTTCCCCAGTGCTGTTCCTAAAATTACTGCCGAAGGATAGAAGGTAAAGTAACACAGAGAGTGGGAGGAGCCTAAAATCAGTCTGATTTACAGAACATGAAATTCTTATCCAGATCTTAACCAGAGGGGGTTCTTTCTAGAACTAGCAAATCCTGCTCTGTTCCAGGGAGGGTCTCAGTTCTAAAACACTCCATGTAAATTGTTCCAACCCCTCACAAAAGCACTGTGCCAACATGCTTCAGAGTCTGGGAAGGATTCCTACTCTTTGGCCCAGGATTTCCCCTTCTGGCAATCCACCTGAATGAAATAATGAAACCACGCAGGCAATAATGGATACACAAAGATGATCATCACTAATTTACATTCAATTACAACAAAACAAAACACGGAAGCAAATTATACAATAGGGTTTATGATGTAATCAGAAGATGGAAGATTATGTAACCATTAAAAAATGATGTTTTCGAAGCATTTTTAATGACACTAAATGAAAAAGCATTCTAAATGGCATTAAGTGAAAAAAGCAGAGTGCAAAACAGGTGCACATTATGTGTTCAAATATTTAAAACCCAAATAAGAGAAGTGTGAGTGTATTAAGAAAAAAAGTAGGAAGAAATGTTCACCCACCAGAATGTTCACAGTAATTATGACTAAGTGGTGAGATTAATGTTGATTTCCTTCCTACTTATATTTTGCTTTAGTTTTACAGTGAGCCTGCATTAATGTATAATCTGAAAATAAAATGTATGTTTTTTCTTTTTTTATTATGTTCAAAATGTATACGTATTTTTTTATTATGTTTATTATGTTTAAAATGTATACGTATTTTTAAGATATTGACGGTGCAGCTCAAAAAGCTGCTGTATTTTCTCAGGCCAAACCCTCCTTATTTCCACTCTGTCCCCACCTTGCTCCTCCTTCTTGTACCTTCTCCTCCACTCACCTCAACTCTGCCCTCCTTTCCTTTTTTCTCGTTTTAATTCTTTATTTAAATTCAATTTAGTTAACATATACTGTGTTATTAGTTAGCAGGGTAGGATTCAGTGATTCATCAGTGGCCTACAACACCCAGTGCTCATTACGTCACGCGCCCTCCTTAATGCCCATCACCCAGGTACCCCCCTCCCTTCCAGCAACCCTGTTTGTTTCCTATAGCTGAGAATCTCTTATGATTTGCCTTCCTCTCTGTTTTCATCTTATTTTATTTTTCCTTCCCTTCCCCTCTCTTTCTTAAATCCCACCATGTGAGAAATCATATGGTGTTTGTCTTTCTCTGGCTGACTTATATTGCTTAACATAAGACTCTCTAGTTCTACCCACATTGTTGCAAATGGCAAGATTTCGTTCTTTTTGGTGGCTGAGCGATATTCCATTGTATACACCATGCACAAAAATTCAAGATGGATGGAAGACCTAAACGTGAGACAGGAATCCATCAAAATCCTAGAGGAGGACACAGGCAGCAACCTCCTTGTCCTCAGCCACAGTGACTCCTTGCCAGACATGTCTCCAAAGGCAGGAGAAACCTCTGCCCTCCTTTCTGCTTGTCCACCTGGGAATCCACATTCAGAGACCCAGCCAATGATTAACCCTTCAAAGCGTCCTTCAGAGTCACTTTTGTCAAGATCCAAGTGCCCCCTTCTCAATTCCTTGCCATTAAATAGAACAACCCAGTGAAACCCACATTGTCTACTCACCTTAGTATGTTTTTTTCCTTCTTCTTAGTAGAAAGGCAGGGTCCATGTAAATTTGGAATTGATTGAACTGATATTTATTGAGTGTCTGCCATAAGCCAGGCCCTGTTCTAGTAAGATGCAAAAGACAAGGTCCTGACACTCAAGGGGCTGGACAAATAATAAATAATCATACAAATGAAAGGACTTCAGCTCTGATAATGCCATGATAGGTCAGCTTCCTGAGATGGTTATTCTTCAGACCTGTGATAACAAAGGCAGGGGGCAATATTCAGGATGCATTTTGATGCCAAGCTCTTTGGAAAAACCCAGCTTCTCCAGGGCTCATGCACTGCAGGTGAATGTTAGAATTTGCCAAGAACTCTCAGAAAGAGAGATGCAGGAGACATTGAACGGCAGACGTGTGTATACCAGGTAGGACCAGCTGACTCCCACTTCCCAGTAATACCCCCCCTTTCCCCTGGCAAGTGATGTGGGTTAGGAGAGAGAGACAAGAAGAGGAATGTGAAGGATTTTTGAGACTTCGATGTCCCTGCCAGAAAGAAGACTCCTACAGATGTTCTATAGGTAACATGCTGCTGACTTCTCATGTGCACCGTTGTTGCTTACCAAAAGAATAACAAAAGCTTTAAATTCACTAGTAGCCGTAATGGTTTCTCTTTCTTGAGATTCATCAGTGAATACCTCAGAGTCTGAAGTCCTGGGAACATATTGCATGTACAACAAATCTAAGAAACCTGAAAGAGGGTACAGTGAGAATCCAAAGAGGAGACAGAACCTCAGATTCATTTCTGTTTTCCCAACACCTCACTGCAACACACACAGGCGCGCGTGCACACACACACACACTCATACTCACACCCATCTCCTTTCCCCTGTCACCTATGATGCCCCGTGAGCATCCATTCAGAACATTCTCTAACCTTTCTGCAACTTACATATCGCTTTTTTCCTGGACATAAATAGGGATTTCAATGGGGATGAAAGCTGTCACTCAATCTCCAAAAAACTCATCAAGCATCAAACAAGAGTGGAAAATGGTTTGAAGCTGATTGTAACAGAGTAAGGCAGGACATTCTGTCCTGAGGAATCTCTGTTTGAACAGGGAATCAGATGAGCTGAGGTTGCTGTTGGAGAAAGAGAGGGAGCAGACACAAATCAAGGACACAACACGCACTTCATGGCTCTCAGACCCACAGAAAAGTTCTAGAGAAAATTCAAGAAAATGAAAATGGAACTAGCCCCAAATATATCCCAGATGTCCACTTCCAACTCCCAAGAAACGGGAAGGCAAAATAGAATAAAGCATCTTCCAGCTTTCCTAAAAATATTTAAAGTGAAAATGAACCCCTTGCAATATGGTACCCACTAATCTGGCCTCCAAGATTTACTTTCTCTCATTTTCAAACCAAATAGCAAATTGACGCTTTAGCATATGCTGCCTTGTTCTCTAAATGTGTGAGCCTGTGCTTTGTTTCTCCAACCATAGTAATGGGTCTCGGGGGCCAAAGCCGTAGCTGGTGCTCACGCAAAGTCCCTGGCTGCTAAGGGGTGTTCAATACATATTGATTGATTGAAACATAAACTGTATTTATTGATTAACTGCATCATAAACCTTAAACATATGATCTATAGATACGTATCAACTGTTAATAAAATGCATACAACCTGCCAGATTATATAGAGAAAGAGTTTATGAGGCTATTGCCTTCATAATAATGGTAAATACCTCTTTACAGTGTACAAAGCCCTTTCATAAACTTTATCTCTTAATTCCCGTAACAGCCGTGTGAAATAAGTATTGAGGTTAATTCTCCAGTCCCAGCACCTTTCCTAGAATATAACCAGATGGACTAATTACTCAGTTCATAAAAGAATATGCCCACTCTAACCCCAGGAATCCCAGATCGAGCTGTGTTAGCAGAAACAAACAGCAGTGAGCTCTCCTTGCATGTCCTCAAAAAGATACACAGAGTCTAACAATAGCAGCTATAAACAGCAAAGTGAATTCATCTGGGAGGAGAAACTACAGACTTTATTTTTCACATTCCTCCCACTATTAAGTCATCTTTTGTTTGTGTGATGTTTGTGTTTTGTTTCGTGTTTTTAATGTAATTTTTGAATGGTTTAACCCCCTGTCCCACAAATATCTGACACTAAAAGTGAAACAAAACAAAAACTAAAATGAGCTAGGGAGAGAAAAACTAGAAAAATAGTTCCTGTATCAACCCCTTCCAGCTCAACTTATTTTGACAACAAATCCAGTTTGAACCAAGAAACCCATTAATAAACTTGTTCTTATGATGTTTCTAGACCAATTTTTCAATGTTAAAGGCTGTGAAAAGTGAGTTCAAGATTGTACAATCCTCCAAATTTTTCAGATTTTTCATGTTATAAAGTCTATAATTTACTTTAAAGTACATCAGTATAAGAAGTGTAATGTGTGTGTGTGAATGTGGGGGTGTGTGTGTGCCCACAACCTCACTAAATTGGTTTCAATCTACCCCACAGGGTAGGTTAGTTAACATGTGAAGAACCCTTATCAGAAATACACACCCCAGGAGTGTTAATTAACATTTGAAAGATCCTAATTAGAAGTCCCAACTCCAGAAACTCCATGACAATCACTCCAAATATCAAATTCTTAATCTAAAATACAGAGGTCATTCATTTAACATTAAGGAATATTTGAGAAATAATTTCTCACTGTTGAAATAAACAGTGTTTAAACATGCAGATTGGCTCATAACACCACACAGGTATCTCCACTACTGCATTAATGGAGAATAAAAATGTGAGGGGCCCCACAGTCTACTTCAGTGGGATACCCTGGCTTGGTCTCATTATAATACTACATTGCGCTACTTGACAGAGAATTTTATTCCCTGAACCCACTGAAAAACTGGCTAATCCTACCTCCAGTTGGAATATTGCTCCATCTGCCTGCAGTAAACCTTTCTTGCAAGGTGCTTTTAAGAGTGTCAAAGAGTAGAGAGCTAGAGCTTCACCAAGATTACAAGATCAGACCTATGCCTGTTCTGGCATAGGTCTCATAAGCATTTTCATAAGCATTCACATGGGCAGTGGTCTTCAGTGAAACTTCCTGGCAACATGTCAAACAATAGGTAGCAAGGTCATGGGGGAGGGGACCATGGCTCTCACCTACCTATGATCCTTGGAGGCAACCAATATCCACCAAAACAATGTAACAACCCTGACCAACCAAACCCACTTAGGACAATTTACAACAGCTCAGCTCGAACTAATACTATCTGGATTGTAGGGAGCTGAATAATACTATGCTTCCCTACTGCATTGTAGAACACAGGGAAAGCATTTCATTCTCTCTTCCTGCATGGGCAAGTTTTGGGAATGTCATTTACCATCCCCCTACCCCCTCTCACACACACACACACCATGAGGGTCTCACGACTCAGACTCAGGCCTAAGCTATCTTCTCCAATGCATCTTTTACCAGGTGATGAAAGATGGGTCCTTGGGAGTTTCCAAGGACACCCCTTAATACAACAGTTCTACGTTCATCATTGGCAGTGGATCCCTATGTGTATATTCCGCTGGTCAGAAACTCAGAGAAGGAGGAACTTGTGTGGCACTCTGAACCCCCACTAGAATACTCTGCATCTATCAAAATAATCTTTTCTAAGAATTTTTGGTAACATGATAAAATTCTTACAACATAATTCTAAGTGGAAAGAAAGCTTGGTACTCAAGAAGATATGTAGTATGCTTTCAGTTTTGTTTTATATATAGAAAGGAAACATCCCCAAAATGCGTTATCTGCCTATCTCAGAGATGATACCACTGAAGATTTCTATTTTTAATCTTTATATTTTCAAACTGCTTTACAATGAACAAAAACATTTATATCCAGTTTAAAAGATGTTGCTGTAACAATTTAAATATTTGCTTCCACCAGAGCGGGCTCAGTACCAGTGATGTTCAACAGGAATATAATGCAAGCCACCTATGTGATTTTAAACTTTCTAGCAGCCATATTTTAAAAATACAAGGAAACAGGTGAAATTAATTTTAATAATACATTTTACTTAACCCATTGTACCAAAATACTGTCATTTGAATGTGAACTCGATGTAAAACAGTATTCGTGAGATATTTTATAGTCTCTCTTTTGTCTTCAAACAAAATGTGGGCTGTGTATTTTACACCTAGAGCACTAGCCTTATTTCAGATTGGCCACATTTCAAGGACTCAATAGCCATACACGACTAGTGGCTTCTGAATTGGGCAGCTTAGCTCTATATGCTAACAACAGAAAAATTAATATCAAAAACACAACACCAGGAGAGTAAAGGTCTCTCCTGGTGTGTTTGAGACCTTGACATTCTCATGTAGTATAGTTTAAATTGGGACTGTAAAGGCCCCTGTTTAGAAAGTAAATATTCATCTACTGCTCACTGAGCCATCATCCTTGTTAGGCACAGGGCCAAAGATGATGAGGTGAAGGAAAGGGAGTCTGGTCCTGTGGCAGCCCACTGTCCAGTGGGAGAGACTGACCATAAACAGACGGTTACAATAGCACACTATAGAAGTGATCATTACACATCCTCAGTGATGACAAGCTCATAAATGATGACAATGGCATTGACAGCACAGCTTCCTGCAGGAGGGGAAAGTTGAGCTGGGCCTAAAGATGAACGGAGATCCTTGGAGTAGACTAGGCAGCAGGCACACATGTGCAAAGGAACAGGCCTCTCTCTCAGGACAGGGTGAGGTCAGGGTTGCCTGCATCCCAGGCTGTATCAGAAGAAACGCTGGGAACTGGGAGTTGAAAGAGGGCAGGGGCCATGGGGTGGAGCACAAATACAAGAGATAGAATTAAATTCATGTCTAGAAAGACCACTTTGGCTGCTATATGGAGAGGGGGGCAGGAGCCAAAGGGCAGTTGGCAGTGTCCTGTCCAGATAGTTAGAAGGAGGGAGCCACACCCACAGGAGAGCTGGACCACACAGTGGCAGTAGGGAATGGAGACAAGTGAGCAGAAATAAAATCTACAAAACTTAGCAAGTGACAGGAGGTGCAGTGTGAGGAAGATGGAGAAGGTTCTAGAAAAGATTAGCTCCTACTGTCTAAGTTTGGCTCAGTGGGTGCCATGCTGTTTGTATATGGAAGACTTCATCATCACTGGAGATCAACAACCCTAGGCTCCACGCTGGTCCAACATGAAGTTGAGACTTGAGCTTGAATCTCTCTCCATAACCATCCCACTGTCAGGGCCCAGTTCTCCCCAGACTGGGGCCACTCTGAGGCCCTTGCCCTGATGTGGAGATCTTCTGGGGCCTCACCCACCTTGCCAGCCCCTGCCCTGGTGCTCTGTCCTGTCCAGACAGAACCACCACGGTCCATCTGCTTCTTGAAGCTTCTCTCTTCCCAGGAGAGGGGGCGCCATCTCCAGTCATTCCTCTTAAATATCTGGGGTTGTTTTTTTTTTTTTCAAATTTAATGTCAGATTGATTAGAAAAAGAAATATTAGCAATACCAAACCTTCATATTTTCCTTCTAATGCCAAAAACATACTTCCAGCAAATATAATCTCTTGTACTAAGTATAAATGTCCAGCATATGCCAAAAAATATTAGTAATGTTATCCACATTTTTAGAACACTCTAGTTTCCAAGGTTCTTTATAGGGAAACTTATAAAGTTTCCCATTTGCTCTCAGAACAATGTCCCCACCCCTGCTTGTGACATGCCAGGCTCTTCTGGTATGAACCGGTCCCTCCCTCTTTGCCCCTTCTCACCATCCCCAACTCAGATCCTATTTTCTAATCAGACCCACAGCTCCTGGACTGTGTCATGCTCTGTCTTTCTCTCACCTCTACCTACATCTCTGATTATGCTCGACCTTTTACCTAGAAAGACTTTCTCCCACCTCCGTCACCTTGCTCATCTCTTTTCTGCCTGCACTTCCTCCAGAAACACTTTAAAGCCCAACCCAGCCCCATCCCATGCTGAGATAGGTGCCGCCTCCCTTGGGCTCCCTTAGCAGCTTATACACACCTTTCCCTTGGCTCTGCCGCGCTCTATTCAAGGGGCCTGCCTGCGTCCCTCCTTGATGTCTACCTATTAGACTGTGAGTGGTGTGTGGGCACCTCCTTGTCTTATTCATCCTTATTAAATCCTTGCCCAGGGTCAAGCACATATATGGAATGGATGAACAGTATCTTAGTCTTACTCTTGGTAACTCAAATATAGTGGGTTATATAGTGGTCCCAAAAAGATAGGTCCAAGTGCTACTAGTCCTTATCTCTGTGAATGTGACTTTATTTGGAAATGGGATCTTTGAAGATGTAATTAGGGATCTCCAAGTAAGCTTATCCTGGATTTGGGTGAATCCTCAAGCCAGTGGTGTCTTCTTGAGAAGAGGAAAGGACTCACAGAGATATGCAAAGAGCAGAGGCCATGTGATGACAAAGCAAAGACTGGAGTGATGTGTCTACAAGCCAAGGAACAACACTAAAGGTGGCTGTGAACTCCCAAAATGTAGGAAGAGACAAGGATGGATCCTCCCCCTTTCAGAGGGAGCAGAGCTGACGCTTTGATTTTGGAATTAATGGCGTCCAGAATTGTGAGAGAATTAACCTCTGTTATGTTAAGCTCCCACATTTGTGATAATGAGTTACAGCAGCACTAGAAAACTAATACAAGGGACTACTGTGACATGGAATATGAACAAATGTATGATGACTATACGCTTGAGCAAATATGCTTCAATTTTGGAAATTCTTGTAAATGTCTAGTCTGCTTCAGTTTCTCCACAACCCCACCCAGAACTGGGTGTATCATCCATGAAGCCAAAACAAGCATCCTGCCAGAAATAAGCAAGTTTGTTTTCTTGACTTGACTGCCTTGTTTCTCCCATGTTCCTTCTACTCTGTTGGATCCCACTCTCCCCAGTGGAGTGCGGTGGACTCTGCGACCATGTGTAGCCCTCCCACCTGTGACAGCTCTCACCCTGAGTCTTCAGTCACTGGCTCTGCTTCCCAGCGCCAGGTACTGCCAGTCCTCCTGTCAGCCACATGCCTCTCCCAGGGCAAATCGCTGCAAGTACCAAGAGCACTCTGTCCCGACCTAATTTTGCCTCTCTCTGGGATATGTGCTCCACACAGAGGACTCCGGAATACAGAATCTGCGCATGTGTAATGATTAAACACATCTCCCACTTCTTCTATGTGCAATCAATACACTGATAATGGTGGTGATTGCTACTGTAGAGAAGCATTAATTAAAGAAGGAGGATCCTCACATATCTACAACACCTTCTCAGGTTCAAAATCATACATGTGATCTTTAAGGATGCTGATGGTCTTCAAGGCATTTTCTAATTTCTGAACAAAATATAAGTGTACTGGCCTCCACAAAGGTATCTTTTGTGTATATGGTTTGAAAAAGTCAATATCTAATCCCACCATAATCTATTTGCTAATTATACACAGGTAGGTTATATTCTTGCTCTTTAACCCAGCCTATCTCCAAACCCCCCTTCCCCAAGAGGATAGATTTAAACAATGCGGTGAAGTCAAACCAAATGAAGAACTCGACATTCCTGGATCACTGCAGGAGCTCTTCATCACTAGGAATGTGTCTATGTGAAAATAAATTGCACTCCAAGAAGCAATATTAATAGTTCTCCCTATGATGCAGGAAAGGCACACTTAAGAACTCCAAGGTTTATTTTTATAATTTTGACACAATTCAGTAATTTTCCAGAAGGTCAGAGGGCATGAAGCAGGTGGTTGGTTTCCTCTGATTCACAAAAGTAACATCCTTCCTGGCCAGTCCCCTGTGCCTGGTTCAGGGCCCTGTTATCTTCCCTCCTGCTATTTCTGATGCCTCCTGCCCCTTCCCACAGCCTCCCAGTCCATCAGCCCAAGATACAAGAGTGTCTTCCCAAAGTTTGTATCTAAACATGTCACAACCTGTTTAAAATGTTCCTTTCACCACTGCCTTGGGGATAAGATCTGAACTGCCTAGCCAGCCACCCAAGGGTCCCCCTGACCCCTACCCTCAGCCACCCATGCTCACCCTTCCTCTGATAGCAGATGCACCTGAGCTCAAACCACACCGAAGTCATTTTAACTTCTGGGTCCGTCTCTCTCAACACCAATTTATAGCATTGCATAAATTAAGGGATTGCTTTGTTATTTGTCAAGCACGTTGTGCTCCATTTCATTTACTTTGGGACACTTCAGACTTGATTATAAACCATTGATCTACCTTCATTTGTTTTATACTTATTGATTTTTAAATTCTGAAAAGACCAAAAAATAATAAGCTCTCAAAAGTGGGCAAAAGCATTAACAATAACAACAAAAACAGATGTGCTAACGATATTGTGTTTGTGTCGTAGAATGTCCCTGTTCTCAGGAGACACCTGCCCAAATATTGGGCTACGGTGTCACAGTGCCTGCAACTTTTTCCCAAATTATTCAGTGAAAGAAAAAAAGTGAACATAATTTCATAAAAATTTTTTTAATGAAAAATTGGAGAGTAGGGAAGAGGGCTGAATGTTAAGGACACTCCTCAGTGGACAAATGGTCCTGTAGGAGCTGGCTTTGGGAGAGGCCAACCACTGGTTGACCTTTTCAGGTCCCTGCCTTAGTTTTCCTTCTCTGGATTCTCCTAGTTTTTCCTTCTCTGGATTCTCCACTTTGTCCGGACGCTCCTCAGAGCAGCTCCTGCAAGCCAAGCTCATATGCTCGTGTTCCCGCGGACCCACAAAAAAGAACCAGGCTTTCACAGCCAAGAATGTTGTCAGCTCTGAAATGCAAGAAGGTGTGGAAATAAAAATCTCGCGTGAAGCCCGAGTGAGGGGATTTATAGCCACCTCACCTCAGACCATCCGCTCTCCCTCACCTCAGACCATCCGCTCTCCCTCACCTCAGACCATCTGCTCTCCCTCACCTCAGACCATCCGCTCTCCTGCTCTGTTTCACACCATCTTCACCTCCGTCGCACCCCACATAACATCTTTTCTCTTTCTCTGCCGAACCTCAACACATCATAAATCAAAACACTTTCCATCTCAAATAGGCCTTTATAAAGCATTTCCAAATTCCATGATGTCTTTCTTATTGTATAACCTATCGGTGTGTATACCACCTTCCAAGCCTTCAGAACTAAGATTGGCCTTCAAACTCTTATTAAACTAATTTTTTTTAAATGCAAGGCTTGGAAAACTGGATTGTAATCTGGATTCCTATTAAATCCTTCTCATTCCCACCCTCCAACTCTACATCTAGAACAGGCAGAGAGGAGAGGCAACCACAGCCTTTTCAAGCAAAATAGACTCTGTTGGTAGGAGAGGAAAAATAATTTCCCCTCTACCCTTGAGGTGAGCACAGCATAACATATCGACTAGTGACATCACTATGCTGTGCACATGAGACTAATATAACATAGTGTGCCAACTTCAATTTTTTAAAAAAAATATAGTATATGGGGCACCTGGGTGGCTCAGTCAGTGAAGCACCCAACTTTTGATTTGGCTCAGGTCTTGATCTCAGGGTTGTGAATTCAAGTCCTGTACAGAACTCCATGCTGGGAATGGAGCCTACTTAAAATCAAAATAGATAAACAAACAAACAAACAAAAAATAAATAAATGTAATATATATACAATGGAATATTACTCAGCCATAATAAAGAATGAAATCTTGACATTTGCAACAAAATGCATGGGCCTAGAGGGTATTACGCTAGATGAAACAAGTCAGATGGAGAAAGACAAATAACGTATGATTTCACTTTACATGTGCAATCTAAAAAACAAAACAAATGAACAAACAAAACAAAACAAAAATAAATACAGTGAACAGTCTGGTGATTGCCAGAGGAAAGAGGGGTAGGAGGATGGGCAATTAGGAGAAGGAAATTAAGAAGTATAAACTTCCAGCTATAAAAGAAATAAGACATAGGGATACAATACACAGCATATTTAATTGCATCTGGCAACTTTATATGGTGACAGATGATAACTACTATTGACACAAAATGAACAGACCTTTTAGAATCTCTAAAAGTAAGTTAAGTTTTATCCAAACCCAGGTTAGGACAGGGGCCCAGGAAACATACTCCTCACAGGAAAGAAGTTACTGAGAAGAATGAACAGTTTTTACAGGATTATATACTTTTTTAAATCTTGTGAAAGCTCAAAAGATTATAGATTAACATATAGGCAGAAAGGACAAGTTTAATGTCAGGGAATGCAGAGAGTAGGACCATTGATCGATATCTTAAGGACAAGATGGTCTTCCTTTAGGCTACTCATTTACAAATCAGCTGTACCATGGATGCTTGGTGGGCCATAAATCAGGCTTTAGGTTTAAACAAAGTGAATGTATAGTCACAGTGGCGTAGAAAGAAATCTAAAATGTCTTCCCCTCCATCTCAGGCCTTTAAAGAGCTTTTTCTCTCATCATTATATTTATTGTGGTGATCATTCTGTAATGTCTGTAAACGCTGGACCACTATATTATACTCAAAACCAATATAATATCATCTGTTGGGACACCTGGGTGTCTCAGTCGGTTAAGCGCCTGCCTCTGCAGGTGGCCATGACCCTGCAGGTGTCCTGGGATGGAGCCCTGAGTCGAGCTCCTTTCTCAGTGGAAAGTCTGCTTCTCCCTCTGTCTCTGCCCCCAACCTCCCACTCCCCACTTGTGCTCTTTCTCTCGCTCAAATAAACAAATAAAATATGTTTTTAAAAAATACCAACAACTGCATGTCAATAAAAACAAGTCATTCTACTTTTTCAAAAAAAGCAAATGCGAAAGGTAAAACAATAATGTTTTCAAATAAATGAATACATACATTTCCAAAGGTTCAATAGAGGTACCATGAGGTCAGAGAAGTAACAACAGAGAGGCCCAAAGTGCTAGGCTCTTGTCCTGACCCCATTAATTACCAGTCTTGTGACTGTGACAGAAAATCCCCCAAAGACCCACACTGGGGTAGAAGGCCATTGTGATTTCCCTTCTCCTAGGCACAGAGAGACATGCTAGACAGGTACTACTGATCTTGAAAGCAGGGAATGTCAAGGTCTTTGTGTCCCCTCCTAAAAGAAAGGCCATACATCTGCAGAGAGGAAAGCAAATAACATCTACAAATTTCCTGGCTAAAACGCTCCTTTGTTTAGAAATCTGGCCTGCTTACCTATACCCACAGAAAAGCAAAATATAAGTTCCAATCAGATGTCAACATGGGCTTACAATTTATGATCCTAGGGAAAAATTTTAAAGGTAGCCGTTTATCTCCTTACTCTTGTAGGGCTGTCCCTCCAAGGCCTTGGCTCCAGGCTTCAGGAAAGTTCCCACTGATGTTCCCCTCCCCAGTCACCATCCTTTACCCCTGCACTGAGCACCACTGGGGCTCAGAAACACTTGACATGGGAAGATTATGACCCACCCCCAACAAGAGGTAATAACTGAGTATCAGTATGCCTACAATTGTATGCATAAAGCTCTTTGCCTTGCTTCTGCCTGCGTTTCCCTCTGCCTCTGCCTGCCATTCTGTCTGCCTGTGCTCGCTCGCTCTCCCTCTCTCTCTCTGATAAATAAATAAAATCTTTAAAAAAAAAAAAAAAGAATTTATCAGGCTTTAGTGCAGAGAAGAGAGATTTTCCCCAGGTTTGGCAGGCCCTGGAATGCTGATTTTAATTGAGTTGAGTCCCTTAAGTTCATCAAAACTTGAGTTTCTTATCAAAAAACATGATGATAATAAATTCTATCTTGACTATTTCAAGGGTCATTGTGAAGATTAAATTTAGGAGACAACTCACCGTCATGATTAAGAGATCAGGTTCAAGAACCAGACTGACTGGGTTCAAACCCCATCTCTGTCACCTACTACATAGATGACCTTCTTTGAAACATGGAAAAGCAAAGATCCTATGTCAGAAGTTTCTGGGGAAGATTATGTTGGTTAATAGATGTAAAGCATTTGGAATGGTGTTTGCCATAGAGTTAGTGCTTATGGAGGTGGTAGTTATTACCATGGGAAAGCACTGGAAAAGCCAGCGCTGTCGCCCAAAGACACTGGTGTGCTGTGGAATGAGCCTTGTCCATAAGCTTTCTGTTAATTTTCTAAAGACAAGGGCCTGGAAATTTACTTTCATGGCACTTCAAAATATCCCCTGCCCAAGTCACTAAGTCAGAACTATGGCCATTCCCAGCTTAGCATCACCCCACAGCATCAGAAAGGGCTGCCACTTCCTGGAGATGGTGGTGACTGGCACCAGGTGTTCTAGTGGAACGGCATTTTCCAGCATATGAAGCATCGGATGAGCATTAACACTTCAACAGTCACGACCAACTCACAGATCATCATTCTCTACTACCCCCTCTTAAGGGGGACATAAAAAATATCAAGCTCCTAAAAAATCACGTGCTGATGGTTAAAAAAAAAAAAATCTCACTATTTCTGAAAAATCACTATAAGATTCACTCCCAAGCTCTAGTTGAATCTGTTCCTGGAACTCAGTGTCTAATTAATCCATAAATTGTGACCTGCATCAACAAGTCAATGACTTACACTTCAAAACCCATGAACAGACACAAGCCATGTGCACGCAGTAGTGTGGTAGGGGGAGATATTGGTTAGCAACAGTGACCTGTGCTCAGGGGACCACATACGATCATTATACCTGCAGGTCACTTCAATTTTACCATGTAGCACATCACCTACAGCACACACACACTGGAGCTCTATAAACATGAGTTGGATTTTGATGTTACACTATAAATGAAACTGAAGGTCCCATTAGTTCCAGGATTTGCCCCAAATTATAACAGGGCTCCTAAATGACACATACAGAACTCATATATTTGCATCTCTCAGTCTAAAGCTTGTGTTTGTAATGCTGTCATGTAAGTGTATAAACTTCAGAGGCAACACCGACCTGGGATTTGTTCAGGTTAGAAGGTCACCTCCATCCCTACCTAAAAGACCTCGCCACGATTCATGCAGTTATAGCAAAAATACATATTTACGCTTTGATCAAAATTTGGCAGTATCCCAGAAAGTTGGAAATTGGCCAGTAGCAAGCCAGCTGAGGACCTCGGTCTCAATAGGGAGATTTGTCTGAAAGGGAGAAGGTGAGTGGGTTCCAGGAAGAATAAATGCAGTAAGATGTAAGCTTGTAAGGGCTCCTCCTCCTAGCTGTCTCAAAATCCTCCCTTAACCCACGGCTTCCTCTAGATGCTACAGAGTTTCTTTTCCTTCCTTCAATTCCAGGCTGTTATGCTGACTCTTCACTCTGCCTCCTCCCACTCACTGAGATCTGCTTTCCCAGCACCATTTAGGAGACTGTCCTCTCTATACAAGAGTTGTGCCCTTAATTTATGAACACCATTAGTGCAACAGAATATAACCACTTTCCTTCTCTTTTGCTGTTTCAATCAAATCATTAATTCATATTCATTATAAGATGACTGGGAAAAATAGATAAGAAAAATTAAAGTGATGAAGTTTCTAAATCATCCAGAATTCCACAACGAAGAGATAACTACTGTTAACATTTTTGTGTATATTCTTCCAGATACTTCTCAGCACACCAACACATACATCCATATATATTTTTATAAAACAATATAATAACTATTTAGAACCTGTTTGGTTTTTTTACTCAACAGGATATGTACAAGTTTTCAGGCTAACAGATAATGTCATCTGTTATGTGTCATCATGCACAAACTTATATAATATTCTCCATTGCTAAATGTTTACATTGGGGACGCCTGGGTGGCTCAGTCAATTAAGCCACAGCCTTCGGCTCAGGTCATGATCCCAGAGTCCTGGAATCGAGTCCCACATCAGGCTTCTTGCTCATTGGGGAACCTGCTTCCCCTCCCTCTCTCTCTGCTTGCCTCTCTGCCTGCTTGTGCTCTCTGTCTCTCTGACAAATAAATAAATAAAATTTTAAAAAATAAAATAAAAAATAAATGTTTACATGGTTCCTAAATTTTTTATATATCAGCAACACTTTATATAAGCATTGTTGAAAGCACATCTTTGGGCAACTGCTTTATTATTTCTTTGGGATAAATGCTGATGAATATCTGATGATCGCATTTATTGCTGAGCCTTTTAATGGCTTGATTTTGGGGATAAACTTTTATTTTTAGAATAAATTTCAAAGCATTAGCTGAGTCCATTCTTGGTCGTATCTGCCTCCCACACCTTCCTTTTTCCACATAAACCATTGGAACTTTTTGTTGCTTTTTGCCCCTCTGTACCATTCTTCCACTTCATTTATCCTTTCTTTCTTCTTTTGCCAGCTTCAAAATTTAGTTTCAATATCACCTTCTTCTAGAAGTCTTCCATCATCCCAATCTTTCACCAGTACAATTAAAATTATACTACTACCACTAATGACAATAATTATTATAATCACATTCACGGAGCACTTTCTGCCAGGCAATATTCTTAAGCATATTACATAGATATGTCATCTCTTCCTTTCAACTAATCTATGAGGCAGCTACTAATATCTCAGTTTCACAGATAAATAAATGGAGACTTCAATGCTTAAATCTGTTATAATTTCTGAATCTATGAGTACTTACACAAAATTTTAAATGAAATAAATATATGTGTATGCGTGAAGTACAACTAAAGGTACAAGTTCCATTATCTGTTCCGATGAATAAATTATTTTTCAAAAAACACTTAAAACTGATGCCATTACCCAGAGGAAGGAACTGTAAGATGTGATTAAAGAGAACTCTGCAATTTTTTTTTTTTTTTAAGATTTCAGTTACTTATTTGACAGAGAGAGAATAAGAGCAGGAATACAAGCAGGGGAGTGGGAGAGGGAGAAGCAGGGGAGTGGGAGAGGGAGAAACAGGTTTCCCACAGGCAGAAAGCCCGATGTGGGGTTCAATCCCAGGACCCTGGGATCAAAACCTGAGCTGAAGGCAGAGGCTTAACCACTGAGCCACCCAGGCACCCCAAAAACTCTGCAATTTAAGGGGAAGTTATTTAGATTAAAAAAAATTAGAAACAAAGGTGAATTATGAGTATTCTAGGTTAAAACCCAAGCCCCAGAATCTGGTAAGCATTTCAATTGTCTTTGCACATCAATAAGAATTGGGGAAAATCCAACCTCCATGCACCATGCACCATTTTCGTTTAAGTACCATGCCATTTCGGCAGGTAGTTAGCATCCTATAATAAAAATCAGTGTTATTACTTTATTTTATCCAGCTAGTCAAAAGGAAAATTGGAATCCTTACTCATAAGAAAACAAAACCAAAACCAACACCAAATTATAGTTGTTAAGCATTTATATAAGCACATTACATTTCTAAAGCATTCGGCAAGTAATTAGTGGAACCTAGAATTAGATTTGTTTTTATTGTCAGAATGTGGACGATAACAGACTACTGAATAAGCTATTCAACTATTAAACCTTGACCAAAAAAGAAAAATTATTGTTAATTGTTTCAACTGCAATAAAATTAAAACAACTTTTTTCTTTCCAATCAGCTAACAAGGCCTGCATGACTTTCACTACTTCACTTAGTTCCCAACAAAGGTAAAATAATAAACACTCAGTGAAGAGGTTAGCCCGGTTTCCTGGGTGGGGCAGGGTCCCCCGGAGTTGTGGGGCATTGTGCCAGGTGATGGGAGAAGACAAGATGGGCACAGTCAACCTCCCCAGAGCAGCGATTTTTCTAATGATGTGAGGAGAGGAACATTACCTTTTTCTAAAACAAGCACAGTTACACTAAGAATCAAACAATATTCCATGATGTTTTGAAATAAAAAACTGTTATCTACTGATATGCCTTCTTCCTTCCTTTTTATTTTTGAATTTCACACCATTTTCATGTGTTACTTCTTAGAAAAATGAACACAGCAAAATGATTTAGAAAAACCGAAGTAACTGTTTGGGGCATCTCTGAATTTGTGGAGAATTCCTATTTGTTACACATGTACACAGTTACAAAGATTATCTTTGTCCAAATATGTGTATTAATCTCTTTCTCTTTCCCTCTCTCTATCTTTCAACACTTGTAATACTTCCAAAAAGTTTCCAAAGGGAGGGGTGCCTGGGTGGTTCAGTCTGTTGAGCAGCTGGCTCTTCATTTCCTCTCAGGTCATGCTCTCAATCCTGGGATGAGCCTCGAGATGGGCTCTGCACTCTGAAGGGAGTCTGCTTGAGGATTCTCTCTCTCCCTCTACCTCTGCCCCTTCTCCTCACTCCTCACTCTCTCTGAAATTTAAAAAAAAAAAAAAAAGTTTCCACAAGAAACCTTAATAGCCAAAATAAATAAAGACTTGTCTACTCTCTCTCCTACTCCTCCACTCCAAACTCATGACCCAGATGGGGCTGGAGACATTAAAATTTTTTTAGGCTTTGGTGTGTTTTTTAAAATTAATTTAACTTAAATTTTAATTACAATTTTATTTATAAATTTTATTAAAATAAAAATTTGTTTAGCTTTTTCTTCACAATTTTAATTCATTTAAATTCATTTGAATTAAATCCACTATCCATTCAAGTGAATGGATAGTAATTCAAAATTCAAAAGGAACAAAAATGTCCCCTTCCAACTCAGTCCTGAATTACAGTTTCCCTCCCTGAAGGCAACAACCAGTGTTACTGAGCTCCTGGGCACCCTGCCAGAGGCCTCCTTAAATCTGACCCTACCTCCATCACACCAGGCTGGAGAGAATTTTAATCTTAGTCCTGTTAAAGGATAAATTTTTTAAAAGGTACAGTCATGACTTTCATACAAATATAAAATGAACGTGTATTGAAAATTTTATATGAGTCATTAAATAATGAGAGAACCAGGAAGGTGTTAGAGTTGTTCAAGGAAACATACCTATGTAGGCAGGTAAGGAAAGCCAAAGTGAATTTGCAAATGCACAGAAAATGGATCTGTCTATATAGGAATAATCAAGTGCATCCCACCCAACATGACTAATTTGCATTTCTGCAGACAATAATCCTTTCCCCAGCATCAGTTTCCTGCAACTTACAAAGTTGTAAAATAGGTCAGAGACGATGGAAGATGGGGATAAGCAGGAGGGATGTGTTTAGACAGCACACTCAGTCACACTTGCCTGTTTTGGTCTTTCACAGCTTTTCCCAGCAGTCACTTAGGTGGGACCCTTCCCCCCTCAGCTACATTCTACTCACCCCTGAGATATGTGAAGGTGCCAAGATCTGTCTCATAACAGAAGATTCAGGAAACTCCTCCAGCCTTTAGTCCACACCCAGTCACACACGGTGTTCAATGTCCCTGTCATGGTTCTATGAGGGGAGGGGGCCCTCCTTGCTTCCCTGATGCTTCATCTTGGGTTCTCCAGAAGCAGGCTCTGAGGTAAGGGCTTCAGGGCAGGTAGTTTATTTAGGAGGTGCAGGTACCACTGATACAGGAGGGAGGAAGTGAGGCAAGGAAGGAAAGACAAGAATTAAATGATTGGACAACTGCAGATTAATCCTGTGGGGAGATTAAGGAAAACACAACAAAATACACTCTTCGAAGTTATCCTAGGTGATGAGGGAGCAGAGGCATTTATACTTTAGCTCACTGGACTCATTGGAAGAGGGCTTCTCCTGGAGGTATTAATTCCCTGGCACTTTTGGCCTCCTCTGATGGGGAGCAGAGCAGATTTCCAAGACTTTATAGAGGAACACCTACGGCAAAGAGATATGCATACAGGAGTTGGAGGTCCACAGGCACACACCGAAGGGACAGGGTCTAGAGATGTGAGCAGAGCACAAGGAGCGTCTGCTTCACATGCCAGGTTTGGATGTGAAATCTTTGGCTGGACCTGGAATCTCTGGAACCTAAAGCCTAAACTTTGTTGCCGCTCATGGTCTCCTTCCTCTGGGGTCCTGTCTCCTCCAAGGACTGTGAAGTCATGGGTCCTTACTGTGTACAAAACCACCAATCCTGTCCCTTTCTAGTCCTGGGTCTACTTCTTTCCTGTTAGACATTTGGCCTCCCTGCTCCCAAAGGCACTCACTTCTCTCCCTAACTCCTGGTGAGATCAAGGAAAACCCAACCCAAAATAACATGCTTCCTTCAATCAGTGTCAAAGCACATTTCCCAGGAAGCAAGAGAAATCGAAGTCTCAATTACCTTCTTGAAACAGAAAAAACAAGGAGAATAAAACATAAGCTCATGTCTCAAACTGTATCCTGCCATGTAGGTGCTCTGCTCCAAGCGGTTCCAGAGAGAAGAAATAGTAAAGTGGGGCATCGTCTTCCAACATCCTGTGGTCTAATGGTTTCTGCTAAAGAGTACTCTTCCTACTTGCTTCCAGAATGCCTCCAAGAATAGCAGAATGAGAATTCAGCTAAGCTGAGAGCTGCTCTAGTCTCAGTGGTAACCCACTCCCAAGTGTTTGGAGGGTAGGTTATTGCTCACGTCATCATTTCTTCCTCATTTCTAAGGACTGGGAAGTGGCAGTTATAGTTCCTGTCTTCTCTCCACATTTCACTGTCTCATTAGCTTAAAGTTATTTTACTTCTCCATAGTCTACAATGAGAAAGGAAAGAAACCAATTTTTTTAGAGCCCAGAAAACATCAACAACTTCGCCCACATAACCCCTCTTAAAACTCACCACATCATTTCCTTGTGGGAAGAATTTTAAATGAGAACATTAGGGTCCAGGGAGGCTAAGAACTTACCCTAATTTCGCAGAGCTCCAGTTGGAACCAGAGTTCAAGTCCACTCCATCTGACATTTTCCACGATACCATGATAGGAATTTCTTTATTAAATCCTAACTGACTTTCATATCTTTCAAAGCCAAAAGTTTATGTGAGGGTGAAAACAATAGCATTTCCCCTCAATTTTTTTTCAAATCCTAGAAGGGAATGTTTGAGCTCTTTTAATCAGGGTGGTGACAAATAGAAAATAAAGCTGAAGAAAATTCATTGTATCAGTTAGTGGACATCAAAGTCAATATCCCATGCTCCAGGCAACAAAGCTCTGCCAAGTAGTTCACATTTTAACTTAACAATCTTGGTAAGAACAGAGTCTCCAATTACTTTCATCAAGCAGCACAATGGTTCCTTCCTATACAATATTTCATCTTTTTCTTTTTATGCTCATGGGCAGGAATGGCTATGTGAAAAGATGGGACACCATGCTGACAGACCTACCTAATGATGAGTAGTGTGATCCTGAACAAGACATTCATTCATTCAGCACATGTTTACTGAGCACCTACTAAATACTAGGCTTTATTGGGCAGCTGGTTCTGATCTACAGAAACCAAGAAATAATGTGTGTTGTTCTAAGCCAGTTTGTGGATATTTGTTATACAGCAATAGGGAACTAATACAAAATGCAAGAGGAGGGTGCTCCAAGAGAGTCCGGAGCGAGATGACTTGAGACTAAATGGTGACAATAGGCCTCTCTGAGGAATCACACATGAGCAGAGACCTGAAGAATAAGCAGAAACCAGCCAGCAATAGTGGGGAATAGAATTACAATGACTGGCTAGGTGTTAGGACCACCAGTATTTTATGAATAATGTACTACTACCAAATGACACATAGTGGTCAAAAAATACAAGAATAAGCATTTTCTGTCCATAGATTCTACTCTTTTCACTCATCTTTTCTCAGCTGGTCCTCCCTTTCTCTGGCCAGGTCTTCCTAGGTCTTCTCATGCAGGCAAGGGGAAGAGGCTGAGTGAGTCCTCTTACTAAACATTTTGTAGATACATTTGTTTCTCTGTTGCAAATCACTGTGGCATTACTGGCTGGCTCTCTTATCATCAGATAGCAAATAATTCCACACTTAGCTCCAGCAGCCCTGCTTTTCTATTCAGTTCATGCCCACCTACCTAATTAAAATGCACCTCCCAATGGCAGGGCTTTTGACATATCCCCCTTTATGTTCCAATACCATGCAAAGTATTAAAAAGGCGTCCCATCCCCACCCCTTCCTCCCCTCACCCAACACACACGCACCAATGTCTAATGGACCAGTTCCTAAACACCCTCCAAATTCCAGCTCTGAAGTCACAGCCCCTGAAATTATCTTTCCCCTCCCCAGGTGCCAGAATTAATACTCTTTCTTCTGTGTACCTTGAACCTATCATTGCACTGATTAGACTTTATTATGATTTATCCATTGGTATTTTCCCCTTAACTAGTTTTTGTATTGAGCTCTAATAGCGTTATAAAAGCCTACTGTGTGCCAGGAGCTGGAAATACATAATGAATCCAACACAGCCCCTGCCTGGAGGGGAAGCAGGATGTGAATAAGGGGTTTGAACATAATATGGTAAATGTACCATATGTGTGATGGTCCATATGTGTTTCAGGTGCTTTCAATCTGAAAGGGCAGTAGCTGAGTCCTTGGCCTCATGGAGAATCTAGAAAGACTTCCTAGGGGAGGTATCAGGGAATCTGAATGGGAAAGAATTAGAGCTATGGACTGAAGTGTGTTCCCCCCTCCGAGCCAAATTCAAATTTTGAAGCCTTAACCCTGCAAAATGACAGTATTTAGGGATGGGGATTTGGGATCATTATTATTACATGAGCTCATGAGGGTGAGGCCCTTACAGTGGGATTAGTGCCCTTATAGGAAGAGACACCAGAGAGCTTGCTTGCTTCCTCTCCCCACCATAAGAGGATTCCATGAGAAGGAGACTGTCTGAAAACCAGAGAAGAGTCTTTACCAGAAACCAACTATGCCAGCACACCAATCATGGACTAGACTCTAGAGACTTTTCAGAGAGAAAAAGTTCTATAGTTTAAGCCACTCAGTCTATGGCATTTTTGTTATAGCAGCCTGAGCAGACTAAGAAAGACAGACAAAGGATAAGCCTAGTCATTTGTCAGAGGCACCAGCTTTAAGAAAGGCAGGGAGACACGAATCAACACAGAGTATGAGGGAAGCTATTAGAACTGAAAGTGACATATGTACAAAATTGAAATAAGCAAGAAGGTATGGCCCAGGTGGTGATGAAGTAAATGCCCGACTGACAGGAACCCCCTTTCTGTGAGAAGTGGCCTTTACCCACAACATTAGGCTCCCACAACCATGTTTCTATCACATGACCCTCTTGGGCATAGTTGATTGGATTATGGTGCCCATGTGACCAAAGCTGGGCCAATTAGATCCTCCTGGTAAATCTGGAATTGGTGTAATACACCAGTAAGTCTGTACTGTTCTCTTGAATAAAGATGTGAATGTAAAAGCTATGTGGTGGACCCTGCATGGGCAGAAGCATAAAAGAGTTGCTCTCAGGATGAAAAGAAGAATGCAAATTGGCCCACAAAGAATCAACTGGAGAAAAAAAAGAGATGTCTCGAGTCCAAGGAAGTTCCTTTCCAATTCTTGAAATACTCCAGAAATCTGAATCCTTCTGATAAATTCCCTTTTTTCCTTATTTGTTCAAGATGTTTTGCCTTGGTTTCTGCCCCTTGGGACCAAAAATGTTGGTGTGTCCCAAGTCTTTGTTCATGGCCCTTCTTCCCTTATTCATTGTCTCTTTCTCCTTAAATGATCATCACCTAATCCCCAGATAAAAATACTATTTCTGTTCTCCCAAGCCCCATATTTGCCTTCTTCTCTTATATATCCAACCACTTACTTCACATCTTCATTTGAATTTGTTAAAGACACCTCAAACACATCATGTCCACCAGAATTTGTCAATTCCTCCTTGTCTCTTAAACCTTTTTACTCCTTGGTCTTTTCCCTCTCTACAAATGACACCAGTATCTACCATTTCTCAAGCCACATGCTTGGAATTATCCTTGTTTTTCTTTTCCTTCATTCCCTTCATCCATTACATCAACAAGTCCTGTCAACTCCATTTACAAAAGATAATCTATACATGCCTCTCCACCTCCACCACCCTACATCCAAGCCATCAAAAATAAATCTCTTACTGTTCTACCTAGGTCATCTCTCCCTGCTGCCATGCTTCCTGGCCTCTCCCTTGCCCCTAGTCCAACCACTATATACTGCAACTTTTATCCTCAGAGCTGCCAGAATAATCCTTTCAGAACACAGTGTAGGTTATGCCATTCAGCCACTTAAACCTTCCAATGGTTTCCCATTGCATTTAGGAAAAAAAGTATCTTAGTCTGTAAGTCCTTACATGATCTGGCCCCTATCTACCTGTCTGACTTTTCTCACATTACTCTCCTCCTTGGTTACCACACTTCAGAAACTGGTTTCGGTTGATTTCCTTTTTTTTTTTTTTTTTTTACCTTTGAACATATCTAGGTATTTTCCACTTCAGGCTTTTTATGTCTAAAAGTCCAACGACATCCTCTGTCTCCTCCTCATCATCATTCAGTGGTTGGTTAATTGACACCTTCCCAGAAAGGATGTCATGGTCACATTTGTAAAACTGGACTGATATTAACTATCTCGCATACTGCTCTATTTCTCTGAAGCACTTACAGCAATCTGAAAAAACTCTAGTGTATTTGCTGTTTGTCTACTTATTACTTGAATTCTTCCACGAGAAAAGTAAACACTTATGTCCATCTTGTTCACTCTAGTGTAGCGTCAAGCCCAATCTCTGGCATATGTGAACGTACAATAAATATCTGTTGAGTAAATAGATAAAACCAAGGACAACACTGAAGAGTTATAAAATGACCTGAAACATCTTACATATTTTGTCTACATCATTAACAGTGTGGAGGATGGATTTAAAATAGGGAGTGTTTTATTTACCTTTGAATGCCTAATGTCTAGGATGGGACAGTTTGGTCTACTATTATTTAATAATAACATCCCCAAGAAACATTATTTTATCAAAAATCTCATTAAAACACTTCTGTTTTAGTGTATTTGGTTAGGAGATGGAGAGTTAGAGATACATAGAAAAAAATGTATTTTTCCTATATGGACTTCCTTAATAAAATCGTAATTTTAGTTGTATATGCATTTTGTTAAGGCAAAAATAACCAATTTTTCAAAATGAACAAAAATCTAAACATTATCCACATTCAGCAGATATTTGTAGAAATTCTGACAATAACCCTTGAATTCTAGAGCTTGAATTGGAAGGAGATTTAAAGATGACCTAGTTCAGTCATCTCAAAAGACAGATGCGGGAACAAGCCTAGAGGAAGGGAGTGTTAAAGATCAGAAACTAAGCTCAACCCAAACTTCTGACCCTCCTTCCTGGGCACCGTCCATTCTCCTTCCATGAGTTGGGATGGTGATGCTAAGGGCAGAGTTAGCAACATTGTGACACAATGTAACTCGTGTCATAGTTGACAAAAAGTCATTGGGCTATTTGAATCTAAAAAGTGAGATTCTCAAGAAGTCCCTGGATCAGTCAGTTAAGTGTCTGACTTCAGCTCGGGTCATGATCTTGGGGTCCTGGAATCAAGCCCCACGTCAGCTCCCTCCTCAGTGAGGAGTCTGTTTATCCCTCTCCCTTTCCTTACGTCCCTCACCCCACTCGTGCTCTCTCTTTCAAATAAATAAATTAAATATTTAAAAAATAAAAATAAAAAACAGAAATGAGGCTCTGACTTTTATAATAGCTCTCTCTCAAATAAATAAATAAAATCTTTAAAAAAATAAAAAGTGAGGCCCTGACCTTTATGATTTGGTTATTAAAAGAAGACTTTTCTTAATCTTTATAGAAGAGGGTATTTCCCAGAAAGAAAAGGGAAGCCAAGTCTTGCTTCCCATTGGCAGAGCCCAGTTTGAGCTCTTCTATCATCCATGACCAGATGTGCATTTAGAGAAACCATCTGTTCCATTCGGGATGCAAAATAAACCACATAAAAAGGAACTCTCACCCCAAATTCTTCTCTAAATGGGAAAAGGAATAATCAGGTGAACCATAAAGCAGAACTTGAAGACATAGATAGGTAATTAGATAGATAACGCAACAGAAACTGCAACAGACATAGGTGTTTGATAAAGTTGGCAGATGAAACAGGTGGTAAGATTGGGATTCCATGTGTTTCAATTAAAAAATCCTCAGTAACTGAGGCTTTGGGGAAAGTTTTGCAGTTTAGAAGCTTTTGCCCACAGTCAAGTTCACTCCATAGACACCTACTTCAGTATAATTTTTTTTTTTGCCTTTTGACTTTACATTTCTAGCTCCATCTTACTTTCTATTATTGCTTAAAGTTTGTAGCCTTTATTGAAATAAAAATTCATCTTATTTTTAGCTACATTTATTCACAGAATAAACACCCGAGAAGCTATCTTTGCTATATCTTGGAAATCTGCTTCTGGAAAATTTTCAGTGTACCAGCACCCTGCTTAGAGCTTTAAAATGGATTCCCCTATTTCAATCTTGTTTTTATGCTGATTGACTGGAGTGTGGTTTGAATAACTGATTACTTACCACATGGAAAGTTCTTTTGATACCTGATGAAATTGATCTAGCCATAAATCCAAATCCAAGAATGTCAGCCAAATTTAGCTTTCTGCTTAAAACCCTATGTCCCACAAACATATCTTGTGTTATCAGCAACCCTGAATCAGGAAGGCTTGCAATATTAGAACCATTTTACTGGAGAACGACAAGAATTCTATGCTACCGTATCAGTTGTGTATAAACAAGCATCTACGCTTTCTTTCAATAAGCATTTACAGGCATCCGTTATGTGCTGGACCTTGGGCTAATGCTGAGGATATCAAAATGATTCACTGTCACTATCATAGTTCCTGTCTTCAGAACTCATCAACAAGTACAAGGGCTGGTCTCATAGCTAGACCTAAGGTGATGTTGCCCATAATTCCCACTTTCTGATATTCGCGACCTTGTATATAATCTCCTGCCGGAGTGCTGGCAAGACCTGTCACGGGCATCTAATCAATACAATAGGCAAAGGTGATAGGGTATCACTGCCTATGATTAGGTTACTTTGTATGACTCCTTCTTGGGCACCTGGGTGGCTCAATGGGTTAATCCTCTGCCTTCGGCTCAGGTCATGGTCTCAGGATCCTGGGATCAAGCCCCACATTGGGCTCTCTGCTCGGCAGGAAGCCTGCTCCGCCCCCATCTCTGCCTGCTTGTGATCTCTGTCAAATAAATAAAATCTTTAAAAAAAAAAAAAGGCTCCTTCTTGCCAATTTGCTGAAATACAGAGCCATGTTCAGGAAGTCCACATAGCAAGGACCTACAATTGATGGTCAGCAAAAAGCGGGGGACCCCAGTCATACAGTCACACAAATGACCTCTGCCAACAACCTAAATGACCTCAGAAGTGAGCAAGCCCCACATGAAAATCACAGCCTGGCCAGCATATTGATTATGGCCTTTTAAGACTTTTGAGCATAGGACCCTGCTAAGTCGTGCCGGACCTCTGGAGCCGCAGACACTGAAATAAGAAATGTGTGTTGTTTTCAGCTGCTAAGTTTGTAATGATTTGTGACACAGCATGAGAAAATGAGCACAGCCAACTAGAGCCTGCAGGCCAAATCTGTTCTGCTGTCTGTTTTGTATGCCCTACAAGCAGAGAATGATTTTTACATTTTTAAGTGGTTTTTAAAATTGAAAGAAGGCTATTTTGTGACGTATGAACATTACATGAAATTCAAATGTCATTGTCCATAAATAAAGTTTTATTGGAAAACATCCACACCCATTCATTTATGTATTCTCTAGGGCGTACGTATTACCATGGCACAGTTGAGTAGATCAGATAAAACAAAAGGCCATAAAATATTTACTATCTGTCCCTTTTCAGAAAAAAAAAAAAATGTGCTGGACCTTGATCTAATGAAAGGGGTAGCTATTTAAACAGACAGATTACAAACCCACTGGGAAAAAACTAAGAAAAGACATGGAATCTGGGTCCTAATGTTGAGTAAGAGTTTTCCAGATGGGAAGTGGAGGAAGGATATCACAGAGGAGGGATCATATGAGGAAAAATCATGGAGATATGAAAGGGTTCAGTGGTTGGGAAATGATGAGAAAACCTCAAAATCTTGGAGTTCTGCCCACCATTCTATAACCCCATGGATTTCTGAAGCCCCGATTGAGTGCCATCAGATCCGACATCAAGCTTTGAGGAAATTATTGCACATAATAAGATCCGCCACTTAATCCATATCTCTAAACTGTTATTGTAGTTTGCCTAGGGCTCTTGGCCAAATCATGTCACACATGCTCCTGCCCAAATAAGTTTGGTGGTACAGCAGCATCTCTGCTTCCAAATGCCATAAAATCCACAAATTATTACTTTCCACATTGGAAAGCATGAATGTTGCACTGCCGTTGGTGTTCTTCTCTGTGGTTGAGTTCCTACAGATCCCAGGCTGTGACTGAGTTACTTGAACGATTGTTTCCCTCCTATTCTCGCGTGCTCCACTTCTACCTGCTCCGAGGCTTGTGTCAGTTCATTTGGATGTGCCGCTGAAGTTTGAAAAAAGCCACAAAGGCAGAGTTGCCGTCGGGGGAAGATCAGTTAGCTGGCTCCAAGAGACCTCACAGTGTGAGCGTGTCGGGGTCTGGCCTTCAGCTTCTCAGTGCGAAGCTCCTCGTTAGTGCTCCGTTCCCGCCTGATCAATATCGTCATTATTATTGCCACCATGACACTCTCAGGTTTTAGCAAGGGGTATAGTACTATGTGCCTCCAAACCACTGTAGGTTCTGGGACCGTGCATAACAATTTCTCTGTCTCCTTCGTGTTCTTGGGCTGTGTGGGCACCTCGCCCTTCCACTGACTGCCTTCCAGTAGCATTTACACTGCCCATTTCCAAATTGCTGAGAACTTGAAGAGACAACATAGATCTTGGAATTGTGTGTAAAACACCAATTTATAGACAAAGAGTGATGGCCTAAATTGTTCTTCTATCATTTAAATTACTGAATTTACTATATTTCATTGGTGTTCTTTTTTGGCTGCTCAGAAATCTGGCCATCAACCGTTTTCCAAGTAGCTAAGCTCAATGCACATTAGAAATTACCATTCTGCTCTTGAAACCCTTGGGGACAATAGACGATACATGCCAAGGAAAAATAAAACTCTATCATGCAAATTACTTCTATTCACCCAGTACATATCTGTTCACAGATCTCTCTACCTACATTACATATTGGCAGAATTTCTAATCCATGTCCTTTAACTTAGACCTAAGTTTGAGGAATTCAGCAAACTGATGAAACCAATCAGTAGCCCCATCCTGCTAGACTTTGTGATGTTTTCAGAAGCTCAACTGATACTTGCATGCAGCAGCAAACCACAGGACAGAATTGTGGCTATCTAGTTGCCAGAATGTCCTCAGATGGCAACTCTCCCCCTTCTCACCCCTTCTTCCCCCGGGCTCAACACTGTTAAACTGCCCTGGTTCAGGAGACAGGAACTAACAAGAGCTCACTAATTAGCTTAAAAATATGGAAGGTAGGACAGAAAAGGGGCAGAGAATTCTGTTCCTACAAATATAGAAATAGTGGCCAACTGTCCTGATGAGCCTGGAACTGGGGAGGTTCCCAAGATGTGGGAATTTTAATGCTAAATTGGGGACAGATTCAGGCAAACTGGGATAAGTTGACTCCATATATTATATCAACTCTGGTTATAATTTTTCAGAATGTATAACTGAACTAAAAAGGAAAAAAGAAGATTATTGTCTAGCAAGAGTAGAAAAGAGAAAAGCACATTAAGAGGCTCCTGGTGATTCCACTAATTGGAAGAGTTTGTCAGTGATACTAGTCACCGCTGTCAGTTTCTGCTGAACCATGACATCTCTTCCCCTAATTCTCCTACCCCTCAGAATATTACCCCCAGTCTCTTTTAAGGGTTCTTCTCCTTCTATCTGTCCCTTTATTGTTTATATTTCTGATATTCTAGAAATCAGCAGCAGGTCTAAAATATTAGACATAATTTTTATTCTACACACTCCCCCTAGATGAGCTAATATGCTCTTCTGGGTTTCTTCCACTATGCTAAGCTGGTGACACCGAAATCATGTTTCCTAAGATTCAGATCTGTATACCCAGTGCCTCTGGATGACCTGGATGACCTGGTCTGGTCATGGATGATCTGGATGATCCCTGGGTAGCTCAAACCCACTTGTTTAAATAGACGTCATTGCTTTTGGCCAATATCTTGCTTTTGAGTTGACCTCGGGTAATGGCTGCACCAGACAAGGCAGAAACTGGACCAATACCTCTCCTTCCCACTCATAACCATTCACTAAATCCTCAAACTCTTCTCTTCTCTCCCACTGCAAAGGATCTAGTCCAGTCACTCCAGTTCTCTCTGTGCTACTGTGAGAATCTAACCTATTGCTTCAAGCCTTAGCATCTTCAAATTTACCCTCCACAGAACTTGTCTAACACAGAATGTGCCATTCCCTCACTTAAGGCCTTGCAATAACCTATCTGCCCTTCTAAAAGAAGGATTTCTCAATCCCATTGATATTGATATTGATATTTGGAGTCAGAGAATTCTTTGCTGTGGCCAGCTGTCCTCACACTGTAGGATGTTCAGCTACATCCCTGTGCTACCAGATGCCATTAGCACCCCCTGAGTTAAGAATCAAAATTGTCTCCAGACATCGCCAAATTTGTCAGATCTCCAGAAATCATCTCCTAGAAGGGTACAAAAATCACCTCCACCTAAGAAGCAGTAGCCTAATAACAACGCCAAAAGTCCCTAATGCAACAAGAATGGCGCTTCATCTGCGTGTTCCTGGCTACTAGCCACTCTTCTCCCTGCCTGTGGTGTACTTGAGGCTTATGAAAATCTTTATAATTATACATAATATACAGCAGCATAATTATATTGCATATGTCCGTGTTTCCCATGAATCATAAGCTCCTCGAGAGTAGAGGATCATCACTTATTCTACTGTATATTTCAAGTGCATAACAGGTGTAATACATGGTAATCAGTAGGCATTTTGTGTTTGCTGGATAAATGAACAAATGAATTAAAGAGGACTTAGAAACAAAAATGACTTTGGCTTTTGTGTCTATTGTCCCATCTCTGATGGAGTACAGCCACATATTCTCCTCTTCGAATCTCGAACACTTAATCAAGTGTATGCTTGTGTTATTCTTCATTTTATGATGTGCACCTTATTTTCCTAGTTAGAATGTAACGGGTTTCAAAACAAAGATCTTGAAGGAACCCCTGGGTGGCTCAGTCAGTGAAGCACCTGATTCTTGATTTCAGCTCAGGTCATAATCTCAGGGTCATGAGATCAAGTTTCATGTGGGGCTCCACGCCCAACATGGAGTCCACTTGAGATTCTCTCTCTCCTCCTGCTGCCAATCCCCACTCCCAACTCAGACACACTCTCTCTCTGTCTCAAAAAAAAAAAAGCTTTAACTCGCATATCCCCTAAGACAATGCTTGGCTTATAATGTAGCTTAGCAAGATTTCAAGAAACACATAAACTCTATACAAACTTCACCTATGGAACACAAGCCTGGGTAGGATGATGATCAAAAGCACCAATTCCAGAGTCCAACAATCCAAATTCCAATTCAGGTTTTTTCCACTTCTTGCTAGCTCTCTAACTTAGGACCATTCATTTAACATATCTAAGTTTGTGTTTCATCCTGGGGCTAAATGAAGATAGTAATAGTGCTTCTTTCATTCATAAAATATATTTATATATTTTTTCTGTTTTATGCCAGGCACTGGAGGTACAGTTGAAATCAAACCAAAACTGATTCTCTGATTGGGGCCTATATTTTAACAGATAGAGACTGACAATAAGTATGCAACAGATAAAGAATATAATTCTGGATAATGGTAAGTCCTGCAAAAAATATATATTCTAGGGCATTGGGATATTGTGATGGGTAGGTGGATAATCTTAGATTAAATTATCAATAAAAGCTTTATTGAGGACATTAAATTTAATCTCCTAAATTACAGAAAATTGTTGTGAAGATAAAATGAAATAAATGCATGTAAATTGATGAGTAGTGAATATTCATAAATATTCCAAATGGACTCTGAAGATTTGCTGTTGCTATTACAGGGAATACCCACTAGAGGGAACTACCATGCCTTGCTCTTGCTGTGTGCCAGGCACAGGGCTCATCTTTTTCCATGTAATTTTCATTTATTCTGCCAACAGAAACCACCTTGAAGAATAGATCTTATTGGCTCCATTTTCCAAGACTGGGGCTCAGAGAGCAACTGGCCCTGGGGTCGCGCACCTGGTAAGTGGTGGAGCCATGCAGGTCTGTCGAACATCAAAAATGTGCTTTTTCAGTTATCCCATGCTGACTCTTTCTCCATACTGACTCCCCTCAAAGACAAAGAGAGAAGAGTACAGCAGCGGAAGATCAATAAGTAGGAGGGGGAAGGAGAAAGATCTCTATGAAGTTCGTGGTTCAGAATCTGGAGCCAAAAGCACTGGCAAGCCATGGAATGAGCTAGCTTCTCACATCAAGGGAAAATTCTTCAGAACTGTTTTCAGAGCCGGTTCTGCGTTCCGCCCAATTTGGGGGCTTCAGGCTTCGAGATCCCATGAAATCAAAGCTCAAAGCCACACTTCAGAGCTCTGAAACAGAACTGACAGAATCCCTTCCTCAAGGCCCCCTCAGGGCAGAAGTAGGTGAAAACTTCGCTCTGTCAACCCAACAGAAGATTTTATTTTCCGTAAACAGCGTCCTGGGTTTATTCTCCCTGTCATAGAAAAGCTGTGCCCAGAGAAACAGGGGAAGGGTCCTACAAGCTTCTCTGTCAGGAATCTGGAATGCAGCGATGCACCTAGACTTCAGTCAATGTCGTATCTTACAGTGTCCGTAGGACAGTGTGGGTCAAGAAATTTTGACTGAAAATGGGAGGAAAATGGAATGTGAATTCTGCTCTGAAGATAAATGAACAAACTATGTAGTGAGCACAGCAGTCCACACTAACTTTGGAGACAAGAAAAGCGGGCAGAAACACTCCCAAATGGTTCATTCAGTGCCCCCACCAAACATTCATTAATGTTGTGCCAGGCTAAGTAGGAAGGCACGTGCTGCATTACTGTTCATACCTTTAATTTTTTTTTAACTTTGTTTGCATTTTGGCCAAGAGTAGGCATAATTACACAACATCAATTGTAAAAATGCACTCAGCATTTTTCACATTGAGATGGACAGTGGAGGGCTTGTGAAGTGTGTACCTGCTATCCAAGGAGGAGTGGGGGTGGGATGCATGATTTCCGTTTGCCGGTTCCCCCAGTGTAACTATTTCCAGTTGGAGCTGGGAAGAAGTGCCACAAGACACTGTGAGCCATCTCCAACATTCGCCAAAAAGAAGTAGTTTCCTGGTGAAGATTTTCTCGTTACAGCTTGTGAAGAAGTAAAACTGAGTCCACAAAATCCAAAATGAGAAGGCAGCAAGGCATAATAAACTTAGGATCCCTGAGGTCTAGACTTGGCTCTGCTCTCATGTCCTGTGTGATCTGGCATTCGTCACTGTGCCACTCTGAGCCCAAGTGTCTCAGGTCTATAAGGCAGGATTTAGACTACATCAGTACTTTCCTGTCATGGCTACACATTTGAATCACTATGGATTTTCTTTTTTTAACTATGGTTGCCTGGGCTCTACCTCCCAGAGACCATGATGCTAAGGATTTGGAGAGAGCAGGAGGGGACTTCCTTTTTTGTTGTTATTGTTTGTTTTCCAAAGCCATACCTCTGCATGTTTAGCTAAGGCTGGGGAAGCACTGGGCTCTTTGGTCTTTAAGGCCCATCCTGGGCTACATAATCATATTTCCAGCTTACTCTGGTGTGGCAGATAGAAGGTGACACCCAAAGCCCCTCATCCCCCAGTGTCCATGCCCGTGTATCATCTCCTCCTATGGAGGACAGCAGGACCTGTGACTTGCTCCTAATCAGTAGGATATGGGGGAAGTGATGCGCTGTCACTCCCAATGTTGTGCTATGTTCTGTAAGGCTCCATCCTGCTCATGGACTTGCTCTAGAGCCTCTCCACCTCCTGCTGCTCCTAAGGAAGCAAGCTGCCACATGGGAGCTGCCCACAGAGGGGCCACGTGAGAAAGAACCACGACAGACATTTTGGAGCCGAAAACGGTCTCCGACCAACACCCCCCCCCCAAAAAAAGCTGACGTTCTCAGTCCAGCAGCCACAAAGAAATGAATTCTGTCAATGATAGGAGCAAATCCAGAGGCAAATTCTTCTCTACCTAAGCATCCAGAAGAGATGCAGCCCGGCTGATACCCCCACTCTAGCTTCTGGAGACCCTAAAAGAGAGAAGGCACTGAAGCCATGCTTGGGCTCCCCATCCGGAGACACTGCTATAAGAATCATGTTGTTTTAAATGGCTAAGTTCATGGTGATTTATTAGCAGCACAGAAAATACGTGTTCTGAAACACTAGAACCTCATTTGGTTAACGGTGTTCAGGCATATGAGGACACACCAGAGTCACACCTGACTTCTCCAGCTCACGCCTCACTCGCCACCTGCAGTACTGGCAGAATTGCTCACACTCCTAAAAAATGTATTTTGGTCTTTTTTCTTTTCTTTTCTTTTCTTTTTTTTTTTTTTTTGTGGCCATAGTGTTAAATTCTATTAACTTAAATGTGCAGATAATGTGACCTCATAGTAAAATTATACACTTTGTAGTTTATAGAATTTAGTTCTTAATCTTTACCATGTCCTTGTGTAGTATTTTTTTGAGGTGTTAGTTTTCTTTTGCTGACTAACAAATTACCATGGATTTAGCGGCATAAAAACACACATATCCACAAGATCCAAGAGGTGGGAGCAACCCAAGAATCCATCAAGAGATGAATGAATAAACAAAATGTGATATATAGAGATACATACACACACACACACAAACACACACACACACACACACACGAATATTATTCAGCCTTAAAAAGGAAGGAAATTCTGTCACCTGCTACAATGAGAGTGAGCAGAAGTAAGTCAGTCACAAAATAACAAATTGCATATGATTCTATTTGTATGAAGTATCTAGATGAGTCAAATTCACCGGATGCGAAAGTAGAATAGTGATTGCCAGAGCTGGGGGGTGGGGGTCAGGGGAGAAGATGGAAGGGTGCTGTTAATGAGTAGTTTTGTTTCACAAAATAAAATCGTTCTGGAGATTGGTTGCCCAACAATGTGAGTATACTTAACACTCCTACTGAACTTAAAAATGATCAAGATGGGGGCGCCTGGGTGGCTCAGTGGGTTAAGCCTCTGCCTTTGGCTCAGGTCGTGATCCCAGGGTCCTGAGATCGAGCCCCACATCGAGCTCTCTGCTCCACGGGAGGCCTGCTTCCTCCTCCCTCTCTGCCTGCCCCGCCCCTCTGCCTGCTTGTGATCTGTCTGTCAAATAAATAAATAAAATCTTTAAAAAACAATGATCAAGATGGTAAGTTTTATGTGTATTTTACCATAAGTTAAATAATTTTTAACTAATTACTTTTAGTAATCCCAAAACACCACATTTATTATCTCTCTGTTTCCATGGGTCTGGAGTTCAGGGACAGCTCAGTGGTCTTCTGCTCAGGGTCTCACAAGGTGGCACTCGAGGTATCACAACTGAGTTTTCATCTGGAGGCTTGACTGGGGAAGAAGTCCCTTCCAGGTTTATTCAGGTTTTGACAGCATTCATTTCCTTGTGGCTTCATGACGAGGGCCCTGTTTCCTTGCAATCTGTCAGCTAAGGCTGCTCTCAGTTCCTAGAGTCTGCTTGAAGTTCCTTGCCACGGGGCCCTCGGTGTCAGTCTATTCTGGCTGCTAGAACAAACTACCATAGTCTGGGGGACTTAACCCATAAACACTTATTTCTCAAGTTCTGCTGGCTAGGAAGTCTGAGATCAAGGCACCAGCAGATAAGGTGTCTGGTGAGAACCCACTTCCTGGTCATAGATGACCAACTTCTCCTATTCTCTTGTTATGTCCTCACAGCTAGAAGGGGTGAGGGAGGTCTCTAGGGTGTCTTCTGGAATGACTTTAATCCCATTTGTGCTCCACCCTCAGGACCGTGTTGCCTCCCAAGAGCCCCACCTCCAAATACCATCTCACGGGGGATTAGATTTCACCCTATGAATGTAGCAGAACACACACATTCAGTCTCTAGAACCCTTTCCATGGGATCTCTTATCACAAAGCAGTGTATCTCTTCAAAGCTGGTAAGGGTAGTCTCTCCTCTCAGCCTCCTAAGACAGAGTCTTATTATATAATGTAACCTAATCAAGGGGGTGACATGTCACCCCCTTTGCCATATTCAATTGGCACAAAGCAATTCACAGGGTCCTCCCACATTTAAACGGTGGGATTATACAAGGTCGTGACTCATTGAGAGTCACCTTAGGTGTATCTGCCATGACACCTGACCCATGTTACTGAGAAAACTGAAAGTTTCACAAGGTTGTATGACCTACCCAAGGTCATCCATTCAGCAACCGACTGAACTGCAACCTCCAGCTACAGATTTCTGAATGCGGTTTCCAGGCTTCATTCAGTCCTCATGTTAAGGAGCTAATAGGCATTCAGTGGAACAGGATGGAGGCAGCCAATCTCCTCTCACTGGTGGCAGCCAAGACACCCAAACATTAAGAAACAGCCAGTATTATAGAGGGCACAGCTTGCATGGAGCACTGGGTTGTGCTGAAAAAATAATGAATACTGTTTTTCTGAAAATAAATAAATTGGAAAAAAAAGAAAAAAAAAAAAAAAAAAAAAAAAGAAACAGCCCAAACATTAAGAAAGGGCTCTCAAGTCTCAGCAGGAAATTGGCTCGATTATACGGCTTCTTTGTTTCTTTTCATTATCCCCTGAGTTCAATGTCAACAATCAGAATTTCAGGAGCCTGTTCTGAAGTCCAATCAACAATCTGGTTTATGAAAAGACTTGGAAAAATATGTCATATTTTATCCCCAAAGAAGAAGATTATCACTTTTAAAAAGACTGCATGTTTAGCCAATTCTTTAAAGGGAAACTCTGCACCGTGACTTTTTAAAAATCATGTCTCTTAACAGTGAGCTTCAGATTGTATCAGAGAATCTTAGAACTCAACTGGAAAGCAGTGCTAACTGCTGGCTCAGCCTCAAAGAAAGACAAGCTTCTTGCAATGCAGGTGAAGACATCTATCTACAACATAAAATTAGCAAGGGAAGATGAAAACAAATTAGTGAGGTCAGTTTAGAATTTTTTTTTTATTTACACTCAACACTCACTTTGTACCTTAAACCTTATATAACAGTTTCCATCATCCAAACCTGCCCAAGATCATCTCCTAGGATTCTTCACAGGACAAGATTTAGGTGCCTCTCATTGTTGTTCTCATAATAGTCATTGGTAGAAAAAGGAAATCTATTAATCACAACGGTAAAACTAGGAAGCCACCTATGTTGTTATTTTCCATATTTGTTCCCAACTTAATAATGACTGCAGGGTATTTTAAAGTCATGAATATCCCAGCTAACTTTAAAGATGGATATTCTTCCAAATATATGCTTCCTGATAGGACATCTGAAAAACAGATAGGCAAGAGGGGGACTGAAGACCCCTTCCTTTAGAAGGAAGGAAGGAAGGAAGGAAGAAGAGAGGGAGGGAGGGAGGAAGGAAGGAGAAAGACAGAGAGGGAAGGAGGGAGAGAGAAGGGAGGGAAGGGAGGGAGGGAGGAAGGGAGAAAAGGAGAAAGAATAAAAGAGAAAAAAGAAAAAGAAAAGATCAACTAACTCACTCCTGCGAAAAATATCACCAAGGAGAACCATGTGCCTTTGCTTTCTAAATTAAATCCTTAATTTTCAAGTTCATTCCCTCTTCCAAACTACTGAAACTTGCTTTTGTGGCTAGAAGTTCATTCTAATGAAATCAAAATCAAGAAGCAAATGGCTCTAAGATAGATACAATATAAACCTTACAGGTTCTTTAGCTACAAAAGCCAGTTTTGGGAGTAGCTCCTAGGTTGGTGATCCCATCCCATGTGTGTATCTCCGCTGTCATTATTGGAAAACAAGCTGCTTTCTTTACAGCTTCCAGCAAGTGAGGCTTCAGTGTGCCTTCACCTCCTCTTAACATCACCGCCATAGTAAGAAGGGAGAGTTCTGGTCCTCATCCTCACTCCAAGCTACCGAGGGTCACAGCTGTGATGGGTGCAGGAGCTGTTACTGGTCATAAGAAGGAGTTACAGGGTGGAGCTAAGTGGGCGGATTTTGGGGGCAAACTGCCTGGTTTTGAATCCCACTTGATTACTCTTAAGATTTCAGGAAACTTATTCAACCACTCTATTCCTCAGTTGTCCTATCCTAAAGGATGGGATGACAGTAATACTCGCTTTATGGGTAGTTGGGAACACTGGATGGCGTGATTTATCTGAAGGACTTGGCACGATGTTTGACGCTCTATAAGCATTTATTATTATGATTTTTTTTCTACCACACAAAAGAGGCTTCATGCTTGTTGACTGACCAGCTGCCAATATAGGTGGCAGTAAATTATTAAGTTAAAGAACTAAGATATTTGGGACGTCTGAGTGGCTCAGTCGATAGGGCATGCAACTCTCGATCTCGGGGCTGTGAGTTCAAGCCTGATACTGGGTGTAACGATTACTTAAAAAAAAAGAAAAAAAAAACTAAAAAAAAAAAAAAAAAAGAACTAAGATCTTCATGATGTGATCCCTACTTACATGTCCCAACTATTTCTCATCTCCCCACCCTCTTCTCGAGTCTCTGCTCCACCCTTGCTGGATCTCTTTCAGTGTTAAAAAAATCTCATGTCCTCCTGACCTTTGGCATTTGCACCCACTCTGTCTCTGCTTGGAACACTGACACCCATACTATCCACATGGCCTAGTCACCACCTCCAGGAAGCATTTCCTGACCCAAGTCTCAATGCGGTGGGCTTCTCTATGTTCCGAAGCACCTGTGGCCGATGCTCAAATCACTTTCCATTCTGTATTTGTAGTGATGTATTTGTTTGCTGTTCCCACTATCAAGAAAGTTTCTTGAAAAGAGAGGCTGTGCCATGTTCAATGGCTTCCCTCTACTTGGCAAAAGAATTGGCATATGGTAGGTGTTCGATATGCACATGCCTTTGTTGAATGAATGAATATCTGAACAAACAAAGGACCTACTGATACTTGCTATTTGTAAGGGTCACTACTATGGGCTAAACTGTAAAACCTGATTTTTAAAAAATGTACAATCCAATTAGGAAGATAAATCCTAGGTAGTTCAAAAGTTATGGAATAAATGTTCCATTATAGAATTATAGAAAGATTCAAATACATAGGTATATAATTATAAAACAATTGAAACCCTCTTGCACATTGATGTGAAGGTGGCAAGCTAACTCTCAAATAGTACTAGAAATATTACAGAGAATAAAACCTTCTACGGATGTCCAGAAATTATCATATTTCATTGATTTTAAGATACACATTTCCCGGGGCTCCTGGGTGGCTCGGTGGGTTGAGGCCTCTGCTTCAGCTCGGGTCATGATTCCAGGGTCCTGGGATCGGGCCCCGCGTCGGGCTCTCTGTGGCGGGGAGCCTGCTTCCTCCTCTCTCTGCCTGCCTCTCTGTCTGCTTGTGATCTCTGTCTGCCAAATAAATAAAATCTTAAAAAAAAAAAAAAAGATACACATTTCCTCAAATTTCAACATTTCAAATTTAAGACCCATCTTATAAATTATGGCATATCATAGGTTAAGCAGAAGCATCTTTCTTTCTTAGCAGTACCTAAAACAATGGCACATCTTACAACCCCTAGTGTTCTGGAATTGGTGAAATGAGATAAAAGAATCAAGGAAAACTCATTATTGTAGATACATTTCTTCCTTAGAGGAAATATCAGAAAATGTAAGGGCTAGATGTTTGAGGACTTTGCTAATCATTTCTGCAGCAAATATTTAAAAATAAAAAGTTGTAGGGGCTTGGGTGGCTCAGTGGTTTAAAGCTTCTGCCTTCACTCATGTCATGATCCCAGGGTCCTGGGATCAAGCCCCGCATCGGGCTCTCTGCTCAGCGGGGAGCCTGCTTCCTTCCCCCTCTCTCTCTGCCTGCCTCTCTGCCTACTTGTGATCTCTGTCTGCCAAATAAATAAATAAAATCTTTAAAAAAATAAAAAAAATAAGAAGTTGTAGAGGTCCTAAAAGGTAACCCCTATCTCTCAATGCCCAGGAGTGCCTGAGGAAGTATGAGTGTAGAGAGCCTTATCTTGGCAGCCTATAAGGTTGTAACCCACAAGATTTAGGGGTGCAGTCTGCAATAGCTTCAGCTAAACATTCGGTGTAATTCTTCACTATCATTTTTATGTTCTTCTAAATGCAGATAATCTTGTACCACTTCCACCCTGTTTTATGAATTTTATGAAAGATAAAACATAATGCAGCTATCTTACAAAGCCCTTTATAACTAACTCCTTCTTCCGCCCAGTGATCATTCATAGTGTGTGGCCGTATTTTGAAAGGCGATAAACAATTTATTAGTTCCATTAAAGACGCCTCCTTATGAAATGAGAATGTTCCTTAAAGTGACATGGTTCCAGCCAGAACCACACTTTCTGTTATGAGTGACACAGAAGTTGAAGATTTATAAAACTCATCAGTATGTTATGATGTCCTACATGGCTATTATAATTTTAATTTAGTTGATTTCTTAACTGATTTCACACTTACCAGGAACTTCACATTATATTCACACTAACTTTTTAAATAACCTCGCTGTAATACCATGTAAGAGAGGGGAAAACAGATTTTTGCCAGAGATTGCTTTTTTTAAATTCCAAAATAAGATTTTTTTCTGGTCACTTACCACATCGCTTTGCCTTTTCCTCTTTCTTTGTCTCTCTAACACACACGCGCACATACATACACACACACAGAGCAAAGCTTTCCTGTCAAAATAAAACTATCTTATTTTGATATATAAATGTATCACATAATTTGTATCTTTAATCAACAGATCTAATTTGGCTAATGCACATGGGGTGATTAGGTGTCTATGTGCTAATAACAGTGTCTGAGTGCTAATAGCTGGGAAAGGCTAAATGCCCCGAGAACAGTCTTGGATTAACTATGAGCATTTGCCTCTTGGCTTCCCTAGAAGGGTTTGGTTTCACCTTCATTTAACCTTGATATTTATAAACCAGATCTAAGATTTTGACAAATAGGGACTCAACTTAAACACAAAGCAGAATGGCCAAAAATCCTGCACATATTCCCCTGAAAGGAAATGAGATCTGAATGAGACGACCCTCTTCCTTCACCACCTTATACTTTGACTTCATTGAGTAAAAATGATTCAAGAATCAAGTAATCTATTATTAAAAAGAACTTTTGGTAGGCAAAATAAAAATATGTATTTGAGAAGTACTTAATTACCTGTGAAAATATTCACTAGTGTCACATTTACCAAGTGTTCTGAGGAACACTATTTAGCATAATTCTGGGAGAACATGGAATTCTATTTTAAAATAAATTGGGAATCACTGAATATAGTATACTCCTACCCACCTGGGTTTCACATTACAGATCTCCATGTTAAAGCCTCAGAAAACCCTTACAGCAAAGAAACCCTTTTAAATGTTGGTAACTCTTTGTTGCCTGAACTTATTTGATCACAGAATTTTTTTTTTTTTTTTGAGCAACACTATTTTGGGAATGTTGGTTAAATGAAAAAACAACAAGAAGAAGGACCAGGAGACATAAAGCCCAAGGTTAGCTCTGTTTTAGGTAACCACACACAAGTTGTAGTGAGTCATTCTGTCTTGTTCATGTCTTTAGAAAATGAGCCCTGAGGTCTTTTCTGGCTCGCAAGTTATATCACCCTGAGAAAATCTAATGAAAACGAAGGTGAGAGGCTGAGGAAAATACTGGACATCACCTAAAGAACTGGGATAAACAAGGGGATAATAATGACCAAGTATGCAAAAGGGCATGAAGACGGGCAATTCATCCCCAAGAAAGACTTGACCAAGCAACTAGGGAGCAGATACAGATCCTTGTCAACAGAAGTTCAGGTCAGTCAGACCCAGGAACACAACCCCTTGCAAAAACAAATAGACTGATGAGTTCCTAAAGATGTGGGGTGTGTGTGTGTGTATGTGTGTGTGTGTGTGTGTGTGTATAAAAGGAATATCAGGGACACCTGGGTGGCTCAGTGGGTTAAGTGTCTGCCTTCGGCTCAGGTCATGATCCCAGGGTCCTGGGATGGAGTCCCACGCCAGACTCCTTGCTCAGTGGGGAGCCTGCTTCTCCCTCAGCCTACCACTTCCCCTGCTTGTGCTCTCTCTCTCTCTCTGACAAATAAATAAATAAATAAATAAAATGGAATATTACCCAGCCATTTAAAAAAAAAGGATGAAATCTTACCATTTGTGATAACATGATGGAGCTAGAGGGTGTCATGCTAAGCCAAAGAAGTCAGTCAGAAAAAGACAAATACTATATGATTTCATTGATATGTGGAGCAAAAGGGAAAAAGAGAGAGGGGCAAACCAAGAAACAGGCTCTTATCTATGAAAACAAACTGATGTGGGGTTATGGACATTGGGGAGGGTATGTGCTATGGTGAGTGCTGTGAAGTGTGTAAACCTGGTGATTCACATACCTGTACCCCAGGGGATAAAAATATATTATATGTTTATAAAAAATAAAAAATTATAAAAAAATAAGGTAAATTAAAAAAATTTTAAAAAAGAAAACAAACTGATGGTTACCAGAGGGGAGGTGTATGGGGAGATGGATTAAAAATGCAAAGGGGATTGAGGAGTGCACTTGTCATCATGAGCACTGGGTGATGTATGGAAGTGCCAAATTACTATATTGTACAGCTGAAACTAATTGAAATTTAAATTAAAACTTTAAAAAATAAAACAGACAAGCAAAAGACAAAAACTAAAACTGACCCTAGAGGGCACATGGAGAGTCAGTCATACATAGGATAAAATGAGGTCCACAAAATGGTTCAAGATGAGGAGCTTGAGAGTGAGACTTTGAACAGAGGTATGGCAAAATACTACCCTTTCTATATGGCGTGCAGTGTTCTGGGAGCAGGAAGAGCCTAGACAAAAGAAACTATGATAGACTGGACAAAAATTAAAATTATAGGTCACCTTTTTGGCAATATGCAGTTGGTTCTTTGAGACTTTTAGTGAATGTTGAATGAACTTTGTCTTACAACTCAGTAAACAAACAAACAAATATATGATTGAATAAGACCAAAGTTTTCAAGTCTGGAAGCCTTGTGCGGATAAGGCTTGCCAAGGTCACGAAAGGGGTTCCAGTCACCGCTCTGTTAAAAGAAAAGACTGTTATGGCTGCTTTCCACAGATGCTGGTCAAGAAGCCATTGCCTGTTGTTGAAGACACAGGGATGCAGGCAGGGCAAGGGGTTAGCACTGATGAGGGAAAGGCAAAAATACAAATGCTCAGACCAGAAGAACAAAGGCAGAAGAGAAGGTCAGGGTTGCAGAGCCAAGACAAAATAAGCGGGATGGGTACCAGACCCCTGATGTTCTGGATTGTGCACCAGTCATTTAAAAAATTGGACACACAGTTTATACCTGCCCTATATAAAATTTATGTACATGTAGAACTATCTTAGTAAGTTATATGCATTACAAAATGTTCAGAAAGAACAAAAAATGTAAACTAATGAGAAAAAAAATAAATATAAATCTTCTCATACTACATACTTCTTAGAGTGAAAGCACTCCACTTTGGAGACCTCTGATAGACCAAATGAGAACAGAGAAACATGAAAGACAAGCAAGACAAGAATCAGCCAAAGATATGGCTATAGACAGCAGTGAGAATCTCATATTTTGGGAGTTGAGTGCATGGATTTTTCAGGCAGTTTTGAAGAGTTTGGAAAAAAAGGAAAAACAATAGGGATCTGAAAGCCTTAAATTCAAGACTTAAAATGTAAAATACACTCTTACCTGTGATAAGGCCTGTGATAAGGTTGACCGCAACTGAAAAAAACATAATCATTTTTTTTAAATTTTGGCTAGAATTATATCAGCTCAGTATAGTCCGATCTGTTTGCTAACAGATGGAATTACATTGGTTTTGCCTTGAATTAACAAGTGGGGGAAGATGTTATCTTTTATCTGGTAAGAGCCTCACAAGGCAAAACTTTCTTTACCATATAAATATATAGAAAAGTTTTCAGTGGTGCCTGGGCGGCTGGCTCAGTTGTTAAGCGTCTGCCTTCAGCTCAGGTCATGATCCCAGGGTCCTGGGATGGAGCCCCACATCATATACCCTGCTCAACAGGAAGCCTGCTTCTTCCTCTCTCACTCCCCCTGCTTGTGTTCCCTTTCTCACTGTGTTTCTCTCTATCAAATAAATAAGTAAAGTCTTAAAAAAAAAAAAAAGTTCTCAGAGGTAAAATGTTGAGAATTATTGGACTAGAGTATCTCTGACTCCATGAATCAAGGTCACCAGGTTGGTAACTCTCCTTCACCAAGACTATTCTTCAAGTTGGAGAACCTTCTAGAACAGGCCATCTAATAGAACTTTCTCCAGTAATGGAAATCTTCAATATCTATGTTGTTCAAAATGGTAGCCCTAACCACATGAGACTACTGAGCACAAAATGTGGCCAGTGTGACTGAGAAACTGATTTTTTTTCATTTAAATTCAATTAGCCAAATGTAGTACATCACTAGTTTCAGATGTAATGTCCAATAATTCAACAGTTGTGTATAACACCCAGTACTCAACGCATCACAAGAAACTGAATTTTTCATTTCAATCTTAATAACTTAATTTTAAATGATCACATGTGGCTGGTGGCTACTGTATCAGATAGTGCAGTTCTAGAATAAAAAACTCAAATATAGAGCAATCAGCAACTAGTGGCAATCAACATAGTTTATGAAGATTTGGGCAGACTTGCTAAAATCTCATAATATAATTTGTCAAGTAGACTTTGGATTCAACAAACCACAAAATCAAAGGATGCAATTTAATAGGCTTTAAGTATAAGATATTAAACTGTAACCAAAACAAAGAAAACCCACAGATACAAGACGGTCGATGACCTGTGAAAAAATACAAAGAGAATAAAAGCCCTCGGAGACCACAATGGACAACAAATGGAATGAATCAGAAGCGTGTCTAGAATGAAGATTATAGGGGCTGAGCTGAGAGATAAGGCTAGAGAAGTGCCAGGGAGCAATCCTTCCTCTAGACTTGGCTTGTATTTTTGGCCTCCACATCTAAGGAGAAATGAGAAAGAATTGGAGAAAGTCCAAGGAAGAACAAAATTATTCAGTTGTTGGATCACAAAATCACAATGGGGAAATACTGAATGTATTGTGGCTTCTTAATCCAGAGAAATAGAATTTGAGGGTAACAATATCTGCCTTTGGGTACCAGAAGAGGCACAATAAGTAGCATTTGCCAGATGGTCCCCTGCACACGGAGGAGAAAATTGCAGTTAATATACAGTAAGGAAAATATTTCATTTAGCTGGAAGGAAGACTTGTCTAGTCAGAGGTAATAGTTTAATAGGGAAAAGGTTTAATTTAATCAAACAGAGATGTTGAGTATCCGGACCTGCACAGTCTGAGCCTAAAGCATAAGCAAGACATGAACTTTGAGCTCCAGGACCTCCACCCAGGAGAATGGGGAAAGGACGACACTGCCTCACACCCAACCACCAAACACTGGGATAAATTTGTTAAGAGGACTGTTGATTCTACATTGACACCCCCCACCCCTCTACAGAGGGAGCTGTTCACACAAGCCACCAGAAGGAAACAAAGCACAGCATTATTAATAGAAGAGAAAGCAATCACGCCTAATATCTAGTGTTCAGGTCGACTCCAGATTAGAATATATGGAAAGTCCCAAGGTGCAAAAAAGCAGGTGATGCCTTGCCCTGAATTTAGGATGGCAGCGTCTGTGATCCAAATTAGGAGGGCAGAACATCCCTAATTTATTGTCTCAGGGGCAAAGAACAATGCATAACCAAAAGAGGAGGCAGGGACTTGTGTGCGTAAGCTTGTCACCTGGAAACAGGATGCGGGAAGTGACGGTGCCCACAATGAGTGGGCTAGTAAGTCTGGACTGGAGGTGACCGCGTGGTTAATGTAATTTACCGGGGCTGTCCTGGGAAATTGGGCGTAGGTCACCCTCCCGGTAAGGCACTGCGTTCTTACTAGTTAAACACTCATTTTGTCCAATCAAGGCTCAGGCTCTACCCAATCAGAGAGCAGCTTCTCTGTCGGGGAGAACGCATGAAGGTTCCTGCAGCATCCACTGCAATTACATCACAAATATAATCAAGCACTAATGAGAAATCAGAGAAAGGAGTATAATGAAGGGCAATTGCATATTATGCAACATTGAATTAATTTGAAAGTATGTGATAGAAAAGTATTAATAAAGTCCCAATTTATGCACAAAATCAAAATTAGGCAATTTCCAAACCACTGTTTAATTCATCAGGAATTGTTTATTTTCAGTGTTGTTATGCCAACTGAATTGTAGACAGTGTTTACACTATTACCACTTGAGCTGGTAAACAGAAATACCCACCGTCAGAAATGCTTCTATCAGATCTGCGAGAAAATTAATCTTTAATTATGTTAATTTTGAATTATGTAAATTCTTCAAAAATCTATCCTTCATATAAACTGTCACCTCTGTGGATGAGAGCAGGGGAAGACATTTCAGAAAGAGATAAAAATTATTTTCAAATACATAAAGGCAAGAAAAAATCAAAAGAAGGGAGGAAAAGCAGAAAGGAAGGAAGACAGTTTGAAATACTCAAGAAACACTGGGAAGTGGGGAAGGGGAAAGGAACACTGAAAAAAATTAATTGTCAGACTAAAAGCAGTCTTCATTTCAATATCAGGCAATGTGGAGTTTTCATAGATTCTCAGGGAAATAAGAAAAACATAGATGTTTTCTATAAAGCAGAATTTATAAAGTATTAATTTGATTTTTTTCAAATTGTCCTTTTTATAAGACCACATCCTCCTTAATTTCTTGGCATTAAAATATCCTGTTATGAAGTGGGGTCAATGGGAGATGACAGGCACCAGGTAGGGTTGTTTGTTTTTTACGTCTTCCTGTAACAAAATAAATTTTGACAACCTTATATAGGTCCACAACATATTTTTCAGAAATATTCCTGCTTCATAAAATACAAGAGACCTGGAACCACAGCCTTGTGGTAAGAAGTTTAAATAATTGAACAAGGTAACCAGACTAAGCACATTGAGAATAACTCTAGATGTTGATTTTTAAATATGTTTAAATATACATTGATAATTAAAAGAAACTACTAGAAAAATACAAATCGTATGCATGTATTCCAAACAACTAGAGAGAAAAATGTAACAAAAAGCATTATAAATTCAACAAAGGGAAGGAAGAAAAAAGAAACTTAAAAAACAGAATGTGATAGCAAGCATAAATCCAAATGTGACACATTTTATAACTAAAATTGATCATCTGTACAAGTACAGCACTACAGGGAAGTTCAGTGACAAATTAAAAACAGTAAGAGGGGCACCTGGGTAACTCAGTGGGGTAAGCCTCTGCCTTCAGCTCAAGTCATGATCTCAGGGCCCTGGGATCAAGCCCCACATTGGGCTCTCTGCTCAGCAGGGAGTCTGCTTCCCCCCCTCTCCCCGCCTGCCTCTCTGCCTACTTGTGATCATTGTCTGTCAAATAAATAAATTAATAAGATCTTTAAAAAATAAAAAAAGAAAGAAATTATTTGCAGTATATAACAAGGAGACAATAATTAGACAATTATTTTAAGTAATTAATTAGTAAACAAATTTTAAATGATAAATATATCAATAGGGAAAAAAGCACCATCTGCAGACAGGTAATTCATATAAGAAATAAATGCCAATAAATATATTGAATATGCTTTACTTTACAATCAGGAAAATAGAAAGCAAAGAGATGAGTTTACCAGTTAGGGGACTATGTACTAAATTAATTTTAGTCTATGTGACAGATGATGATGATGATGGGACACAGGAAGAGTGAGGTCTGTGAATATTCCAGTACAAGAGTTTTAGAGAGAGGGAGAAGCAAAGAAAGATTCAAGAATGGTTTATGTATAGATAAATGAACAGAAATTCCATCATTATCTCAGATGAGGGATAAAAGATGAAGGTCAGATTTGGTTTCAGGGGTGCTAACAAGTTCTAGAGGAAGATGCCTTTCTGGAGCAGAGGCTCTAGCTGTTAAGAGATGGGAGACGGATGCACTAGGTTTCAAGTACCAAATCTTTTCTCTCTACCTGTGTGAGCTAGGGCACTTGAATATCTCTGAGTCCCAGTGTCCTCATCTGCCAAACAGGGTTGCCAAAACCTGCTTACCAGATTTTATGTGACTCTTAAGTGAGATAATGTACAGAAAAAAATATGTTTTTGGCTATTAAATACACACATACATACACGCACATACACACATACCCACACATGTGCATACACACACACACACACACACACACAAGTGAATTTAAGAAGCCCTGAAGGCTTAGTAAAAGAATTCAGCCTCATAGATACAAAGTATTTGAGTAATATCAAATATCTTCCTGTACTTCGTTAGCATTTGGTCTTCTCTGATGAGAGTCAGCAGTTAGAGCACAATAATGGAAAAAATCAAAATGGCTTTATGGATTCGTTTTTAGCAAAATCCATATTTTCATAGTTTTTTTTTTAATTGGCTTAGGTTGTCCTTCTGAAATCAATATGTTGCATTTACAGAGACACTTTAGGAAAAAAGAACAGTGACTTTTTTAGGATCAATCGTAAATGACTCGATTCCTACCAGGCAGTGAGCACGTCCAGGTTAACTCTTGGGAGCTAGGGAAGTCATCCTCAAAATCCACTCTTGCTCAAGCCTTTCTCATTTCTTGAGGTCCAACTTCCTCCTGCCTTCAAGATAATGTAGGGTAAAAAAAAAAAAAAAGATGAAGTAGGGTAGTCTTTAAGAGCATGTATTTTTTAAAGAGTATCAGGAAGAAATGAGTTCAGTCTCCAATTCCACAATGTTGCAGCACTGTGATGTAGAGCAAGTTACTCAGTCTCTGTAAGCCTTGTAAACTAGGTGTAACAAACTATCACAGCATCCTAGGTCCTATTGTTCCTATTCTTCTATCTCATTCTACTTTGCTCCCCCACCACTTTTTTATTTAGTTATTAATATCCCACATAATTCCACAAAACATAAGGTAACACCTGAATTTTATCTTCTCAGGTAGTATCTGTCACTCCTCAACTAAAAGAAGAGATAAGAGAGCTAATGTTACTTTGGGCAGTAAGAAATCAGATGTACAAACCCATCCTTCAAGGGAGGAAAGGGCACAATGCTTCCATTGGTGCAAGAGGCCTTGGAGAGGGAAATTTTGGCCAAGACTGAAAGCATTTTCTCAGGGAATGATTCCCTATCCTGCCCTCACCAACACTCAGGAGGTAAGTCCTCCATTATATGGCACAGCAGCTGACTTGGTCACTCACAGATTTACTTGTTCACTGTTGGGTCTCCCAGGAGACTACATGTCATGTGAGGTCTGGGGCCATGTGATGCTGTGTGTGGGGCCAAGACTAAGCCAGTGTACATGAATATGTGTGTAGCAATTAATTATGCAGGCATCCTTTCCAGTCCACCAGGCCAGTTCTAAATACTCCTATCGGTACCATAGTAATTTTGTCAAGAATTTTGAAAATCACATTTCTCTCATATTTGGGGCTTAGGACGGTTCCTGAGAAGTAGTAGTCACTTGTTACAAGCTGAATTGTATCCCCCAAGATTCATATGTTGAAGTCCTAACCCCCAGTACCTGAGAATGTGACTGCATTTGGAGATAGGGTCATTTAAAAGATGATTAAGTTAAAATGAGGCTGTTAATATGGGTCCTATCCAATCTGGCTGGTCCTTACAAGAAGAAATTCAGACACAGTAAGAGATAACAGGAATGATCTCTGCAAGCAAGGAAGAAGAAAGCAAACCTGATGACACCTTGATCTGGAATTTCCAGCCTCCAGAGCTATAGGACCACAGATTTCTGTTGTTTAAGTCACCCAGTCTGTGGTGCTTTGTTATGACCACCTGAGCAAACTAATACAGTGCTTAACAAATATTTGTGGATTGATATATTGGTTAGTTAGAAAAGATATAGGGAGAAATTGATTATTTCACATACAATTCCATAAATATTTACCAAGTGCTGCCATATGCCAGGCCCTGAGCTAGGTGCTAGATAACAAAATAGAATAATATGTGACCCTATGACCTCGGTGAATTGACAGCAATTGCCCAAAAGGAGTAAATGGGAAATGGGAAATTGCTGTAACCTGGAGTAAGAAGGAGATGCCATCCAAGAGGAACGCTCAGTCGTGTCAAGAATCCCAGGAGCCTGGGCTGCATAGTGCTGGAAGGGGCATAATGACACAGACAACACATCATCCCTATGGCCATGGGTGTGGATCGGAGACCACGAGGAACAAATAGAATGTGGTCTGGTTCAAATCTCTCTATTTGGACCCCTCTGTCGTTGATGTCCCAATGATCAATCACCCTGGGGATGATGAGACGATTAGACCAAAAACAATTCACCCATCATAACTTTTGGTGAGAAACTCGTGCAGCCACTGTGGAAAACGGTATGGAGGTTCCTCAAAAAATCAAAAATAGAATTGCTGGTCCAGTAATTCTAGAGTATTTATCTAGTATTTAATCTAGAGTATTAGGAAAATGAAAACACTAACTTGAAAAGATATATATACCCCTATGTTTATTGTAGCATTATTTACAAGAATCAAGATATGAAAGCAACCCAAGTGTCCATCCATAAATAGATGGGTAAAGAAGATGTAATACACACACACACACACACACACACACACACACACACACACACAGGAATATTACTCAACCATAAAAAAGAATGAGATCTTGTCATTTGCAACATCATGGATGGACATAAAAGGTATTATGCTAAATGAAATAAGTCACACAGAGAAAGACAAATACCATATGATTTCACTCATGTGTGGAATTTAAGAAACAAAACAAATGAACAAAGAAAAAAGAGACAAAAATAGATTCTTAAATACAGAGGACTAATGATGGTTAGCAGAGGAGGGGTGGGAAGGGGGATGGGTGAAATATACGAAGGTGATTAAAAGCATTGAGTGATGTCCAGAATTGATGAATCACTATATTGTACACCTGAGACTTGTATAACACTGCATGTTAATGATAATTCAATTAAAACAGAAAAGAAAACGGCCATACCTCATAGAAACAACACTACAAATGATTGAGCAAATTGAGCCGAGCATCCATTTGATGCTGAAGAAACACAAGCAACAAATCCAGTTGCCTTGGTAACAAGGTCCCCTCACCAGTCTGTGATGCTATTATTAAAAAAAAAAAAAAAACACAGGCAAATCAAGGAAACTGAATATAAAGGCAACATTCGGCTTAATTAGCTCCACCTTAGGGAAAGGGTCTTAGAAAAAATCTGGGAGAGAGTGTGCAGGAGTAAAGAGGGATTGTGAAGAGATAAACTTGATTATAAATAACAGAAATTATGTCTAATCCCATGAGTTTGAGAAATTCTTAGGTTCTGCAATGCTTCTTCCATTGATAAGGTTGCAGTGAGTGTAAATAATTGAAATGCTTGTGATCCCAGCGCCGTTCATCTGCATTCCTCCAGTGCCACCACCCCAAGGAAGAAAACTGTGGAACCAGAGACAGAAGAACTTCAGCCCTCCCTGGGTGTTTAAAAGTTGGCTTGAATTACTATCTTGATTAAACTGATTAAGCTCCCACCCCAGAAGAGCTGAACCCACCAAAAGGAATTAGGGTATAAGTAAGAATAAAGCCCTTCTATAAATAACTTTTCCTAGCTTAGAAAACACATTTCCCAGATTTCACTAGACCCCAAAGACTCTCACTAGCTCCTGTCTCAGTTCCATTTTTAAATAATTCTCTCTTCTTTGATAAAATGATTCTTGTATTTAGGATTCAACTCCTTGAGAGCATAGTATTCCCCTGCAATCTTTTTAAATAAAAAATAAAGCCAAAGAAAACCACAGCAAATGACAGTTTATATGTTTCCCTCAAACATTTTTCTGATCAGATCTCCCTTTCTCTTTTCAACCTATCACCAGAATGACTTTTTCCTTATACCTTAATCCAGTGTTGCCGTTATAAAGTGAATGAATGGGCACAGGTCAGCCTCCTGAACATGTCAAGAAACAATGATAGAGTTCAGCAGGAAATAGCTCGTAGAAAAATTTTATAAGCCACAAATGTGATATTTTATCCTACAATGTAGTCAGCCTCCCTTCATAACCTCCCACGCTTCCAGCCATCCCAAGACACCTCCCTTTCCCACAGACACTCTGGTGCTCATTAATCCAGCAGAAGAATTAAACTTTTCAGACTTTTTTTTCACATTCCTGATCATTGAGTCTTATGAATTCTTATGAGCTAAAAATCTTGCCTATCTCTCCCTTCCTTGAAGCCATGAAAACTTAAAAACAAATGCAAACAAACAAAAAAAAACCATCATGTGTGGGAATACTCAGTTACAAAAAAGAAACAATTAATGCAAATACATCATTTGAAGGAGCTTGCAGATGGAACCACAAGGGTCAAATCACCACAAAACTACAGTAAGGTCAAGTTCTAAAACAGATATATTTCACTGACTTCAGTGAAAGCTGAATGCATGCTAATTAAATTACCAAACACTTAATACTTGTAAAGAGTTTATGGAAAGAAGCCATCTTAGCATTCAGCTATAAGAAAGTTTTTGTTTAATCCAGCCTTACCAATCCCATAGATTCAGGGCACGAAAAACTCCTTTTAGAAAAATGGTTAGCTACGTCTTCAAGAGGGGCATCATGGTATGATATTGAGGGTATAGTCTTCGAAGTCAAACAGATCCGTGTTCAAGTCTCCTGGCTGGTCACTTACTCACTTCATGACCTAGTACAAGACGCTTAACCACTCAGACCCAAGTGTCTCACTGCCAAGTGAGAATAAGAATATCTAATTTGCGGGACACCTGGGTGGCTCAGTTGGTTGAGCGGCTGCCTTCGGCTCAGGTCATGATCCCAGCGTCCTGGGATCGAGTCCCACATCGGGCTCCTTGCTCGGCAGGGAGCCTGCTTCTCCCTCTGTCTCTGCCTGCCATTCTGTCTGCCTGTGCTCGCTCTCTCTCCCTCTCTCTCTCTCTGACAAATAAATAAAATCTAAAAAAAAAAAAGAATATCTAATTTGCAGCATTGTTATGGAATTAAATAAGATTAAACTTCTAACGTGCCTAACATAGCACTAGACAGAGAAGACTCAGATAAATGTTAGGGAAGATGGTCATAATAATGACAGTAAGGACCACTTTGATGATGGTGGTGATGACTATGATGAAAGTGAGGATAAGGATGCTATTAGAAGAGGACCAAGACCCAGGGAAACAAAGGCAAAAATGAACTTGGGACTTCATCAAGATAAAAAGCTTTTCCACAGCAAAGGAAACAGTCAACAAAGCCAAAAGAAATTCTGACAGAATGGGAGAAGATATTTGCAAATGACATATTAGATAAAAGGCTAGTATCCAAAATCTATAAAGAACTTACCAAACTTGACACCCAAAGAACAAATAATCCAATAGAGAAATGGGCAGAAGACATGAACAGACATTTCTCCAAAGAAGACATCTAAATTGCCAACAGACACATGAAAAATTACTCTAACATCACTTGACATCAGGAAAATATGAACAAAAACCTCAATGAGATACCACCTCACACCAGTCAGAATGGCTAAAATTATTGAGTCAGGAAACAACAAACGTTGGCGAGGATGTAGAGAAAGGGGAGCCCTCTTGCACTATTGGTGGAGATGCCAGCTGGTGCAGCTACTCTGGAAAACAGTACAGAGGTTCCTCAAAAGTTGAAAATAAAGCTACCTTACTACCCAGCAATTGCACTACCAAGTACTCCCCAAAGATAGAAATGTAGTGATCTGAAGGGACACCTGCACCCCAATATTTATAGTAGCAATGTCTACAATAGCGAAACTATGGAAAGAGCCCAGATACCCATTGACAGATGAATGAATAAAGAAGATGTGGTATAATATCATATCCCCAAGTGGGAATGCCCTAGCCCTATTCCCAGCAAAGGGAGGCAGCAGCTTAAGGCAGAAAAATGACAATAACTATATTGCTCAGAAACTGACAGCATACAAAAATCTGGGGCATTAAGCCCTGCCTGTGGATTCACTTTCCAATCTCATTTTAGCAGCATCCTTTCTGGGAGCTAGAATCCCTTCTTTCTGCCTAGAGACTTCAGGTAAATTCTGCCTCTGCAAAAGGCTATTATTATCAGACTTTCACTTGCTTTGCTTGTTTCTTGTTTGGGTAGTACCAAGTGCCACAGTTTTTTTCATTTCTCCCTGCTGAATTAAAAGCCACATGGAAGGAAAAAGGGCTAGTGGTGTTTGGGTCAGGGTGTTTCTGCTTCAAGTAGCTGTTGTGTGTGATTCCTCCCTGTTCCTTCCCAGACAAGTCACACATGAACCTAGGCTTATGTAATAAATCTCACTGCTCAAGGAACTTCCAAGTTACTAAGCTGGCTTCTTCAGTTGAGCTGGCTTTAGGACTTCATTGGGAGATCATGCTGGTGTAGATATGTGTCTAGAAAAAAAGCATTCAAAATTCATCACACTGCAGGAAGAGATTGGACTGTGTCCATAAAAAGCTCAGTTTCATGGTGCAAAAGCTGTAGAGATAGGAAGGAATTTTAAAGTCATATGCTTTTGAAATACAAAGACAACTTGTCAACGTTCTCTTCAGTGGCAAATTTCACACCTTGGAGTGAATTTGAAACTTCTGAATCTGGTAGCAATCAAAACCTTAGCATATAAGATTCTGTATTTAAAGCGTCTCAGTGTTCCCAAGTTTAAGTCTTAGCAATTAAAATAAATATATATAATAGTGTATATAATTTAATTATCAATTACATATAAATAACACATAAAATATAAATATATATTACATTTTATATATATTCAGGGAGACTTCTCCACTGAGAGGAACCCTCTGAACATTACCATCTTCTGAAATTCTGTTTTAATACCCAGGTGCAAGCAGAGGCTATTGGTGGGGAAGGTGTGGGGCAGGTGTCAAATAGAGAAGAAGCACAGGAGCAGGTCCATTGTTCCCCACCTCACATTTGCCCCTCTCAAAGTCCCAGTGCAACTCACCAACATCCCACAAGGGAATGATAACCCTCAGAAACTTGAGAGGACATGAAATAGAATAAGTGAACCCAGAAGGATAAATCGTGTAATATGTCACAACTGCATTTATTCTGAGATGGTGTCCATATCATAATTTCTTCAAGATAAAGACCAAAATTAAACATAAACCAAGAGCACCATGTCACAGAGAGATCTATCTCCAGGAGAATGGCTCTTACTCCAACTATCCCAAGACATTTCTCAAAACTATACCTTCGCCAACAACCCCACAGCTTAAGAAACATGGGAGGTGGGGCACTTGGGTTGCTCAGTCAGTAAGTGTTGGCCTTCAGCTCAGGTCATGATCCCAGGGTCCTGGGATCCACCCCCGCACTGGGCTCCCTGTTCAGCGGGAACCCTGCTTCTCCCTCTCCCACTCCCCCAGCTTGTGTTCCTCTCTTGCTGTCTCTCTCTCTCTGCCAAATAAATAAATAATAAATTATATATTATAAATAATAAATAAAATAAAAAATTAATAATAATTATAATATATAATACATTATATATTATATATTACTTTAGCATATATATGTGTGTATGTGTATATATATGCATATATATGTGCATATAATATTTATATATATAATATGTGTGTATATGTATATATATTTAGCATGTATATAATATAAATTATATATATTATATATTATATATAATAAATTAATAAATCTTAAAAGAAAGAAAGAAACATGGGAAGTAGACTCATTTATTCTCCACAACTTAAGTCTCTGCAGAGGGAACAGAATGTCCACAGTTCCCAGCTGTACTAGTCAGGGTGCAGGATTCTCCCAAGAAACAGAACCAGTAGGATATATATATTTATTCTTTAACTAAATATATTTATATATTTAACTATATTAACTATTATTATATATTTAACTAAATATATTCATATGTATATGTATATATATATAAACACATGGAAGTATATGCATCCATCTAGAATATACATATATATACACACATATATGTGCATATATGTATGTGTGTATGTGTGTGTGTGTATATATATATATACACATACATACACAGATTGAAGGAATTGGCTCACATGATTGCAGAGGTTGGTAAGTTCCACACTCTGCCTCCTACAAGCCAGAGATCCAGAAAGCCAATTGTATAGTTTGAAGGCTTAAAACCTAAAGGGTCAATGGTATAGATTCTAGCCTGGATCTGAAGACCTGAGAACCAGGAGTGCCAAACATAGGAGATTAATGCCCCACCCCAACCTCAGGCAGAGAGTAAATTCAAATCTCCTCCACTTTCTGGTTCAGTTTAGGCCCTCAACAGATTGAATGAGTCCCACTTACAAGGGGAGGACCATCTACTTCACTCAGTTCACTGATTCAAACGTTCATCTCCTCTGGAAACACCCTCGCAGAGACACCCAGAAATAATGTCACCAGTCAAGTGGTCCGGTAATGTTGACACATAAAAGTAACCTTCTCTCATGCCCAAAGTGAAAATGGGAAGAAGAGCACTTCTAGCATCCTTCTCCTCCCTCACTGTCAGGCCCCAGGGTTGAGGAGGATGACTCATCTGAGTGGAGACTTTGGGGAGTGGGGGAAGCCCTGAGCACATCTGCTCAGGCCTGCAAGGAGGCTGCTTGTGAGAGCCAACCTTGAGACTCCCATTCTCTGCTCACCCACGCTGGTGGGTTTCTGGGCTGCTCTTCCCCTGCAAGCCAGAGGCCAGCTGTTGAGGCAGCCACAAGAGGGTCACTCAGTTCAAGGAGTGCTTGCATGTCCTCAGAACCATATATCCAATCTGTGGTCTCATCAATCAAATCCAACTTTACCAAAAATAAAGCAGGAATGTTTACCGACTTTCTTTTTTTTTCTGACCTTTTTTTTTTCACTGAAGTAAAATATACATAACATAAAATTTATTATTTTAACCACTTTTTAAGCATACATTTCAGTACCTTCATGTGGTTGGACAAACATCACCACCATCCATCCCCGAATTTTTTTTTACCTTCCTAAACTGAAACTCTGTACCTATTAAACACTAACTCCTCATTGCCCATCCCCCAGCTCCTGGAAGCCACTATTCTACTTTCTGGCTCAATGAATTTAACTACTTTTATTTCCTTTGGGTATATACCCAGAAGTGGAATTGTAATTCCCACTTTTCTGATGCCTGCATCGATCTCTCACGTGGTCTAGATCTCAGACCTGGAGAAAAGTATTATTTATGACTCTGCAAAATTCCAACAGTCAGGGCTTACCTGTCCATGTCTGGAACCTAGGTCCTATCCTCAAAATTTCTGGAAGGAGGGGGTGCTGAACCCCCAACCATGTTCTTTCCCCCAAGATATGTGCCAGGTGGGCATGCATCCACCTGGAGGAAGAAACTTTTCTTAAATTGTCTTGTGATATTATGATCTATAATAAGAAATACACATTTGGTCTTCATCCTATTACTGAAACAGAGGTTCCAGAACCCTGGGAATTTCCTAAGTGATGAGAGCCATAAAGATGTCTGTTGTTATGTCAGTGAGGTGACATTTGGACCCCAGCTAATGATGAAGGCTGATTGCGAGGGGAGTCAACCATGTGATTAAAGGATTAGAACTTTCAGTACCCCCCCACCAATCTCCAGGGACGAGAGGGAGCTGGAGGTTGAATTCATTGTCAATGGCCAATGATTTAATAAATCATGCCCATTTAATGACGGTTCCATAAAAACCCAAAAGGATGAGGTTCAGAAAGTTCCTGGGCTGCTTGAACAGGTGGAGATTCAGAGAGAATGGCACACCTGGAGAAGTTTTGAAATCTTCCTGCCCTTCCCCCATAACTTACCCTACCCATCTTTTTTACCTAGCTGTTTTCTGAGTTATATCTTTTAAAATAAATTGGTAACCTAGAAAGTAAAATATTTCTGAGTCATGTGAGCAACTGTAGCAAAATAATTGAACCCAAGGATGGGGAACCTCCCATCTATAGTTGGTCTGTCAGAAGCACAGGTGACCACCTGGACTTGCAATTGACATCTGAAGGGGACCAGAGGGTGGGGCAGTTTTGTAGGATTGAGCCTTTAACTGTGGGGTCTAACACTATCTCCAAGTAGATAACATCAGAATTGAGTTTAATTGTAGGACACTCAGTGGGTGTCAGAGAATTTCTTGATAGTGTGAAAAAAAAAACCACACTACCAATTGGAATTGGTATCAGAATCTCACTCCCAAAAGTCCCCTGGTTGCAGCTCTTCCCATAGGACTCATCTCCATCCATGTTTCTAATACATGTCTGGGTCCCCATCATGTCTGCTCCCAATGACCCCTGCCTCTTGCTCCAGGGTCTCTTTGGAATAATTCTGTTTCTTCCTGACTTTCTCAGCCCTCATACCTTCCAAGGGTCTCTGTGGTCATTTATGCACAAATAAATGAAACACACCTTCTCAGAGAAGATCTTCCCCTCCAACCGACATTACCCAACAAGCCAGCCAATCTGTCTTTGAGAAAAATGCTGAACTCTTGCAAACCACATGAAAATCCAGGACTAAAATTGCTACAGTAAGGAATACAATATTCCACAGCAATTATTATTACTTAATACTCTTTTAAATATTGAAAGTACCATTCTCTTGTCAGCTGAAACTCCTTTGTAGATGCCAACACATATGACTGACATTAACGGAAGCAAGCATTCTTATTGACCCACATTTTCCAGTAGGGAAGCCAGGAGCTTGTTCCATATCTCTGTTCAGCTCAGTGACTTTGCCAGTATTACGAAGGACTTCAAAAGAATTACATACAAAACATGAAGACATCGGGCTCTCTGCTCAGCAGGGAGCCTGCTTCCCCCCTCTCTCTGCCTGCCTCTCTGCCTACTTGTGATCTCTCTCTATCAAATAAATAAATAAAAATGTTTAAAAAAAAAAAAGAATAGGCAAAAATAGTTTTTTCCTACAGGGATACCTGCAGTGTATTCATTTTTTATTATTGCTATAACAAATTCTCATAAACTTAATCACTTAAACAATACGAATTTGTTGTCTTGCAACTCTAGAGGACAGAAGTCCAACACGGGCCTCACTGGCTAAAATCGATGTGTGGATAGGGCTGTTTCTCTCTGGAGGTTCCAGGGAAGAATCTGTGTTCTTACCTTTCCAGCTCCTAGAAACTTCTAGATACCTTGGTTGAGGGCATCTTTCTCCACCTCCAAAGGCAGCAACATTGTGATTCTCAAAACCATTCTTCCACAACCACATTTCCTCTCCCGTGTGTTAGGACTCTTGTGATGACATTGGGCCCACCCAGACAATTCCAGAAAATTTCCCTCTTTCAAGGTCAGGTGAATAATAACCTTAATTCCATCTAAAACCTTCATTTCCCTTTGACACATAACCTCACATATTCATAGGTTCCTGGAATCAGGACCATCTTTGAGGGACCTTTATTCTGCCTTCCTCAGGCACGTTGCATAAAATAGTAAAGCAGTCCAGATACAAACCAGAGAGTAGAGCTATTTTTTAAAAAGAATTTACTTATTTATTTGAGAGAGAGAGAGGGAGAGAGTACAAGCCAGGGGAGGGAGAAGCAGACCCCATGCTGAGCAGGGACCCCCCCCACACACACACTTAGGACTCTACCCCACCACTCTGAGATCACGACCTGGGTTGAAGGCAGATGCTTAATCAACGGAGCCACCCAGGCCCCTTGAAGATGTTCATTTTTATGTGGAATCTTGTGTTTCTTAAACATTAGCAACTAAACCACATTTAACCCAAAATAAATGTTATTTACATCATGCTCCTTTGCAGGCCCCATTCAGCTGCTGGCTTTAGTTTGCAACCTCTGCTCTATTATGGGACACTGATTCTTAATCTTTTTTTCACCACCAAAAGCCCTCTTTTTTTTAATTTTTTATTTTTTTATTTTTTATAAACATATAATATATTTTTATCCCCAGGGGTACAGGTCTGTGAATTGCCAGGTTTACACACTTCACAGCACTTACCAAAGCACATACCCTCCCCAATGTCCATAACCCCACCCCCCTTCTCCCATCCCTCCTCCCCCCAGCAACCCTCAGTTTGTTTTGTGAGATTAAGATAAAGCCCTCTTTTTTTAATTATTATTTACAATAATGTATTATTTGCTTCAGGGGTACAGGTCTGTGAATCATCAGTCTTAACACATTTTAGGGCACTCACCACAGCACATACCCTCCCCAATGTCCATCACCCAGCCACCCACCCCTCCCAACCCCCTCTTCAGCAACCCTCAGTTGTTTCTGAAATTAAGAGTGTCTTATGGTTTGCTCCCTCCCCAGTCCCATCTTGTTTAATTTTTCTCTCCCTAGCCCCCACAACCCCCTACCCTACCCCTCAAATTCCTCATATCAGTGAGATCATATGATAATTGTCTTTCTCAGATTGACATATTTTGCTTAGTATAATATCCTCTAGTTCCATCCATGTCATTGCAAATGGCAGGATTTGGGGTTTTTTGATAAAAGCCCTCTTTTGATATCTCCTACTTAGACCTCAGGATTTGACAGATTCAAACTAATAAATAAATGCTGTTTATTAAGTAAAGTTCCATTTTCCAAAGTTTTATTAAACAACAGAAAAAAAGGATTAACATCTATCCTCCATATGAACAGCACAAGAGTATTAGTAATAAAAGTCAGTGTGAATTGAACACTTATTAACCACCATGCGCTATGCTAAGTGCTTTCTCTACACTGACTCATGATTTCTTGAGATCATGACTTTCATTGCTCCAATTTTGTCAATGAGAAAGTCAAAGCACAAGTTGCTGTGTCCCAAACTCACACAGTGAGTGGTAAAACCATGACCAAAACCAAGGTCTGACTGTAGGAGCCACATTTTTAACCATTATGTTATTCTGCCAATATATTCCTAACAAAAGAATACGAATGTTATGGTTCCATGTGTCTGTGCCACCTGCTGATGGGCAACATGGATGTGAGTTTGTTTGATGTGTTAAGAATAATATGGTTTTGTGCCTCTTTTGCTTCCTTAGCAACCCCAGAGGACCATGCAGGAGTAGAGTTTGAAATAATTCAGACAATAGAGGGGTGACACACAGACCCCCTCCCATCAGATGAAGAAGTTGCCAAGATAATCTGAGAAATTATCACTTCAAAGCAACAAAAAATGCATAATTAATTGAACATCATACATAGAAGACTCTAACCACCCAAAAAAGGCTTGAAAATGAATTATATTTCCTGAAAGACCTTCCAAACACTTTGGATTTCAGACTTGAACAACTGCTAAAGAAGTCTGACTTTCTGGCAGCCCAGCTACCCCACACCAGCCTGCAGCGGTTTTGGTTGTCTCCTAGAGACCATTGCACCTGGAGCAGGTGTAATCAATCCTAGAGTTATGCAATACACAATATGATTGAAAATGTGGTACAATACTTTGTGTCCAACACAAACACAGTCATTAATCACCCTCTGCCTCCCCAAGCTAATGCAGCTTGGTCCAGATGTTACACTTTCTGAATTCAGAGCTGTGGAACGAAAATAATGGTCAGTTACTCAGTGTTTCTGGGAATCATGTCCAAGGACGAGAGCCTTACTGTAGAGCCAGTCCTGAAGACAAGTGGGAGGGAAGGAAACAGGGAGAGAGGGGAAAGGAAGGAAGGACAGAAGCAAGTATCCTACTCCAGAAATACGGTGGAGTTCTGGTATGCCTCATCTCTAGATTTCTTCTTCTAGACATAGGAGAATTACACTTCCTTACCTTCTTTGTAGGTTAGGTGGCGTCATATGACAAGTCTGCATTGAAGAGTTTATTTGCTGGTGAGCCCTCTGTGCTTCCTTCCACTGCTGAGGTGATCATAGAGAATCAGAGGCCTTGTGATAAGATGCAGGGGCTACAATACTGATGCTTTGTCCTAGAGAAACACCCAGAAGCTCAATGGGCTTAAGCAAGCAAGAAACAAATCTCGTTTCTTGAACCACTGAGAAATAGGAGTGTTTTATTAATGCAGTATCACTTATCTTAACATGACTAATAGGAAATTAAAGGCAAAACTTGCCAGAGCCAAACTACAAGAGAATTTTTAAATGTTTATAATGCAAATTTGCACAATGGCTCCCACCTAATTGGGGCTCAATAAATAATTGCTGAACATTGTGTGAATGGTTTTTCTCAACTACTAATCAGCAATACCTCATCTCTTATGTAAAATATGGGGACAATGAAGCTGACATCTGGAAAGAAGTCAAGCCCAAAGAAAGGTCACTGGCTTCAGCTGTCCCAAGTCTTACCTCTTCCTTTTCATCTACCCAAGAAAATAAAATTTCCTTTTTACCTAAACTAGTCTCCGTAGAATTTCTGTCACTTTTAATCAAGAAACCTATCTAATCCAAAAGACAAACCCCTTGAGGAAAACTCAATTCATGAATTTGGCAAACTTTTCTGAGCACCCACTACGTGCAGTTAAATTTTCCATTATCTCGAGTATAATTTCCAATATAGACTAGATGAATAAAAATGGAATGGGTGCAAAACTTGCTCATAATATTTATCACTGAGAGGGGCTACTGAGACACTCATATTTTCCTCTGGAAACTAGATCTTGAAACCAAAACCTGCTAAGCAAGAATGCAAAGCCTAAACATAGACATGTGGCCTACAGTCTTCCCACAAATCTAGTCTGCCAGTTTAAGTAACCCCCACCTCCCAATCACACCCCACATACACAGACTTAAACATCTTTTGCAACAGAATGTTCGTCTCATATGTTCACCATGAGGATAGACGTTTCACCAAGCACACTTGGGAATGTAGGATAAACCGGGGGTGATATTCTAAATATTTAACAGCTAGACCTACATGGGTATGGAGCAATCAGAACAGAGGTTATCAATTGCTCCACACTATAACATTCCACACTATAACATAAGCCTCAGGACAGAGCAAGTTAAAAAAAAAAAAAAAAAAAATCTAGGATTCTGGATTCCAGAGGAAACTCAAGATTGGAAATTGAGAGAACCCCAATAGTTTGGCACTGATAGCCCTGCAAAGAGACTACTAGCTGTGTCTCAACATGCCCATCACTCATGTCTTGTCAATTGTAAGCAGGGACAGATGATCACAAGTCCCCCCAACATCCTATTTTCAAAGGTTTCTGATCCTACACCTCAAGTTAACCCAGTGCTTCAGCAGATGGGATCATTCCTTCCATTCCTTCCAGTATAGCCAAGGCCCACTGCCTTAAGCGCCTTCGTGTCTCTTTCAGGTCGCCATTTACAAGTATTCCAAACTCAATTAAAGACCATGCATGTTGCAATTTCTGTGTTTCAAAGAATCAGAGTCCAATAATCCAAAAGACTGCTCTAAACCAATGTAAACCTTGTGGAAATGACAAAGAACAGTGCACAGAAAGTATTTTAGCTGTCCTTTAAGTAGTTTTCTCAGTCGATTTCTCTCCTCAAACTATCTCTCTCCCTCACTCTGCAGCAAACTCCAGAAAAATTCTCCCTCTGACAGTGACTCCTAAAAACTCTCTTCTCCAGCCCTAAACATCCCCCAACTCTCCGCACTAAGATTTAGCCCAAGGAGCTAGTTTTTTCTTTACCAAGAGTTTGTCAAGCATCACAGAGGTTCAGAAACCTTTCCCTCTTTATCCCCACTCCCCTCACATTGCTATTCTATTCCCACAGCACCAGACCATCAAACTCCAAGGAAGTGGCAGTCATGGAGGGAGGGCTGCTTCTTCCCACCAAGAACCAGAGGTTTCCTACCTCCCAACTCACTCACAGCTCACAGAGGGGAGCTCATGAAGCCCCTGCCTTTTATAATAGAAATTCTAGTGGAGATTCTGATGAATGGAATGTTCTATTTGCTTGTACAAGTCTCCAGTTCAGGCCAGTTTGCATTGTTTTCCTAGTGTTTCTCATCCCCAGGCCTTGGAGATGACTTGCTTTTGATCTCTGAGGCATCCTTAAACAGCCCCTACTACGAGACCTTCTCCTCACAACCCTGACAAGGTATAATAGCTATGTGGCCTTTGGCTAAGTCATACTCCCTGCTGAGTTGGGACGACATCTTTAAGGTACCAGATTAATTTGCTTCTTTTTCGTTCTCATCTGAGACCTGGAAGAACAAAATAGCTCAGAACAGTATGCCATGTCTTGCCTGGTTTAAGGACCCCCGATCTAAGAATGGGAAATACGATTTCTGGCCCCATACTCACCAATCACAAACTGGGTGATTCGGAACCCATTAGTTCTTTTCTCAGGTCCTCGGTTGGAGGGTGTTAAACTAGATAGTGGGTTTCTCAGCAGAAGGAGGAGAGAAATTTAAGCATAAGCTTATTTTTTCATATTTATTTACTGGGATTGATCATATGATTGATTGCACTTGTATAAAAAATCTCGTTCTAAAAAAGTTTGAAAAACACTGACCTAGATAATATCTCCAAGGTCCTTCCAGCTCTAATAGTCCAATAGTCTATGATTTTCTTCTCTGACCTCCCTGTATAGAGGAAGTCTGCAATGAGCAATTTTTTTTATTTCTCAAATCAATCAAAGAATGGCAAGCAGTTACAATTGAACATCCTTAAGCACTCTAATTGGGTGATGTCTTAGGGAAAAATCATTACCCTAGATCATGGGTTAAATAATGGATGCCATTTCCTCTCCAGCAGTGCTCATCTCCCCGCTCAACAGCTCAAGGGGTGGCTATTATTGAGTGGCCTTGATTCTCTGGGTTCCAACAAAACCATTGGCACCACCCAGAGGACAAATGGCTTACAATATGGCCACGAAATAGTAATGGGAAAATAAAGTCATTCTCATCGGAGAGTAAAATTCTGTAGGCTGCCTGTGAATCAGGAACAGGCAGTGACTAAAGGAGGAAGCTGAAGAATGGAAGAAGACATGGTTATCATCAACTGATACTAAAGGAGATTTAGATACCACCTTCCTCCATCTCTCCATCCATCACCGACACACCCATCCTCGGCTCCTTCTGCTTTCTTCAGCTGAGCCACACTGTCTCCCACCACCAGCTCAGACATCAGGAAACAATGAAAATTCAGAAAATATTTGAGTTTCTCTTGTAATAAAATTAAAAAAGCAAAAGTAGAAAAGGTCCAAAAATAAAGGAATTTTAAGATAATTTTGCTCATCTTTTAAACTATGCTTGTAAAGAGTTTGAAGTAATATGGGATACTTTACACTATATACAAGTTGACTAAAAAAAATGGATCAAAAAGCTAAATGAAAGAGCTAAAACTACAAAACTCTTAGAAGAAAACAGGGCAAAAGTTTCATGGCATTGGATTTGGCAATGAGTTATTGGATAAGAAACCAACAGCACAGGATTGCATGGAGCACTGGGTGTGGTGCAAAAACAATGAATACTGTTACACTGAAAAGAAATAAAAAATTTTTTAAAAAAAGACACCAAAAGCACAGATACGTTATTTTTACTTTACCAAAAGTAAAAATAGATAAATAAGACTTTAAGAAAATTAAAAACTTTTTTGCCTCAAAGGACACTATCAACAGGATGAATAGGCAATTCATGGAAAGGGCGAAAATATTTATAAATTGTAAATCTAATAAGAGATTAATATCCAGAATATATAGAGAGCTCTTACAACTCAACAAGAGTAACAAAAAGTTTTAGCGGGGGGTGGGGGGACACCTGGGTGGCTCAGTGGGTTAAAGCCTCTGCCTTCAGCTCAGGTCATGGTCTCAAGGTCCTGGGATTGAGCCCCACATTGGGCTCTCTGCTCAGGGGGGATCCTGCTTCCCCTTCTCTCTCTGCCTGCCTCTTTGCCTACTTGTGATCTCTCTGTGTCAAATAAATAAATAAATTTTTTTAAAGTTTTAATGGGCAAAGAACCTAACATTTCTCCAAAGACAATATACAAATGCCCAATAGACACATGAAAAGATGTTCAACACCACCAATCACTAGGGAAATTCAAATAAAAGCAAAAGTGAGACACCAGCATTATTCACAATAACCAAACAGTGAAGCAATCTGAACATTTATTCATAGATGAATGGATAAAAAAGTGTGAGATATATAATAGATAGATGTAAGTATGAATATATGAGAGACACTATGTGTGTGTGTGTGTGTGTGTGTATATATATATATATATATATATATATATATATATATATATCACCTTGCTGTATCCCCTGAGAGTCTATGGAAACAGCAATATCCCAATTCCAGTGAAAACACCTAGTGTCTAGATATAGGTTTCTAAATATCACTTTCCAGTAAAAGGAATCAGGGCTCCTTGAAGAAGTGGCTAGTCTAGGACTGGAGAAAGAAAAGTATAAGATGTATCTGGAACAATCCATTCCAAAAAGTAAGGAAATGATCCAGTAATCATGGGAGCATGACAAAGGAACCAGCTTGAAGGGATGCCATTGGCCAAATTTAGGAAAATGTGAACATCTGAAGAAAAAATGATAGTAATAGATTTACACTCATTAAATAAAATAGGGAACCATGAGTCCATATGATATAAATAAAGAGAACTCAAGAGAGAGTTGTTTGGTGAAGAATGAAATATTTACATAGTTCAAAATACCTCTCCATCAAATGCTTGTTAGTTATAAAAGGAAAAGGAGTGATGTTATTGTGCAGAAGGTTGTCAAATGATGCATTGATCTAGGGGTCAAAGTGAGCATCACCAACTATGGGCCAAACTGAAATTGTATACCACTTGAATGCAACATAACATCACTATTGTGATATTTCTACCAAAAAACTAAAACTTGAATCTAACCACCAAGAATATCAGCAAATCCCAAACTGAGGAACATCATATGAAACAAGTAGCCTTCAGTCTTCAAAAGTATAAAGGCCATGAAAGTCAAGAGAAGACTGAAGAGCCAGGCCAGACTGACAACTTAATGTCAAGGCATGATTCTGAACTAGATAGATCTATTGGCAAAACTTGAGTGGGATCTGAGGATTAATATACCTTAATATTAATATCTTGCCTCTAGCTATTGTACTATTGCACTGTGAGAAAATGTCCTTATTTGTAGGAAATAAACAGTAAAGTATTTGGAGGTGATGAAGCCTCAGAGGCGACTTTCTCTCAATGGTTTGGGAGAGTTTTATTTTGTTGTTCTCGCAACATTTCTGTAAGTTTCAGACTTTTCAATATTAATATTGTTTCCAAAAATAATATTGGCTAATTCATGATACATTCAAAGTAAAAAAGGAGGACTTAAAACTATGCATACCTGAAGAGTTCAGCTTTCTTCAAAAATATATATGCAGGGTGCCTGGGTGGCTCAATGGGTTAAGCCTTTGCCTTTGGCTAAAGTCGTGATCTCAGGGTCCTGGTTATGGAACCCCACATCGGGCTCTCTGCTCAGCAGAGAGCCTGCTTCCCCCTCTCTCTCCACCTGCTTCTCTGCCTATTTGTGATCTCTCTATCTCTCTGTCCAATAAATAAATAAAATCTTTCTAAAAAATGTACATGCACAGAAAAAAAGTCTTGAAACACACCCAAGTGATAGTAGTTGACTATAATTTAATTAGATAATGGTTTTCTTTTTTTTTTTCAAATTTTCTATTAGAATCATGCATTTCTTATAACCAATGTTTTTCTTTTTAATATTTTTCTTTCTCTTTGATGTTCTGGCTTTCCTATGGTAGGGCTATGAATTAAACTGTTTAGTTTTAAGATTTTATTTACTTATTTATTTATTTATGAGAGAGAGGGAGGGAGGGGCATGGGGAGAGGGACAAACAGACTCCGTGCTGAATGTGGAGCTGAACTGGGGCTCAAACCCACACTGTGAGATCATAACCTGAGCCAAAATCAAGAGTGGGACACTTAACCAACTAAGCCACTCAGATGCCCCTGAATTCATTTGTTTTTATTTACACATTTAAAAACATTGTGGATTTCATTAATTGATGACTTAGCTTTCTTCAAAACAGAAAAATTCTCCCATCATGTCATTTCACGGTCATTTCTTCTCTCCATTATATCCTGTCTCTCTTTCTGACACTTCCATCAGAAACATTTTTAATCCTTTAATCCGTCTTCCTTTTGTTATAATCTCTCACTTTTGTGCTCCATTTTGGCTCATTTCCTTAGCTCTGTCATCTACTTCATCAGTTCTTTCTTTAACTATTTCTAGTCTACCAATCAATGATTTTCTTTTTTCATTTCAATGGTTGCATTTTTTGTTCCTGTAATTCCTTTTTGGTTCTTCCTCAAAACCACTTGATCTTCTGCCATGATCCCACTCTTCCCTTCCTTATCTCTTTGAACATTATAAATTTACTAATTTGGAAGTTTTTCTTAGATTTTTTTTATTATCAATGTTACTAGGATATACATTTTACCATTTCTTGCATCCTCTGACTCTGATGCCTCAGTTTACTTGCAATTTTTGAGTGTGAAGCCATTTGCAGTAGGAAGTGGCTTTCATCAGAGAGTCCTGTTCTTCCCAGGTTCAGGCTCCTTCCCCAAACAGGAGCTTCTCCCCCATACATACCTGGCCTTAGGGATTACCCACTGTCTCAATCCCTGCTCTACACTCCTAGAGGGACCCTCTGTCATGGTCCAAACATTGAACACTGCATAGGCCACATGTAGGGTTACCATGACCTGCGACCAACATATCTGAAGCCCTCAGCTGGCCCTCTCTGGATGCTGCAGCAGAACACAACCTCACCGTCCATGGCATAACCCATCCCCCTCCCTGCCACAAGAGAGCACTTTTACCTTCTCCCTAACTCTAGGGTGCCTGGATGGAGGCCCTATACTGCCTAAAAATGTGCTTTGTGTGGCAGAAGAGCTAGAGCTAGGTGTGGCCCCCTCCCACTTTGCCCAAGCCTCTGCAGAAAGCCCCTCCACCCTCTGCTGCCTCAGGCATGATGCTCATGGCTGTTGTTGTCTGGCCACAGTCACTATCTGAGCAAGGTTCTCCATCCTGTGGCCCCAGGTTACCCTCCTTCTCACTTGAAGTCAGACTTAGTGTTGCAGGCTTAATAATTTATATACTTCGCCTCATACAATGTTCATAGTTCTAGGAGGTAGATTTTGTTATACCCATTTTAAAGATAGGAAACTAAGACTCAGAGAGATAAAGTCACTCAAAGTCACATAGCCCGAGAGTGTTAAAGTCAAGTAAGTCTGACCAGTGACTTTGAGTCCACTGTTCTCTTGGCCCAGATGGTCTTCTCTTTAGGACCATGAGCCAGGCACATCCCCCTTTCTAGAAATTGGGAAGCATCTCTAGCTTTCTTTGGAACTGACCTGCTGAACCCTTCAATAATTGTCTTCTCAAATTTCTAAGTATCAGCCACCAGGGGTATGCAATCATTATTAAATTAGTAAATGGCCAACTGAATAAAAGCTACATTAAAGTGGCTCATAATGGACCTTCTGCTTTCCCTAATGAAGTTCATGTGTCCCTTCCTGAAGAAAACTTGTGTCAGGGTAAGGGATGGCCAGACTCACTTGCATTTTTCCCAGGAAGGATGACTTAATACAATAAAATCTCAGACTTGTCAGTGAGTTTGTCTGAGAGCTACTTCCTGGAAGGAGTTTTTTAAGTTCCACTTGCATTAAAACAATGTCCACCCTATCTCTCAAGGCCACTTCCTATTGCAGCTGACCAGGGAGCAAGAGCTATATTCCAACAGGAAGAAATCAGAATGAATTTGGCTGATACTACATCTTCCACCTCTACACTTTCCCCGCGGGGGAGAAAAAAAACACAAAGCTGCTTTTTCAATTCCGCTATTGCCAAGTTGAATATGTGCTCTGTCATCTTAGCCTCATGCATATTAACTACGAATCCAGGAAAAGACATCTCAGATCTTGGTTCCCACCACCTTCCTGGCATAAACCGAAACCCTTTTACGTTGAGTATTATTATTAGGAAGCTAAAACCATCTCATACATTTAAAAAAAAACAAAACAAAACAAAAAACTCCATTATCACAGGTATTTCTCACTCTTCCTTCTTCTCACTCAAATTCCTAACTTCACTGCTGTTCTTATTCCATAGACTTGAATAAATACAAACACTATTTTTCCAGCCCTACTTCCACCTTTGGTCCCTTAATAAGGTCAGGACTGGTCCATATGTGGCCCGAAGTCACCCATCAATGGTCCTGCTCATTGGAGCCAGGAGGAATCACCCAAAGGATCTCAACATGTACCTGGATCCCTCTTGTTTTTAATCCTGCCACTGCTCCTCCTGCCTAAAGTAAGACTTTCCAGCCCTCCCAATTTTAATTCACTAACTCCTGCTCATCCTATAAATTTCAACTCCAAGCCACCTTTCCAATGCCTCCTTCCTACTCCCAAATGGCTAAAGTGTGTCCCATCTGCGCATAGGCTTCCCTCTCTGGTGGCATCATGAGGACATAGTAGGTACACAGTGTCTAGAATGGTTCCACAAATATAAATTTCTTTCTATCATAGTCTCTTGTTGTAAAAGTGGCCTTGGGTGACTGACTTTTCAAGAGAGTCATAAGTGGACTTAACAAGTCATGGAAGGAGGTGAATCCTTCATGAGGATCTAAAACTACATTTAGAGAGGATTTGCTGCACACCAGCACTTGCATTAATGCTTAATATAATTAAATTAAATCTTCAAACAACACTAGGAGGTAGGTGTTGTTATGGCCTCTAAACATGCGGAATTAAGGGTCCCTAAGGTTGGGAACCTGCCCCTCAACCTGTCAATGGCAGAAGCAGTTTTAAGCCCAGGTCTAACTCCAAAGCTCTCACACAGTCCCTACTTAGCAGTCACCACAAAGACATTTGCACAGACTCCCCTAAACCTTCAGAATGTGTTTGTTAAGGCTCCTGGGTGGCTTAGTTGCTTAAGCAACTGCCTTCGACTCAGGTAATGATCCCGGAGTCCCAGAATCAAGTGCCACATCAGGCTCCCAGCTCCATGGAGCATCTGCTTCTCCCTCTGAACTTCTCTCCTCTGCTCTCTTTCACTGTCTCTCTCTCAAATAAATAATTGAAATATTTTTTTTAGAAAATGTGTTTGTTATATTATTTAAGATATTCGGCTCTGCTAGAGAAAATCAGAAACACAAACAAGAAGAATAAATGAAACTAAGTATAGAAGCAAACAGCTTGTGAGACACAGGCAGAATTCATTAGATGTATTAAGTATATATAAATAAGTTGGTTACATGTTCAAACATGTTAGCACAGATGAAGTAGAGCATGTGTGTGCTGAACATAGAAAGAGATGAAAGACGAACAGACATCAAATATTCTTGACTCTGATTATACATGAAATGCCTTTACTTCCAAATAGTCACAATGCATCCTTTATACATGAGGCACTCAACATTTATGAGGTCCTAAATCAGCCACCCATTGGTGACTCCTATTCTGGCCCCTGCAAGTCTTTTGCAAAATGAAATCCGTAGCTGTTCATCAGGGTAATTTGTGATTACAATTATGGGCCAGGCATAATTGCCGTGGCATCTCCAGAGTCCAGACCACTAACCATTACACCATGGAACCCCAACCGTGGCATCTCCAATAGAACAAGTACACTGTTGGCTCCAGGCACATTTCATTTGTCAAGCTCCTTCTTCAACCTCAACTCTGCTTTTCATAACCTCTCCAATCAGCAGGGAAATCTGAGGTAGCAGAGAGGCAGGACAGAGGAGCTCTGCATAAGCCAGGATCCAGGCAGTATAGCCCATTTGCCCTGTGCATACCCTTTCCTAAGTGCATCAACTACCCACCCTGTTCCTCTTAGCTTAGCACTATATGCTTTAAATTTCTACACTAAACCATGTGATTCAAGTATCTTAACCCAGTCATTGAGCCCTTCTGTTGCAAGAGCTTTGTGATAGCCTCCCTTAGAGTTAGCACTGTTTCAAGACAATTTCCCATGGGACGCCTTTGGGCAATTCTTTTCTCCACAAGGTATGCCCTTAACACCATGTTATAAAAAAGCAAACAATGGATTTGGAGTGAGGATCCTGGATTTCAGCATTGCCTCAGCCACTAGCCACTGCTTTAAGCTTTCATTCTCTTCAGATCTGTCAAATAAGAATGGCAATCCTTCTCATACAAGCATTAAGATTAAGTAATGGCGGGCACCTGGGTGGCTCAGTGGGTTAAGCTGCTGCCTTCGGCTCAGGTCATGATCTCAGGGTCCTGGGATCGAGTCCCACATCAGGTTCTCTGCTCAGTGGGGAGCCTGCTTCCTCCTCTCTCTGCCTCTCTGCCTACTTGTGATCTCTCTCTGTCAAATAAATAAATAAAATCTTTAAAAAAAAAAAAAAAGATTAAGTAATGGCATTTGTAAAAATATTTTGCAAAATCCTGTAACCTGTATGACTTTTTCTGTGACATTCAGATAAAATATGTTTCTTATTTTATATCAACATTGATGGGAATCCTAATCCCAGCCTCCAGGTGGCAAGCTTACCCTTTACTTGAGCATATGAGAATCCCAGGGCTTTAAGAGAAAAGTTGGGGTTGTGCCCCAGGTTCTCCATCCCTGGTGGAGCCCCTGAAATGCTCATTCTTTAAGCCAACAAGTGTGATAGGAGGTGGATCCCTCTACTGCTTATGACATTCACTCCCTTGATACCAAAGAAAGACCTAAGTCTTGGACCCTTGCCAAGCCTCTGTCAAGGCTATGTTTTGGGTGTCCAGTACCCAGGTCTTCATGCAGTCCCTTTGTTAGAGGTCCTGCCACCTGTGTGCTGTTTGGGGGATGGGACATAAAAACCTACCTCTATCCCCCAGATCTAACTCTCACTGGAGAGAGTGAGATACTCATTTCCCTTTCGACACCTTGAGTACCACCTTCCCCCTTCAATAGCCCCAGCTCTGCTGTCTGGTGTTAGAAGTCAATGTGCACTAAGTCTCCTCTGGGACAGGGGGAAAACTGAGAATGAGGAAAGTTGCTGGGCAGCATGATGGCCAACAGCGAAGGGAGGGTTCCTGTCCTGCCTCTGCCATTCTATGGCCTTAGGCAAGATCTCTGTGCCTCGATATCAATAAAAGGTGTAATAGAACACTTCTTACAGGACTGTTGGAACTGGACAGATTTAAAAATGCTTGGAATCGGGAGAGGGAGGATGAAAAGGCAAAAAACGGGAGACTTTAAGGTCAGAAAAGAAAAAAACTGATACCATAATGATGGATACAAATCACTATACATTTGCCTAAACCCACCTGCAGAGAGTACAACAGGAAGAGTGAACCCTGCTGCGAATCATGGATTTGGGGTGACTATGATGTGTCCATGCAAGCTCATCAGTTTTAACAGAAGTCCCATTCTAGTGGGTGCTGTTGATAATGGGGAAAGGAGACAGGGTTATATGAGAACTCTCAGTCCTTCACCTCAACTCTGCTTTAAACCTAGAACTCCCCTTAAAAAATAGACATAGTAAAAAAAAATTTTTAATTAAAAAAAGCCTGAAACAATGGCCAGCATAAAGTATGCATTCAGAGCTAACCATTTTTTATCATTATTATTATTACTATTAACCTTTCTATACTGAAAGAAAAGATAGCTATAAAACACAATTCGGGGTTTTTTTTTTCTTTTTTTAAGGCATAATTTACATACAATAAAATGCACAAACCTGAACTGTACTAGGACACCATCAAGCCCAAGGCAGACGTGTCCATCCCCCCAGAAAGTTCCCTCCTGTCCTTTTTCAGCCAATTCTCCCCTGCCCAGACAACACTATTCTGACTTCATCCGCATAGATTAGTTTTGCCTGTTCTTGAATTCAATGCGTCATTTCTAAACCAGGTAATCCTGCCAAGCTGTAAGGGGCTTCTCTGAGTCTAGAGTTCCTGTGATCCCATGTGATCCCCACAGGATATGCCAGGGCAGCAGTGTGGGAGAGCAGGGCAGGGGGTTGTCTGCGCGGCCGCCTCCCCAGACCTCCTGCTCCTGGCTCAGCCCAGCATGACACGGGCAGGGGCAGAAGCCGCAGCAGAGCTGAGCTGCTGTGGCGAAGAAAGAGATGACGGCTCGAACTCCGGGCATGATCAATAATTGATGCAGGGAACATGACTCCAAGGGCCGGGGAACAGCGGCGTGTGGACCCTGCCCTGGCGCCTGGCATCAGACTGTACAGCCTCAGGCACTGACCCAAGCAAGGCTGGTCATAATTTCAATGCATTGCACGTGCAGGTTGCTCCATCTCCCAAATAAATTAATTATGGAGACTTTAAAGGATTTTTCAGAGGGAATCTCATTACTAGCTGCACATTTTGCCCTCCCAATCAATAGCCTTTTCATTTTTACATAGTAAGTGGGAGAGCGAAGGGGGTTTTAAAAAAGAACTTCTATTTATTATTTATTTATTTATTTATTTATTATTTATTATTATTTATTATTTATTTCATTTCATCATCTCCAGACTTGGCATTTAATGACTGCTCTGAAACATTCTTACACTCCCAATCCCCACTATGTGACCATGGGCAAATTAATTATCCTCTCTGAGAATCCCCTTTAAAATACCTTTGTTTTTCCCATCCCCATGGAAGTCTGCCATCCTTGGGTTCCATGAGAAACTCCTATTCATTCCACAAAACCCTACTGCACTCATAATGGGCAAGCATCTGGCACGGTGATAAACAGACCAGGCTTTGGAGTGAGATAGTCCTAGATGCAAATGCTATTCCAGCACTTACTAGCTAGGGCAACTGTGGGCAAGGGACTTAAGCCTTAGTCTTCTCATTGGTAAAACGTAATCAATATACATAACTCCTAGGTGGTTCTGTGGAATAGTGAAAGCATGCACGTAAAAGCACTTAGCAAAGGGGTGGGTCCATAATATGTGTACAACACCTGTTGGCTATTATTATGATGTATTTATTTATTTATTTATTTACTTATTTATTCCACAGTTTTCTATGGAAGTCTACTATGTGGCTATTACTGTGTTTAGACAAAAGCCTCCCATAAGCTACTATCCCTATCTTAACAACATCTCTTGAGTCTGTTTTACTTCCCTGCTTTTTGTTCCTTCCATTACCATGTGTGTCTCACTGTATACTCTGTTTGGTGGGTTAGTGGATTATTTCCCTCTACAAATGCAGAGGTTCTAGAAGGCAGGGACCAGTCCCATTTAGCTTTGCATTCACAGAGCTTACTTAGCATGGTGTGTGGAACACAGGAGGTACTCAAATATTGGTTGAACTGTTGGTATTTAAAGTCCCATAATAGGGGCGCTTGGGTGACTCAGTCAGTTAAGTATTTGCTTTTGACTCAGGTCATGATCCCAGGGTCCTGGGATCAAGTCCCACGTCAGGCTCCCTGCTTAGCAGGGAATCTACTTCTTCCTCTCCCTCTACTTCTCCCCCTGTTTGTGTGCACTCTCTCTCTCTGTCAAATAAATAAATAAAATCTTTTAAAAATAATAATAATAATAATAAAGCCCCATGATAGAGACAGGTACAACATCCAAGGAGCACTGAGGGGAAGCTGCCATCTGAGCCAAATCTTGGAGGATGAGCTGGAGTTAGTCAAGATAAAAGAGGGGAACTGCATGGCTGGGTGTGGTTCCTGGAGCTGTTGCCACAGCCCCTGTGTTAGGGGCCAGCTTGAGGCTCCTGGCTCTCAGTGCCTGGGAGAGCAAGGTTGCAGAACAGACCTCTGGAGCACTGGTGCTGGAGTCATGGCTCCAGGTCTTTTGACAGCAGACATTCCATGAGCCTCTGCACTAGGCCAAGGGCTAGAAGGGGAGGTGGGTACCAGATCCTGGAAGGCCATGGAGCAATGAGGTTATCTTGTTGGGGGAAGTGCTCCTAGAGACTTCTAAGAAGAGAGATATTCTCAGACTTACATGCTAAAGTGTATCTCTAAGGAAGCCAGGAAATTATGGCCTGTAGGGAGGTATTGAGTCTGGGGGAAGAAGTATGAAAGTGGCCCACGTGTGATTCTGCTCATTGTCATATACCCCAAGGTCTGGAAGATGCCAAAGAAATGTTTGCTGAGTGAACAAGGAAGACATATTGAAGAACCTAGCAATAACTTCAGGGGTAACAATGTGGGTGAGAGACACAATAAGAACATAAACCAATGTTGTCCAAGAGAACTTCTATGATGAAGGAATGACCCATATCTGAGCTATGATGTAGCCACTAGCCACTTGTGGCTGCTGAGCTCTTACAATATAACTAATGCCATCTGAGAACTCAATTTAATTGTAATTGATTTAAATGTAAGTAGTCACATATGTCTATCATGGTACCAGACCCATACTAAGATTGAGAGAGCATAGATGGAGAGGAAGTATCCCTCTTGGGGATCTCTTGTTTTGAAACATCTTAATTCCCAGGCTGTATATAAGTAAAATTTCTTTATATATACTTTTTTCATCAGAATGTCAGTATGGGTTTCTGATCAGCATGGTGTAATTCCAAGTAAAAACTGGATATCCCAAGCAGTGAATGATAATAATTACCACTTATTGAGTGACTGTTGTATGCCCAAAGTGGCAGTAGAGGGTGGTATTTGAAAACAGGGATCTGGAGCCAGATGGCCTGGGTTTGAAAGCTGGCCCTGATAACACAAATTCTGTCTCCTTCTCTATAAAATAATAATACCCTTTTCATGAGATTATTACAAAGATCAAATTGGTTGAGACTTACAAAAAGCCTATCCCATAAACGCCCAATACACATCAGCTACTCATGTGTATTTTACATACATTATCTCATTAATCCCTCAATAACTCTGCAAAGTTGGTGTTATCATTTCCTTTTGACAGTTATGGAAACAGGCTCCATTAAAATGATGATAAATAAAATAAAGAGTCACACTGGTAGTGAACACTAGACCCAGGAACCAAATCCAGGTGTATCTAAATCCAAAGCCCTGAACTAAAACAAAGTGATAATACATATGAAATAAAAGTTTTCTTGGCCATCAAGTAGCACAGAACAGCACTCCATGAGAAAAGGGAAACAAATGTCCTGTGGGAAGCGTTTCCAGGCTGAAGAGCAGAAAAGGGAAAGATAGGAGAAATCTGGCAGAATCTCTGAGTTCATCTGATAAATTTGGGAGTCTGGAAAGGCCAAGTGAGCCAGAGTTTACAGGACAGAGTACCAGAAAGGAGAGAGCTCTATACACACAAAGGGAGAGACAGAGAGGAGAGAAAAACATAAAGACAGAGACAGAAAGAGAGCTGTGAAAATCTCCCTATGAAATCTTCAACAGAGTCCTGATGCTTTGGGAGAAACTACCTGAGACAGGGTTGTGTGCAGGGAGAATGCTCTAAAGGATTAGAGGCATCATCACCAAGCCTCAAAAAGAACCAAGAATACCTTGCAATTCATGGGGCATCAGATACAGGGCATCAGTAGTCCTGCCTCAGTAGTAAGACCTAAAGCCTCCCTAGTCCTGCTTAATAAAGCCAAAAGTAAACTTTGAGAGGATCAAACTGCATCCCAGAGCAAAAATCAAGAATGGTTATAGGAATACAGATATATTCAGCACCCAAAAAGGTAAAATTCACAATGTCTGGCATTGAATCAAAAATTATCAGGCATTGGGGCTCCTGGGTAGCAGAGTAGGCTAAGCATCTGACTTTTGATTTTGGCTCAGGTCACGATCCCATGGTCATGAGATCAAGCCCTGTATCAGGCTCCATGATGAACAAGAAGCCTACTTGAAATTCTCTCTCTCTCCCCTTCTGCCCTGCTCCCCTGCTCTCTCTCCTGTCCCCACCCCCCGCCAAAAAAAAACAAACAAAAAAGAAAAACAAAATACAAAAAAAAAACATTGTCAGGCATGAATGGATCATAGATCTAAATAAATGTAAAATGCAAAACTATAAAGCTTCTAGAAAGTAACATTGGAGAAAACTTAGATGACCTTGGGTATGATTATATCTTTTTACATACAACAAAAAAGACATACCCATGAAAGAAATAATTAATAAACTGAACTTTATTAAAACGAAAAATTTCTGGTCTGTGAAAGACAATATCAAGAGAATTAGAAGATAAGCTCCAGATGGAGAAAATATTTTAAAAAGAGACTCCTGATAAAGGACTATTATCCAAAATATGCAAAAAACTCATAAAACTCAACAACTAAAAAACAAACAACCCAATTAAAAAATGGACCAAAAACTTTAACAGACACTTCACCAAAGAAGATGTATAGATGGCAAGTAAGTGTATGAAAGAATGCTCCACATCATAGATCAAAAGGGAAATGCAAATTAAAACAACGAGATACCACTATACACCTATTAGAATGGCCAAAATCTGGAACACTGACAGTACCAAATATTGGTGATGGTGCGGAGCAGCAGGAACTCTCATACATTGCTGGTGGGAATGCAAAATGGTATAGCCCCTTTGGAAGAGTTTGGCATACTCTTACCTATGATCCAGCAGTCACACTCCATGATATTTACCCAAATGTTTTGAAACCATGTCTATGCAAAACTTGCACACAAATGTTCATAGCAGCTTTATTCATAATTGCCAAAGCTTGGAAATAACCCAGATATCCTTCAGCAGGTGAATGGATAGATAAACTGTGCTACATCCAGACAATGGAATATTATTCAGTACTTAAAAGAAATTAGCTTTTACACCATGACAAGACATGGAGGATCTTAAGTACATCTTAATGCATTGATTTTAAATGCAAAAAAAGCTGATCTGAAAGGGCTACATACTCTTTGGATCCAGCTGTATGACATTCTGGGAAAGGCTAAACTACGGAAACAATAAAAAAAGGTCAGTGGTTGCTGGGCGCTGGAGAGAGATAAATAGGCAGAGCACAGAGGATTTTTCAGGCAGTGAAAATACTCCTTATGATATTATAATATATATATCTCATTATACATTTGTCCAAATCCATAGAATATAGAAAAGAAGGAGTGAACCCGAAGGTAAACCATGGACTTTGGGGGATTATGATGCATCAATGTAGGTTCATTTTTGATTTTTAAAAAAAAAAAGCACTATTCTGGTGGGTGATATTGATAAGAGGGGAGTGATGCAGGTGTGGGGGGCAAAGGGTAAAGTGTAAATGAGAAATCTCTGTAACTTCCTCTCAATTCTGTTGTAAACCTAAAACTGCTCTAAAAATTAAAGTCTTATTTTTTAAAAATTAGCAGAGGGGCATCTGGATGGCACAATTAGTTAAGCATCTGACTCCTGGTTTTGGTTTAGGTCATGATCTCAGGGTTATGAAACCAAGTCCCACATCAGGCCCCATGCTCAATGCAGAGTCTTCTAAAGGTTTTCTCTGTCTCCATCTGCCCCTTCTTGCACTTGCTTGCTCCCTCTCTCTCCCTGAAATAAAAATATAAATCTTTAAGAAAAATTACCAGAGATACAAAGAAGCAAGAAGATGTAACCCATTACTAAGTGAAAAATCAACAGGGACAGATCCAGAAATTTTACCGAGGGGCTGCCTGGGCAGCACAGTCAGTTGAGCATCAGACCCTGGTTTCAGCTCAGGTCATGATCTCAAGGCATCATGAGGCTTGTGAGGCTCAGTGAGGCTCAGTGGCTCAGTGAGACTGAGCCCTGCGTCAGGCTCTGCACTCAGTGCAGAGTCTGCTTAAGTTTCTCTCACTCCTTCTCCCTCGGCCCCTCCTGCCCTTTTCTCAAAGAAAGAAAGAAAAGAAAAAGAAAGAAAGAAAGAAAGAAAGAAAGAAAGAAAGAAAGAAAGAAAGAAAGAGGAAGGAAGGAAGGAAGGAAGGAAGGGAGGGGAAGGAAGGAGAAGGAAGGAAGGAAGAAAATGAACACGGCAATAGAATTAATAGATAAGGCCATTAACCACCCAGAGGACAAAAAGTCACATTATCTACAAAAGAATAAAGACAATAATCAGAGCAGAATTCTCACTGGAAACAACCTAAGCGAGAAGACATTGGAGCAACATCAGAAAAGTATTGAAAGATAAGAATATCAAACTAGAATTCTATACCCACCAAAAATACATTTTTAAAATTGAAGGTGAAATGAAGTCTTTCAACCTTGGCCTCATTGCCTTCCGGTTAGTAAATGTCCATTTAACTTTTCTGAACTGCTTTTGTGTTCTTATTACTACATTCTCAGACCCCAGGTTAGGAACCACTGGCTTCCTAAAGGCATTCACACCTCAGACTCAGAAAAGAGGAAAGCAAGATCATCATATGGATCCTACTGAGACACTCCCAACATGATCTGAAGGCTCAGAGTTTGGCTTGAACTCCACATAGACCCTTCCCGGGGTAGCAAGACACATGAGAATGCAGTAAACTGCTAAACAGAACATTCCTGACTGGGAAAAAAACATTTATAAGTTGTACGGTGCAGAATGTACATATTAGAGGATCTGTTTTCAATACAAATCTATTAGATAATGTTTAAGTGAAATAATAATTAATAATTAACAGCTAGTATCTATAATTTATGAAACTCATACTATCATATTTTTTAGCCTAACATGATGTTTTTGCAAACCCAACCATGTAATGCACTTTTTAATATACGCAACACCCCCTCCAAAAAAATACCACTGCCAATTAAACAACTTAGTGCTCGCTTAATCATAATTCTATTTGAAAGGACTTTTTAGACTCATCTCAACATGGACTTTTATCTTGCATCATTCTCATAGGTATACAAAAAGAAATAGAGAGAGAATAAAGTGCCTAAGTTATTACTCAAAATGCTTACACTCAGTGTTCAACCTTCTAAGTCCCTTTTGACTCAGAGGGATACATATTTTTTTCTTTTCCCATAGAATATCATCCTCTGTGCCATCAAATGCATTGATGATATAGCAGTTGTTTTTTAAGTGCTGTATACTCTGTCTCTGGGGGTATTCTTCCAAACTACTAACACCCATTCTGCAAGTTTTGGTGTACAGTCTTTCACCAAACAGTTGATGGAAGATTTTCAAATAGCAGTCAGGACTTAGAGTTACTCCTTAAATGCTCCTGGAATAACAACCAAGTTCATAGCTTTATGGGCAATGACAACTATATCTCAACATCCATTAGGCTGAGCTCCATTGTGATATTCCATTGATTGTGGGACATGTCCTAACTTTGGAGAAGTTAAAATATGAAAAAGTGTTCTTAGAGCCAATAAAATATAATATGTTTCAGGCACTTTTAGTCATCACTCAATCAATATTTATTAAACTCCTGTGAGGTAAGAGATACTATGTTAGGTAATAAATTACAGCAAAAATAAAATTGTAGAACATCCCTGGAGTCAAGAAACTACAGTCTCTATTAACTCCCACAAAAACCCTGCCCAGATGGCACAGATCTAGTTATTTTATTGGTAAGGAAACTAGTGGTGGGGTTTCAATAACAAACAAGGTCTTTCTTACTCCTAAATCTATATGTATTCCACTAAGAAATTAAAATAATGTATTCTAAAATTGACCTGAACAGAGATTTAGGCATTTCTACCTAAAAGTTTTACTAATTACTTTAAAAGGGTACTAAAATAAATACCAAAGCTCACTATATCATACGTAAAAAGCATATACACTTATGTCTACACTGGCTGTATTCAGTTCTTGTTATAGAGTACAGGGATAGACATTCTGAACTAAACCATTTTACAGTTACTAAAGGACATCTTGGATGTTACCATAGATAGAAAAGATATTTATAATAGCTACAGCAAGGCATAAAAATTAAGAGTACAGCCTCTACAGCTAGCTTGCCTGGGTCCAAATTGTGGCTGTACTACTTACCAGATGTGTGACCTTTGGCAGGTTACTTATCTTCATACCCCAGCTTTCTCTTCTGTAAAGTGGAGTGATGATGATTATATTTCCCCCCTATGTATAAGGCATTCACTACAATATATTACATATAGTCAGCATTATATGAGCATTAGCCAAAAATATTATTTTTTGATTGGTATATCATATTGCTATAATGTTATACCTGCACTGGTGCTACCCGAATCCTGGCGTTCAGAAAGAGTAATTGAATAAATCAGCAAGTGAATGAATGGATGTGGCTTTCACAAGGGGCATTTCAGGGTAAGGGACAGTACATTACCCCAGCACCTGTTAGACATGTGCTCCATCCACCCCTGAGCCCACACATCAGAAGGTGAGTTCTTGAACCATGAGCTCTAAGAATTCAGAAATCATTCTCTCCTGCACATAAAACTCAGTTCAGACTTTAAGATATTGTTTATAGAAGTTCAACTCTGAGTTCGCTTAACCTTGAATGAATATTTTAAACACTATTTTCTATTGTGCCTCAGAAGATTTCTTTTAAGTGGTATCTGAGGAATAACTTTCAATTAATACTGAACGAGTAGAATGGAATTGCTTAAGATCAATACCCATTTTTTTCTCCTTACTTCATAATTAATGGAGTGACGACTTCTGCTTTGGCAACTCTGGCTTACTATGGCAGGGGTTGGTGGGCACCCTGGGGATGGGAGTGGGAGAAGCTGATGAAATCTACTACCTGGATAGTCAGTATTTTAGTCTCTTCTCGTCTTTCCTAAGGGCTTGTTTGAAAGCTTCTGCCTCTGCTCCAATTTTGGCTTGTATATGAGAATAATGACTTAAGCATTATGAATTTGTTTTACAGTGAACTGACATGTGTGCTTTTTGTAGCTTTTAAAAATGTGGAAAGAAGGAACCTCTTGGCTGCTGCCAGGGACCTTGAGAAAACTATGCTCCTTGGAACTGCCCTGAGAAGCTGGCAAACAGAGGACCACTAGGATGGAAAGTTATGCCTTTCCATAGAGGAGTAGAGGAGAACAGAAAATGACCTTCAGTACAGGAGCATAAGAGGTATAGCCAGAAAGCCTGAGTTCTGATCTTGTTCTTGGGTGTAGAGTAGACCCCACTCTACCCACAGGGAAGGCCTGAAACTTCACAGAATATCAAACCCTACATAGACTATTTTTTTTCTGTACATACAGGCTTATGATAAAATTTAATTTCTAAATTAGGCACAGAGATTAACAATAAGATAAAAGCAATTGTAATAACATAAGTCATGTGAATGCTGGCCCTCTCTCCCAAAATATTGTATTGTACCGAACTTACCCATCTTCTCGTGATGATGTGAGATGAGAAAATGCCCACACGATGAGATGAGATGAGGTGAATGACATAGGCATGTGACAGGATGTCAGAAGGAGGGTCATCTGCTTCTGGACTGTAGTTGATCATGCATAACAGAAACCAGGGAAAGTAAAACCTCAGATAAGGGGAGGCTCTGTACACAGTCAGACTGGTCTACCCAGCACTCACTCCCTCTTTACTCCCTTTGGAGAAGCCCTCATCTCCCCCCTCAGCTTGGGGATTTCCACTGCGGTGGACCACTCCCATCCCTAGAATTACCACATAATTTATCCTTCAAACTGTGACACTTTTTAAAGTAAAAGTTTTTTTTAATTGCAGTTATATAATTTTGGAAATATGTATTTACTGACCAACAAATTGGTTTTATTAAATTAGTCGACACCTATAAAATAATTCTATTCAAAAATATTTTCAAAAGTAAGTTTTTTCACACACTTAGGTGGTTCAGTCAGTTAAGCACCTGCCTTCAGCTCAGGTTATGATCCCAGGGTCCTGAGATCAAGTCCCGCATGGGGCTCTCCCTCTCCCTGCTGTTCCCTCTGCTTGTGCTTATGCATGCACTCTCTCTCTCTCTCTGTCAAATATATAAATAAACTCTTTTTTTTTAAGTACATTTTTTCTTAAAAAAAATTCATGACCATTACAGCACAATGGAAGAAAAATGTCTTTATATTGATTTTCTGAACATTAAAAATAACAAGCAGAATAATTATTCTTCATACATCAAGTACTTCAATTTCTTAACCATATATCTGTCTCTATTACAACTTCAAAGGTATTTTCTAAAGAATTAATGGTTTTATAATTTAAATGTTCTCATAAAGTTGTACTGTTTTTCCAAATTGCACTTTATGTTTAATAAATTTGAAATTTAAAAAACAAAAACAAGTATCTTTTTTTAAATCCAACTTTAGATTAATCGCAGAAAATGTTTAGAAAATGTATTTGTATAAAAATTGTATAAAATTTGACAGGAAAGCTCCATTTTATTTTCTTAAAGATTTTTATTTATTTATTTGACAGAGAAAGAGAGCACAAGCAGGGAGAGCAGCAAGCAGAGGGAAAGGGAGAAGCAGGCTTCCTGCTGAGCAGGGAGCTCCATGCCTGCCTCCATCTCAGGACCCTGGGATGATGTCCTGAGACAAAGGCAGATGCTTAACTGACTGAGCCAACCAGGTGCCCCAGATTAATTAACAGAATATCACAGCTTATTTGTATGCAACCAATTCCAAGCACAATTTAGCTCTACATGTTTTACAGATTAGTAAAAATTTTGTTTTACTCTGACATTGTGTTGCACCAAAAAGTATATTTGTATTATGTTATAATTTCATCTTCAATATTATTTTTAACTTAATATGCATCAATATTCACAATAATGTTATATTGTTGTTGTTATTATTATTATTATTATTATTATTATTACAATGTTTCACCTTCAATAGAATGAATTTCCAGATTTATTTGTTTCCAATAGTTGGGAGAAAAACTCAAACCATTATAGAAATAAACTAATTCTCTTTTTTTTTTCAATATTTATTTATTGGGGCGCCCGGGTGGCTCACTCAGTTAAGCCTCTGACTGTTGGTTTCCGCTCGGGTGGTAAACTCCTGGTTGCTGGATCAAACTCGGGTCAGGCTGGTGCTTGGTGCCAAGTCTACTCAAGATTCCCTTTCCTTCTCCTTGTCCCCCTCTGCCCTTCCCCCTGCTCATGTTCTCTCTTTCTAAAATAAATAAGCAGAATCTCTGTATTCATTTTGCAGAGAATTTTGTTTATTTGTTTTAGAGAGAGAGCTTGTGAATGCTCAAGTTGGGGGAGGGGAAGAGGGCAAGGGAGAGGATCTTCAAGCAGACCCTTCCAGCTCATCATGGGGCCTAACATGGGGCTCAGTGTTACAACCCGTGAGATCTTGACCTGAGCTCAAACCAAGAGTTGGTCGCCCAACTAACTCAGCACCCCCAACACCCCAGAAATTAACTAATTTTCTATTTGAAGCATCTTAAGATGTGGATATAAATTTAGCACCACTATTTAAAAAATTCTTCTTAATGGAGTCAAAACATTAACAGTTACTATATCACTTTTTATATTTCACAAGAAACCTTGGTATATAGAAAATGAGTAAAATCATTTTAAATGAGCAGTCTGTCAATCTGAATGAAGAGTTGTGCTTCACAGAATGAAACTCAAAAATCCCTGCTTTCACCATGCACATTAATTCATCATGATTAGCCACAATCTTCTTAAGACAACTGCCAGCATTAGATTCTGATACTCCAGTAGATTTGTGCCTTCTGGTTTCATGTGTTCAGTAATAATATTATGCCCCCCAAACAGTGGGTGATAAATGTCAACAAATATCTTGCTCAAGCTAATCTTCATCATCAACTCTTTTGAGAAATGGAAATCCATTCCCTAATTTTTCATTGAGTATTCCCTTTCTTGACTCATTGCTGTCAAAATAACATAAATATCATTGCAAAACAGAAAGGGATTTCCTAGCAATCAAATAAATAGCTGCAGATTTCACCAAACAATGATAGACATGGCCAGAGAATACAGATTACTCTCTGTGCCAAACACATTTCCTCTACATACTTCACGTACGTCTTACCTACAGATTGCACACTTCCTATTGATCCTACCAGCTGGATGCCTGGCAGAAGGCACAGTCACTTATGTGACGTAGGGACAGCACCCCAACATTACCCATAATCTAAAGAGTTAGAAATTCCTAGCTGCTCCTCTCTAAGCATCCAGCTTGCTGTCCTTAGAGGGGAGATGTTGGTAATTTAACATCAGAAAAGAGTCAAGACAAGAGAGTCACCATGACTGGGTGATAGGTAGGTTGAATCATAGGCTAAAATCAAGTCTGTTCACTATGTATGTTTCTCTCACTCAATTATAGGACTCCACAGTAAAAATTGGAGTACAAAGTGCAGGTCTACAAAAACCCATTTCTGTTTATTTTAATTCACTATTAATAATATTTTATTAAAAATGAAGGAACGGGGGGTAAATGCTAAGCCACTTAGCAAAGACAACAGGCACAGACTCGGGCTGTCTTATACAATCCAGAATATATGTTTACTGTAGCAGTGGGCAGACTTTCTAGCCTGCTTATCAGAGTGGAGCAACCTCCTGGCAATAGTGATTGGTTCAAAGTTGAATCCAAGGTCTTCATTGAACCAATGAGAGTCAACTCCTGATATTTTGTTGAAATTTTTAGAAAAGACCTGTTCCTTTTCCACTAAGGGTTGCTAAGTCAGACCTGTTAGAGGTCATCTTGTCACCACATAGGAAGAAGCTGAGAATGAAACCAACATGGAAAGAAGCAGAGCCAACTGATTCCTGAGGACATCAGCTGAGCACCAGGATCTAGCTATACCCCAAATGGATAATACTTGGTCCCTGCTTGCATAAAGATTATTATATACTTAGGGAAAAAGTCAAACCAAGAAGCCATTCACAATCTGAGTACGTTGATCATTTTGAACTAAAAGTCACCAGCTATTTTAATATAATCTACTAATGTAGATTATCTACTAATGTAGGGGCACCTGAGTGATTCAGTTGGTTAAGTGTCCAACCCTTGTTTTTGGCTCAGTTCATGATCTCAAGGTTGTGAGATCAAGCCCCATGTCAGGCTCCTCACTGGGGGTAGAATCTGCTTAAGATTCTCCCTCTTGGGGCACCTGGGTGGCTCAGTGGGTTAGGGCCTCTGCCTTCGGCTCAGGTCATGATTCCAGGGTCCTGGGATCGAGCCCCGCATCGGGCTCTCTGCTCTGTGGGGAGCCTGCTTCCTTTTCTCTCTCTGCCTGTCTCTCTGCCTAGTTGTGATTTCTCTCTGTCAAATAAATAAAATTTAAAAAAAAAAGATTCTCCCTCTTCCTCTCCATCTGACCCCCTTCCAACAAAAATACTAATGCAGATAAGGTGTTTAGCAGCAGGAGAGATCACCACATATGGTGACTATCAGAAAAGCCTGCATGGAGAAGATAAAACCTGAGCCAGACTTTGAAAAGTGAGAAACCAGAGGAGGAAAGAGAAGAGAGAGCAGGTGTGAGCAGGATTCAAGGCAAGAATGAAAATGGCATTTGGTAAGTCACCTGACTATTCACACGATGCCTTTCATACAGCAGTTATAACTCAAGACCCATCTTAAAACTTGAACAGTTCAAAGGACCAAAGAGATAATCAGTTGGTCAACAAATACCAAATATTTATCTAGCACCTAGTAACCCCAGACAATTCTCCTGGATGTTGTGCAGAAAAACAAATCAGAATGAGACAATATCCTTAGATTTCAAGGCATTTAAAGGGTGATCAGTATGATCTGTAGATGTGAAAAAAAAATGTGCAAGAGCAAGTAAAGCTTTTCTATATCCAAACATGAACAGGGCACTTTTGTAAGGAGTATAGCTTAGCTATTCTGCCCACTTGAAATCTTGAATACAAATGATAGGTCAACACAATTCCCATCCTTTTCTTTAAACATCCTGGCATGGTGCTTTTTCATATACATTTTGAAGAACAGTGGTGTAAAATTAAATTCAACTATATAGTTTTCTTGAGCTTTTTTCATGGAGAGCCAAATGATCAAAATACAAAGATTTAACCATGGTACAATTCTGGTTATAACTACAATTCTCATTACAGAACTCCTGAATCTAAAGGAAAGAAATGCTCCTGTCCTGGTCCACTGTTTGTGTTTCTTGTTCCGCATTTTTCAAGAACCCTCCTTCAATCCCCATGTTTACTCATCCATGGCTTTCTCCAACCTAGCTATTGCCTGGATAATTGTTAGCCTGAATTCTCTTTCCGACATATTGTCTATGTTGATAGCCGTTAGCTCTGTTGCAGAAGATCCAACCTCTGTATTTTTCTTCTGTTGGGCATTCCTCCTCCTAGTCATTTTGGTGAGAGATGACTGAACAGATGTAGCTGGATGTGTTGACCGTGGTGCAGTCAAGGTGCACGCTGGAATGCTTCTGAGCAATCAGGATTCCCCACCCAAACGAGAGAAGAAAGAAAAGAAAAAGAAAAAAAAAATGAGAGAGAGAAAGAGAGACAGAAGAAAAAAGGGAAGATAAAAGAGAAGGCTCAGCCCAAATGGGTCCCAAGGTAAGATTTATGAAGTATACAAACAAAAACAGACAAACAAAAAGACTGATAAAAGTATATGACAAGAGGGTTTACGTATAGGGGTAGTATTGATTGGGGAAAGGGGATTACTTTGAAGTTTAACTCTATATGAATATTAGAAAATAAAAATAAAAAGGAATAAACTAGACTAAACTAAACTAAAATTAAATAAAATAAATTCAAAAAATAGAAATGCAAAAGAAAAACACAGGTCTATGTATCAAAAAGTTCAGGTTAGAAGGTTATTATGGAATTTGATGTACTGGACAGCTCACTGTGATGGTAAATAGTTAAAAATTATCTATATAAAAAAATGAATCGGAATACTGGGAACGAATTAAAAATAAATGTTGTCCTATGAAGTAGTGGTGGTTGTTCTCTTGTAGTCTTTTTTTTTTTTTTCTCCTTTCTTGGTTGGTTTTCTGGAGGAGGGGCCTGTCACGTGGGTTTTCAGTCAATGATGTTCCCTGAGTTAAGTCCCTCAAGGGGGTGGGCTCTGAGGAAACTGGTTTTTTTCAGGCTTTTGTTCTCTGGCAGTTATTATGTTTGTTCACTTATTTTTTTTTCCTCACCTTGACCGCTTTTGATGTTTACTCATATGTAAGGTTACACTGGAAGGCTGGCTACCATGTACCATTTCACTAGCTAATTGAGAGTTCTCTGCTTCCCCATCTGGCATTGCTCACAGGTTTTATCACCTATATTTCTAGGCTGGAGCTATTCTTACCCCTAACTTGATACCAGGTAGATTCATGCAGTGGTAAAACTTAAGGAAGCTCATATTTGTCCAATTATACTCTGCAAAATTTCCCGGTGCAGCAGCTTCTTTCTCCCAGATGTGATATCACGGAGTTGGCCAATAATGGGTTTTGGTTTAAAATTTTTTTTCTAAACTGTCCTCAAAAGTCTTCCACCATTTTTGAGGGAAAAAACAAATCTATTATTATTTACCAGGTTATGCTATCAAACATTCCCCACCATCTTCAAGAGTCAGAGTTTTGTTTTCTAGCAATTTATTTTCCACTTACCAAGGTGATATTGGCACTTCCAAAAATAAGCATTATTTGAATGGCACAAACAATAAATGCCATGGAAGTCTACCACAAAAAAATTCTGGGACAGTCTACCATTCATTAACGCATTTATCCACTCAGGGAATAATTATTGATAATCGATCACATACGACACACCAAGTTAATCAGGGTGATGAGTGAGATGGACATGATTTCCACCATAATGGAGATGGCAGTTTAGGTGGAAACACATACAGGAAATACACAAACAGAGAGGTCATTATAAAGTGTGGGAAGTGCTGTGCAAAAAAGGTACAAAATGCCATGAGAAAAAAAACATCTGGCATGGGAACCAGGATTTAATTTAGTTTTAGAGGGAAGGGGGGATTTGATTGGGCTATAGGCAATAATCAAGATTTAACACGATCAAAGGAGTCTGAACTAAAATAATAAGGTATCTGAATATTGGGGCCTTGCAGGAGGGCACAAATAACCAAAGATAATTACGATGACTTCTAGGCCGCAGCATGTGGTCACCCCAGTAAGTCATGAAACTATGGTGTCATGGACAGAGCCCTCCCAGAATCTAACGGCTCATCCAACTTTCTGACACTGGTTTGTTAATCACTTTCTGCTCAGATTTACTCTACAAGCAGAGGACTCCAAACTGTGGTGGTGTCAAATATCATTAGTTGTTTCAGTAACTGCCTCTGGCTAAACAAATCCATCCAGGGTCAACTAGCACAGTTGCGAGTGATAATAAGGGAAGTCTTACAACACAAAGAAATGGAAAGATATTCCATAACATCTTTTGGAAGAATAAATATTGTTAAAATGTCTATATTACCTAAAGCAATCTACACATTTAATGCAATCCCTACTAAAATGTCGACAGCATTTTTCACAGAGAAAAAACAAACAATCCTAAAATTTCTATGAAACCACAGAAGACCCTGAATATCAAAAGCAAACTTGAAAAAGAAAAACAGGGGCACCTGGATGGTTCAGTGGGTTAAAGCCTCTGCCTTCGGCTCAGGTCATGATCCCAGGGTCTTGGGATCAAGCCCCACATTGGGCTCTCTGCTCAGTGGGGAGCCTGCTTCCCCTCTTTCTCTCTGCCTGCCTCTCTGCCTACTTGTGATGTCTGACTCTCTAGTAAATAAATAAAATCTTTAAAAAAATAAAAAGAAGAAAAAAAAAGAAAAACAAAACTAGAGATATCACAAGTCTAGATTTCAAATCATATTACAAAGTTGTAGTAATCAAACAGTATGGCAATGGCACAAAAATAGACACATAGATCAATGGAACAGAACAGAAAACCCAGAAATAAACCCACAATTATATGGCCAATTAATCTTCGACAAAGGAGGAAAAAATATACAATGGGAAAAAGATATTCTCTTCAACAAATGGTTTTGGGAAAACTGGACAGCTACATGCAAAAGGATGAAAGTAGATCACCTTCTTACATTATACAAAAAATAAACTCAAAATGGATTAAGATCTAAGTGTGAGAATTAAAACCATAAAAATCCTCAAAGAGAGCACAGGCAGTAGTTTCCTTGACATTGGCCATAGCAGGCTACAGAATGAGAGAAGATACTTGCAGATGACATATCTGATAAAAGGTTAGTATCCAAAATATATTCAACGAACTACACCAACTCAATATCCAAAAAGCAAATAATCCAATTAAAAACAGGAGATAGGAAAAGACATTTCTTCAAAGAAAACAGACACTCAAATGGCCAACAGACTCACGAAAAGATGCGCAAGATCGCTCGTCATCATCAGGGAAACACGAATCAAAACTACAGTGAGATATCACCTCACATCTGTCAGAATGACGAAAATGAAAAACACAAGAAAAAACAAGTGTTGGCAAGGATGTAGAGAAAAAGGAACCCTCATGTGCTGTTGCTGGGAATGCAAACTGGTGCAGCCACTGTGGAAAATAGTATACAGTTTCTCAAAAAGTTAAAAATAAAATACCCTATGATTTAGTATTTGCACTACTGGGTATTTGTCCAAAAAAATACAAAAACACTAATTCAAAGGGATACATGTACCCCTTATTTTTTTTTTAAGATTGTATTTGTTTATGTGACAGAGAGAGAGAGAGATGGCGAGAGCAGGAACACAAGCAGGAGGAGTGGGAAAGCGAGAAGAAGGCCTCCCGCACATTAGGGAGCCCGACGCAGGGCTTGATCCTAGGATCTTGGGATCATTACCCAAGCCAAAGACAGACGCTTCATGACTGAGGAACCCAGGTGCCCCTACCCCCTATATTTACTGAAGCTTTATTTAAAAGAGCCAAATCATGGAAGCAAGCCATGTGTCCATCAATAGATGAATGGATAAAGAAGAAGTGGTGTGTGTGTGTGTGTATATACACACACACATATACACACACACACATACACAATGGAATATTACTCAGCTCTAAAAAGGATGAAATCTTTCCATTTGCAATGCATGGATGGAACTAGTATGTATAATGCTAAGTGAAATAAGTCATTCAGAGAAAGACAAATACCTTATGATTTCACTCCTACGTGAAACAAAATAAAGGGAAAAAGAGAGAGACAATGCAAGAAACAGACTCTTAACTACAGAGAAGAAACTGATGGTCACCATAGGGAATGTGGGCATGGGGGGATGAAATAGGTGAAGGGGATTAAGAGTGCACTTATCGGGGCACCTGGGTGGCTCAGTGGGTTGAGCCTCTGCCTTCGGCTCAGGTCATGATCTCAGGGTCCTGGGATCGAGCCCCGCATCGGGTTCTCTGCTCAGCGGGGAGCCTGCTTTCTATTCTCTCTCTCTCTCTGCCTGCCTTTCTACCTACTTGTGATCTCTGTCTGTCAAATACATAAATAAAATCTTTTTAAAAAAAAGTGCACTTATCATGATGAGCAATAAGTAATATATAGAATAGTTGAGTCAATATATTGTATACCTGAAACTAATAAAACACTCTATGTTAGCTATGCTGGAATTAAAATTAAAAACTTAATAAAAAGAAAACAATTAGGGAAGTCTTAGAGTGAGCCTCATTTGGTCAGTTACTGAATAATGACCTCAGTATTCTTTCACCTGTTGTTGAGCCTGGGGGAAAGAACTGGTCCCAGCTGGCATTTTCTCAGGACCAGCAAAATGTGAAGCAGTAAGAGGGAAATGAGCAACCAGACCATAATTCTAAAACATCCTCTCTGTAGCCCTACACTCAATTAAACCAAATGAATAATTCTTTACTGCAGAATTTCTCCATGTCTTTATTATGCCTTTATTTATTGTGAATCTCCAGGAAAGTAGCATATTATGAGATATCTTCTACGTTTCTATGACTACTGTAATAAATTATACAACTATTTGCCATGCATCCAGTTCCCCTAGCTGAAGGAAAATCTACATCTCCATTTTGAATAAGTCAAGTGTGGCCATATGGCTTGGCATGGCCAATGAAATAATGGTGGAAGTGATACCTGTCACCTCCTGTAGCCATGTCCAAAAGGATACCTTAACTGTCGGCTCATGGCTCCTCTTGTGTCTTCCGTCTACTATGACAATAATCAATATTCCAAGAGCAGTTTTCTCCTGTCCTGGGTCCTGGAGTGAAGATGACATAAAACAAACCTTTAATCATTCTATATGGACATGAAATATGAGCAAGAAATAATAAGCCCTTATGGTTTATGTTCCTGAAGATCTGTAGCCATTTGTTATCACAGTGTAACTATCCTAGTGGTCCTCAAACTGTGGTCCTCCACTCCTGTGGATCCTCAGAGCCTCTCAGGGCATCCAGGAAGTCAAAATTATCTTCATAATGATACTAATTGTTTACCTTTTCAACATGCTGACATTAACATTAATGCTGGAAAAGTAATGGTGGGTAAAACTGCTGGTCCTTATCACAATTCAAAGCAGTAACACCAAACTGTATGAGAAGTCATTATATTCTCCACCGCATGCACAAGTCATTTTTTAAAAATGTAAGTTTCATTTCATCACTTAACAGAAGAGAAACAAAGGACTGATTTCATTAAATCTCAGCCTTGAACACATATCTTCTTTTTTTTTTAAGATTTTTATATATTTATTTGAGAGAGATAGAGAGAAAGAGCACAATGAAGCAGAGGGTCAGAGGAAGGGACAGAAAAAGATTCACTGCTGAGCAGAGAGCCCGATGTGGGGCTCAATCCCAGGACTCTGGAGTCATGACCTGAGCCAAAGGCAGATGCTTAATGGACTGAACTACCCAGGCGCCCCAAACACAATAGTCTTTGTAATGAAATGGAAAGTAAGCATAAAACTCTGTTGTAGCATCCCTAAACACTGTGGTTTGTTTTGAGGAAACACACTTGTAATTGTCTGAGTTGCAAGCTGAATTAGCCACTTCTTCATTTAAAAAAAAAAATCTAATTGGAAAGGATGACTGACAGACACATTATTGTTATTTAGACTTTATTATTTGGCAAACATTTTCTTGTCATTGATCAACTTCAGGTTTTCAACTGAATATTAGAATTGTGTTAAACTGGTATCTATCACTATAAGCCTGACAGATTCTAATACTTAGAGATATTTTTCTGATGACATCACTGGTGATATTGACAAATGTGGTTTTTTGATATTGTAAGGACTGTCAAAGTACAAGATAGATCAATGGATTTTAATTTCAGATTCCACAACACAACTACTCTCTTGAAAATGACCATTTGTTGAGTTTGGGTGTGGCATCAAAGAAGACCTTCCACAATCATCTAAAAAGGGTGCTTAACTACTCCTCCCTTTCCAACTATATACTTGTGAGAAGACAAATTTTCTTAAATTTCAAGCTAAACAATAAATCAAAACAGATTGCAGAAGCAGGTATGACAATCTAGCTGTCTTCACAGACATGGAAGACACTCGCAGAAATGTAAAACAATACTACTCCTCTCACTAATACATTTTGTTTTCAAAGATGTGTTTTCTTCAGTGTGATTTAACTTGTAATGGGTTTACCATTTTAAAGGAATTAATAAATAAATGTGTTTAATTTTGTCAGATTTATTTCTAATATGGTAATATCATTAGATAGAACCCACATGAACAGAAGCTCTTTGGGGTCTCCAATAATGTTAAGAGTATAAAAGAGCCCCGAAAATAAGAACTCTTTGAAAGTTTGAGAACTAATGTTAACCTGTCACTGCCAAGAACACAGACGCCACACAGAAACCTGAACAGGGCTACTGCTCTAATATAAAGAACTTGTCAGCGTAATAATGGAATAACTATAAAGATGTAAAGAGAATTCTAAACAACACCCTAGAGCCAAAGAGGAGCTTCAAGGGAAGGACAAAATCCTGGAAAAGAAGGCCCTACTCCATTCCCAAGCTTGGCTGCAGCCCACTGGATGGCCAAGAGGTTTGCTTAGCTAGAGCTGGCCCACAGTCAGCAGGGAAGCAGCAAACATCTGTCCAGAGCACGGGGCGGGGCGGCGGGGGGCAACAAAGTTGTCTGGGCAGCACAAGCCTGACAGCACAGTGTCAACACCAGGGGACTGTGTGAAGGGGTCACCAGGCTGGGCAGTGACCGTGAGCTTGCTGAGGAACTATATGCTCTGGGCATGCAGCTGGAGTTAAGTGCTGTTGACAAAGGTGCTTTTAGAAGCAAAAAGAGGGGTGCCTGGGTGGCTCAGTGGGTTAAATGTCTGCCTTCAGCTCAGGTCATGATCCCAAGGTCCTGGGACAGAGCCCCACATTGAGCTCACTGCTCATGGGGGAGTCTTCTCCTTCTCCCTCTGCCACTTCCCCTGCTTGTGCTTGCTCACTCTCTCCCTCTATTTCCCTCTCTCTGTGTGTCAAATAAATAAATAAAATCTTTAAAGAAGAAGCAGCAGCAGCAGCAGCAAAAAGAAAGGAACACAGGAGTCTAGAACCTGAAGAGCATCTCCTTCTTCCTGCAAGTCTCTCCAGCGCCCTCTACTGACGAAGATAGATACCACATTCTCTATAACGCGCACTCCCTGATGGAGCTGGTAATGAAGGGTGAATTTAGGGCTGTAGGGCTGTGCGGTAATAAATTGGTAGCTAGCAACTGACTGAAAGCATACCACATACGCTTTTTTAAAAACAATATATTACTTCTATTTAAATTTCAAAAATGATGTTCTGGAAACCACGGGTTAAGAAACACTGATCATTTTATATGGTGGAAGAATTGTTCTGAGTCTCCTATCCTCACCCCCTTATGTATTCTTTGTTGTCAAATTCCAAAATCTGCATGTCAACAACCACATCTGGAAAACACACACTGCTTAGGAAGGTTGCTCCGGGCCAAGAACTGGGTGTGTATATGTGTGGATTAATTTCTGTAGCAAGATTTTTTTAGAGCAGGAAGCAAAAAAGATTTGATGAATCATTAATAAGGACAATTTAGCAAAATATATCAACAAGTTCTTGCATTTGGTGACAATATTATGACTATTTTCCCATTAGCCCAGATCTCTGGTTGCCCGGGCTTTGAAAATGCCCAAATTACACATCTCCTGAACTAGAGTTCCCACAGTTTTAGAAATAAAATCCTAAAGGACAGAGACACAAACACTGGCTGTTTTTCACATCTCACAGAAAACTGTCAAGGTCTTTCTCATCCTTCAAGTGCAAGCGCAAATGTATAGTCTTCCCAGGCTCCCCAAGTCAGTGAATCTCTCTGAACCCTGGCTTTTATTGTTGCTGTTTATGCCTCTACTGAAGCACTTCCCCAGGCTAACTTGTTCTGTAGCGAATTATGTCTGCATCTTTCTCTCCCCCTAGACTGGGAGCTCCTTGAGAGGATGGAGGATAGCTCATCATCTTTGCATCCCAGAGCCAAACACATGGCTTGATGTGGAAAGCCCCCTACCCCTATATGTTGACCCAAATTTGTTCACTTCAAGTGAAGGAAGAATGGGAGCTTGACGTCTCACCATTACCATCCCCAGCTTGCAAAGGAGCTCAGCCACAGACAAGCACTTAGCTGCTTTCTGCTGCGAGCAAACTTCAAGGCATTCTGAAAACAACTAGTCGTCAGAGGGATTCTTTTGAGATAGGTAAAGGGTATGAAATTTATTTGAGAATTTAAGAATGCAGAAAGTTTACAGGTTATTTCAAAACCCCCCAAAAATAATCAGATGTTATTTTATACAGTAATTCTGTTGCAGCTTATTTTGATTCATCGCTTCCCTTCCTCTCACCTCCCACCTCAGGCTTTGGTCTTCCATAATGTAAGACAGGAATATTTTGTCTGGCAGAATCTTATGATATTTTGTTGGTAGCATGGAATGCTCCCCATTTCAAACCTTTCTAAAGAGACTCTCTTGGTCGGAATCAACTAGATTATGAGGCAGTAACAAATAGTCCCTGAATTTCAGTGCCTTCATGCCATAAGAGTTTATTTCTCACTTTTGCAAAGTCCACTGTGGGGCAGTGGACTCCAGGGCAACTGTGACCAGTGCAGTAACTCAATAACGTAGGTAAGTTTCACTTGGTGCTTCTGACATCTCAAGACAAAGTGAAGAAGCAAGAACGTGGAGATCTCATGTCTTCATGCCTTGTGCTTTGGCTCAGAAGAGACACATAATTGCATTAGCCACAACCCTTTGGCCAAAACCAGACATGTAGCTCCCCTAGCAGGCAAGGGGGCTGGGAAGTGTAGTCCTCTGCGGACCCAGGAAGAAGAGGAAAACCAGGTAACAGGGAGCTTTGGTGATCTCTACTTCCAAGGCTATACTAAGGACTTTATAAGTTAAAAATAGGCAAATGTCCTCCCATCAAGCCCAGTCCCCTCGTACATGCGACCCTCTACGTGCATCTGACCGAGGAAAGGCAGATGAGAAGAGGCAGCTCGCTTTTCCCACCCCGGCCTTCTGTCCTGAAAAGACTAACCAAGGAAGACTAAGCCAGGAAAGTCCTCCTCAGCATCCCAGAAAGCAGAAGAGATCAGAGAGCAGAGAGCCTTCAGAGAGCAGAAGGAAGAAATACATATTCCCAACTTTTTCATCTACAATCTTATTTGGCTAAGGACATACTTAGGTCATAGAGCTATTCTACCAGGGTTAAACAGGAAAGAAACAAAACAATTAAACAAATAATTGGTCATTCCAGGGCATCCAGCCTTAAAAAGTTCCATATGAGGAAAGGAAGAATGAGTAAAGCTTAAAAGGTTTCAACCTTCTTTCCAACTTCAGTAACTAATTTTATTTTATTATTATACCCCATTTTGATTATTAATAACATATCTCAACACCTCCAACAAATATTCATTGAATACTTACAATATACCTGATTCCAAAATGGGGACCCAAGTATTTATTGGACAACTATGATCCAAGTTTCAAGCTATACCGACTTTACAAACAAATTATTTTATCCTTTTCATGACTTTTGAAGTTATCATGATGGCTCCCATTTACAGCCAAATAAATCGAAGTTCAAAGAGTTAAGTGCAATGTTCAAGGTCATGGCTAGTAATAGAGGGGAAGTAGGGATCTCAACCCACACCTATCTGGTTCCTGATAAGAAAGTCCCACACATTCACCCCAAATCAATTAGAACTTAGAACTTATTGACTCAATAGCCTTCCTTAGACTTTGCATTGCTTGAAAAGTATAATCAGGAGATCACTCACTCATTGAAATAACTACAGCTGTATTTGAGTAAGTTGAAATTTGAAAGAATGCTAATCATCTCTTTTGTGTACTGTTCACTCTGCCGTGGTGATCTTTCTAATGCATCAATTTCTCTTTCTTTTCAATAAATCATTGAGCAGAATGCAGTCCTATAACATAGTCCACAGTTGCACTCCTCTACCAGGATTAAATAAGATAATGTTCATTTATCACAGTGCCCAAAGCAGTTTATAAAGATCAACTGTTATCTTGTCTGGCGAAGTTGGAGAACATTAGATCCTCATTTCATATAATGAGTGAAAAACTGAAAAAAACTAAAATGTCCATTTTCTAGTGGAAGGGTAAATGTCATAAACTAATAGAACTGAGGTGGACATCAAGATCATTTTATGTGTCCAAAGTGATAAATCTTTAGCTTCTAAACAGGTATTCATGAGGCTTAACATGATCAAGTGTGTGTTTAATTATGACAGAGCGAACACAAAAACAAACTTAGAAGCATCCTGACATGTTGGAAATGTACTGGCAAAATTGCAACTAAAAGGCAAGATGTAAATACAGGTTTTGTAATATTTTTTAGCTCTTCGGGAACACTTCACTTGACACTAGAGGAGCCTGTTTAGAATTTCTTACATTTCATTTTACACACATGTTCAGCGGCCATTATTCACAAAATTAGGTTAACGCCAGTGTGAGTGTTTGTTTGTTTGTTTGTTTGTTTTTTACACAATGGGTCTACTTTGTTCACTGTAACTTCAGCATCCAAAGCAATGGCTGGCACACAGTAGGTTCTCAGGAGGCATTTAGTGAACAAATAAATGGCATGATCTACATAAAAGAATATAATGTGGCGGACACCTGGGTGGCTCAGTTGGTTAAGTGACTGCCTTCAGCTCAGGTCATGATCCCAAGATCCGGGATCAAGTCCCACATTGGGCTTCCAGCTCCATGGGGAGTCTGCTTCTCCCTCTGACCTTCTCCCCTCTCATGCTCTCTCTCATTCTCTTTCTCAAATAAATAAAGAAAATTTTTTTTAAAAAAGAGTATAGGGGCGCCTGGGTGGCTCAGTGGGTTAAAGCCTCTGCCTTCCTTATGGCTCGGGTCATAATCCCAGGGTCCTGGGATTGAGCCCCACATCGGGTTCTCTGCTCAGCAGGGAGCCTGCTTCCTTCTCTCTCTCTCTCTCTCTCTCTCTCTACCTGCCTCTCTGCCTACTTGTGATCTCTGTCTGTCAAATAAATAAGTAAAACCTTTTTAAAAAAGACAAAACAAAAAATAAAAAACAAAAAAAGAATATAAGGTGGCAATGAGGAAAAAATATTTCAAAAGCCGGATCTGAATGAGTACTGCCTTTACTTGGATAATATGTTGATGAGACTTTTATTACTGGCAGGATAGGAGACCACGTATTTTAGACACCTGTCCACTGAAAAACCATTAAAATACTAAATGAAATTTTTTAAATGCATCTCTTAAGTAAGCCAGTACAGATGTCAGGAAGGTGCAGGGGCAAAAACAAACAAGACAAAAGCAGGAGCTAACTGAGCTCTAAAACTGACCTTCACCCTGAAGTTTTCTGCTCTGTTTTGCAGACCTTAAGCTTGCTGAGTGCTGGACAGAGGGTGAGGGAAGAAGGAATCAGGAACAAAACCAAGAATCTGCTAAAGTTGCCCAATTCTTCTTATTCTGACCTCCTTCTAAGGTTGATTTCCTTTTTTTTCTTTTTTTTTAAGATTGTATTTATTCATTTGACAGAGAGAGAGAACACAAGCAGGGGGAGTGGAACAGCGAGAAGCAGGCTCCCCGCTGAGGAGGGAGTCCAGTGAGGGGCTCGACCCCAGAATCCTGGGATCATGACCTGAGCCGAAGGCAGACGCTTAATGACTGAGCCACCCAGGAGCCCCTAAGGTTGACTTCCAATTCTGTTGGTTCAACCTACATATAGTACAAAGGGCTATATCTCACTTATAAAAGGGAACTGGAAATTAACTTGTTCAAAATGAGAGTATCTGGAAGGGATGGGAAAAGGTGAGTAGAGGGATTCGCAGTGGCAATCAGGTTCTCTGACCCGTCTTTCCATTGGACAAGGAAGCCTCCCTGATTTCAGACATTTCATCCAGAACATCTCCAAAGTCCAGTTCACGTAAGGCTCCTCCCAATTCAGTTCTTTATTTAGCTCAAGGGGTAAAAAAGTACAGCAGTGCCTTCATTTTAAGTCAACAGCTAAGCTTTCTTTACTGCATTAACATTTTCATTACTTAACCATAAATATGGAAAATGACTACCTGCTCAGGATTCTCTCTGCTTTTCAGAAATCTGCTGCCCCTGATTTGGGTGTGACCAGTACACTGCGTGGAGCAGTCACCATCATGGTGGTGAGTGGTCACGAGGACACCACACCTGGGTTTGTCATGTGTTCAGGTGTGTTTGATGACTCGGCCCCAAGCTTGGCAGACAGGTTCATCATAGCATCAAGGCGATTACATCTCTTTATCATGAAACAGTATGTCATTGATGCCTCCCAGGGATAAGGGGTGCAATTTAAGTTTCTGCCAAAATAATCAACTTGCCATAAACAAAAAAGGAAGAAAATGATATGAGAATGGGTTTTAGAAAGGAAAAATAACTTGTGGAGCATAAAGAATAGCATGGAGGACATTAGGAGAAGGAAAGGAAAAGTGAATTGAGGGAAATTGGAGTGGAAGATGAAGCATGAGAAACTGTGGACTCTGGGAAACAGAGGGTTTTGGAGAGGAGGAGAGTGGGGGGGCGGTTAGGTGAGCCTCGTGATGGGTATTGCGTGGAGCACTGGGTGTGCTGCATAAACAATGAATCTTGTAACACTGGAAAAATTAAATTAAATTAAAAAGAAAGAAAGGAAAAACAAAAGAGATAAAATATGTTTTCAAGAGGCACCAGGAAAAAGCAAAGCATTCAGTTCAGTTAGATTCTACAGAGACTTACTGAGCATCTCCTATGCGTAGGGTACAGGGTGAGGCCTGGGTAAATATCCACATACATATCTACGTATCTATCGGATAACATCTGGAAGCACACTAGAATGTGCTATAACCAGTGCTTCTGAAAACCCATCCCATTTTTAAATAACTTTTCTTATTGAACTGTAGCCTACATGCAAAAAAGCTCACAGGAGTGCCACTCAATCAATCTGTACAAGGTGAACACATTTAAGTAACCATTAGCTGGATGAAGAAGTACGAGACCACGAAAATTCTTTTCTACCTTGATTGTTCTCTGATGCATTCAACCAGCTGTCTTTGTCATGTTTCCAACAACCAGCTGTCTGTTATTTTTCCAACCTGTAAATTTATGTCCTTGGAAGGGTTAGTCTGTTACCAGCTAGCTTGCCCCTCATCCTTAAGCAGAGGTTCATATAGACTACTGAATTCTCATAGCACCCTGTGAGGTGGCATTATTATCCGCCAAGTTTAGGATACTGAGTTTCAGAGACACAAACTATATTCAAGAACCCCTGCTGGTGAGTAGCAGAGCTGAGGCTTAAACTCCAGGACTGATTCCAGAGCTCACCCACTTAACTGTGATACTACGAAGAAGATACTACATTGCTTTTCTAATAAGACACAAGCTGGCAAGTAAGGAACTTATGGTCTTTACAACATAATATTATATGTAAATTTTGGTACCAACACACTTATATACTGCAGATGTATTATATATAGATGAATTATATAATGTATTATCTCATTTAACCATTACAATATATTGTCTCATTTAAGCATGGTGACAACCCTGTGAGATAGAAATTAGTCTCCATATGTTACAGACATTAAACAACTTTCCTAAGAACACAGGTGCTAACTCCAGGGGTCGGGTTAGAGAAGAGACTCTAGCTCTTCCCATTCATCTGTCAAGACCACCCATCATTCACCTACACTACCCACATCATCAGTGGATATCTGCAGGATAAAAGAGAAAATGCTATCAACACTCACTTGTGAGTTCAAGCTGATAGTAAAAGAAGATAATACCAGTCTCCTGAGATCATTCCCAAAGACGGAATGATGTCTAGCCAGATGTGCTCAGAGTCAACCCCAGTGAGAAAAGAAAAAGTTACCTTGATCAAGTTGCTCTCTCATTCATTATCATTATCCAGGATAGGTGTGAACTATCTCTCTTTACATAACCCTCTTCGTGCCTAGTCCAACAGAAGTTATTCTACAATCCAAGAAAGGAAACAGGAGGTTGCTGAGGACTAGTTATGTATATGCATGGAACTATCTAGAACTAAGGAGACCTTTTCATATAGTTTCTCATTTCATCCTTTCTGTGAACGTGTGGAGCACATGTTTGCGCTCCCATTTCAAAGATGAGGAAATGGAGACTCACAGGGATGACGTGTCCAAGATCACACGGATCGAAACTGAAAGAAAGATCTGGCATTTGGATTCTGCCATCCTTCTACAGCCACATTCAACTATAAGTGTTCTCACTCTTGTAAAATCTAAGAGCCTCAGAGGCAGTGACTGTCCTGAATTACCAGGGCACTCACTACACACCACTGGCACACAGGAGGACTGAGCCAGTAATTAGTAAGTAAATCTCTGACGTCCAATACTGCCATTATGTCACCTCCCTAAATTCTGTATCTACGCGAAACTCCGCCTTGTGTTTCCTCCCTGCCCTAAGACAACACTTAATTAGTTTGTCCTCTTGGTAAGTACATGTTCTCTTAAAACTCAGAGTTCTCCTTCATATTTTATCCTTCTGCCCCTGGGGAAAGGCACTCCTATTCCTGCTCAGATAGCCAGTTTACGGAAGTTGTCAACAGGAAGAGAGAACAGCTTGTCCATTGAACTGTCAACCAGGAACATGAGTTATATTTGGAATTTGCTGCACTGGAAAATCTCCAGCCTGCTTACAAAGCATCAGTAGAAGCTCAAAGAAAACCAGATACGACATAATCCTTTCCGTGTGCTAAATGACACCCTCATTTACATCCTTACCATATTAATTCTCTGTTTCAACCTTAACTAAAGTCAAGGATGGCTTCTCCAACAGTGTCATTCACATGTATTAGATAGACCTCAAATGACAAAAATGCTTTCATTCATTCCATCTGCTGATAAAAGTCCATTTGACACCAACACTAAGCTGTTATTTTTCAAATAACAATGGCAACATTTAATTAGAATTTAACCTAGCTGCTTGCTTTCACTTAACAATGTACAGTACAAGGGTGGTTCCCTGACTAAAGGAAAGATTGGCATCCAGGGTAATGCTGCATTTTAAAAGGAGCTGCACACTAGTGGTGTCTAATTATGCATAACACTCTGCCATTAATTGCTAGTATTTCAAGTGGCTTAAAGGGTCAGATGGTCTTTAGTCCTTCCTATTATGATGGCAGGTTCAGTTAAGTCTTTGTTGGACTATCACAATTGCTTTGTAAAGATTACTTCCATGGAGACAACAGAAGCCTCCCAAATGACTGGATATACCTCTCAATCCCATTTTAACTGAAAAGATAATAAATATAAGAAAGCATCATCATGCTAGCACATAGTAGGTACTTGGTAAATGGTAGCTTTAGCATAATCAATGTTTCATAAATATTTTCCATTGGACCATCGTCATGAGCTGTATATTGATCCAAGAAGTTTTTTTTCCCTGCATAGAACTCCTGCAGTGCACATCTGTAACGTTCACTCATTCGTTCATTCATGTCACACACATTCACAGAGTACTTTCTTTGTGCCAGAAGCACATTCCCTAAATAATGATTTCAAGGAAATGCTGTGTACTACATGTGCTTCTTGGAGATTTCCAATGTATACATTAGAGGTTCTGAGACTTTCAGCAAGGAATACATAAATGACAGACAAAAGGAAGATGATTGATTGATTGATTCACTGATTGATTGATTTTCAGTATTTTCTTCACTTGTAGAACTCCTTTGTTCATGGACACCCATTACCAACCTGAGACAATGGTGTTCTAAGGAACATATTTTGGAAAACAGTGCAGATCCACATCCAATACATTGCAGCATACCCCACCTATGGGGTAGCATAGCTACCCACACTTTTTAAGTTTTTGGAGAATGAATACTCATTGGAGTTGATGCTGGAGGATCTAGATGATGTGACGTTAAGTTCAGGATGAACTGCAAACTCTAGTAGTGAGACCATTCTGTCTCCCAAACCCAGTGACCAGGCATGTTTGCCCATGCCCACAAATTCCAGAACTGGCTATGGAGTCACACAGATGACTAAACTCCTGGCTGGTTCACCTGCAGTGGTTGCATAACCTCTCTGGGTCTGAGCTTCTGGCACGATGATGTGAGAGGCCAAAGCTGGCCAATGCTTCCCTCTCGCCGTTGCCTTTGCCTGTGCTTGGCCATCTCACCTGTCCTGGAGCGCTATCCACTCACAACCTGGCCCTCCAGGCCAAGCTGTGAAAATTAGCCTTTCCCTTAACTGGGAGGAGGAGGGGTGGGGATAAAAATTCTGGCCCGTGGGAGCTAGTATCTTTGTCAAGCGCAGCACCTGTGCACCAAGAGATGCGCACGCATGCGCAAGCACGCTTACACTCCCCACGCAGGACGCAACACCAAGAAAAGACGTGGCAAGAATGAAAACAAACCCATATCAAATATCAGCAGCCCATTCTTTAGGTGTCCCTCGGCTCCATGCCACCCCAACAAGGACAAGTATCGCCCTTCGCTGAGATTCTCCTCATGCTTTTAAGCGGAACAAATCAGCTCCTCCCAGCGCCAGTTCCTAGATTTTACTCCAGATCTACGAGCTCTCTGACGGCCATTCCCGTGACGTGACACAGTTGTCCTCATTAACAGGCAGTTAACGCTCGTAAGTAGTGACGTTTTCCACTCCCTAACCCTTCAACTACACAAATCCCTAAGGAAGCTGATATCATATCCATAAACATCCTCTAAGGAGGCAGCTGGGGTGTAAGACAGATTTTCCCAGTTTTCAAGCATTTAAATATTCCACCATATATTCAGACCAGGTCTACTAGTGATAGATAAAGCTCCTCCAAAGCTGTTAATGTTCTCATCTCCAGAACTTAAGAATATGCTACTTTACTTGGCAAAACGGATTTTCAGACATGATAAAATTAGGGATCTTGAAATGGGGAAATTGTCCGAGTTAACCAGTTGGGCTGTGTAATGGTAAGAAGGAAGAAAGATGGTCCGAGTCAAAAGAAGGGGTTGTGAAGACAGAAGCAGGCATGAGGTTGGCATGGAAAGGCTTCAAGCCAAGGAAGACTTCAAGCCAAGGAAGGCACCTCTAGCATCTGGAAAAGATGAGGGAAAAAATCCACCTCTTCACAAAAACCAGTTTGAAATGGATCACAGACCTAAATGTAAAATGTAAAACTGGAAGATGACATAAGACAACATAGGAGGACCTGGGGCAGGGTGATGTCTTTTTACATGCACCGCCAAGGATACCAATCATGCAAATAATATCTGATAATTTGGACTCTAGAGCTGGCTTTTTCCTAGAGCCTCCAAAAGGAATACAGGCCCGCTGACACCAGGACTTTAGGACTTCCGACCTCCACAACTGTAAGATAGTAAATGTGGTTATATTAAACCACTGCCTTTGTGGTAATTTGTTACAGCAACAATAAGAAACTAATACCTTATGTAATGTTTCCTTATGCATTTTTTATTTTTTTATTTTTTTAAAGATTTTATTTATTTATTTGACAGAGATCACAAGTTGGCAGAGAGGCAGGCAGAGAGAGAGAGGGAAGCAGGCTCCCTGCTGAGCAGAGAGCCTGATGCGGGACTCAATCCCAGGACCCTGAGACCATGACCTGAGCCGAAGGCAGAGGCTTAACCCTCTGAACCACCCAGGCACCCCTTCTTATGTATTTTTTAAAGACTTTATTTTTTAGAGCGGTTTTACGTATACAATATAATTGAGAGGAAGATACAGAGATTGGCTGTATACCTCCTCCCCCAACACACCATAATCCCCCCCATTACCAACATCACTCACCAGAATAGTACATGGTGAGCCTTCAGTGACACATCATAATCCAATGATTATGGATTTGGATTATGTGGGTCATAATCCAAACCCACAGTTTACCTTAGGGTTCTCTCTTGCTATTCTATATTCTATGGGTTTGGACAAATGTGTAATGACATATATCCATGATTATAATATCAGAGTATTTTAACTGCCCTAAATATTCTCTGTGCTCTGCCTATCCATTTCTTCCCTCCCCCTCCCCCCAGCAACCACTGATCTTCTTACTGTCTCCATAGTTTTTCCATTTTTAGAATGGCAAGTAGTTGAAGTCATACAGTGTGGAGCCCTCTCCAACTGACTTCCTTCACTTCATGATAGGCATTTAAGACTCTCCCTGTCTTTTTATGACTTGATAGCTCATTACTTTTTAATGCTGAATAGTATTCCACTGTCTGGATGGACCACAGTTTATCCATTTACCTGTGGAAGGACATCTTGGTTACTTCCATGATTCAGCGATTATTAATAGAGATGTTATAAACATCCATGTTCAGGTTTTTGTGTAGACATAAGTTTTCAACTCCTCTAGGTAAATACCAAGATATATGATTTCTGGGTCGCATGGTAAGAGTATACTTAGCTCTGTTCAAAACTGCCAAGCTGTCTTCCAAAGTGGCTCTGCCATTTTGCCTTGCCACCAGCAGTGAATGAGAGCTCCTGCTGTTCCACATCCTCACCCATTTTTAGTGTCATAAAAGCTCCAGGTTTTGGGCATTTTAATAGGTATACAGTGGCATCTCATCATTGTTTTAGTTTGTAGTTCCTTGATGACATGTGATATGGCGTGTCTTTCCATATGCTTATTTGCCATTAGTAAGTATCCTTCGATGAAGTGTTTGTTGAAATCTTTGGCCCATTTTTAAACTGAGTTGTTTGTTCTCTTATTGTTGAGATTTAAGAGCTCTTTATATATTTTGGATGACAGTGCTTTATCAAAAGTGTCTTTTGCCAGTATTTTTTTCCATTCTGCTGCTTTTATTCCAATTCATTTGATATTGTTATTCCCAGAGCAGAAGTTTTTAATTTTCATGAAGTCCTAGCTTATCAATTATTTCTTTTAAGGATCATGCCTTTGGTGTTATATCTAAAAAGGCACCATCGTAGCCAAGGTTTTCTAGATCTTCTCCTATGTTATGCTCTAAAAGATTAATAGTTTCATATTTTACATTTAGGTCTGTGAACCATTTTGAGTTAATTTTGTGAAGGATAGAAGGCCTGTCTGAGATTTTTTGCATGTGGATATCCTGTTGTTCCAGCACCATATGTTAAAAAGTCTATCTTTGCTTCATTGTATTGTCTTTGCTCCTGTATCAAAGATCAGTTGACTATATTTATGTGGGTCTATTTGGGGCTCTCTGTTCTGTTCCATTGGTCTATTTATCTGTTCTTTTGCCAGTGCCACACTGTTTTGATTACTCTAACTTTACAGTAAGTCTTGAAGTCAGGTAGTATCAATCCTCCAACATGATGGTTCCCTTTCAATACTGTTGACTATTCTGATATATTCTCTATGTAATGTTTAAATCTATCCATTTTTTACTTACTAATTTACTTACTTATTTAGCCTCATTCTAACAATAGTATCCATGGAATCAATGGCTTCGAAGTGCTTGTTAGAGATCTTCTAATACACAGTAAAATAAATACATGATTATTAAGTGAAAAACTCTCACCTGTGTCCCATCCCACCCCCCATCTCCTTATACACCTACCCCCATGGAACAGAACATAAACACTTTAGAAAACTGATGGGAGGGAATACTCAACACCCCCAAGATGAAAAACCAGAGTTCCACACTTGGTTCTTTCATTGATTGGCATTAGACTGGTTACTTCAATACCCCTAGTCTTTAGTCTTCCTTCTGTAAAAAGGATCCAGTGGAACCCGAATGTTTTGGACCCCAGCCCTGTACTGGCCATCAGGAGTATCCAGGGCAATTCCCAGTTGAGCAAAGGATCACAGATCACCTGAGTTAATGAAAGACTCCCATTCCATGACCCCTAACTCAGCTCTTCTTCCCTGAGCCCTCCACCCTCTGCGCAGAGTCAGAAAGCTGAAATTCAGAGTGACGACCACCCCTGTTCTCATTTCTCTTCTTGGCCTCAGAGCATCTGTGTACCAAGCTTAGTTGACATCAAAGAGAAAAGCTGGTTAACGTTTCCCCCATTTCCACTCTGGTCATTCTGAATCAGACTCACATAGAGATGGTGATACATCAGCCAATCAAGCATGGTTTAAGGGCAGGATGAGTGGAGTGGAAGTCCAAAACCTGGTTTAAATTACAGCTCTATGACGTGCCAGCGGTATGATCGTCCCCTCTCTGATACTAAGTGCCTCATTTGTAAATATGGAAAATCCTTTTGACCTCAAAGTATTCATGGGAAGAGTCAACGAAATACCATATGCTTGGTCCTCTAGCACCAAGACTGACATACAGTCTGTTGAGTAAACGGTAGTTAAGGATGAATTGGAATAAATAGCCATTTCAAATGTAGAGGTGATGGAAACTTTACAGAGATTCCTGGCAGACCCTTGCTGGGGTGTGTGTGTGTGTGTGTGTGTGTGTGTGTCTTTATACCATCATCTGTTTGTATGTGGACTGGGCTTTAAGACGTTGTAAGTGTGGTGATGTTTAGGAAAACTACCACTTTTTTAATCTGACTCTCCACTTCGGTGAAGAGAGTAAACAAAAGGAGTGCAGGGGAGAGAGAGTGGGAGGGAAGGAGAGAGGGAGGCCCGGGGAAAAAAGCAGAAGGAACAGCAGCAAGTCTCCGGTGCTGGAGGTTACTTATCGATCCTAGGTCTACTCCAAGAGCTGAGCAGAGGCCCCACGAGTAAAAGAAAATCGAACAGTTTCACGTGAAGGGTTTCTCGATTTCTCATCTGTGACCAACGCCTGCCCCCTTGCGGATGTTTTCCAAACTGCTTCTGTTTTCTAAAAGGCAAAGAAAGCTGGAAAAGCTCACGAGACAATGTTGGTAAGCCTTTGGAGGTTCTCCATTGTCAGCAAGATTTTAAAAAGCCACTAGGCGTAGTTCCCTTATGATCCAGACCTAACAGCTAAACAATCTCTTTTCCGTGGAGTCCGTCGCAGGCACTTTATGCTCCAAGAACAAGCTTCCGTAGTTCCCCAGTAATAATGATGGTAAGAAGCCAATGTGAGAATCAGCCCAGAGTTCAAATCCTGACTTCTTTACTCCCTATCTATGTGTCTAGGCAAGCTACTTGACCTCACTAAACTTGTTCCTCATCTGTAAAATCAGGGTAATAGTAGTACAGGCCTCCTAGAATTGCTGTAGAGTTAAATGAGATAAAGCAGGGAGGGTGTCTTACAAGTGTAATGCACCCCAATACCTTTGGCTGCTGTTTGTAAACTCATCATATTCTTTCTACCTCTGAGCCATTCATTAAACAAGTACTTACTGGGGCACCTGGGTGGCTCAGTCAGTTAAGCATCTGCCTGAGCAACTGCTCAGGTCCTGATCCCAGCATCCTGGGATCAAGTCCCACATCAGGCTCCCTGTTCAGTGAGGAGTCTGCTTTTCCCTCTTTTCCTTCCCCCTCATTGTGATCTCTCTCTCTCTCTCAAATGAACAAAATATTTTTTTTAAATTAAAAAATAAAAATAAATAAACAAGCATTTATTATGAACTACATGGATCACAAAATAAGGCACAGTCTTTAGAGATCTTATAGCTGGAAGAGAAAGATAGACAAATAATTATCATACTTGGCAAAGGCAGTGGAAGAGTTAAAGATGGTTTGAGATCCCCCTAAAAAGCAAACCTAAGATAAGGGATTGTAGGCATTCATTTATTTTCGGAAGTGGTCCTAGGGGACAGGGATGGAGGTCTGGGGGCTTGGGAAGAGAGAACCAGACAGAAAAGAAAGCCAGTATGTAATGTTTCATCAGGCTGGATCGCATGGGGCAATTGGGGCTTGATCCCTCTGGGACTCTCAATGTAGCCACAAGGAATGTGCCTCCTGCTGAGAATCTGACAGACAGAAGAGAAGACATTTGTCCACCAGCTCCCATGCCCCATGCCCCATGCCCCGGTGTTCAAGATTACCCCTTAGGATGGGAACTCCATCCTCCTGGGTTTGTGCATGTGCGAATGCCTGGTGCATTTCTGCAGGCATCCAGAGCCTCACAATACGCAAGCCCCAGGGGCAGAAAGCGAAATAGGAGACAGAATAAGGGGTGGGGGGTAGGGTCAGCTTGAACCTGCTCAAAGCTGGCAGCCCCATCAACACCTGGAGTAAAATGCAGACAGACAAGTCGCAAGGCTGGGCATAAGAAGGGTTTAGTGATGGCACAGAGAATCACAGGAGAGGAAAAGGGACACCTAACTCTCATGACCAAAGGGCACCAAACTCTCATGACCTCATGAAAGGGATTAGTGCTCTTGAAAAAGAGACTCCAGAGAGCTCCCAGCCCCTCCCACCATGGGGGGATACAATGAGAAGTCTGTGATTCAGAAATGGGCTCTCCCCCTGTCATGCTGGCTCCCTCATCTCAGACTTCCAGCCTCCAGAACTATGAGCAATAAATTTTCGTTGTTTATAAGCCGCCCAGGTTGTGGTACTTTATTATAGCAGTCCAAGCTAAGACAAGGATGGATACTGAGCTCTGATATGCCACGTTCAGGTCACCACTGGGACACCCAAGTGCAGAGGGTCAAGACATTCCTTGGAACCGTAGTCTGGTTGGTGAAGCTTGAACATTGGAGTGTGGAGAGTTAGAGGAGGATATTGAAAGGACATGGTGTGTCAGTGTTTCTGGTGATACCCACAGGCTGAGAACAGGATAGGTACCAAGTCCCCAAGCAGAGTGTTAGATCATTTGTGCAGGGCCCATCAAGAGACTGGGAATCCATTACCAGGGTCCTTGAACACCCCCCTCCAGCCTGCAAGAGAGGGGATTTGTAAAAGGAGAGACAATGTCTTGGAGGAGCTTCAGAGACCTGTGGTGTTTCTCCTTTCTTTTCACTCAGAAAAGCGAGAAGAGGCAAAGGCTCATGTTTTTCTGCAAGCCAGGTGTGCCTATGTGGAAAGGAACCAATCTCAAGCCATCTTGAATGGCCTGGAAGGACAAAGTGACCAGGACAGAAGGGAAACCTGGAAGACTAGAGCCAAAGGTTACACCTGCTGGAGTAGAAAACTATGATCAGTGTTGCTGGGCAGAGGTTGTAGTCAGAGGACCCCAGCAGGGATGCACCCAACAAAAGAACCAGCATTGAAAGCTGCCATTCCCAGACGGCACCTGTGGCTGAATATATCTGAGCCAGTCTAGCACACCTTTCCTGTCCTGGACTTGTCCTGGAAGCAACTTCCCAGCACTTGTGGAAGTGGATGCACCAGCCCGATCAAGCCTTCAGATGAATGTAGCCCTGGTGAGATCTGACAGTAATCTTATGGGACACCCTGAGCCAGAGCCCCCAAATTAACCAGCCCCAAATTCCTGACCCACAGAAACTGTGCAATAAGTACTATTCCTTTAAACCACTGAGTTTGAAGGTGATTTGTTGTACAATAGACAACTTAGACATGGGTTCATCCCACAACTACTGATTCAGAACTGGGGAGGGTTTCGGGAACCCAGTTTTTGTTTTTGTTTTTGTTTTTAAGATTTCATTTATTTATTTATCTGAGAGAGAGGAAAACGAGAGAGAGAGAAGAGAGGGGGAAGGTCAGAGGGAGAAGCAGACTCCCTGCTGAGCAGGGAGCCCGATGCAGGACTCGATCCCAGAACTCAGGAATCCATTTTTAATAAGCTCCCTAGATGATCCTTTTGATGACTAACAAAGTTAGAGAAAGAAGAGAACTAAGCAGCATCTCTGGGAGAACTGACATTCATCCACGAGCTTTACAGTCCTAAAGGTAAAAACAGGCAAATAAGCACACCAAATGCTGTCTTCCTTTTTTGATTTTTGTTTTTATTGAGATATAATTGACATATAACATTGCATCACTTTAAAGTGGACATGATGACCTGATACATTTATATATTGCAATATGATTGCCACCATCTTTGCTAACACCTCTATCCATCACATAATTATCATTTTTGTGTGTATGTGGTAAGAACATTGAAGATTACTCTTAGCAATGTTGAAGTACGTAATATAGCATTGTTGACTATAACCACTTTTGCTGTGCGTTGGATCTTCAGATAGATCTTCAGAACTTATTCATTGAGTTGCAAGTTGTTTAGTTGTAATTGTGGGATCTGTGTTTGTGGAAAGTGGTCTAGGGCATCAATTTTTAAGGGTCGTTAAAATGCACCGGTGTAGTTTGTAGCTAGATAAACCGACAGCGCCGCCAAGTGGACATCTTTAAAACTCTCATTTCAGTTTTCTTTTTCTGTACTGGCAGTCACAGATCACTGTGGGCTGAAATGCTGATTAAGATTTCCTTTACCTCTCTGCTGTGTCCCAGCCATTGGCCACCTAAACCACAAGCCCTTTCACAGGCCTCCCAAGAAGTCCGATTTGGAAGATCAGATAGGAAAATCATGAAGACAGAATCATCCTTACAAAAAAGTGATGTGGCAAAAGTACTTTCAAAATGTTAGAAATTCCAGGTGGTGGGTATTATAGAGGGCACGGCTTGCATGGAGCACTGGGTGTGGTGAAAAAATAATGAATACTGGTTTTCTGAAAATAAATAAATTGGAAAAATAAAAAAAAAGTTAGAAATTAATTATGGAAATAAATTAGTTCAAAAAAAGAGAGAAAAGCATTTTCCATGAAATTTTTATTAGCCAAAAACCTCTTTCTCCACAACAGATATCTTTCATATCCGTTCAAAGACATGTCAAATTTTTAGCCCAGTTTGTGGCCCAAACATCTCCGTGAGGCTTATCTGAGCCTCTTGGAGGAAGAGAAGGATCGCTAGACCATTGCAGGAACGGGTGAAAGAAAGTGTGTTAGGCTGGAGCATGAGTGAGGGACAAAAAGAATTCAGTATCAAGTTTACTGACTGGGACATCCAAACTGTTTCCCGAAAACCAGAGGCACAGAGCCCACTCTGAAACGTTGCCTCCCATGAGAAAAGAGACCACAGCAGAGCTGAGAGCCTGCAGCCCAGTCATTCTCCCTTGGCCCAAAGCACCTGCCAGCCTGTGCCACTCAGCTGCCGTTTTGTGTCACTGTGGCACAAGACTGAGGAAGAGAATAGCCAGAGGAGTTTGGCGGGTAAGGATTCTGACACCAATTGCATATAGGTATTTTCCCCCACACCAAGCAATCCTCCAACACCAGCTGGGTGTCCTCTGATTCAACTCCATTCTGACACTCTCTACTGTGAAACAGCCTCATTTCCCAAGAGGTAAGAGCTCGGTCCCACGACACTACCCACTGCAGTTGCCAGTAACAAGTCCAAGATGTCACCTGTCCTTCTTGACCAAACAGCCATAGACTGGAAGTTCCCAAGATTCTCTCTTCGGGTTCAGTTAATTTGCTAGAGGGGCTCACAGAACTCAAAAGAACATTTTACTTACTGGTTTACTCTCAAAGAATATAACTCAGAACCAGCAGAGGGCAAGGTCTGGGGGAAGGGCAGCAGAGGTCCCGGGCCCTCCTGGAGGGCACCCTCCCCCCATCTCCACATGTTCTCCACTCCAGAAGCTCTTCAAACCCCATCCTTTTGGGTTTTATGGTGGCTTCACCACGTAGGTATGACTGATTAAATCATTGGTCTCCCGCAGTTGATTCAGTCTCCAGACCATCTCCCTGCTCCGGAGTTTGGGAGGTGGGGCCAACAGTTCTACCCTCCAGTCACCTGGTGGGTTCTCCTGGCAATCACCCCACCCCCCGACCTCAGGTGTGGTCCAAAAGTCACTTCAAACAAAACACAGCTGTCTTGCTCTTGTCACTTCAAAAATTCCAAATTTGAATGGATGTCTGTTGTAGAGAAAGAGGTTTTTGGTTTTAGGAGCTCTGTGCCAGAAACAGGGACTAAGACCAAATATGGATTTCTGTTATAAATCATAATAGGGACCGAAGCTCCCAGGCCATGATAGCATCACCCACAGGGGGTCACAGCAACCTATACATCTTAGGGAGGGCTGTGATTTCCTCTGCTGTTCCAGGGCACTCTTCACGTTCAACAGATATATATATCTCCAATGTGCCCCACACTGTGCTGTGTGTCGGAGAAATGAAGGTGAGTTTAAACAACAAACAGTGGGGTGCGTGGGTGGTTCAGACGGTTAGGCATCCGACTGCTGATCTTAGCTCAGGTCATCAACTCAGGATTGTGAGATCCAAGCAGGGAATCTGCCCGAGATTCTCTATCTCCCTCTCCTTCTGCCCCTCCCTACCTCCACCATATGCTCCGCCTCCCCAAAATAAATAAATCTTAAAAAAACAAAAAACAATCAAACACTGCTATTCTTGTCTCATGGAACTTAAAGGCTGCTGGGGGACAGACATTAATCACGATCATGCAAACAAAGGTAAAACTGCAATTCTGGAAAAGACTATGTAACTGATAATGTGGAATTCAACATTACCCCACCCCCACCTCCAGCCCCCTGCGCCCCGGAGTGATGCTGTGAAATGAGGAGGAAATAACAGGGCCATGGGGCAGTGGCAGATTCATGCAAAGACCCTAAAGAGCAGGCAGCACAGGGCATCTGGGTGGTTCACTCAGTTAAGCCTCTGCCTCCAGCTCAGGATGAGATCCCAGGCTCCTGGGATCTAGCCCCGCCCACATGGGGCTCCCTGCTCAGGTCTGCTTCTCCCTCTCCCTCTCCCTCTCCCTCTGCCCTTCCCCTACCCCACCCCCAGCTCCTGCGCTCACGCTGCTGTCTCTCTCAAACAAATTAAATAAAATCTTAAAAAAAAAAAAAAAAGCCAGCAGCCCTCCTCAACCACATTTCTTCTTTAGCTAAGAGTTAGCTGGAATTCTGTGAAGAGCTTAAGATGAGCCTTACTTTCTATATACAGAATTTTTTTTTTAACTCTGTACATTTTTGTAGGGCAACCAACGCTGTATTAATTCTCATCACTGGGGCATCTGGCTGATTCAGCAAGTGACTCTATTGATCTGGGGTCATGAGTTCAAGCCCCACACTGGGTATAGAGCTTACTTAAAAAAACAAAAACAAAAATAAAAAAAAACCAAACTTACCACTTTTCAGGAAGGGAGGACCATAGAGACCAGGCAAAGGGTAAAGGGGAGAAAAAGGGAGGGGGAGAAAGCCAGGATTGTAGAGCAGGGGAGGGGAGTACGTTATGCCCCATCCACTCCCAGCCTTTGTCCATCACCCAAGCTTTGGATGAGCTTCTTAGTTTACCTGGATCAGCCATTAGTGGTGACCTTTTAAGCCGGTTATTTAATCTCCTGGAGCAACCCGCAGTTCAGGGGATACCACTGAGGGCAAATCTCCCAACAGGCTGGTGGAGAGCTCAGTGTGTGGAGCCATCCTCCCAGGGAGGAAGCCCAGTTCAACCACTCAGAGCTGTGTGCTGCACAAGCGGCTGTTCCTCTCTGTGCCTCAGTGTTCTCATCTGTAAAATGGAAAAATACTAATGATGGATAAGGTTATTCTGAGCCTGAAACAGATGAAGTGAAGAACTGACATGGTGTCTGGCAGGCACGAGGCGCCCTGTGCCGTCAGCGGCCCCGAAGACGCAGGAGGGAAGAGTCAAGGAACCAGCTGCTACTGGCAGCTGCTACTGTGTGTCCTGTACTGGGCTAGATCTCCCGCTAACCCCATAGAATAGTATGGGATGCAGCATTTACCGAGTAAACAGAGTCTGCCTTTTGTTTGTTATCGCCCTGCAGGCAAGATGGAAAGTAAACAAATGAGGACAAATCATTCACTAACTGCTAACCGGAGGAAACAACCATCCTTCTCTGGCAGAGGCAGAGTCCAATGGTCAAGATTCATCTCATTTGTATAAACTTAAGGCCTCACCCACAACCCAGAGACCCCTCACTGCTGCTATTCTGGTGTCTTTCCTTCCTGTTTTTCCCACCTCGCTGTATTCACTATTTTAATGAATCGAAAACACTGTTGGTTTTAAGTGACACCCTGACTTTATGGGCCCTAAGAACGTAGCTACCAATTAAATTACAAGACACCATCAGTGGTAAAACGCCACTGGTTTCGGCAACAGTGAAATACACAAATACACAAAGTGTCTTCACATGGACAAAATACGGCACAATGTGTTTAAATGGGGTCCCATGATACGATATAATCACATGTATCATGCATCCTGACTTTCACTTGGTACTACACCATGAAAAATTTCTCCTATCACTAAGCATTATTTGAAAATGTGATCTTTAATAAGGGCAATAACAATAAATTATTGTTATTAGCACATCTGTTCTTAGCACAACTAAGTGATGCTAATTCTCCAGCTTACTTGTGGCTGGTAGAGCATGGTGGCTGAGAGCACACTGTTGTTTAAGTGCCTGTTCAAATCCTGGCTCTCACTATTTCCGGGCAACTTGGGGCAAGCAGTTCTCCCTCTGCCTCATACTGTAAAAGGGACATCAAAGTAGGAGTTTCTCATTGGAGTTGAAAAGATTGGTTAACGTTTGTCAAGCGTGGCCTGCACAGTGTGGAAAGTACTCCACAAATGTCAGCTTTGGGGATTATTTGACAATACTCTGTTGTCGGTCGGTCTTTTGAGCTGTTTCAGGGATTTCAGTAATTCATGATACAGGAATTAACATATTTGTTATAACTTTCGTCCCTGTTTCTGATTATTCCATAGCACTTCATATACGGGATTACTAGGTCAAGTGGTATAAAGTTTTTAGAATAATGATAAAGACCCTCAAATTACCCTCCAAAAAAAGTTCTTTTTGGCTCTCCTACTAGCAGGGTCCAACAAGACACATCACCACATGCATTAAAAGTCACTGCATGTCTGTTAACTACTATTACCACTATCTCATTTCGGTTTGCATTCTTTAGATAACCAGGGAGGTGGAATATTTTCATTGTTCTCTTATCCAGATTTCCAGCCCAAATTACTTTATCCAGAGATAAAATAATTTACAAACATTTTAGTAAGAAATTCAATCTGAAAATAGGGCAAACATGTATCTAGGAAACTGAGACAGAGGTCAAAAAGGAACTTGTTTGGGCATCTGGGTGGCTCAGTGGGTTAAGCCGCTGCCTTCGGCTCAGGTCATGATCCCAGGGTCCTGGGATCGAGTCCCACATCCGGCTCTCTGCTCAGCAGGGAGCCTGCTTCCCTCTCTCTCTCTCTGCCTGCCTCTCTGTCTACTTGTAATCTCTGTCTGTCAAATAAACAAATAAAATCTTTAAAAAAAAAAAAAAAAGGAACTTGTTTGACTCAGGAGTATCCCCCAGGACACACAGAGGTGCTCTTACTGTTAAGAACATTCTAGAAGCACATCAGGTTTCTACCCACAAGCCCCTGCACACAGACTGGTCCAAGGACTGCAGAAGCCTCTGGCTAAATGGATTCTCTTACTATTCATCTGCTTCTTTAGGCCTCCTTGGAGCTTCCCACCCCCGGCCCTTCTTCCTGTAAGATGTGCCAGATGACATTTATTTTAAATCCAAGTGATACAATGTCACAGTGGAAACTGACCTGTGAGAAAAAATCTGGACTCCATCCCAGTTTTCTCCTGTAGGCCGAGACCTAAAAGCAGAACCTTCCAAACCCACTTTTCAAGCCTCCTAGAGGCTCAGAGCTGTGCTTTGGAGTCAGGGTGTGCCTTCAGTTTCTCTGGTCACATCACTTCAACCTTTACCAGTTCTAGAATTTCTCAATACCCGCGGTGTTAGAATGCTCATAGTGGCAACACCATACTGTCCATCCTGCCCTAAGCTGGGACCTGCCACAGAATGTGGCCACCCTGGGAAGGCCTCTCCCAGACTGGTCCGGGCCCCCCACAGGGGCCCAGAACGGCCAGGGATGACATTGATACCACTTCCCAGAGAGACGGAAATTGTGAACTTGAGACTCAGTGGTTCTGGGGGCAAATTAAAGATGCTACGTGCAAATCAAAATGTACTCTCTCCCAGGTTAGGACTACCATGTTCCCCTGCAGCACAATAATACAAATAAATAATAATCATGTATCATCTTATTGAATATCCACAGCTGCTCCTTAAGGTAGAGCTTATCATTTCCATTTACAGATGGAGAAACTGCTTCGATCAGGGTCCAGCCAGCAAACAGAGGCTACTCGAACTGGGAGGATTTAATTTAAAGAATGGGCCACATGGGAGGTGGAAAAATCCAGAGTCCAAAGAGGGGATGGTGAGGTGACCCAAAGATTAGCAACGATGGAAACCCACTGCCACCCCCAGGGCTGGGAATCAAAGGAAGAGCCTGCGTGGGCTGGCTTGCCAGGAACCAGCTCCACAGAGCCAGGGCTGGGGCAATGGAGGAGACACAGTCATGGCTGAAGATGTCACTGCTCCCCCAGAGATGCCACCTGACTCAGGGAAGGGGGCACAGGGGTACTGTGGTTTCTCCCTCCACCCTCTGGCTGCCACCAGGGCCCCCTTCTTTCACCCCACCCCATTGCCAAAACCTACAGGAAGCTGGCTGGTAAGGGAGTCTGGGAAATGTAGTTCTCTGCAGTACAGAGTGAACAGAGAAAGGCAAGGACTAGATCTTAGAAAAGAAGCCAGAGGACATCACCCCCCCACCATTGCTCATGGTCCCACCACTATGATGTGGCAGGGCCAAGTATGGAATCAAGATGCCCTTGAGTCCACCACCCACCCTGCAAGCCCAAGAAAAGCAAAGGGTAGATGAGAGATGGACAGACTGACAGATGGAAGAAATGAGGTGGTTTAAAATTTTTGGCTTTCTGGGGTGCCTGGGTGGCTCAGGTCATGAGATCAGGGGTCATGAGATGGAGCCCCATGTTGGGCTTCTCACTCAGCAGGGTGTCTGCTTGCAGATTCTGTCCCTTTGCCCCTCCTCCCTGCTCACACTTGTGTTCTCTCACTCACTCGCTCTCAAATAAATAAATAAATCTTAAACAAAAAAACAAAACTTTGGCTTCAGGAGAGAGAATTACAGTCTGACTTCCCCAACCACTGTGGATATAGGACTCCATCGATTATGAAGAACATGCAGGTGAGTGAACTTCAAGCTTGTCTTTCGTCCACTCATTCAACATTCCCTGAACAATGAGGATGCAAGACAGAAATGATGCTTTAAGAGTTAAGGAGAACTGACCCTTCATTCTTCCTCTACTCAAAGTTCCTCAACAATCAAGAGCAGACAAAAGGAGATAAAGTGCAGAGTGTGTTACAAATCAGTTCTTCAGGACCGAAGAAGAGAGGGCAGGGCAGTAAGGGCCCACCCCACCAGAAACCTGTGCAGTGGCCAGCTGCTGGCCCATGGGGTTCTACCAGTCTTTCCGTCACTCCCCCTTCTCCAATATGTCCCTCATTCTCCTCCTGTGTCAAGGAGCAAGTGAGAACCTCAAGAGAGGAAAAGATGATTACTCCCGCCTTGGAGGATGAAGATGTGGACCCTTCAAGGCTGCTTGAGGAAGAGCAGCCAAGAAGGTGAGTGAAGCACCAGGCACAGAGCAGATGGTCCATGCATGGCACCTTCTACCAGCAGCACAGGCTGAGAGCACGACATCAAAGAGAAAACTCAATCGACTATGAGTGTGTCCCACTCCATCCATACACTGAGCAATCCCACAGACGTTGGTGCAAATCCTGGTTTCCCTCTACATGCTTTCTCTCTATGTGATTTGGGGAAATTACAACCCTTAGACATCTTTACAAGTAAAATGGGACTCTCACCTACCTCATTGGGGGTCTTAGTTGAGATTCCCTAAAATATGGCTGCTGGAAGTGACAGCTTATGTGCTGGCTGGACAGCACCACAATTACAAAGTGTGTGCTTCAAAGTATCCCACCGATAAAGTGAAAAACCACCCACAGAATGGGAGGAAATGTTCACAACTCATGTATCTGATAAGCGACGTGTACTAGAATATGTAAAGAACTATCAGAACTGAATAAGAAAAATGAAAGCACAATATTAAAAAAGGCAAAGGATTTGAGCAGACATTTCACCAAAGATATGCAAGATGGCCAAATGGAATCAACGGTGCAGCTGCTTTGGAAAACAAGCAATTCCTAAAACAGTTAATGATACAGTTACCATAACAATACCAGCAGTTTTATGCCTAGGCATGTACTCGAGAGAAGCAAAACACATATTCACAGCAAAAGGTGTACACAAATATTTGTAGCAGCATAATTCATAATAGCTAAAAAGTGGAAACAACTCAAATGTCTATCAACTGAAGAATGGATAAATAAAATGTGGCAAATCCATAAAATGGGAATTTATTTGGTAACAAAAAATGAAGTACGGCTGCACTCTCCAACACAGATCAACCCTGCCAAGATGTCATGTGAACATAAGTCTGTCACAAAGACCACATACCTCACAACTTCATTTATATGAAATGTCCAGAAAAAAACAAATCAATAGGGACAGAGAGTATATTCGTGGGGATCTAAGCCTGCGGGAGATGGAGGGTTTGTGGGTGATGGCTAAGAGTACGGGTTTTCTTTTTGACATAATGAAAATGTTCTAGAGTTGATCATGGTGATGTTGGCAACTTGATGAATATACTAAAGGCCATTTGTTGAGTTGTAGACTTTAATGGGTGAATTATAGGGTATGTGAATTATATCTCAGCAAATCTGTAGATAGATTGGATAGATGAGGGGCACCTGGGTGGCTCAGTGGATTAAAGCCTCTGCCTTCAGCTCAGGTCATGATCCCAGGGTCCTGGGATCGAGTCCCACATCGGGCTCTCTGTTCAGTGGGGGGCCTGCTTCCTCCTCTCTCTCTGCATGCCTCTCTGCCTACTTATGATCTCTGTCTGTCAAATAAATAAATAAAATCTTTTAAAAAAATTGGATAGATGATTGATAGACAGATAGATAGATAGATAAAAATCCCATAATAATGGGAGCTCCCTAAAGAAAAAGAGTTTATGTTCTAACACTTTCTTTGGGGGTCTATGTAATCTCAGGAAGCAGAAATGAAGAGGAAAGGAAGCAAGACAGGAAAATAAAAAGAACAGGGGCACCTGGGTGGCTCAGTCGGTTAAGAATCTGCCTTCGGCTCAGGACATGATCTCGGGGTCCTGGGATGGAGTCCCACATCTGGCTCTCTGCTCAGTAGGAAGTCTGCTTCTCCCTCTCCTTCTGCTCCTGCCCCCTGCTTGTCATATCTCTCTCACTCTCTGTCTCTCTCACATATAAATAAATAAAATATTTAAAAGAACAAATTCTAGGCAGTGCATTCCTGGGCCAATCACAGTTTAGTAACAAGGGCAGCTGGCTGCTTGGTCTGGCAAGATGTCTTCAGAGGGACTGAACGAATTATTGCATCTCAGAAAAGTCCATCCAAGGGAGCAAAAGGCTCTCTCCAGGCTCCTCCCCACTCCAACAGGATGGCAACTTATCCCCTTCAGAGTGATCACCAGGCCCCTCCAGGTCGCCACCATGGGAGCCCAGCCCCTGTAGGTCCCACTGGCCAGTGTGCAGGATGGTGTCTCTGCCGGGTGGTACAGACAAGGGGAAGCAGCAGCAGGGGCTAGTTCTGGAACTGCAGGAACTACAGGTTACATAGCGCTGCTCTGGGCGCAAAGCCACCCACGCATATCTGGGGAGTGCATAAACCCAGGCACTAAAGCCAAGGGTTATTTGTGAAAATCAAATGAAAACGTATTCCAAGTTTATTGTTTAGTGAGCAATTCCACAGACCTCGGTGCAAATCCTGGCTTCTCTCTACATACTTTCTCTCTGTGTGGTTTGGGGAAATTACTTAATCTCTTGTGTCCCTTGTGAAGTGAAAGTATAAGGTAAACAATAAATGATAAATTTTATAATAAATAATATATATTATATTATATACTATATATTATATAAATAAATAAATATAAATGATAAAGTATAAGGTAAACAGTAAATGATAGCTCTTTGTGTTCCTCTTTCTCGTCCCAAAAGTCTTCAAATGCCTCTTAAGGCAGATCTCTTACTCACCTTTGTAATACATACCACATTTTGCAAATCATAGTAGGTCAGTCAGTAAATGTTCTCCAATTAAGTGCATGTTTTTAGCCTGACCCCGAGGTGTTTAACAGCTAATTCTACTACTGAATGATGTGCTCTTAAAAGGTAACATTCTGGTTTTCCCATCATATTTCAAGATAAATTAGAGACTAATCTATTTAACTAACACTTTCTGAGCACTTTTATGCACCAGTCCCTTTGCATGAATTCATCTGCTGAATCCTTGGAGATCATTACCCTTATGCTCCCATGTCTCATCTGAACGAGACACAGAGAGATTAAAGGATAGACTCGAGGTTTCTACAAGTAAGCAGAAGTACCATGTTCAAACACAGGCATCCTTATACTTTTTAAGATTTTATTTGACAGAGGGAGGGAGAGGGCATGAGCAGGGGGAGTGGCAGGCAGAGGGACTGGGAGAAGCAGGCTGCCCACTGAGCAAGGAGCCCAATGGGGGTTCAATCCCAGGACCTGAGTTGAAGGCAGACGCTCAACTAACTGAGCCACTCAGGCACCCCACCACAATTTGTAATTTTCCTCCCACCTTGTTGGTTGCTCCTTCTCGGGGCACCTAGTTGATCTCCTCTCCCTATTCTCTCAGTTTTAGAGCTCTGGGTCCTTGGTCTTCTCCTCTCCACGTGTATTTAATGGATTGCTAGCGTCTTAGTTCAGGCTGCTGTATCACACTAGCACAGATTGAGTGGCTTATAAACAACAGCAATGTATTTCTCACAGTTGTGGAGGCTGGAAGTCTGAGATCTGGCGGCCGGTATATTTGGGGTTTGGTGAGAGCCCACTTCTGAGTTGCAGAACGCTGACTTCTCCTTGTCTCCTCACATCTGCAGCAACCAGAGGAGAGAAGCAAGCTCTTTCACAATTCTCATCAGGACACTAATTGTGCGGTTCCCACTCCGGTGACTCATCTCATCCTAAATATCTCCCAAAGGCCCCACCTCCTAACATCATCACATTGGGGGTGGGGTGGGTCTCAACATATGAATTTGGGAGGGACACAAACATCCAGTCCATACAGTGAGTTACCAGTGTATTGCCTCTCTGCTTTGAAGTCACATCTCATTGCCTGTTCTGCTTGAATGGAGATGAACCTTGCAAGCATTACTCCTGCATGTTGATGCAATGTTCCGTTGGCCAGTAGAGCATGCTGGAGGGACAGACACTACAAGAGAAAGGTGCTTCTCTTCCTGGTCCTGGTTCATTTCCGTATTGCTCCTGCCTCATGACCACCATGCATGTGCCTGCAGAGGACATCTGGCAACACTCCCATGGATAGCTTCCTGTTAAGTTTCAGCAGTTCCCAGTGGACAGAATCCCCAGTGAATCTCAAAGATGCCCCAATGGGTGTGCTTCCCAGCCTCAGTCTACTTATATTTTGGCAGGGCATCTCCTGCTTTCCAGTGATCATAGACAACACTGGCCTAGAACACCCAGGAAACTTCTGTGCTATCCAATGAGCCACAACCATACCTTCTCGAAAGAGGTCCAGATGCTAGCCTTGGGGAGGGGTCTGCCTTCCAAATTTGTCCTTCCTTGAGTACTCTTCCCCTGGTCCAAGGTTCAGTTTTCTTTAGCTTTTTAGACTTAATCCTTTAGTCTTCAACCATTCTTTACCTTCAACTTGCCCTGTTCACCTCACTGTGTGGTCCTTACCTCCTAGACCATAACCGACATTCTCCCATGGTCTTATCATCTAATCACACAGCTTCAAGTGCCCACAGCCTCCGGATCGCTCTCTCTCTCTCGAACTCCAGACTCCAAATGCATCTGCCCACTGGGATATTAATAGAGCAGACCTTTGTCCAAACTACACTTCTGATACCCCAGCACAGCTTGTCCTATCCATAGCCTTCTCCACAACATTTGTAAACACCCAATCTTCCCTTCCGCTCATGTCACAGACCTTGGAAGTCATCAGTGACTCCACTCTCTCTCACCCTCACAATAAATCAAGCTGTTGAGCCCACCTTTAAAATAGACGCTATTACGACTTTCTTCCCACCACACCCACGTCTCCCTCCCTAGCTGCTCTATCATCTCTTGCCAGGTTGATGGCAATTAGCCTCAGAATTATCCTCAACATAACAGTCAAACCAATCTTTTAAAATGTATCTTGTCACTCCTTCACTCCGAATCCCAGCAATGGCTGTCACAGGTCAAAGCCAAAGTCCTGAAAATGGGCCACCCTACATTTGCCATTTTCAAACTGTCCCCCGAGGCACCTTAGAACAGCACGGTGCATTCACAGGGGCCCCACAGGATGGCTTCCATTTCCAAGGTTAACACGGCAACATCTGCCAGATTCGACTACTGAGTTGTGAGGATCTAACCACTTACAAAATCACTGTTCCGGGGGTGCCTGGGTGGCTCAGTGAGTTAAAGCCTCTGCCTTCAGCTCGGTCGATCCCAGAACCCTGGGATCAGGCTCTCTGCTCAGCAGGGAGCCTGCTTCCTCCTCTCTCTGCCTGCCTCTCTGCCTGCTTGTGATCTCTGTCAAATTTAAAAACAAAAAACAAAAAAAAAAAACACTGTTCTGTATTTCCTTTGATGTAAGGCATTGTGAAAAACTACTAAGACACTAAGGGCACCATGAACCGAGATGGTTTGGGAACCTGTGCTCCACATGATCATGTCTCTGGCCTCATCTACAGCTGCCCCTCACTCTCCCCACCACTCCTCTCTACCACCAAGGCCTCCTCAGCCATGCCTGGCACACGCCTGCCTCAGGGCCTTTGCACTGCCTGGTTCCCTCACCTAAGAAGTGAGAAACAAACCTAAATGAGTGGCTAATTTCTATACCTCCTTTAAGATGTGCTCAAATGTCACCTCCTAACATGAGGTCCTCACTCACTGTCTGCCTTAGTCAGTTCTGGCTGCCATAACAGAATACCACCAATGAGTGGCCTAACCAACAGTTTAATTTCTGAAGGCTTGAAGTCCAAGATCAAGGTACTAGTCAATTAGGATTCTGCTCAGGACTCTTCCTAGTTTGCCTTCTTGCCTTATGAGCTGCAGGGGCCCAGGGCAGGCTGCCCCAAGACTGGCCACTTAGGCATAAAGATAGTTTTGAGTTAAAAGTAATAAAAACCCAACAGATTCAGGAAAAAGCTCTCTGCTCCCCTACCCGACAGCTGCCTAAATTTACATCAGAAAAGAGAGCCTAAAACAGACACCCCCCTTCACCTAAGAACTTAACTGCATAAAAGGGCAACCTTGTTTCCCCAGACATCTCCACTCCTCTCCCTGCTAATGAGCTTCTCTTTGTATCCCCAGGCACTACCTCTCTCCTTAGCTCATGTAAGCTTCCTGTTGCCTCCTTGTCTCTGGAATTTGCTGCCTGTGTGGACTTTCTGTATTTATGCCCCGTAAATTTCATTTTCTCTTGTTAATCTGTCACATGTCAACTTGATCTCGATCCAGCTAGGACGGTAGCACAGGGGAAGGTCTCCCCCCTCCAACACTTCATACAGCTTTTCCTCAAAGCAAGAGCACAGAGAGCTCTCTGGTGTCTCTTCTCATAAAGACAATGATTATATGGGATCCAGATTCTCCCTACTTTATTATCTCCTTTCACCTTAATTACCCTCTTTAGAGGCCATCTCCAATTACAGCCGCATTGGGGGGGTCAGCCTTCAACACAGGAATTTTGGGGAGGACAGTCAGCCCATACCACCCCCTACCTTAAACTGTAAGCCCCTCCCACCCCAACACTCCTTTAGCACCCCCCACCATGTTTTCCCCCACCAACAGGCTCTACTTTTTTCACATAGTCTACACATATCCAGGTTCCAGTACACTGTTTAATGTACAGAATGAAACTCTAAGGACAGAAGTCTTTGTCTCCTTCAGGTACCTGTGTGTCACAGACCAGAGCCTATGACATGGGAGGCACTCAGAAACCACTTGTTGAACGGTAAGCTAAAGCATGAAAGAAAACATTCCCTCTTCCTCACCCCTTGCTCCTTCTCATCTTTTTGCACATCACTAAGGAAAGAGAAACACACCTAAATAATCAAGCATACATTCTGGTTGCCAAGTGGAACGAAATCAGATCTCCTGAAACTAATTACACTGCCGGAGAGTCGCTTAACTTTTGGGACTATTTCTTCACGTGAAGAATGGAAACTGTCCGTCTTGGGTTCACCAGAACAGACATGCAATGCCATGGGCATCACAACAAAACACTACAGGCTGGGGTGACTTGTAAACAGACAGGTACGGCTCGCAGTTCCGGAGGCTGAAGTCTGAGATCAGGGTGGGGACATGGTCGGGTAAGGGCCCTCTTCGGGATCAGAGACTTGGATCTCAGCAGTGGACAGGCCAGGGATCTCACAGGAGCCATGTTTATAAGGGTGCTAACCCTATACGGAAGAGGGCCCGCCAAAGGCCCACCTCCTAACGCCAATGCACTGGGCACGAGGATTTCAGCATAGAGTTTGGGAATGAGATGGGGAGGACACATTCAGACCATAGACCTGGGGGATTTGAACAAATCAGTCCCACCTTCCTGAGCCCCCACCTTCTTTCCTGCTTTCCTGTACAATTTGGATACCATCACCTTGAAGCTGTCAGGGACCAAGAATATCCTGTCCCCACCAACAGTGTAAGAGGGTTCCCCTTTCTCCACATCCTCTCCAACACACGTTGTTTCCGGTCTTGCTAATTTTGGCCATTCTAACTGGTGGAAGGTGGTATCTCAATGTGGTTTTAATTTGAATTTCCCTGATGGCTAGTGATGATGAACATGTTTTCATGTGTCTGATAGCCATTTGTGTGTCTTCATTGGAGAAGTGTCTGTTCATATCTTCTGCCCATTTTTTGATATGATTATCTGTTTTGTGCGTGCTGAGTTTGAGAAGTTATTTATAGATCCGAAATATCAACCTTTTGTCTGTACTGTTATTTGCAAATATCTTCTCCTATTCTGCGGGTTGCCTCTTTGTTTTCTTGACTGTTTCCTTTGCTGTGCAGAAGCATTTGATTTTGATGAAGTCCCAAAAGTTCATTTTCACTTTTGTTTCCTTTGTCTTTGGAGACATATCTTGAAAGAAGTTGCTGTAGCTGATATCGAAGAGGTTACTGCTTATGTTCTTCTGTAGGATTCTGATGGATTCCTGTCTCACGTTAAGGTCTTTTATCCATTTTGAGTTTATCTTTGTGTATGGTGTAAGAGAATGGTCAAGTTTCATTCTTCTACATATAGCTGTCCAATTTTCCCAGCACCATTTATTGAAGAGACTGCAGCCACTTTGGAGAACAGTGTGGAGATTCCTTAAGAAATTAAAAATAGAGCTTCCCTAGGACCCTGCAATTGCACTACTGGGTATTTACCCCAAAGATACAGATGTAGTGAAAAGAAGGGCCATCTGTATAATGTTTATAGCAGCAATGGCTATGGTCGCCAAACTGTGGAAAGAACCAAGATGCCCTTCAACGGACGAATGGATAAGGAAAATGTGGTCCATATACACTATGGAGTATTATGCCTCCATCAGAAAGGATGAATACCCAACTTTTGTATCAACGTGGACGGGACTGGAAGAGATTATGCTGAGTGAAGTAAGTCAAGCAGAGAGAGTCAATTATCATATGGTTTCACTTATTTACGGAGCATAAGGAATAACATGGAGGACATGGGGAGATGGAGAGAAGGGAGTTGAGGGAAATGGAGGGGGAAATGAACCATAAGAAACTATGGGCTCTGAAAAACAACCTGAGGGTTCTGAAGGGGCAGGGGGTGGGAGGCTGGGGGAGCCAGGTGGTGGGTATTATGGAGGGCACATATTGCATGGAGCACTGGGTGTGGTGCAAAAACAATGAATTCTGTTACGCTGAAAAGAAAAAAAAAAGAATATCCTGTCCTCTTCAAAGGTCCTTCAGGCTGGTCTAAGAACCAAGTGGACACAAAACAGATTAACCGGGTATCAAATTTAATAATACATGTATGGGGAATCCACACAAGACATGGAAATTCCAAAGACAGGCAAAATGAGCTATACAAGTCATCCTGAACTAAGGAGCAAGGGGTAGGGGTCTGGGTTTTCTAAGGGAAAACATGTAATTCACAGGCAATAGAAAAGCAGATGTTTGGTAATTCGATGTTTGCCCTGTCATACAGATGGGTCATTCAGATAAAACTTCTCTGCTAATAACCCTTATTCAGGGAAAGATGCCCACTTTAGATTCTTCTCTGTAGTTAAGGGAGGGGCCCAAGTTTCTCTTGAGCCCATGGGGTCTTACCTGCCTTCAGCTCAAAATATATATCAGGCCCAAATGGCCCATTTGGGGTGGCCTGCCCTTGGTCCCCACAAAGTACAGCATCAAGGGTCCAAAAAGTCCCCTCAAATAGTTAAATGCAGAACTGCCAAATGGCCCAGCAACCCCACTCTACCCAAAAGAACTAAAAACAGGTCCCCCTACCAATGCTCCCAGCAGCACCAGTCACATCAGCCAAGAGGCAGAAACCATCCACGAATGCATCCACTCAGGAGGGGATAAATTAATTGCAGTCTATACAGACAAAGAAATACTGTTAGCCACAGAAAGGAACGAGGTACGGACACCTGCTCCTTCGTGGGTGAGCCTGGAGAATAGGCAGAGCGAGAAGCTGGCCACCAAAGGCTGCACGTTACTGGACTCCACTCACATGACAAATCCAGAACAGGCCACTTCACAGGCCGGAAGCGGATTCGTGGTTGCCAGGGCCTGGGGGCACACATGGGGAACGAGGAGCAACCGACCAGTGGGATGGGGTTTCACTTGGGTGAGGAGTATACTCTGGACCTAGACGGTGGTGGTGGTTAAAAAGCACTATGAACACACTAAATGCTACTGAATTTTCTGCTTTAAAATGCTTAATTTTGTTATTTGAATTTTACCTCAATAGAAATCTTTTTAAAGAATCAAAAAAGCAGGCACCGGGGTGGCTCAGTCGGTTCAGAGTCTGCCTTCGGCTCGGCTCAGGATCCCAGGGTCCTGGGATCGAGCTCCACGTGGGGCTCCCTGCTCAGGGGGTAGCCTCCTTCTTCCTCTCCCTCTGCCTACCGCTTCCCCAACTTGTGCTCTCGCTCGCTCTCTGACAAATAAATAAATAAAATCTTTAAGAAAGAAAGAACTTATCTCGGGCTTTGAGTCCTCCCCTTCACCCTGACGGCTGTAGGTTCATCTGTATCTGTACTTAAGACGTGGCTGATGAAAGAAGACGACACAATAAATGAAGTGCATTTATTAGCAAGATAAACTCCGAATGAACACAAGTAGTTCTGCTGCACTTTTGGCAACTGTACAGGAAAAAGGTATCTGAACAGAATCCACGGGATTTTAGTTACACCACAAAAGGAGTTGTAAGGCAGTTCAATTTGAGGCTCCAACAGCAATATCCATGACATAAATTTCACATTCAAAAATAACCCAGGCCCCCAAAACATCCCCCCGTTATCAACAAACCTCTGAACAGGGCAGGCGGGTCAACAGCCACCGTCAGGGACAGAGAATCGGAGTCTCAAATGCAATTCGAGATGACACAGATACAAGAGGGGCCCATTCAACGCCTCCTAAACTAGCATCGCTGACCCAGACGGAGGTGCCATCTGCGGGCCTCTACCCTCATGTATCTTTTTTATTTCCCATAAACATTTTACACTGTCCGGGGAGGAAAAATGCACATTGGGAAAGAGGAAAAACAGGACTCGCTATCTCGGACCACAAACAGGATTACAGAAAACACAGGGCTGGACACAGCCGCGCTGAGACAAATGACTCGTCTGGCAGGTCCCGAGGAGGCACTGAGATGAAGCTTAAAAATACGCCGGGGTGAGCTCTGTCTTTCCCTCTGTGGTTACCACCTGGATCAGGCTCCCTGAGCTCGGTCGGTTTTTCCCTGTGATCCAGTCATGGAAGGTTCTAGAACACAGAAGATCAGCTTTACATTTTCAAAGCAAAAATCTGAACACATGCTTCTATTCCCACCAGTGGCTTGGAGGGAGAGGAGAGCAGCAGCAGCCATGGAAAAAGCCACAGAGACACACACCCAGGCCCCCCGTAATCTCAATATTCATTCGAATTTCCAAGTGGCAGGATTCAGCGAGATTTTAACTTAAGTACATTTGTATTCTTCTTCATTGTTGGAATCCTTTATAACCCAGCACTGTGATTTTAAGGGACTAAAACGAAACCTTAACTAGTTAGTTCTAAGAGATAAGAGATATATTTTTACTCTATTACTTTCCTAGAAATTTAAAAGAAAAGAAATTCATTTTTTTTCTTTTTTAAGAAAACAAAAATGGAACATCCACAGTAATGGGAAAAGATACCCAAAAACAGACTATTAAAATACAATATATTAAATGCAGGAATGTGGGGGAATTAACACTGTGTGTGGAGGGAGGGAACCCTGCTTGGGAAGACCTCTAAGAAGATAGAAATTAAAAAGGACACAGCACATTCACGAGGTATAACAAGTAGCTGATAATTTTTCGAACATTTACATTGAGTGCATGGTCCCTTGGACAATTTGCCAGCTAGGACTCTGCACCTTCATTAACTGGGAAGCACTCAGGAGGCCCTGGGATATTCTTCAGTGCCAATCAGTAACCTGACCAGAGGTGACATTTAATGTCAAGTCATTCGAGGGCCCACTCTTGACAGCTGAAGAGGCCGAGAGCCATTATTACATGAGCCCAAAGACCAAAGCACGGCTGAAACTCCCTGACATAACATCCATGACCCTTCTCTGGGGCCAGGCAGGGCTTAGGGAAGTCTGTGAAGGAGACTGGTTTGAGGCTAGATATGTCAGCACGTGTGTGCTACTTACACATGTATCAAACTATCTTATTTCTTCATCTTCCTCAGTCTGCCATAGAAGAGGGAGAACACCAAGCTCCAGACATTCAAGGCACATTTCATGCCACTTTGCCAAGTGAGTTTTCAAATCCCAAAAATGGTATCGTGATTTCTGGGACAAAGGAGGGCTATCCCAGCCACCTCTGTGGACCTACGGCTTGGCTCTAATTCATATACATTACCCCAGATGTTGCATCTAGAACCTAGGTCATGGATGTCGTTGGGAAGTGTTGGCTTTTAAAAAGGAAGCTTAAATGCAAAACCCAATTCAAACCCTGGGAGGCAGAAAGAATTGTGGGCCCCATCAAGACCACCGGCTCAGCAGCTACACCCTTTGGCTCAAATCTCAGCTCTGCTAAGTGATCTTAGGCACGTTCCTTACTCCCCAGCCCCCAGGGCTCCAAGTCCTCAAACCTTAAATAAAGATGAGAGCACTTCCCCCACTGACTTGCTATGAACATTAAATAAGATAATAGTTAAGGGTTTAAAATGGTACCTGGCACATAAAAAGGACTACTTAAAACTAGTCCCAAACATCAGATAAAAGTCCCTGGTATCTCTCAATTTAATGAAAAAGACAACCTCAGGCCAGAAGCACATCCCAAACCTGGCCCACACCGACGCCAGGCGGGGGATGGTCAGCCCCAGTTCGGTGAGGGCAGGGACTGCTCCTTATCCATCTCCCTGCCCAGGGCCCAGCACAGCACCCAGCCCACAGTGGGTGCTCAGGGAGTACGTCTTACCACATGGAGGGCTTTGGGGAACTGAGATCTAGACACACACAACAGGGTGAGAAAGCTCACTCTTTCTCTGTGATCTTCAAATGCCACCCAAATTCACAAAGGGCTGAATGGGATTTGGGGAACATAGGACACTTTCTGTAGGTCTGTGTCTCAGCACTAATGCAGACACAGGAGCCCCGATGTGCCCTAGATCAGCATCTTACCCCCAGACGCTGCTCCCCTAAGCAGAGATGATAATGTTAACAGGAGTAGAGGTTTACAGAACACCTACTGCATGCGTCAGTCATCGTGACAAGCCAAGCATTCCCACATGTAATCCCCCTCACAGTTATGAAGGACTCCATTATACAGATGGGGAAACTGAGGCCTGGAGCAGTGAGACAATGTGCTCAGGCCGGTCAGCTCGAGATTCAGAGGTCGACACTATCAAGCCCCCTCTGAGATTCACACGGATGTGTGACACACCCTCGGGGGCCTGGTGACCTCACAGAGCCATGTGTTAGCTAAGAGAACACGGCTTGTCCCCCAGTCTATAAAAGGTGGACAACTGAGGCAGGCAGGTGCCCATATTATGACACCATGTCAGTACTCACTCAACCAGGAACTCCAAGGGCGTCCAAGAACTGAAGTCGGCCTCAGGCATGGATTTCCTGTTCATTGGGGTATCCAGGGTCACCCTGCAGGGCACAGACACGGGGCTGTTGTGTGTACCTGCTGGCTCTCAGAATTACAGCTGCCCCATCCTCCTCGGCTGGGAAAACGCACGATGAGCCTCTGGCACCAGAGGTGGCCACACAGTGGCCACACTTACACAGAAAGGTCCCATGAGGACAATCAGAGGGAAGCCAGGGAGCCCTCCACACTTAAAGATATCACATCTGAACCTAACTCAGGGAGGTGTTTCATGACTCACCCTCCAGGCAGACAGGAACAAAACGAAAAAGTCTTTTTTAAAACACAGTCCTGCCATTTCTTAAGTATCGTCTTTACGAAATAAACTGCTTTGCTGCTTTTATCTTTACTCCATGCCCTAAAACGTAGCAGACTCATCTCTCAGGACTTTTTAAGGGTACTAAAAATAATATTCCCTTAAGTATGGCGAAAAGTATCGTTTTTGTAGCTGTTTTCTATAAAACCTCGAGATTTTCAACAAGAGAATACAGAATGCAGACAGGTATGACTCTCCCAAGAACATTCAGACCTCAGGAATCATTCAAAACAGCTGGGGGAGGGCACCTGGGTGACTCAGTTGGTTACGCAACTGTCTTTGACTCAGGTCATGATCCTAGAGTCCCGCATCAGGCTCCCAGCTCAGCGGGGAGTCTGCTTCTTCCTCAGTCCTTCTCATCTCTCATACTCTCTCTTATTCTCTCTCTCCCTCTCTCAAATAAATAAATAAAAGCTTAAAAAAACTAAAAAACTAAAAAACAGCTGGGGAACAGGTCACAGACTCACAGAAGCTCACAAGTGAAAGGGAACCAGAAATCCCAGGACCCTCTCGGTTCCAATGTCCACTTTCTAGAACTGCAGGCAAGAGGCAAGCCAGTTGGTGCTGGAATCCTTCCAGCAGGAAGGAACTCTACCTCCAAAGCAGCTGCCTTGCTTTGGGATGGCTGACTAGGGACCCTCTTCCTGGTCACAAATAGGAGTATCTCCCAGTTTCCCACATTCTCCCTCCGACCCCATCCCCTACCACACACAAACACACCCACACAAACACTAAATACAATCTCTCTTCCACTGACCTTATAACTTAAAAGAACTATACCTATCAAAATAAAATGTGTAGGCTACGTTTAATAAGGAGGAACAGAGGGACAGATAGAGGGAAGGAAAAAAAACCCAGAAAGAAAAAAGGCAAGACAGACAGACCCACCCCTCGGCCAATCAACCACTCTGGACAGCCCGGGGACAGGCCCAACATCTGAAGAAGCATCTTCAGGGCCTCTGGCAAACTCTAGAAGCCAAGACAACAGCACACACAAATTCCCAGTGGAAAGCTACTCAAATGTTAACTCTTGGCAGTGGGGCAGAGGTGGGCAGGGACCGGGAAGCCCCACCACTTACGGGAGCACGGCGACGGCTGCAGAGCCGGAAGGCATGCCGCTGTTCTTCCCGGCGAGGCTCTGGCACAACTGGTGTACAGCGCCCTTGGCCATGCCGTAGCCGATCATCCCTGGGGAAGGGGGAGAAAACAGTTCAGTGACCAGTGGCCACCACGAGTGTGTCCAGAGGCCATAGCGCCAGTCTTGGAGGAAGAGAAGGATGGACACCTGTAGAGAGAAAGGGAAAGGGACGTAATATTCAAGTGTTCCTGTTACTCACCCCACAGTTCACATTTATCATAAAAACCATGAGGTCGATCTTATTTTTACCGCTGATCAAACCGAGGTGCGGACAGGATGCGAAACGTGCCCAGGCTCACACACAGACTTGCATCGAGGTTAGAGGCCAGGCAAGAGCTGCGTCTAAACCCTCAGATCAATACATGCTCAAGGGCGAGAGGGAGCAGTCATCTGGAGAGCAGGCTGCCCAAGTTCAAGTCCCAGCTCCTCCACTCACCGCTGAAGAAATCACAGGCAAGTTTTCAAAACCCTTCTAATCCTGTTACCCCATCTGGAAAATGGGGACAAAGTACCTGACTGTGGGTTCAGCCCAAGACAGGTGCTCAATAGATGTTTCCCGTCAAACTGACAGCAGTAGTGTGCCCCACTCACTGTTTATAAGGAATAGCAGTTGAACAATTCTCACATTTTAAGGATATACACACAATCTATTAATCTTCCTTTCCTCCCGCCAGGTCGGTCAATGTTTGCTGAATGAAGCAAGGCATGCGTTTCACTAGGTCCAGTTTCCGTCTGTCCCCCAGACAGGTGGCAAGAACCCGGTCTCTCTCCCCCACCGGACCCAGCTGAAGATTCTCTCTAACCAACAACAATCAAGCAAGTAAACACTTCTCCTCCTTCAAAAAACCACTGTTTCTTCTGGAGATCAGCAGCCTTCTTAGAAACACCCAGCAAGCATGCTGTTCAAGGTATTAACAGATGAGAAGGCATCAAAAATCCAGGGGAGGTGGGGACCACAGCCCAGCTAAGGAACCAATCACTACACTCTCCAACAGCAACCCTGAATTGCAAAAGAGGGTCAAGGTCTCAAAGCACTACTGGGAAGCACAAGAAGATTTCGCCATCTCTGGCTTCTCTGTCTCATCTGGGGAAGGAAACCAACAGTGATATAAAGATCTAACACACTCTGCGTGATTAAAATTAACCAGCACACGAATCTTATGCACGCAGCCCCAGGCCCCAGCAGACATGCAGGGCCCCCTCCTCATTCCATTCAAACAACACGATGAAGAAAGAAACAAGCAACCAGCAACAAGCTACCAGGGACCCTTATGACTTAATTCCACAGGATTCCACACAATGTAGGTAAGGGGATCATTTGCAAGATGCATTCACGGGGAAGATAAACACTTTCCTCCCAATTATTAAAATGATCAGTGTAGTCCCTAAAGACTGATTTCCAAACACAGCATAGGTCCCTAGGTGGTAAACAAGTAATCACCTTCCTTCTAATCATTTATCCACCAGGAGATGCTACAGATATAAGCCTGGACACTGAAGGGTGAGGTTTTCTGAGTACTTTTCCAAGAAAACTCTCTAATTTTGAACAACTTTTCTTTTTTTTTTTTTTCTGAAGTTTTATTTATTTATCTATTTCAGAGAGAGAGAGAGAGAGAGAACAAGCAGAGGGAGTGGCAGAAGGAGAGGGAGAAGCAGGCTCCCCACTGAGCAGGAAGCCTGATGTGGGGTTCGATCCCAGGACCGCAGGACCACGACCCAAGCCGAAGGCAGCCGCCCGACCCACTGAGCCACCCAGCCACCCTTTGAACAAACTTTCTTAAAAAAACAAAAACAAAAATCTTTCTTGTGCTTGAAGGACCACTAAGCCTGTTCGTCATTTACTTTTGGATTATACATAGATTTCTCCAGATTACTCTGGGATCTGAATCAAAGTTAAAAGACCTCATGACTCAAATACATTTAACAACATCTAACTAAGAACTTAAAACATGAACAAGCTTATTAATACACGAAGCAGAAATAGCTGGGCTTTTAACATCAGTCTGGAATAAATAATAATGAAAGTTCACACTGACCACTGATTCTATAATTTAATCTTTCTAAGCCATTTACATCCATTAAGATATTTACAAGTCTCAACTACCATACAGAGATAGTACAATTATTTATCCCCATTTTACAGATGACTAAACTGAGGCTCAGATAAGTTAAATAACTTGCCAAATATTGCACAGTAAGCGACCAAACCACAACAGAAAACCAATCAGTGTGGTTCCAAAACAATGCAGTCTTAGCCAATATCCGAAACTATAAATAAAAAAGATATTTAAAAGCCAAAATAAAGGAAAAGACTGTTTTGTTCTTTAGAAAAATCAGTCTTTTGGTGATAGGGTTTTCTTTTTTAAATGGCAAGCTATTTACTCATTTCTCTACTCACTTTCTAGTGCCTCTGTTCTATGTCACCTTTAATAAAAATCAGATCTCAACCAAACTAACACCTAACATTTACAGAGCTATAATTACTGCAAGAGCCATGGGCGTGTAAGATCACGGGCTCCAAGACATCTAATATGAAAACGAGTGCCAAGAAATTGTTAATTTGTAAGAGCCTTACACTTCAGTGACTTACATTAAAATTGAAAAAGGTGCTCGAGGTCTCTACCACTTACTAAAAAGCACCTCCTCCCCAAAAAACCTCCCTTCCTTTTTTTAAGAGAAGAGCTTACTTAGGTAGCAGAGGGAGACACTTTCTGCCTCTCTGTGCTGTTCCCCTACCCCACTTAAACTTCATTAGCTTATCCCAAAGGGAGAGTTATGGATTGACTTGTACCCCAAAATTCGTATGTTGGAATCCTAACCTGTGGTACCTCAGAATGTGACGGTATTTGGAAACCAGGTTTTTAAAGGGGTCATGAAGTTACAGTGAGGTCTTTGGGCCCTCAAGTAATGTGACCGATGTCCTTACAAGAAGAGGGGATCAGGACAGACACACAAAGGAAAGACCACAAGAGGACACAGGGAGCAGCCGCCATCTGAAAGCCAAGGAGAGAGGCCTCAGAAGACGTGTATGTAGCCTGCCGACACCTCCGTCTCAGGCTTTCCAGCCCCCAGGAACTGTAAGAAAATAAGTTTCTCTGTTTAACCCCTGAGGCCACAGTCCATTGTCACAGCAACCCCAGGAAATGAAGAGGAAGTAAAAATGCCAAGGAAAACATGCATCTATGTGATGTAGGAGAAAAGATACACAATTTAGAAAGGATCAGGGTTTTGGTTCAAAGTAAATCTGCAGCTCACTGATGCCATCATGACCCATCACTTCACTGAACTTCCAGTCTGCCTGCCTGTAAAAGGCAAGGAAAGAACCACCCCCCTCAGGATTCAGTGAGAATATACACAAGAGGACAGGAGCAGCTGTAAGAGGGCTGGGCCCGCGCTGGGCACTGGATACGCGTCGTGTATTACCAATGCCTCGTGGCTACACATGGGTGTGGCATTACTGCCACTTACTGGCATTACTGCCACTTACGATGAGAGAAACTACAGCAGAATTTGGTCAAAGACGTCAAAGAATCTGTTCAAAGCCCCTGGGCTCTGGCGGAGAAACCACTGCTGGCTTCTCTTACCCTACAACCCCTGTTTCCAGAGGTTGAGCTGCTTCCTGGGGACACACACACACACTGCCGTGAGGATAAAACGTGTTTATTAACTGATCAGTATCTAGCTCAGCACCACACCTTGAAGCGTAGATCTCTGACACGGTAGGCCGGTGGGAATGCCAGATTCCAGGACTCTGTCCCCACATCAGCATGAAGACAATGCACCTAGAAGGGTCAGGAGTCCTTCCCCTAAAGAGATCCAGGCCTCAAGAAAGCCAACTCCACCCAGCTGTAAAGCATCTTGGGGGGTGAGGGGCTCCCAGGTCCCTGACCTCAGGGACGCACCCAGCAAGCAGCCCAGGAGGGAAGGGGGAGTGCTCCCTTTTCACAGACTGGGAAATGAAGGCTTACCAGGAGTCCCATCCAGAGCAGCCTTGGCACCAGCCAAGGTCAGGAGGCCTCCTTCCTTGAGGTGCTTGGTGGCCAGGTGGCTGGAGATGGTCGACGTCCACATGCTCTGCTTCCACATCAGGTCACAGTTTTTAAAGAGAGCTGAGTGGAGAAAGAAAAACATGTGAGCTCGGCATCTGCAGGGAAGACAGTGGAAGGTGAGCTCCACTTCACGAGGCGTCACGAGGCCCCAACAGCCACTCCTCCCCTCCCAGTCCCCAGCGACAAGGTCCAGTCCAAACAGCACAGGACCTGTAGTCAGAGACTTGGGTTCGAAGCCAGACCACAGGATTACCTGAATCTCAGCTTCCTCACATGTTAACTAATACACCAGACTGGCTCTAACTAAAAAATTATTCTTCTTTATAAAGGGCAGGAGACTCAGAGTAAGAACCTGTAGGTCTAAGTCAGGTTCTACTTGGAATAAAAATCTGAGGGACTATACCGCATGGACATAAAGAGGGATTTTATAGAGCTACATTTTTTATGGCTGAAAGTTTAATGCCAGCTTTAAAGATTCTTTAAAAGAGAGCTGATAAAACAACCACTTCACGCTTATTTTCACCCTCTGGCCTTGCCTGAGAGGTGGTGGGGAATAAGTGCTAATGTACATCCCATCACCCACCAGGCAAGAGAGAAAGAAGCCACAGGCCAGAGAGAAAAGGCCTCCTGATACAGGAGGACGGGTCATCAGGCGGAGATAACCTGGGCACTGCATTTCCCAGCTACAAAGGACTAGACCAAAAAAAAAAAAAAAAAAGTCATCAATTCTTGTTTCCAAAACACCCAAAAGGCTATGAGGGTGTTTTGCCAACCTGATCACCCCACAAAATAACAATTTTGCATGTAATTGATTTCACAGAGAAATCAATTCCTTTTTTACAGAGCTTTGACTGATACACATAGAAGGAATGATAGAATTTAAAAACCACTGACTCAGGCAGAGATTATCAATGGAGGCTTAACACCACTAGGTTTGGGGAATTTGAGACCCTCAAGGGGCTTAGAAATAGGACATTCACAAACAATGCCCACATAGCATCCCACAATCACTAACTACCAGCAGGAAAACGTTACCTTCACAACGGCCGTCTGTCGCTACCACCTTAACCGAGCACCCAACTGACATCACTGTGGGTGGCGACATGATCTGACCTCGTTAAGTATCCCAACGTGATGTCACATGAAGCACACATCACTCAGGAACTCACCTCCAAAATACTTAATCTGGATCTAAGTAAGTCTCTTGATCTAAATTCTAGTTCACAGGAAATACCATGGACAAGGAACAAGGAACGTGACACCTTAGAGAAATGGACAAATTCAGTATGTAGGACAGTCTATGAGAAAAATGCTCTGAACACACCAAGTCTATCATAGGGGAAAAAAAAGTTCTAGATTAAGGGACTAAAAACAACAAAATGCAATGCACAAACCCTGACTAGAATATGTAGGTGGGGAAAAAAAAAATGATACAAGGTCTGGAATAAATTAAGGAATCTGAATAATCTGAATACAGCCCGAGTATTAGTAATCTTAATAGAATTATTATTAACTTTCTTAGGGAGGTCCACGGTACTATGAGAATGTAGGAGAATGGGTATACTCCCTAAAGATGCATGCCAAAGAGTGGCACAATGTCAACGTACTTTCAAATGGTTAACAAAAAAATACACACACAGGACACACACACCAGAAAGCAAGAGAGCGGGAGTCCAGCAAATGTTAATTACTGAATCTAGATACGTACACAAATCATAACAAGGAAGAAAAATAAGTAAATAAATATGTTTTTGGGTTTTTTAAAACATTTTATTTATTTGACAAACAGAGATCACAAGTAGGCAGAGAGGCAGGCAGAGAGAAAGAGAGGGAAGCAGGCTCCCTGCTGAGCAGAGAGGCCGATGTGGGGCTTGATCACAGGACCTTGGGATCATGACCTGAGCTGAAAGCAGAAGCTTTAACCCACTGAGCCACCCAGGTGCCCCAGTAAATACGTTTTTAAAAATGCTTCAGTATCAGGAAACCATAAAAATTTCATTAATATTTTATTATTTCCAGATGTTTATATTTTCAACTAAAATATATTTTCAACTAAAATATATATACATATTAAATTTAACTCTACACTTATACGTAAGTAAGGGCACAGTGCATTCAACTTCTTTTTTTTTTTTAATTTATTTGACCGACAGAGATCATAAGTAGGCAGAGAGAGAGGGGGAAGCAGGCTCCCTGCTGAGCAGAGAGCCCAATGTGGGGCTCGATCCCAGGATCCTGAGATCATGACCTGAGCTAAAGGCAGAGGCTTAACCCACTGAGCCACCCAGGCGCCCCACTTCTTGCAACTTCTGTTTTCAACTTCTCTGTATGCTTGAAAATTTCCATAGTAAGTTGAAAATCATATTCAGCTTTATTTTTTTAAGTACCATTATTTATTTATTTATTTGAGAGTGAGAGAAATCGAGAGATAGAGCACCCACGGAGGGGCAGGGGCAGGGAAAGGAAGGAGCAGACTCTCTGCTGAGCAGGTACCCTGGGATCACGAAGGGAGCCTAAGGCAGGCAGGCGCCCAACTGACTGAGCCATCCAGGTGCCCCTATACTCAGCTTTAATACACACACAGTTTTGAGTCTGACTTTCAGAAGAATCTCTCCATTTCTCACATATCCTCCAGTTCCCAGTAAGAGGTCCTGAAAGATTAGGGTGGACACAATGCTGATTTCTTTCTGCGTCTATTCTAAACTTCAAACTCAACGTCCCTTTTCCCTAACCCCCTTTTATGGGAAGTTTTTCCTTTATCTGTCACATGGGAGGTTAATCCCTACCTTTCAGAGCTATTGCAAAGCTTCTGGGAGAAATACAGAAAACATCTGGCCCGGCACACGGGATGGACCCAATCCGTGCCAGCTAGACAAAGAGCAGAGTGGAATGAATGATTAATGCAGAAAAGGACTCACACTTGGATTTAGCATTGCCTCCAGCCCAGCCTCCAGCCACACAAAGGATCGCGTCCACCTTCTCCTCACCCAAGAGCTTTCCGACCTCAGCAGTCACCTTAAATGAAAGGGACAAAAAAGTGCATAAACTGTCAGGTAAACCTAAACAGGCTAACATCTTCATGGACACCTCCGTTTATTTTTCACTTTGTTTCAAAGTCAGTTAACAGCACCTGGCAATGAACACTTTGAAAGACTGGATGCACCACCAATCTACAGTAAGCATTTTGGATAAGGAAACCCAACGACACTTCAGTGTGATTTTTATAAAGCAATCTAGAGTCTTCTCTGCAACATCCTGAAGGGCTGGAACCTAAGCATGCCTCGAATAAAACAACGGGAGTAAAGTTAGGAGACGGCTTTAAAATTTAAAGAATTCACTGAGAGCTTCACTGCCCACAACTAACCTTCTGGTATATTTCTTTCCAGACTTTCTTCCGCATCACAGAAACACTATCTGATATAATCAATTCTTCTCTCCCCTCCGTACAAAAATCCCCGTAAGTGCAACTCCAAATCAAAACGCCAGTGGAAAATTATATTTTTTAAAAAGAGCAATAAAAAATAACCAACTACACTTCAATTAAAAAAAATAATAAAAAGTCAATCGCAAAATGTTGGTCAATACCAGGTACATGGTGTGCATTTATCTCTCTACTTCTGTTTGAAATTTTTGAAGTGTTGAAAATATATACATGTCCTTTTGTTACAATTTATCAGAACAAAATTCTGGCAAGACAGGCAATTCTGGCCATCAATCACATGGCCCTTTTGCACTTCTAGAATGGCTAAGATGACCTGACCCAAGTGGCAAGTGTTACCAGTGGCAACATTTCAGTCCCCCACCTCTTTCCCCATCAATTTTTTTTTTGTCTTTTAAGCAGAGAGAGAGAGAGAGAGAGAGAGAGAGAGAGAGATGGAGGAGGAAGCAGGCCACCTGCCTAGCAGACAGCCTGATGCAGAACTCGATTCCAGGACCCTGAGATCATGACCTGAGCTGAAGGCAGAGGCTTAACCCACTGAGCAACCCAGGCAGCCCTCCCCATCAATTTCTAAGGACTACAATCACTGCCTCCAAAAGAAGGGCTGGGCAATGGAAACCAATCTTTCTTCTCCCTACACCTCATACCTGCATCTTTCCTCTTAAGAAATTCCTGAATTTCCCTTGGTCTCTATTCATGAGTATCTCACCTAATCCTGCCTTACATTTGTGGACCTTCCTCCTGTTAATGCTGGTTGCCAGGCTGCCCCAGCCTCTCATTCTTTTTTTTTTTTTTTTTTTTTTTAAAAGATTTTATCCATTTATTTGACAGAGATCCCAAGTAGGCAGAGAGGCAGGCAGAGAGAGAGGAGGAAGCAGGCTCCCTGACAGGCAGAGAGCCCGATGTGGGGCTCGATCCCAGGACCCTGGGATCATGACCTGAGCTGAAAGCAGAGGCTTTAACCCACTGAGCCACCCAGGTGCCCCCCGGCCTCTCATTCTTAAACCAAGTCCTGTTACCAAGAGCCCAGATCCCAGCTGCCAGACGCTGGAGATCTTCCAATGTCCATATGTACACACAGCGCTGTGCATGTTCTACTCTTCAGGGAAGTATGTAGCCCACAGAAACAATGCGCCTGTTTGACTTGTTTTTACATTTGTGCATTTTAAAATTCCTCCCCCTTCAATTTTACTCTCTGCCCAACAGTTTTCCAAAGACTTAATGCCTTTTAGGGTGCCTGGGTGGCTCAGTCGGTTAAGCCTCCGACTCGATTTCAGCTCAAGTCATGACCTCAGGGTTGTGAGATCAAGTCCCATGTGAGATTCTCCCTCTCCCTCTGTCCTCTCTCCCAAAAAAAAAAAAGAAAAAAGAAAAAAAAGATTTAATGCCTTTCTCCCATCTTATCTCCTCACTGTCTCTAGTGAATTTCCTGCCTCGGGGGTCAATTTTACTCATATTAGGATTGAATTTCCTCTTCTGAAGCCTTAAAGACAAACTGGATGTCATGTCGTTTTTCCAGAAATTCTTCACTAAGTGAGTGGGGGTTAGGGAGGGTTAAAGGTTTAAAGTCTGAACTTGTAAAAACTAAGGCACTGCTCCATCTTTCTCTTTAAAATGCACTGGGGTGCCTGGGTGGCTCAGTGGGTTAAAGCCTCCTCCTTCAGCGACTCAGGTCATAATCCCAGGGTCCTGGGCTTTCTGCTCAGCGGAAGCATGCCTCCCCCTCTCCCTCTGCCTGCCTCTCTGCCTACTTGTGATCTGTCAAATAAATAAATAAAATCTTTTAAAAAAATAAAAAAAATTTTTAAAATAAAATAAATAAAATAAAATGCACTGTCAAGTCTCAGATGGAGTCAATTTCAAAAACGCACATGACCTCAAAAACCTGTAATTAACAGGAAGAGACAAGACAATGAACACAGACAGAAGAGCTGCTGATACCCAAGCCCAGGTGCTTCCTTGTATTTACTTTAGCTCTCATTACTTGGTTCACATGGAGCTCTGCTGTGAGAGGCAGCTTAGCATGGAGTCAAGAGCGCAGATATCAAACCCCACTGCGTAGGTTCAAATCCCAACTCTGCCACCTCCTGCCTGTTTGACCTTGAGCAAATGCCAGAGACGTTCTCTGCTTCAAATTCCCCATTTTGAAAAGAGAGATCAATCAGAAACTTTGTTCTGGGAGTGTAACAGAGATTAAGCAAGTTAAAGTGAATCAAGCACTTAGACCAGAGCCTGACATGTAACATTGCCTAGCTGGGTTTTATTATTAAGCCCATTAAGGCCAACGGGTAATCACCGGGTTCAGCAAACATTAGGATCATGTCAAGAAAAGTAAGAACAACAAAAATCTATATTCTGAATAAGTCAGCTGGCTTTTTGCATCCTAACCTCTGTCAAATGTATGCTGTAGAAAGAGCAAATGAGCAAGACAGTATGCTCAGTTTGGATTATTGTTTTTCATTTTTTAGACTTACACATGCATACATTTGGAGAAATGGATTGGAAGGAAATACTACAAAACATGAACTACATAGTGGGGCTAAAACTCCCCCCCCTTCTTTTTGCTTTACTTAATTTTCTATATCATACATGAATCACTTTTTTTTAAATCTTATTTTTTTAAGATTTAAAAAATCTTAAAAGATTTTAAAATCTTTTTTAAATCTTAAAGATTTTAAAAATAAATCTTATTTATTTATTTATTTGACAGAATACAGAGCAGAAGCAGAGGGGGTGAAAGACAGAGAGAGAGGGAGAAGCAGGCTCCCCGCTCAGACCCTGATGTGGGACTCAATCCCAGGACCGTGAGATCATGACTTGAGTAGAAATCAAGGGTCAGATGCTCCACCATGAAGCCATCCTCATGCCCCGAGAAGTCTCTTATTAGAAAATCCATGCTCTGGGGTGCCCGGGGGGCTTGGTGGGTTAAAGCCTCTGCCTTCGGCTCAGGTCATGATCTCAGGGTCCTGGGATCTCAGAGAACCGAATCAGGTTCTCTGCGCAGCAGGGAGCCTGCTTCCTCCTCTCTCTCTCTGCCTGCCTCTCTGCCTACTTGTGATCTCTGTCTGTCAAACAAACAAAAATCTTTTTAAAAAATCAAAGAAAAGAAAATCCATGCTCCTTATCCACCACCAGCCAGCCTGTTCGCCATGTCACTTCAGTATCTGAAACTCGGTCTCCCAAGCTCCAAAATGCGTCTATCCCCACCTGCCCACCTGCTTCACAGAGTGCTCACAAAAGTATGGCACACCACACAAAGAATGATGCGGAGATCTCCTTGGGAAATGTGGGCTATAGCGCCAGCATGAGAACCACAGACAGCATAGTCCCCCAAACAGCTTGTGGCAACAGCTCTTCAGGAAAGACTGGACCACTGAGGGGCTTCTCTGATATTTACACCAAGATGGCCATCAACTTGTCAACAGTGTTCCTTCCAGGCAGTGGCAGGATCATGGGGAGAAACGGGTATTTCACATATTTGTTTGACTTCTGGTTTTCAATAAGCTATCAGTTTATAATTAAAAATAAACTCTTTTGTTAGATTCATGCTTTGAAGTGGGGAACTCCACTTTTTAGAATGCATCCTAAGTAATCAGAGATGGAGACAAAGAAGTTCACCACAGGATTCTTGATAAAGTAGAAAAGAAAAACTACAAAACCCTTACATGTGCAGGAAGTGGAAACTAAGGAAATTAAAAATCACATGCCAACAGAGTTGTTGTTTTTTTTAAGATTTTTTATTTATTTATTTGACAGAGATCACAAGTAGGCAGAGAGTCGGGCGGGGTGGGGGAAGAAGCAGGCTCCCTGCTGAGCAGAGAGCCTGATATGGGGCTCGATCCCAGGACCCTGAGATCATGACCTGAGCCGAAGGCAGTGGCTTAATCCACTGAGCCAGCCAGGCACCCCCAGAGAGTTTTTTAAAAGTGATCTGAAGTATTTAAATTAGGTGTTATGTCAAAAAAAAAAAAAAAAAAAAAAAACAACTCACCATGAAATATAAAATACAAGATTATCTCAACTTATGAAACTAAAAACATATAGTATGCATAGGAAAGACAAGAAAATGGGCCAAGTGACGCCTGCCGGGGTGGCTCAGTCGGTTAAGCCGTTGCCTTCAGCTCAGGTCATGATTCCAGGGTCCTGGGATCGAGTTCCGCATCGGGCTCCTTGCTTGGTGGGGAGCCTGCTTCTCTCTCTGCCTCTGCCTGCTTGTGCACTCTCTCTCTCTGACAAATGAATAAATAAAATCTTAAATAAAAAAAAAAAAGAAAGAAAATGGGCCAAAACGTGAATAGTGAGCTAACCAGAAATGGGTTATGAGTAATTTATCTTCTTTGCATTTTTTTGTTTTGTTTTTACTTTTTCCAAATTTCCCTCAATGAGCTCAAATGGCTTTCGTAAGTACAGAAAGAACATGTCACCAGTGGAAACCACTCTCCCCTCCCCCTCCACCGTCCCCCTACCACAGTGCTTGCAAACATGGGGGTCCTTTTCTGGAATTACCTGGTCAGCCTGCTCTGTAAACGAGTCTGTCATTTTAACCACAACACTGGCACTGGCTTCTTCGTTCTCCACCACATCGATGCTGGCAACCCACTAGCATGAAGAGAAAACAGCTTTGGTCAAGAGACAGTAAGCTATAATTCCATTAAAGATCCACACGCAGAAATGGGGGCAATGGAGACAGGTAAGAGGCTTAAAAAGAAAGCCCACTGGAGAAAGGATCTCACTCCTTACCTCTCACCATCCTTACAGGGACATCTGGCTTCAGTCAGCCTACCCATTACCAAGCCCCAGCCCAGCCCAGCCCATCCGCCTCCAAACACCTCACCTTCCTCCTCCCCTCTCACCTCTGAAGCCAAACTGTCTACCTCCAGAGACCCCCTAGACCAGGGGTCTGCATAAATCTTCGTCTATAAAGGGCCAAACATTTTGCTGGTCATACAGTCTATGTCAAAAGGCTCAGATCTGCTATTTAAACTCCAGAGCAGCCACAGAAAATCTAGATAAACCAACAAGCGTGGCTATGTCCGGATAAAACTTCAGGCTCTGAAACTCCAGAAACATGAATTTCATGTAATTTTCACCTGTAACAAAACAATATACTTTTCATTTTTCTCCCCCCACCAACCATTTAAAAATGTGAAAACAATCTTAGATCATGAGGTGTACAAAACCAGATGGCAGGCCTGATCCGGCCCTTGGAGGGCTAGAGTTTTCAGACCCCTGGCCTCAAGCACAGAGGAATGGCTTTGGGTCCTCATCCCACAAACCAGTGCCTTTCTCCTGCCTGTTAATTGTTAACAATTAACAGGGTTAGTGTGAAAATTAACTGCAAGAGCTCCTGGCATGGGTGACACCCAGTTCCTTCTCAGAAAGTTCCAGAGACCCAAGGTTTGCAGGCCCCACAGATAAATTATCTCTACCACAAGCTTTGAAGAACACAGCATTCATTCAACACTCACTACTTCTATGTCACCAGCCACAGGGGATACAGACACAAAGAAAAGGTTGTATCCCAGCCCCTCCCTCCCAGGGCTCCTAGAAATGAAGAGTGAAGAGATAGGGTAGGGGAGACAGAGTGAGAGGTCAATCAGCTTGCCAGATTGTGCCAAGTGCCCCCAACCAGTGGAACCCACAAGCCTCCCCTCTTGAATACACAGATAGTAACAGAATCCACTATATTCAAGTCTGGGGAAGAGTAAATGAAATTAAGAGTATGCAGGAACACAGTGCCTAGCCCGCAGCCAGCACTCCTTACCCGTTCCCACTCTCACTCCGCAGACCTTGGAAGACGCCTCAAAACCGTCTTCCCAAGATCAGAGTAGAAGCCGGTGGTGCATTTAGAATCCTTTCTAAATCCTATACGAGGTTCTGAACCAGAAGGAAACTCTCTCCCTCGCTCCTGGGCACCCTAACCCAGGCTCCTGCGGTTACTAACTAAACCCCCCAGAGGAAGCTCCCCAGAGCTCCAGGACATTTTGTGCAAGTGACAGCTGCAGCCAGAAGACAGAGGGCGGACCTCCACCAGGAATGCGCTGAGCCCGGCCTCGCGGCTGGGGTCAGGGTCTCTGACCACAGGTCAGTTCCACTCCTACTTGCCCCCTGCAGGGAGCATTATCCGATTCAACTTTGGAAAGCTGAATCTTTTCAAAACGAAGAAGCCACCAGCATTTGCGGCGCCGAGCCTTCAAAATACCACGTCCGAGGCTGGCTAAATGATCGAGTTAATTACAGTAATACTAATAGCTAACCTTTCAACAGCTCTTACCACCAGTCAGGTACTTTAAAACCACACCAATGACCTCATTCAATCCGCACAACCCCCTAAGGGACAGCTACTAACAACATCCCCATTTTACAGATGGGGAAACTGAGGTTCGAGGGCGTTAAGCAGTAAGTTCACGATTTTAGAGGTAGCAACCCGGGCAGGCAGTCAAATTCCGGAGCGTCCTTCTCACCGTCTCTCCCTGTACCCTCAAACCCGCTCCTCTTCATTCCCCTCTGGAATTCTCTCCGGAGCCATCCCCGACTTGCAGGGCCCGGCAGACACCGAGCGAGCGGCCCCACCCCCACCTCTTTGCAGAGCAAAGGCCGGCACCCGGGGCGTGAGCACGCACTCGTAGTCAGGAACAGCAGACCTGTGCAAGCACGTGCAAGCTGTTTTGGGGCGCGCAGGGGCTCCGGCTCCTCCAGTCAGCCCTCCAGGGCTGCACGGGCAGGGCCCTCTGCTCCCTAGTCAGCCGCGTTCCCGCCCGCTACCGCCGCGGGAGACCCGGCCGAATTACCCAGTTGCGGGCCCGGAACGCCTGCACGCATCTTGACCCCAGCGCGCCCCTGCCGCCGTACACCAGCACCCGGCGCGCCTCGCCCGCTGCCGCCGCCATCCTGCTACTCCCGCCGGGCTCGCGAAGCTCAGAATGCCCCGAGCCCGAACGCTGCGCCCGGGATCGCGCGGCCCCGCCCCGGCCCGCCCACCGACCCCGCCAAGAGGGACCGCATGGCCGCCAACTCCGCGCGGGGCCCGCTGCTGCCGCCTAGCGCGTGGCCACGCTGGGCGAGTACCGACGCCCTGCAGGTGCGCGAGCAAAGCCCCGCGGTCCGCCGGCCTCTAGGTGCCGGGCACCCGCGGCGTGCAGGACGAAGGGCTACGGGTGGGGAGGGTGGAGAGCAGGTGTGCGCTCACGATGTTGAGTCCACGGGGGACACAAACAAAACCACGTATATATTTTACCTTTAAGTAAGAGTGCAGGCAATAATAATAATAATTTTAATTAATTAACTAATTAATTAATTAATGGTGCAGGCTCTGAAGCTCGACGGCCTGGCTTCCCTGTTTAATAGCTGAGTGCCCCTAAGCAACTTGCTTAACTGCTCTGTGCCTCAGTCCGCTCTCAGTGAAATGGGAATACTAATGGCCTGTCCTCCTAGAGTTCTGGAAAGGATTTTTTAAAATAATACTAGAATACTGGGGCGCCTGGGTGGCTCAGTGGGTTAAACCCTCTGCCTTCGGCTCAGGTCATGATCCCAGGATCCTGGGATTGAGCCCCACATCGGGATCTCTGCTCAAGCAGGGAGCCTGCTTCCCCCTTTTCTCTGCCTACTTGTAATCTCTATCAAATAAATAAATAAAATCTTAAAAAAAAAATACTAGAATACTTAGAGCAGTGTGTGGCCAGTAGTAGGAGCTCAATAAATGCCCATGGACATTATTAATATAATTAACTTTTGCCACTCCTTCTGTTACCATCACTGCATGTCTTAGAGATTGTGAGTTTACAAGAAAGAAAATGCCACGCTCTGCTAGTGGGGCCAGTTGGTACCATTTGGTGGGACTTCACTGTGGACCTTTAACATTCCTGTCAAATGGGGTCTTACATCCGGTCACAGAGGTCCAAGGACCCATTATTGGACTCAATCTTTAACTATGTCTCTAGCCGACCAAGGCCTGTTGTACCATAAGTAGTCATATTTTTTTAGAACTCTTGTAATAATTTTCATGGTTGGTTTTTTTTTTTTTTTTCTGTTTTATAAGTATTAATTTGGGGCACCTGGGAGGCTCAATGGGTTAAAGCCTCTGCCTTCGGCTCAGGTCATGATCCCAGGGTCCTGGGATCGAGCCCCGCATCGGGCTCTCTGCTCAGCAGGGAGCCTGCTTCCTCCTCTCTCTCTGCCTGCCTCTCTGCCTACTTGTGGTCTCTGTCTGTCGGGTAAGTAGAGAGAGTCTTAAGAAAAATAAATAAATAAAAGCATTAATTTGTGAAGTGTTAAACATTTAAAATATAGTATACTACAATTTTCGTATCACTGTTTTGGCAGTATTACACATGTTTGTGTCACCCTCCACAAGTACGCAGTGTGTCGTGCATATAGCAGACATACAGATGTTTGCTCGGTAACCTTGTGCCAGATAAGGCACGCAAAAATACATTCTTGGAGAACAGGATGCCAACTGCAACACCATTTATTATCAGAAGTGTCATTACAAGAACAGAATTACTAGAAGACTAGATGAGGAGGTTAACACCACTTTTTTGATGCCCTCTGTATACCGTAATCTGAATATGCTATTTCATTTTACTTTGTACAACAATCCCATGACAGATTAGGAAACTGAGGCACCAGAGCCTCAAGCACTTGCCCAGAGGAGTAGGAATTTGAACTCGGGTCCTCAGTAGAGTTATACTTAACGATACTTCCATTCAACATCTCAAGGGCTTATCGGTAATCATTTGTTTCCCATATTTTCTAAAATAATCATTCTAAAAATAATTGCTTAATCCCTAAAACACCAGTAGTTGACATAGGCCCATCGTCTGATGTAGAAATATGATGCAAAGGTATTGCACAGGTCCAAAGCATGCTTAACATTACTATGAGAATAATAAACTTCATTGGTCATTTATTAATATGCCAACTCCTCTTCTCAGCCTTTTGTATGTCTTCATTACCAGAAAAACATTTGCTATTTCAAGGTCATTGTGATGAAGATGACCTGCTATATTTCAAAGACCTGAACTCCAGCCCCAGCCCTGACATCCAGTTTTCTCATGAGAGGGATCATCAGGATGGAACATCTCTCGTCCCTCGCCTGCCACAAAGGTTTGTTGCAGCATTGTGGGGGCCGGGGCAGGGGAGACAACAAGCATATAGTAAAAGCCTTCTGTATGAGGAAAAGCTCTACACAAGCTTCAGAGACACTCTTGTTTTATTTTCATTATGGAGAGACCACAGAAGTGAACCCCACTATAAGGAAGGAAAACTAATGTTTCCATTCCCATGTCCCTCTGGCCCCTCATTGCATTCCAAGTGAGGTTTCTGGAACTCCTGTCCATTAACAATGCAAACTCCTGAACCCCCCTTCAGACCTCGGTGACCAAATAAACAATGTCCTGTGTCACTTCTGCCAAATGTGACTTCCCAAAACTATTGAGAGTTGCTGTTATCAGTCTCACATGATGTCAAGTTGGCTTACAGTAATAGACTAAAAATCAAAATTGAAAAGCCACGGTATAAGATAGAAAGTAGGAAATATTTCATTCCTAGTGGCTATACATTAAAAGAAACACACACACACACAAATTTTCAGTATTAGAAGTAAAGCCCCTGACAAGGCGATCATTTGCTAACACATTAGAAAAAGACTCTTCTTTCCCACTTCAGAAGACACAAGGTTTTTGGTGGGGGAGGTGCTGTTGGAGGACAGGAATGTGAGTGTTGGGGTCCAGGCTGCCCCAGTCCAGCCACAAGCTGACTTCTGCTGCAATTTACCCACAGCAGATTCACCCAGTGATAAATCCAAGCCTCATATAGCCTGTCTACACATTTCAATTAAAAGCCTTGAGAACAGAGGTCATCCCAAGGTATGAATAACAGTTCTGGAGATTCTGACAGCAGTGACATTTCACAGAAAGAAATGCCCAGGCACACAGCCCCGAGCTCGACATCTGACACCATGCATTGTGGGCAGCATTCAAGTGCTAACCCTTACATGCTCAGTTTCCTTCTATTGCATGCATTTTTTTGAGAATAGTTAGTGTTTCTTTATAGTCAGATCTACCTAGTTTTTGCCTGCTAATAACTTCCTGACCATCAAGAGGTCCACGCCAGGGTTATTTAAATACTTGAAAGGAACAATTAAACCCGCTATTGAAATAGTAGTCTAGTGGGAGATATACGGTTACTTCCCTCAGTAACACACGCCTCTACACTTGAGTCAGGTGAAGGCGGTCTCTGTAGAAACTTCCGGATGTGCTGATAGTAAACATAGGCTGTGGAGGCAGGCAGTGAGGGAGGACCAGGAGATGCACTCGAAATCCTGAAATGCCGTGTTTGGAAGAGCTGACCCTGGAGCCGGAGACCGCAGAGTGTCCAGAGAATGCCGACCATTCTCGCCACCCCTGGAACACCTGCAGGATAACCTGCACCCACTAGAATGCCTGGATGGTTCAAAAAGGCGTGGTATGGGCTGGCATCTTTACTCAGCTTCTCCTCCTTTATCCTGATCGTTGTTGCCCTGGCCGCGCCCCACTGGCTGAGTGGGAAAATCCTTTGTCAGACTGGAGTGGACCTGGTCAACGCCACCAACCCAGAGCTGGTCAAGTTCATTGGGGATATTTACTACGGGCTCTTCCAAGGATGTAAAGTGCGACAGTGCGGGCTCGGGGGCCGCCAGTCCCAATTCACAAGTGAGTATATTTGGGGCACACAAGCTGTTTTAGGACACTTTTTTTTTTTTAATTTGTAAGAGTGCTTATGTCTAACTGTGGAATTTGATTTCTGCCTCAACTTAAGGCACGCTGACATTTCTGTTCAGCACCAAGAACATTTATTTAACTGCAGAGGCTTATAGAAACATTAAAAATGGGGATTTGTATACTTCTGTAGTTCACCTCTATTAGAAATAACTATTAAAATACTGAGCGTTTACGAGTATCAGACATTCTGCTAAATGTTTTACATGGCTTCTCTCTCTTAAACCTTAAAACAAATTTATGAAGAAGGAATTATTAACGTTTCCATTTTGTGGAGGACTACACTGAGACTTGGAGAGGTTATATAACTCTCCTGAGGTCCCCCAGCCAGGAAACGGCAGAGCCAGACGCCAGACACCTGCCACGTGACTGGGATGTTCTCAGCCAGCCCAGCACGCTTCCACTTCTATTTATATAAAACCTCCACAGGCTGAGAACAGGCAAAGAGGCTGTGTGCCCGGGCTCTGGAATCACACTACTTGGGTTGAGAGCCCAAGTTGAGTGATCCCTGGAGGGGAGCCCTGGGGCAAGACACTGACTGCCCTCCATGAATGTGAGTAGTCAGGGTCATCTGCTGACATCCAGGCTGACCTCAGAGCTGCTCTGGGTGTAAACAGAGCAGAAATCCAAGCCCAGTTTTATCTTCTGGGAATTAAAAAACAAAGCAAAAAAGTCAATATTCTGCAAGTTTTTAGAATCAACTAGAACGCTCAAGAGAACAGTGTGCTACACAAACTTAATCCATCAACATAATGCAATGCAAGGGGATAAGGACTTTTACTCATTTGATTTCTATGTTTCAGAATTGTAGTTTTTAGAATCCTGCCCAGGGTTAAGTATCTTTTTAAATACATAAAGATAGGGGCACCTGAGTGGCTCAGTGGGTTAAAGCCTCTGCCTTCAGCTCAGGTCATGATCCCAGGACCCTGGTATCCAGTCCTGCATCGGGCTCTCTGCTCAGCAGGGAGCCTGCTTCCCTCTCTCTCTTGCTCTCTGCCTACTTGTGATCTCTCTCTCTGTCAAATAAATAAAATATTTTTTTAAAAATACATAAAGACATAGCGGAGAAAGACAACTATCATATGATCTCCCTGATATGAGGAAGTGGTGATGCAACATGGGGGCTTAAGTGGGTAGGAGAAGAATCCATGAAACAAGATGGGATAGGGAGGGAGACAAACCATAAGTGACTCTTAATCTCACGAAACAAACTGTGGGTTGCTGGGGGGAGGGGGGTTGGGAGAAGGGGGGGTAGGGTTATGGACATTTCGGAGGGTATGTGCTTTTGGGTAAATTGGAAGGGGAGGTGAACCATGAGAGACTATGGACTCTGAAAAACAATCTGAGGGGTTTGAAGTGGCGGGGGGGGGGTGGGAGGTTGGGGGTACCAGGTGGTGGGTATTATAGAGGGCACGGCTTGCATGGAGCACTGGGTGTGGTGAAAAAATAATGAATACTGTTTTTCTGAAAATAAATAAATTGGAAAAAAAAAGTTAAAAATATAGCTAACTTGTAAAAAAAATATATAAAGACAGAAAGCTAAAGCCATTAACAAATATGATAATATGAGCTGGCATCACTTATATACATAAAAGAAATACATATTTGTTATGGATATTCAGGAAAAAAATCTCTGGGAATATTTATATTTACCCAGTAATTAAATTCGACCAAGGGTATTGGAAAAATAGTTCCATTAAAAACATTACACACGGGGCGCCTGGGTGGCTCAGTGGGTTAAAGCCTCTGCCTTCAGCTCAGGTCATGATCTTAGGGTCCTGGGATCGAGACCCACATTGGGCTGTATGCTCTGCTTCCCCTCTCTCTCTCTCTGCCTGCCTCTCTGCCTACTTGTGATCTCTCTCTCTGTCAAATAATGAATAAAATCTTTAAAAAAAAAACATTACACACACTCACCCACATGGAAAACACGTATACATAAAGAATTTAAAATAAAGGTCATCAAAAGGAGACCATGACAATGATACACACTAGGTGATTCAGCATTGGGTCTGTTTGCTTTAAAAGACATCACTTGGTGAGAAAATTGGTGGAACTTGAATGGAGTGTCAGGATTAAGTGGCAGTCATGTGCTAGCATTAACTCAATGATTTTGGGACTATGGTTCTGTAAGGCAATCTCTTTCTGAATGAAATAGACCCTAACGTATTCAGGGATGCAGAGACAATTTACCTGCAGTAGTTCAGGAGAAAAAAAAAACAAATTCCTTTGTATCATTCTTACAATTTTTGGAAGTTTGGGATTCTTTCAAAACCACACACACACACACACGCACACGCACACGCACACACTCACACACAAAACTGAGGGAGAAAAGACACAATTTTTAAATAGTCATCATTAATGGAAATGAAAGAACCTCATGAAGGAAGTTCATGAAGGGAGTGACAATTAAAAGCAGCATGATTCCAGAGACTGTAGTCAGACAGTGCTTAGGGAATATAATAAAAATAGCCCCTGGTAATTATATAACATGATGTATCATGTAACCATGATAACTGCCTTTTTACATACTAGATAATTTATCTGTTATGTTTATTATTTATTATCTGTCTCCACCCCTTTAGTATGTAGTGCCATGAGGGCAAGGATCTTGTCTTATTCGTTGATGATCTCAAGCCCCCAGAAGAATGCTTCAAAACACTGACACTCAGAAACATTGGTCGAATGAATAACAATAAGTACTTTTTTAAAAAGGTTTTATTTATTTATTTGACAGAGAGAGAGAGCACAGTAGTCAGAGAGGCAGGCGGGGGTGGGGTGGGTGGGGGAAGCAGGCTCCCCGCTGAGGAGAGAGCCTGATGCGGGGCTCAATGCAGGGCTCAATTCGGGGCTTGATTCCAGGACCCTGAGATTATGACCTGAGCCAAAGGCAGAGGCTTAACCCACAGAGCCACCCAGGCACCCCAACAATAAAGTACTTTTAAATTCATCTGTTCTGAATGTTCCCGTGCAAGACACCAAACTTGTGACCCATGCTACACTAATCCTCCACAACCATGCCAGTTAGGAGAAAACTCAGGCTCAGAGAGGTTAAGCAACTTGCTGAAGGTCAGAGCCCTCAATGCTAGAGCCAGACCCCAACCCAGGTTAGTCTGATCCCAGACTTCTCAATTTCCACCATGTTGCTCCTTCTGGAATTTGTGACCGGTGACTTTCCCAAAGCTAGGCATCTCCCCAGTAGTCCTTACTGTTCTCCTAGAATCCAGCAAAGGGTCGTGGGGAAGTGGTGGGTGAACGGGGATTCCTAGGGGTGTGAGGTTCCAGGGTGGACAGATCCCACTAGAAATGACTGAGTGGTTACCCCAAAAATCATAGGATATATTAGTTCCCCGGAGCTTCTGTAACAAAGTACTATGACAAACTGGGTGACTTAAACAGTAGAAATGTATTCTCATAGTTCTGGAGGCTAGAATTCAGAAATCAGCTTGCGGACAGAGCCATGCTCCCTCTGGAACCTATGAGAGAAGGAGCCTTCCCTGCCTCTTCCAGCTCCTGGTAGCCCCGAGGGTTCTTGGCTTGTGGCCATGTCATCCAGTCTCACATGGCATCCTCCCCATGTCTCTTCACATGGTCTTCCCTCCACGTGTCTGTGTGTCCAAATTTCCCCTTTCATCAGGACACCAATCACATTAGATTAGGGCCCATCTTAACAACTTCATCTTAATTAGCTCTTAAATACCCTATTTCCAAATAAGGTCATATTCTGAAATGCTGGAGATTAGGACTTCAACCTTTCTTTTTTGTGGGGGATGACAGGGAGAGCACAGTTCAATGGATAATAGAGGATATGAGGTGGCAGTTGGTAGGCCTAGCATAATTTAGGAATCCCCAAGCACAAATACCATTTCTGGAGAAGGAGCTGAGGCAGATACCAGCTTTGCAGTAGAAGGAGCCCCGAGGAGAATAGACAAAGACTGAACCCTTCCACAGCAGTGCTGATTAAACCCCTGCCATCCCAGCTCACGAGAATGTAAACTCCCTCTGCCAGAAGCCAGAGCAAAGGAGCACTTTCTGTTTGTCCACTGGAGGAACTCAATAAATGCCCCTCTCCCTCCTCTTCCTTCCCAGAGAGATGCCCCCACAGAAGACAGCCCCCCAGGGGCTCATCTAACACGGTCTGCTTTCTGCAGCACCAGAATTGTGTGAGAATCATAAAAGATGTTTTAGTACTAACTCTGGTAGGATAACGTTCAAGAACGTTTAGTTTTCCCAGCTGCCCTGCGGTGTCCCAGAGGACTGAATATAAACTTCCATTCACAGCACCTTGGGTTTGATTCTCTCTGAAAACGTTCACTGGAGCGGAGCTATGCTGTGTTGGCTGGTTTTGCACTGTTGCAGGTTAAGGACAGACTTGAGTCTATCACAACATTCACTCATGCAGGGCTGAACATTTGAAAAGAAAAAAAAAATCTAAGGGACATTAAGAAAGGAGAGAAGCAATGGTTAAAGAGAAACCTTGCAAGAAAAATTCCTTGGAAAGACGCTCAGGGTAAAGTTTCTGATGCCCGCAAGATAAGCACATGGAGATAAATGCAAATGGAAATACAGAACTGGAAAGAAAGATAGATTAGAACTAGGATGTAAATATGGAGTGTCTGGAAACTTCTCAGTGGAAAGAATTTTGAAGGGAGAAGGACCAATATTTAGTTCTCAAGCTTGGGAGGCACCAACCTTCTGTGACTACAGGGAGGAAGGTGAGCCAGCAAAGAGCCAGAGGGGAATAGGGTTCAGGGGAGTGAGGTGGAACCAGGAAAGCTTTGAGTCCTGGCTCCCCAGGGGGGACAAGAAGGGGCTGATCGTGACATCAAAGGATGAAGCCGGGAGTTCAGACTCACAAAGTGGACCCTGATTTGACCAGGAGGTGCTCAGTAGAAACTCTGGAGTAGCTGCAGAGGAAGGGGTATGCTCGGGCTTTCTTTCGCTTCCATCATTTTAAATTCTTCAGTGTGATTACTGAAAACAGCGATCTAAACTCCATATATCATATGGATCCAGGATTGTAATCTCATATAGAATTCAGAGTCACCTTGCCCAAAGATAAGGGACTTAATGCCCAAGCCTATATGGAAATCGGTTTAATAAAATCTACCTTAAATCCTTGTCACAAGCATTGAATGACATAATGATGTAAAGGGCTTGGCACTTGACATGGCTGTGCTCAGCAAAAGTTGGTAACTCTCAGTTCATATGCAGTTATTGCTACCCCATTATACTGATGAGCAAACCGAGGCTCAGCGGAGTCATGTGACTTTTCCTAAGTCAGAGAGTAACAACAGAACTGCAACAGTCCCCGCCGCCATCTTGAGAACTCAGTCTTTCCCAGGCAGTATCTGCCATACCGTATCATTCACTTCTCATGGCTACTGTGTGGTGAGCAATACAGAGGAAACAACTACAAATTAAGATCTCACTAAATTATCCTGCCACATGAATATGGAAAATTAATATTCTAATAGAGTATGGTGCACGTGAAAAGTAAGTGTCCATCATACATGGGGAAAAATGACTACCTTGCCAAGGGATGCAAGGTGATGCTCCTAGCTTCCTATCAGTGCTTATTAAGTGCTATTATTATTCCCATGCGTTTCACTTGATCCACTCAACAATCTGGTAAGATGGGTAGGGGAGGCAGGGTTCAGAGGATTCTATTTTATACTTGTGGCAAATGAGCAAAACTGGGATTTGAACCCAGATCTTTGGATGCCAGGTCTAGGCTTCACTCTGCTATGCCCTTCTACACTCTTCACAGGTGTACCTGAAACCTCTTGTACCTGTCTGATTTAATAAAAGCAACTCTCTGACCCAGATTAAATCTTTTCAGCTGGCCCTCTTTGACTGACTCTCTTGCCCACCTCCTTTGCTAAAGAGCCACCATCTAGGGCTTGTGTGCATTAGCTCACAATCCCAGGGCTTTGAAGCCAGTGCAACTTAAATTGCTAGCCAGGGCACATTCCGGTTTTGCATCCACTGCAAGAAAGAGAGGATTATTTGCCAAATGAGAAGTGGCAAATCTGGGGTCCATGCGTTCATCTCAAGAAGTCTCCTGCTTTTTGAAAACCCAGACTTTGCTGCCTTGCCCTCTTTGCACTCTAGTAAAGCCTTGGGGTAAGCAAGCCTTGACTGTATAAACTTGAGCCCAGCTCTGCCACTGAAATAACTGGCTGTGTCTTCTCTTCCCAGTCTTCCCACACCTGGTGAAGGAACTCAATGCAGGCCTCCATGTGACAATTCTGCTGCTCCTCTTCTTGGCCTTGGCCCTGGCTCTGGTCAGCATGGGCTTTGCCATTCTCAACATGATCCAGGTTCCATATAGGGCAGTCAATGGCCCTGGGGGCATCTGCCTATGGAACGTCCTTGCAGGTAAGGAAGGCCCCCAGGGAGAGAAATTCATGGCCACTGCCACCACCAGGATGAGTACCAAGTAGGTAGGTGGAAGGTGTGCAGGAATTAGAATGCCCACCTCAGTCTTTACTTCCCTATTCTATAACCTTCCTCATGGGCATGAATGTCCTCTTTACTGAAAGTTGCAGAATCTCTGTCACAGTAAAGAGCCAAATTGGTGGCTTGCATGAGTGGCTGAGGACTTGGAGCAAAGAGGAGAGGTGGGAGTAAGATGAGAGGAGAGAAGAGAGCTGGGGGTGGAAAGGGGAAGAGAGGGCACTGTGGGTGGAGGGGAAGAGGTGAGCCCACAGCTGTGGGGGTGGGAGGGAGCCTTCCAAATGACAGAAGATGAGGCACCTGGCCTCTTTTCATTTAAAGCTCACAACCTCCTTATGAGGTGGTATCGTTAGACCCATATTTACAGATGAAGATCCTGAAGCTCAGAGAAGTTAAAAGCCTTACCCACGGCCACATAACAATAGGTGGCAGAGGTGGGATTCCAACCAATGTACAACTAAGTCTAAGCCTTTTGTCTTTCCTTTAATCATGGTATCAATTATAACCACCATGACCTATTTTCCAAGACAAAAAACAAAAGTGTGTGCTGATTTGGGATTATATTTTACTCCCAAATATAGATATAGATATAGATATAGATATATAGATATAGCTATATCTATATATTTATGTATAATATTTTATATTATAATATCTTATATAATATACATATTTAATTCATGTTTAGCATTTAGTTATGCACGTAAAAAGCCATATGCAAAAAAATAACAAGATTCCCAGAAATGAAGTTGCTTCCGAAAACCTCAGTCAAATGGTCAAGGATCATGATGGCAATAACCTATCCCTATCTTTGCCTTATACAGGGTGACCAAAAAGTGTACAAGGAGATAATGTTGTTTTATCATGTATCGTAATGTAATGTCAGTAGATCAGTTACTGTGTATTTGTCTGCATTTGCAGACCGCGACCATCCTATAGAATTACTTATATACATGGCTGGCCCCTTCCAGACTGCAGGTGTCTTGGCTCCATCCGCATGAACCCTCCTAGTGGCTGACATGTAAAAAGTGCTCAGTCCTACGATTAAATAAACACTCCTCTCTGTCAAGTTACTGCTTCAGAGAGATGATGCTCTCAAGCACTATTGATGAGAATATTTTAAAAAGGCAGTTCAACAAAACTTTAGTGTTAAAAGTGTTAAAAGGCGGGGCACCTGGGTGGCTCAGTGGGTTAAGCTGCTGCCTTCGGCTCAGGTCATGATCTCGGGGTCCTGGGATCGAGTCCCGCATCGGGCTCTCTGCTCAGCAGGGAGCCTGCTTCCTCCTCTCTCTCTCTCTGCCTGCCTCTCTGCCTACTTGTGATCTCTCTCTGTCAAATAAATAAATAAAATCTTTTAAAAAAAGTGTTAAAAGGCATAAAAATAATATATATTTTTTAAAGATTGCAGAAGGAGGGGCAGAGAGGGGGTGGGGAGAGAAGCAGACTTCCCACTGAGTGTGAAGCTTGAGGCAAGTCTTTTTCCCATGACCTGGAGATCCCCCCTCAGCTGAACCAAGAGTGGGGCTCAACCAACTGAGCCACACATGCACCCCCAAAATATGAATTTTTTTTTAATATTTTTTAATTAAACCAATCCAAATAGGGATTTATGCTAAGAAAATAACTGGAAAAGAGTACAGAGATGTATATAAAAAGTGTTCACTGCAGCACTTTATAGTAACAAAATTTAGATGCAATCTAGATATACAGAAATAAAGTCATACTGAACTAAACTTAATTAAATTGGTTAGGTGTGTTGCTTGAAGAACACATTATGCACCAGTTTAAAGTGGTGCTATAATAGAATACTTAATATAGAAAAATGTTCAAGTAAAGGGGGGAAAAAGAGCATTACACAGTAAAAGTTTCAGGATACAATTTTGTTAAAGAGGAAGAAATGTAAAGAAACACATTAAAATGTTCAAAGTATTTATACCCAGCTTTTAAGATAAAAGTGAATTTGCATTTTCATCTTTGTGACTTTCTCTGGTGTCCAAATTTCCTTTAACAAAGACATAATAATCTAAGCAAAAAGCATGATAAATGTGTTTTTTAAATATTAATTAAAACCAACCAGTAGAAAAGCAAAAAGGAAGAGAGAGAGAGAACTGTCCAGAACATGGAGGTTGGAAGCAACAGGTAGGAAAGCGAGTGAAGTTTGGAACTGTTCCAGGTTCCCCTATCTTCTTCCTCTCCTCTTTCTCTTACCTCCTCTTCTTATCCTTAAGATGGAATGATTAAAGGGTGGTTAAGGATGATTAAAGACTTCTCACCTTGGAGTCTGGAGGTAGATTCCCAAGGTGGGGGTAAAGTTTGCTTGAGGGGGAAAAAAAAATGTTGTGTCACCCTAAGAATTTTTCAACCCAAAGCAAACGTGTGGCATGTGCTACAGAAATGCCTTCTTGCAGATGGCCAGTAGAGCTGTACCAAGGAGCGCTGAATGAGGGTGACGTTTTGGGTTGCAGGTGGAGTCGTGGCATTGGCCATCACCAGCTTCATGGCCGCGGTCGAGTTTCACGACCTCACCGAGCGCATCGCCAACTTCCAGGAGAGGCTCTTCCGCTTCGTGGTGGTGGAGGAACGGTACGAAGAGTCCTTTTGGATCTGTGTGGCCAGTGCCTCCGCCCACGCTGCGAACTTGGTAGTGGTGGCCATCAGTCAAATTCCGCTCCCGGAGATTAAGACCAAAATCGAAGAGGCCACGGTCACGGCTGAGGATATCCTGTATTGATCGTCCTCTGCGGCTCACACCCTTTCCTGAGTCGGTTCTGCGGCGTGAACTGGCACCACATTTTGAGCGCAGGCTTTGCAGTCCAGAGAGCCCCTGTTCTGGAAGGTAAGAAGGAGAAAGTGGAGAGAGGCAGGGCAGTGCCTGGACCAGAAAAGAAAGCTTTCCCATATTCCTGGCATCTCTGCCCTTCCCTCTCACTGACCTTGGAGTTAGAGACTCTGCTACTTGCCAGCTGTGTGGACACTGGACAATTCACTTAATTCCTGCTTCTCACTTTCGTCATCTGTAAAATGGAGGTAATAAGACCTTGCAAGGTTGTGATGAGGTTTAAATGGGCAATATGTTGCCAACCTTTGAATCAATATATGTATCTGGGATTAGAGTCTTCCACAGATATAAGGTAATGAACACTCCAATAAATGTCTATAGACCCCTGTTGTGTTCCACACAATATGAGGGGTGGAAGTAAAGAGGCATGTGGTAACACCCCTGCCCTCCAGAAACATTTAATCCTTCCACATGACAGGCATCAGATAGCAACAATAACACTAAGAATGAAAAATAATTGCTTTTTTTTTTTTTAGTGGTTACTATATACTGGACACTGATCTAAGAGTCCTATATATATGGGGTCCTCACTATAAATTCAGATTGTTGATACTTTATTTCCACCTTATAGATAAAGAAACTAATGTATCCAGAGATCGGGTAGCTTGCTGAGGTCCAGAATTCAGTTGAGGAAGTCTGGAACCAAGCTGTATACTTGCAACCACTTTGCTAATCTGCTGTTGGATGGATGTTCAGGCAGTTGGAACGCAATGTGATAAATGTTATGACAGTAGGTGCATGAAGAACTGAGAGAAGGAACTCATTCTCCTGCTTGGGATGTGGTACTAAAGGAAGTATCACAGAGCTGACATTTGATAGGAACTTCGAAAGATGAGTAGAGTTTTTCCAGTGGGGAAGGAAGCAGGTTTGGAGAAGGGCATTTCGGGATGAGTCAGAAATGAGGGGGGGGGCCGGGGGGGGGGACAAACGATGGAATTACACAGCAGGCCTAGAGACATGCGAACACCCAGACCCATTAGAATGTTGTTCTAATTCACCAGTTAGATAAACCCAGTTGCTTTGTGTTGGGTTTCCCTTCAGCGGTACAATGATGGTTAATTATATGTGCCAAATCGGCTAGGCCACTGTACCCAGATATTTGGTCAAACACTATTCTAGATGATTCTGTGAAGGTATTTTTTGGACAGGATTAACATGTCAATCAGTAGACTTTGAGTAAGAGAGGTAGCCCTCCAGGATGTGGGTGGGTGTCACCCAATCTGTTGAAAGCCTTAGGAAAAAGACTGACCTCCCTCAAGGGACTGGGAATTCTGCCAGCAAGCTGCCAGGGGACTCAAACTGCAGTTCTACTTGGATCTCCAGCCTGCCACCCCAGCCTGGACTTGCCAGTCTACACAGTCATGTGAGCCAATTAAATTAAAAAAAAAAATTCTCATCGCTTCTCGGCCTTTTGGCTAAATCAAATGTAAACAAAAAATTCTCTGGGGCGCCTGGGTGGCTCATTCCGTTAAGCATCTGCCTTTGGCTCAGGTCATGACCCCAGGGTCCTGGGATCGAGACCGGCATGGAGCTCCCCACTCGGCAGGCTCCTTGCTTCTCCCTCAGCCTCTGCTCTTCCCACTGCTCATGCTCTCTCTCTCTCTCATAAATAAAATAAAATCTTTTTAAAAATTTCTCTTTCCCTGTCTCTCTCTCTCAATTTGCACACACACACACACACACACACACACCCTGTTGATTCTATTTGTCTGGAGAATCCTTGCTCATACAGGTACAAAACTCCATTAACTCACTTTCCTACAATGCCAGCTGAGGTGACTCCTTTGTCAGGTCTCCTGGCTTCATGCCAAGTAAAAGTCGTCTCATTCCCTAAATTCGCTCCATCCAAAATGACACCCGACTGTGCTTAATGCTGAGCTTCTGGAGGCTTCCATGGCATCTCTCTGTTCTAATTGCTCATGATTCCCTGCTGGGCCCATCTGTCCCTTCCAGCCTTCTATCCCCATCCCACACACAGGGGCAGTACTGTTTACCAGACTGATGTCACTCATCAAATATGCAGATGGCACCGGGCTAGAAGGGATGGTTAACGTGATAGGAGATGGATCCAAGAGATACTGCCAGAGTGCAGTGCTAAGTTGAAAACAAGCGGAAATATCCATGTCCTATTAAATTTACCATAAAGTCCTCTTGACAGTTGAAAAATAAATCATACAGAGACTGGCAAGTTTATTTAGATAACCATCTGAGTCTTGGTACATTTATTCATTCAGTGAGTACTGAAATTGATCTAGGGGCTGGGAGTAGAGCAGAGAACAGACAGACAAAAATCCCTGTGATTCACACTGCACTAACAACATTAGTCCGGCCTCAGCCTTCAACGTGATCACTGCTTCAGGGTTGTGCAGACTGCCGCACACGGGCAGAGGAAATTCACTTTTGCCTCTAACAGTGGAATGACCTCATCAAGACGCTAACCTGGACCAAGATAGTGGGTTCCAGGGAGTCCAACTGCAGGCTTTTGTGAATTTTCCCGGAAACTGAGTCCAGAGCTTTCAAGAGCTTCAGAAGCATCTATAACACCTTGGAAGTTTTAAACCGTGACCACCAGGTGACACCGACCTGGTATAAACACAGCATCATGTTCCATGAGGTCCTAGGGACCCTCCTCCACTCCTCTTATGAAGTAACTAAAGTGATTTCATAGGCTCTTATTCCCCCTCCTCCAAACTGCAGACTTGAGTGTTTCCCTGTTGCTAATAACAGTCTAAATAGGAAATAAACTCCTACTTTAAAAATTAAGTGTCTGATGTTCCAAGTCACCAAAATGGGCTGTAAGTATATCACTTGTGTGAATGGAAAAATCTCAGGCCCAGAGCCCATCGAAATGGTTATGTTTTCCCCACATCTAGAAGAAAGTCACCAAACTCACTTCCTGCCTAATGCTTCAAGTCACCCTCGGTAGCAGCTGGGGGTCAAAAAGGGGAAAGAGGTTAATGTGCCTTAGTTGAGGCCCAGCTCTTTCAAGGTCTCCATTCCTCAAGTACAAAACGAGAAATTCCAAACTACATGACGATGACCACCATCTAGAGTGGGCCAGGCACCCTCCATACTTTCTTCCTCCCTCTGAAAATTATTCAAAATAAGTATCTCTGTCTTTGTTTAACAGATGAGCAATTTTAGGTCCAGAGAACTGAAGTATTTTGCTCAGGTTAGTAAGTGATGGAGAAAGGAATCAACCCCCATCTACATAATGCCAAGGCCATTGGTTTCCCTGCTGCACCGTGACTACCTTTCTTGAAAGACCTCTAAGGCTCCTTCCCAGGGCTTCTGCATGTGGCTGTGAGGGTTATCCCCTGCCCAAGTGGTAGCTCTTCTAATCTAGCCCATGGCCCTCTGGTTTGCAATGGCCTGCAAAGTTTCCACCCAGAGGGGGTGTCTTCTAAGTGTCTGATGGGCTCCCAGGACCCACTCCTTCTACGCTAGCAGTCCATGAGAAGTCAAACTGTTAATCATAACATTATTCTGTAACGTGGGTTAGAGTGTGATAATGATGATTAATTCTCATATGTCCTTTAAAGGTAGCTAGCATATGCACACACTGATATATTATTACTGATATTCACTGGGGCGATCAAAGCCATTGCATCTGAGCTAATTTCAGAGAAGTAATTCATTATCAGCAAAACAAAGTGCTACTTCACGTTCACTCTGTGACTTTTGGGTAATACGTGATGTCTCAGACCGTTTGGGCTGCGATAACAAATTATCATCAACTGGCTTACATGACAGAAATGGATTTCTCATGGTTCTGGGGCTAAAATTGACAATCAAAGTGCTGGCAGATCTGGTAGCTGGTGAGAGCCCGTGTCCTGGCCTGCAGGGGGCCAGCAGAGAGAGGGAGACAGAGACCCCCGTTCCTTCGTATAAAGACACTAACCTCATTCATCAGGGCTCTACGCTCATGGCCCAAACCACCCAAAGTCCCCACTCTTAAATACATCACCTTGGGGGTTAGGATTTCAACATATGGATTTGGGGAGAACACAAACACTCAGGCCATAAAACGGGATTTTCATTAATGAAAACATACCAATAAAGTATACAATTAATCAAAGACTTTTGGATAGCAAGAACCCTTCCATGTCAAATCAGAACAAGGTTATGTTACAAACACACTCCTCTCTCTTTCAAGAAAAATAGGAAACCCTGTGAAAAGGGAATTAAACAGTTTTTCACACTTTCAAAGAATGTAATGAGCTTGCAATTCCACTGGGCGGGGAGGGATTTAAGTGTTTTCTAAATCGTAAGGTTGCTGTGCAGTAATTGGTGATCAGTGAGAACTAATGTATGCTGTAGCAAAAGTTTCCAACATAATCCAAAATGACAATTGTATTAGTCTCCTATTGCTACTGAAGCAAATTGCCACGAGCTTGGTGGTTGATAACAACATGCATTTATTATCTGAAGAGTTTTGGAGGCCAGGCTGCCTGGGTGGCTCAGTTGGTTAAGTATCTGCCTTTGGCTCAGGTCATGGTCCTGGGGTCCTGGGATTGAGTCCTGCATTGGGCTCCCTGCTCAGTGGGGAGTCTGTTGCTCCCCCTGCTTGAGTGCGCTCGCTCTCACTCTCTCTCATAAATAAATTTTAAAATCTTAAAAAAAAAAAGTTTCGGAGGCCATGAATCTCAGTGGGCTTTGCTGGGGTAAGTAAAGCTATTGGCTGACTTTCTTCCGGAGACTCTAGGGGAGAGTGTGTTTTCCTGCTTTCCCACCTTCTAGGGGCTGCCTGCATTCCTTGGCTCCTGACTCTTTCCAGCAATGATGTCCCTCCAACCTCTGCTTCTATCACACAGGTGATGATTCTGTTGACTCTGACCCTCGTGCCTCCCTCTTATTATAAGGATCTTTGTGACTCCATTGGGTCCACCCAGTAACCTGGGACATCTTTGGGGGACATTTTTCTGCCTACCAGAGCAATGTTACTCAAATCCAGAATTTCTTGATCTCACAATATTCCTAAAAAAATAATAAATAAATAAATATATGAGGTGTAGATATAAAACAAATGAGTGGTCTCCTGGTGGCTCAGTGGATTAAGCCTCTGCCTTCTGCTCAGGTCATGATCTCAGGGTCCTGGGGTCAAGCCCCGCATCAGGCTCTCTGCTCCATGCCTGCCTCTCTGGCTACTTGTGATCTCTCTTTCTGTCAAATAAATAAAATCTTTTCCAAAATGAGCAAAATATTGTGTTATTATTAGTCAACACTACTAGACTGGCATCATAATTTAGAAAATTCTTGCCGAAAGCACAGTGCTCACCTCCATCACCCACATGGAGTTCAGATACTTATACATCTTTGGAAGTCATGGGGGGACAGAAGGCACAGAGTATCTCAAAAGTAAACCATGATCTCAAGATACGATGCTGGAAACAGCCACTCAGAGAAGTTCCTTAGTCCATTTTACTTTTTTTAAAAGATTTTACTTTTTTATTTGAGAGAGAGAGAGAGCGAGAGAGCATGAGCAGGGGAAGTGGCAGAGAGAGAGGGAGAAGCAGACTCCCCACTGAGCAGGGATTTTGGTCCCAGGACCCTGAGGACCTGTGCCCATTTGGGATGAATTTCAATATGTGAAAGATTTCTTCTTTTCCCTCACCCCCTTCTCCTCCTCTTCTTGCAGCTCCTCCTCCTTCTGCCCCCTTCCTCCTCCTCTTTCTCCTTTTGAGTTTTGGTTGTTAAACTAAGTGGAGCATCATAAGAAACCCATGTAATTATGACATATACAAAATTCTTCACAAATAAATTAGGTTTCACACTCTCCTTTGCTCCTATAATTTCATTTTCTCTTCTACCACAATGTCAACAATTAGTCAGCAAATGAGAGTCCCCACCTGTCAGGAATACCATTTGATCCCTACTGAGCGTATGCCACAGGCCAGGCTTCGTGCGGAACACACCACGTCTCATCTCATTTTAGCCTCCCCAGAGCCCTGAGAAGTACTTACTCTAATTACCGGTTTTAAAATCAGAAATCTAGTTTTCTCATTTGTAAAATAACCAGCTTGCATAAGATTGTCTCCAATGTTTCTTCCCGCTCTAAAATGCTATTTTTAATGGGAAGTAGTATGTTCAGATTTATCACAAATGGAGCACCTACTCCATTCCAGGCCCTAAGTTCAGCATTTTCACTTGGGCTATTGGATACGGGTGATGGAGATGCCACACGTATACATTTTGACAATTCCAACCTCCAGTTTATCTACATTTTGAATATATACGCATTTCTGTGATATTCATAGGTTGAATTCTTAGCTAAATAAAACAAATTTATACAGGGCATGTGACGATTTGTTTTACTGTTTTTTGTTTTGGAAAAAATAATAAGCAACAATGACAAACAACTTTGCAACCACAGTGATTTTTCTTTTGCCATTTGGGGAAGAGTCAATAGGATGTAATGTATTCCTTTCCTTGTTTAACAATTCTCTCAAGATTTGAAAAGTAGGTCAAAAAGTGTCCAGTCTCCTTATGGAGAAGGAGATGCTTATGTGAAGCCAGTGGACCTTCTCAGTATGGCTCAAGAGAACAGTGAGCCAATTGGTAGGGAAACCCTGTTGTCCTGCTGATAGTCACCCCGGATGTCCCCAGCTAGAGCACCCACACGAGAGACAGCTCACTATATACCCACTATTTAATGATTATATTGCCAGGGTGATTTCTGTCATCAGCGAAAATTACTAAAAGTTTTACTTTGGTTTTAAAAAGCAATGTTTCTTATGGTGAGCAGCGAGGACAGCCATTTTTTAAAAAAGATTTTATTTATTTATTTGACAGATAGAGATCACAAGTAGGCAGAGAGGCAGGCAGAGAGAGAGAGAGGGAAGCAGGCTCCCCACTGAACAGAGAGCCCAATGTGGAGCTTGATCCTGTGACTCTGGGATCATGACCTGAGCCGCGGTAGAGGCTAAACCATTGAGTCACCCAGGCACCCCGAGGAGAACCATTTTAAAAGCCCAGCTTTAGGGGTGCCTGGCTGGCTCAGCCAGTAGAGTGTGGGACTCTTGATCTCTGGTTGTGAGCCTCATATTGGGTATAATGATCACTAAAATATATAAATAAGTACACACACACACCCAGCTTGATGGATTCTACTGTTGTAGATTCTTATACTGGAAAAAAATCCTAGAAAATCCATAAGTTGATCACTTTTTCATGTTTTGTAAGGGTGCCATTTTTTCTTTTCTTTTCTTTTCTTTTTTTATTTAGGATTTTATCTATCTATTTATTTGACAGAGAAAAAGAAAGTGAGAGACCACAAACAGGGGGAGCAGCAGAGGGAGAGGGAGAAGCAGACTCCCTGCTGAGCAGGGAGCCAGACATGGGGCTCGATCCCAGGACCCCTGGATCATGTCCTGAGTCAAATGCTCAACTGACTGAACCACCCAGGCCCCCATGGGTGCCTTTTTTAAAAGACTCTCATCTATAAGGCTTTATCTCTGTCAGACATCACTATAGCAAATATTAATGAGTTACTTAGAACTTATAAAATTATGACAAAAACACTATTTTATAACTGAGAAAACAGTGGGAATGCATTACTTTTTCAAGTTTCCTTTATGTATCAAGTTTTGTATCAGTCCATGTAAATTACAATACTATAGTAAAATAGGAATTATTATACTTATTAAAGTTTTACATTCAGATAATCAGTTCTTCTTTAAGTTGAAGCCCAGCTTACAAATCTCATTATTCTATTTATAAGGCTAGCACATCTTAATAGTCACTTTCAAAAGGCTTTTTTGATTCCTTGGTCCCAGTTACAAATGAAATTAAATAAACATCCTGAAATAACCTGTATATATTTATTCAATTTCTTTTCTAAGCACTCCAATTAACTGACAAAATTTAATAATCCTTCTAATAAATTAAATTTAAGATACCGTGAACCTACATTTTTATAAATGTTCTAATGCTGTGTATAAATGGAGTATCAACTAGAATTGCAAGTCTGACCTGTTTTATGTAGTCTACCTCCTCTTAATCACCACCAATATATAAAATAGTAAATACGCACAGATTTTAAGCTGAAAATATCAATACTTCAATTTTTATGTCTTCTAGATATTTTTACACTTATTTTGAAGCTTAGTCAAGGCAAGATGCTTCCTCACCAAGGAAATAATTATACCATCTCTCAAATTTTCAGGAATTGCTTACCCACATATTTCAGGAATTAATTCTCAGAAGGCTTGAGGTCACATTATGATCCTCAGTCTTGCCTCAAATACCACCTCCTAAATGATCAGTACTGGAAGCTGTCTTCTACCTCCCCAGCGGCTGCTCTTCCTTACTCTGCTCTAAGTGTTCTTTTTACTTAATTTTAACATCCCACATAATTGGTATGTACATTACATTTGTGTTTATTGTCTGTCTTCTCCCTTGAGAATGTCGTCTCCATTAGGATAGAGATCTAATTTTTTCTTTTACTGATGTATCTCAAGCACCCAGAACTGTTCTTAAATTATACAGAAAACAAACTTTTTATATACACAAAAAAACCTTAAAATACACAAATAAAATTTTTAAAGTGTCCCCTTTCCTCCCTCAACCCCACTTCCAAAGGTGACCATTCCTACATCTCTATACATTTTCTTATATTCTTTCGTAAGTATACATCCACTTTTTTTTCTTACACAATGGATTATTTGTATACATATTGTTCTGTAATTTGGAACACATATTCATAATCAAGCCACCTTCTTCTGACAAAAAAAAAACAGACAACATAACTCTTCTTTTTATAAAGAGAAAAATCATATATGACAAAAAAGGCTGTCACTTACTTTTTTTTTTTAAGATTTTATTTATTTGACGAACAGAGATCACAAGTAAGCAGAGAGGCAGGCAGAGAGAGAGGGGGAAGCAGGTTCCCTGCTGAGCAGAGAATCAGATGTGGGGCTCGATCCCAGGACCCTGAGATCATGACCTGAGCTGAAGGTAGAGGCTTAACCCACCCAGGCGCCCCTGTCACTTGCTTTTTAAGTCAATCATTTTGACTGCAGGAATTCAGGAAAGGGAAAGGCACATATAAGTAGTAGTTAATAAAGTTTCTTGGGAAAGTGACTGGAACTGAAGTAAATGTGTTTCACCCTGGCCGAGAGGAGGCATGGCCAAGAGAGACACCAGCAAGCAGGGCATCCAGGACAGATGGACTGGGTGTGTTCTGTGGATGGTGGGTGGATGGACTGGGCAGAGCAGAAGACTGTATATTAGCAAGTAAGTTTCTAATATTCACCATCTTGCAGAAAATATATCCTACATGCCAGGTCATACACTAAGCACTTGATGAGATTTACCTGTGTTATCACATTTAATCCCCAAGGCAATTTTTTAGCTTTTTTTTTTTCTTAAAGATTTGTTTATTTATTTGACAGATGGAGATCACAAGTAGGCAGAGAGGCAGGTCGGGGTAGGGGGGGCGGGAAGCAGGCTGAACTTAGTATCACATCTCCTTAGTCTCCCTTAAACTTGAACAATCCCTCAGTCTTTTTTGTCTTTTATAACCTTGACCTGTGCTGAAGAACACAGGACATTTATTTTGTAGACTCCCCCTCAGTTTGGGTTTTGTTAGATTTACTTGGGCATTCTCAGCAGGAATCACCTCTGACATGATGTTGGGACCATCTCAGTATATCCTATAGGAGCATTTGGTATCTTTTTGTCCTATTACTGGTGGTATTTACTTTGATTACTTGGGGAGTGGTACTACCAGATTTCTCCACTGTGGTTACTCTCTTCCCAATTCAGATTAGTCCGTATCCTCTTGAGAAATATTTTGAGACCATGTAAGCAGGTTTACATTTCCCATCAAATTCTTATCCACTAATTTTAGCATCTGTTGATGTTTCCTGCCTAAATCAATTGTTATTTTGATGGTTACCAAATGGCTCTTTTCCTAATTCCATTACTCTTACAAATGATGTAAGATGTAACCTGCATTGTGTACTCATTACAAATACAACATGTATTTGTTGGCATTTTACTGCAAAGTAGAATCTACATTTCATTCATTCATTCATTCATTCATATATTTTTATCACTATGGACTCACAGATTCCTATTTTACTCTATGGCTTATTATCCATTCCTATTTCATTATTCATTTTGATGCTCAAATTGTCCCAGATGTGACCCATGAGAGTGCCTTCCGGTAGCTCCTTTTGACATGTCCACCCTTCTCTGAGCTCTTACTTACCTGTGGCAGAGCAAGTCCCATTCAGGATTAGGGACCACTGCTCACCCACTCTGGAGGACCAACGAGTATGAGAACTGTCCTTGCCCACCTCATCTTTGACAAAGCAACAGAGGAAAGAGAGAAGATGGCATCCGTTAGGAAACCAAACACCACGTCATCATCATAAGTGCTTAAATGTCAAGTACTCAGTGAAAAAATTATTGAACTTAACTTTGATTATGAAGTTTATCAGAAACACCTTCTCTGGGACTTTCTTTTAATAAAAATTCATTATCACTGGTGAATGGGATGCATCCTTGCCAGATCTTCACGATGAGTGACCATAAATTGTGCATTGTTTTTGGAAAAGATAATGTGATGAATTATATCATGATGTAAAAAGACCATTAAAAAAAAAAAAAGAAGCCTTTTATCCCAAAACACCAACATTTTTAGCACTTGCATTAAGGATTCATTTATATGCCATGAACTGCAGTCACTTATGGTTCAAAAAATTAATGAAGTCTATGACTCAATGGTTTTCAGAGTGTTTACAGAATTGTACAAACATCACCACAACTTTAAAACATTTTCATGGCCCTGAAAGAAGACCATGTATCCTAGCATTCCTCTCCCTCTCTTCCAAGCCCAGTGTAGGCAACCACTAATGTACTTTCTGTCTTATGGGTTTGCTTATTCTGGGACATTTCCTATAAATGGATTTACACAATATGGGGTTTTTGTGACTGGGCTCTTTGAATCAGTCTGATTTCTTGGTTCATCTATATTATAGCATAATGTCCCAACACTAACTTTTGTAAGTCATCATTGTGTCTCTCATCCCAAATAGAATACAGCATGTACTTATTTTCCTTCCCTTTTCTTCACGTAAAAACATCAAGCTTATTTTTTTATTTCCACACAATTTTGTTCTTTATAGCTTTTAATGGCTATTGAATTTCATGACATTCCCCTGCAGTGGAAATTTCCAGGTCTGAGATTTCAGACAATCTCATCAGATCCTATAATCCCTTACTCATAGCATCATTAAAGATGAATCTGTTTACGAAAACTGAGTCAAAGGATAGCATGTAACAATGATCATTTTAATACTCAATTGTTCCCTCTGCAGCTAAATGAAGGTTTTATCCTAGGGAACCTGTGACACCATCTCAAGGGAACCTGTGACACCAGCCACAGCAGTGACATCCTCTTCTGGGCTTCTCCCCAGGAGACATGGAAGTCATTGCCATTGTTCCTCAACTAAGGGCCATTGTGACAAAATGCAAAAAAATGAAGCTTTCCGGAACATCTTCATTATCACATTAACACTTCTTTCTCATGCCTGTTTATAAACAAATGTACTTTGGGCTTTTTTCAAATTTTTTATTAGGGAAATTTTCTAATCTATTTAAAAGCAGAGACACTACTATAATGCAGTCCTCTTTCCCAGCTTCAACAATGATCAACCCCTGGCTAATCTTGTTTCATCTGTACCTTCACCTCCACTCTCCCACCTCCAATGACAAAAACTTCTCACTAAAGATATTTTCCAATATTTACTTGGAATGCCCCTTCCCTGTCCTCCCATAGATATGATTATTTTAACTTTATGTTCAGTAGGTATTTGGGGAGAATTACTATGTGCCCAGCACTGGGTCCTGAGGCTACAAGGATGAATAGGACATTGTTTGGGCAGTTTACAGACCAGGAAGGAAAGACACAAACATCCCATTTGATTATAACATGAGGTTGGGGGCTGGGCAAAGTTGGTTCCTGACACAGCTTCCCACAGGCAGTGGTAGGATTTGGAAATAAAATCATTAATAGTAACCACATGCTGGCATGAGGGTAAGTTTTCCAATAGTTACTGGAATGGAAGATCTCATATTGTTTTAAGGCTAGACATGGTTGACCTTTATGATGAGCTTGGGGTTGGCTAAAATGTGAAAACAGGGCCACTTCTCTGATGGAACCCTTGAGTTGTGTGATGACCCTTGTGTTGGTGTTGGTGTGATTCAAAACCTAGAAAACCCGGAGCACTGAAAGTCAGTGTGATTGCCCTTCTTTTCCCCATCACCACAAAGCTCCCAAGGCAAAGAGACATGGACCCCAAGATCACCTGGAATGAGGATAGAAACAGGGTAGGTAAAAGGAAACATAATTGAGTATCTCCATAAATCACCAGCCTCAAAGGTCTGAGCCAAAGTTAAAATGTATATAACACAAAAATACCTAGACAGCCAGCCATAAATGGGAAGAAGATGGTTTACCTACAGACAATTGTGAAGAAGCTTTCCTGCCCATGGGCTCACACAGGCTGCCTGGTCAGGGGCAGCTGATACTTTCCAAAGTGCAGGGGACAGCTTGTTGATGCACTGAGTTTCTAATGTCAGAGTCAGATCATTATTTCCTTGACAAACTGTTCAAACAGAAAGTGATCTTGTTCTACCCACATTCAGTCCCTCATAATGCCCCAAGATGCACTCATACACATAGGTGGTTCTGGGATCCAGAGTTGTGATTGGCCCGTACAACCAGAAAAGGGCCCCATTTTTTTACTATCAGTTTTGAAGAATAGAGAAAAGGTAGGCAGGTGAAGAAAAAGGTTGAAGAATGAGGGTGTAAATAAAAACAAAGGCATTGAGCCCTGAAACAGCATAGCCTTGTCACAAGGCATCAATGAGGGTCGACTGCAGGACAAGAAGCATGAAAAGAAGGAGGCAGGTGCAAAAGGTGGGCTGGTTCCCAGAGCTCTTCCTTCAGCCTGTGAAGGAACATGTGCTTGATCAAAGGATTAGTAGCAGGGAGATGCATGATCAGACACAATCAGACTTGTGTATTAGAAAGATCCCTGTAGATAGTAAATTGAGGCAGAAGATCCAGGTGGAAACATGTTGCAAAGTTAAGGGCAGAAGGAGGCAGACTTCAACTAGTTCAGAAAGATTTAAGATTGTTATGAACTAAATTGCAGCACCCCCAAATTTCTTATATTGAAGTCCTGATCCCCAGGACCTCAGGATATAACTGTATATGGAGATGGACCTTTAAAGCGGTAATTACATTAAAATGAGGTCATTAGGGTAGGCCTTAATCCAGTATGCCTGGTAGGCCTCATTATAGGAAGAGATTAGGACATACATTAGCATCTTGTGAAGATACAGGAAGAAGACAACCAAGCCCAGGGGAGAGGCCTCAGAAGGAAACCAACTCTGTAACACCTTGACCTCAGAACTTCTAGACTCTAGAACCTTGAGTAATAAGTTTCTGATGTTTGAGCCCCCCAGGCTGTGATACATTGTTGTGGCAGCTTTAGGGGAGTAATACTAGGGAGTAACACATGTGAAGGAGGGTCAGGAAAACCAACAAGACTTGTTGGTTGCAAGTTGGGACAGAGGAATGAGAAGGATCCAGGAGGCAACCAGATTTCTCATTTGATGGGATTATTAGATGGTGATAACATTAATTGTCACAGGAATCCGGGAGAAGGAACAATTTGGGATTAGTTACATTTTAGAGCCTGTGGGTAGGACATCCATGTAACGCACAACCAAAAACTGAATATTGAATCAAGCATTTCACAAATGCTGCACAACTGTGATTCTTGGCCCATTTCCAGGACTGTTTTTGCTGTGTGCTCACCCCTCAACCAGAAGAAAGAGAAAAAAAAAAAAAAAGACAAGATAATAATATCTTCCCTGAGACAAACCATAAGAGATTCTTAATCTCAGGAAACAAACTGAGGGTTGCTGGAGGGGAGGTGGGTGGGAGGGATGGGATGGCTGGGTGAGGTATATTGGGGAGGTTATGTGCTATGGTAAGAAAAAAAATAAAAATTAAAATTTTTAAAAAATAATAATACTTTTTTGTCTACCTTGCTGAGTTGCTGAGGGGTCAGATAAAAGTAATTCAGTATATGCAAACAACCTTTAGGAATGGTATAAAAGCGCTTTTTAAAAGAAAAATTTATAATTATATCTAATTTCTCCAGGACACTCACTAACAGGTAATTTCAAAACTGGACTAAGCTCATTAAAGTTCTTTCTTTCTTTTTTTTTTTCCTTAAAGAATTTATTTACTTGAGAGAGAGAAAGGACAAGTAGGGGAGCCACAGAGGGAGAGGGAGAAGCAGACTCCCCAATGAGTTTGAAGTGGGGCTCAATCCCAGGACCCTGAGATCATTACCTGAGCCAAAGGCAGGTGCTTAAGCAACTGAGCCACCCAGGCATCTCTCACTGTGGTTCTTTAGAGCAATCTGCCTCAAAATGACAAACTGTTTTCTAGTCAGGCACTGTTTACCAAATCCTGGATCTGGTAGTAAGATCCCTTTGATTTGTTTTGTTTTGTTCTGTCACCACAGGGTGGCAATTTCCCATTTCCAGAAAATTAACCATACTGGCTTATAATGTTTAGTGTGCTAAGGACTGACTTACAACAGTGACTTGCATTTTTGTAAGATTTCTTACCAGAGGAAGTACTATAAATCAGAGATAAGTTGTTTCATTTGAAACATCGAATCAAAAGATATTAGAGAAGTAACAAACTTTACCTTCCTGTAGATACTGTTGCTTTGTTAAAATCCTGGGCTAAATGTTTTAACATTGTTATTACTGTGATATTGTCACAAAAGCATAAGTTGTAATAATCATAGTCAAATCAACACCTGGTGTGCAAAAATGCATAAACTGTGATTCTGAAGTTAAACTACTTTTAAAAACTGAGATGGTATGACCACCTTTCACCACCTGGGGGAAGCAATCCACCAGCAATAAACACACTGTGTCTTGGGGTGCCGTGGTGAGGGGGACATGGGATGTTGAACGGGTCTTCCAACTCAGATTCATTCTATGATTATAAGAGGCTACATTTCAATTTCAAGTTCCAATCAAAGAAGGAACGTCCTTTTTATATTTTACATATATCACTGCTGGCTAAGTAGAATGGGTGTCATTTTGGGGCAGGGCTGGAGGAAGGTGTTGTCAGACCGTAGAGGACAGAAACTGTTAGAACTTTAGAGATCTTCCATCTTACCAGTAATCTGTAAAGTCGTGGCCATAAAAGTATGCCTCTTTAGTCTTCTGAGGGAACAGAGTCCTAAAAATAAAAATATTTGGTTAACTGATAACTCACCAAGGATAAAAGAGTAGCTAGGGCAACCATGACAAGTCACTGGATCAATCCTTTTATTCATAAAAATTTACTCTTTAAAAGTTATTATCAGGGGCACCTGGGTAATTCAATCAGTTAAGCATCTGCCTTCGGCTCAGGTCATGCTCTCAGGGGTGCTGGCAGAACCCCACATCAGGCTCCCTGCTCACTGGGGAGCCTGCTTCTCTCTCTGCCTACTGTTCCCGCTGCTGTGCTCTCTCTCAAATAAAAATAATAAATAAATAAATAAATCTTTAAAAAAAAAAGTTGTTGGTTTTGTTTGTTTGTTTGTTTTTAAGTAATCTCTATACCCAACATGGGGCTTGAATTTACGATCCCAAGATCAAGAGTGGCACGCTCTCCTGACTGAGCCAGTCAGGCACCCCAATTCAGGAAATTATTGGAGGAAAATCCCAGACTTGACCAAAATGAGACTAAGAAGTAACAATTAGTCTTCTTTACTAGTAGCTTATGGATATAGGAGGATGCAAGGAAGTTCTTTAAAAGGCACATGTTTGAGTGTAGACACCTGGAGACCCAGCTCTTACAAACAAGCGGGACTGGACCCTCACTAGGCAGGCTGGATGACTAGGGAGCTGCAGGAAGTTGCCTGAGGATGAAACTCCTACCAAAAAGGGGTGATTAGGACCAGGAACTAGAATGTGTCCAAGGAACAGAAAACTCAATGGGTCTGAAAGCTGAGGCAAAACTGGAAAATAAAGAGAAACAACCACCATGGGATCTGGACACTACTGAGCCATTAAAGGCATGGGAGATGTCCAACGGTTCATTGTCAACAGTTCAGGACATGGCTGGGAGCAGACAAGTGAGAACTCCAAATTTGTTTTTCCAGAGAAAGAACAAGCTGGTTTAAAAGCCTGGAATCAGGTACGAAAGGGAGAGGATCTTCATGATTTATCAGCAGCCAACACGGTGTCCATGTCAGGAGCTCCTGAAAGCGAAGTCCGATAGTGTGTCGCTTGTATTGGGTCTTGATCTGTCTCCACCAGCTGTCCAGTTCAGTGATCTGGGACCACAGTCTCAGAAACAGCTCTCTGAAGGCCGGAAATAAGACAACGTGTCTAAATCAAGCAAGGCTGCTACTCAACGTGGTCCATGGACCTGCATCTTCGTCATCACCAGAGAATTTGTTAGAAATGAAGAATCTCAGATCTCACCCCAGAAACACTGAATCAGAAACCGCATTTTTTACAGGACCCCAAGGCAATTTTATGTACTTGAGATCAGGTCTTTTGGTAGTCTCAAGAACAGCCTCAACAACGACCAAAGCAGACTTGTTCATTACTAAACTTAGAAGAACCTTCAGCCTGAGGGTTCACATGTTAGGGCAGAATTACCCTAATCTATAGACTGATCAGTGCGCTCCTAGATCCAAGAAGAGTATCCATCTCTTGAACAGAGAGCTCAAGATACAGAAACGTAGTTCTATGCTTATTAATTGGTAGAATGCATAAGGATGAAATAAATCTATTTTTTGAGGAATTCACTTCTTAGAAGCAGAGCAGAACCTTCCCGTGGCTCTAGGAAATTGCTGACTACACCGTGTGGAGTGCTCCCCTGCTCCGGACGCCTTCCACCCACTTCACGTGGTCATCCTCCCAGAATTTAATCTGGAGATCTGAATGGCCTCCACTTTGCTCAAACTATATTCTACCAGGAGTGTTGGGCATTGATTTTTCTAACTCTAGAAACAGATTCTGTCGCACTCAGAAATAAACATTTCTGTCGTTTGTGTATTTCAGACTCACTAGAAAGATTATTTTATTTTTTTACAGATTATTTATTTATTTCACAGAGAAAGACGATGAGAGAGGGAACACAAACAGGGGGAGTGGAGAGGGAGAAGCAGACTTCCCATCTAGTAGGGAGCCTAGTGCGGGGCTCAATCCCAGGACCCTGGACCGAAGGCAGAACCTTAACCGACTGAGCCACCCAGGCTCCTGGAAATACTGTTTTAAACGCAAACTTTCAACTCACCATCCCAGGCATTCTGATTCAGAGGGTCTAGGGTGAGATCTAGAATTCTGCATTTTTATTTTTATTTTTTTTTATCTAGATATATATTTTTTAAAGATTTTATTTATTTATTTATTTGACAGACAGAGATTACAAGTAGGCAAAGAGGCTAGAATTCTGCATTTTTAACAAGCAGCTCAGGTGAGACTTAACCCACATGGGCCACAACCACACTTTGATAAACGTGGGTCTGGTTGTTAACGATCACTTCCTGCTTACACAGGCACTTCTCAGGGAGTGAAGAGGGATTAATTAGAACAGCCAGAGAGTTGCTGGCTTTACAAGCATTTCTGTTACACAAGTGATGCCAGTGAAATCCCACTGACCTAGGGCAGAACTTGGAGAAAATTGCCTGGTAAATCACCGCCAAGGAAAACGCTTGCCTGGTGGGGCTGCCTTGAACTTGAGTCCCTGCCACCAAAAAGAACAGTGGCTCACAAGACCACAACTATTAAATAGGGAAAGAATGGGGCTTCAGGTAGGGAAACAATAGGGGCCCCAGCCAGGTTCTGTGGGTATTTTAGGTATGTAGACACTGAGAACAAAAATGAAGATCAGGAAGAAAAATCAGACTAGTCTGTTCCAACGGCTAGGGTTAAAATGTTTTTCTAATAATTACATTGTGACCACAGAAAATTAAAAAAAAAATGACCACAGAAAATGACCAGGTCTCAAAAAAAGAAGTTAACCATTAAAAATGTTATCGTAAATTCTTGTTCAACAAAAGACCCCTAAGAGAGTTGTAAGGCCACAAAACTCCTGGGTGATTCTAAATAAAAGAATACCAATGAAAAGCCCTCGCTGCCCACCCTGTCAGGACCCCCTCATTCCTGACTGCTTCTTCTGTATCCTTGCTTAATAAAACTCTATTGCTTTACTAGCTCTCCTTTGTCTGGGAGATTCATTCTTGGACTGCTTGAGATAAGAACCTGGCTCTCCTGCTTCAATATGGAAATGGTAAAATTGAGAAAAGCACCTCCTTTCAGATAAACACCTATACAAATGCAAACTCCTAACAAGATAAAGGGCAAGCCTAAAATGTTCTCTAGGAATTCTGTATATATCTGTAAAACTGTCAAATATAACACTGGTAGAAGCAGTGAATTGCACTATTATGCAATTGATGCTTGATCTCGTTTAAGGGTATCATACAGGTGCCAAAATTACGGGTGAAGAATCCTGCAAGGTCACTGCAGGTACTTGGAGGTTATGCCAGAATGCCTCTCAGTTACTATGGAAGAGGTGGGTCACCTTTGCTTGTGTCACACCTTCTGAACAATGTGCACACGTGGTTGCTGTGTAGTAAGACATGTGATGCCCGGCATGTCCCTCGCATTAACAACAGGCACTCTGATGACGGGAGTACACTAAATACCAGGTTCTCTGCATCAAGCTTTATCTTGTTTGAAAATGTAGAGAACCCATAGTAAATTGCTAAACTTCTGTTGTGCCCTTTTAATGTGTAAAACTCTACAGAGTGTTATATCTATATCAATTAATTCTCACAGCAAGCGCCGGAGGAAGGTATACTATTATTCATGCCTTACGATAAGGAAAGGGAGACAGGGAAGCACACTGTGAGGAAGCTACAGACAATCTGGCTCCGGAGCCCAGTTTTATTGCATTGTCTCTCAGTAATTGTTAGGCGGTACTTATTTATTCTGGATACTAATCCTTTGCTGATTGCCCAGGTTGCAAATATCTTTTCCCAAGCCATGGTTTGCCTTTTCACTGTCTTGATGTCTTTTTGTTGGGTGGAAGTTTTTCATTTTTTTATAGAAATTTCTTTTTTAAAGATTTTATTTATATATTTGGCAGACAGAGATCACGAGTAGGCAGAGAGGCAAGGCAGAGAGAGAGGACGAAGTAGGCTCCCCGCGGAGCAGAGAGCCCAATGTGGGGCTCGATCCCAGAACCCTGGGATCATGACCTGACTGAAGGCAGAGGCTTTAACCCACAGAGCCACTCAGGCACTCCGGAAGTTCTTCATTTTAATGTAATTGAATTTATCAACATTCTTTTATTGTTAGTGCTTTCTAGACCCCGTATAAGAAATCTTCACCTGCCCCAATTTCATCTGAAGTCTCCTATATTATCCCTTTAAAAAAAAAAAAGATTTTATTTATTTATTTGAGAAAGAGGACCAGTGGGGGCAGAGGCAGAGGAAGAGGGAGAAGTAGGCTCCTGCTGAGAAGAGAGCCCAGCGTGGGGCTTGATCCCAGGACCCTGGGATCATGACCTGAGCCGAAAGCAGATGCTTAACTGCCTGAGTCACCCATGTACCCCAGTCTCCTATGTTATCTTACACAGATTTTATTGTTTGACCTTTCACGTTTGCTTGGAAATTATTTTTGTGTTTGTTGTGTGGTAAAGATCAAAACTCCCTTCCCCGCCCCCCACCACCCCCACCACCCCCACCACCCCCCCCCAACACACACCCACTTGGCCTTGCTTCATTCATTGAGATCAAAGGGCTTCTTCATTATGTAAAAGACTCCATTGCTCTGCAGTACCACTTTATAAGAAATCCAGTGTTCCTATAAAAATGCTAATTCATTTTTAAATATCAGTTTGGCATAACTTGTGCACAAGCCAAATTATATTGGAATACTTTTTTTTTTTTCTTAAGTAGGCTCCATGCCCAACATGGAGCCCAATCCCAGAGCTCAAACTCACGACCCCAGTTAAGACCTGAGCTGAGATCAAGAGTCAGATCCTTAACTAACCTAGCAACCCAGGCACCCCTATTGGGACACTTTTTAAATATTAGGAGATTTTACTAGAAATCTGATCACAATACTCAGATCCCACACATAACTGGACTTCTGCCTCGGGTGGCTAGGGCAAAAGCCCATGCATGTCTCTGCAGCTATCTTCTATTTCAGGACCCCGAAAGGGGTTTGCAAAGAACACAGTTCTCTGGACGGGTGAGGGGAGGACTTACATGTGGAGAGCAAAACATTTAATCCTTTACCACATAAATTCATTTGTTCAAGCCACAGAGTGTGGCCAGTTTTCTTTTTCACCCTATGATTTTTTTCTAAACTTGTTAAGGAGCTCATACCTGGGACGCAGCATTAAGAAGCATCATCTCCCAATCCTGTTTGACCTCAAAACCCTTTGATCTCAGAGCACTTGGCTCTCAGCATGGCCTTCATTCTCTATTTACTAGTGAGAAGAGAAGCCATTAAGCCATTAAGTTCCTGCCACCACCTGCGTCTGACCTCACTCTTTCCTTCCTTCTCCAGTTACTAGCTTGTGCTTTTCAGTCAAGGGATGCCCCTTTCTTCTGCTCTAGGGCTGCCCCTTTTCCTTCCTTAGGACTCTGCTCCCCTCCACCCCTTGCATCTTTCCTCTTCCTGGTGACCAGGTCCTCCCCTACAACACATAAACATGCTTCATATCACTCACCTTAAAAAAACAAAAAACAGGAAACAAACAAACAAAAACCAGGACACCTGGGTGGGTCAGTTGGTTAAGGATCTGCCTTCATTTCAGGTCATGATCCTGGGGTCCTGGGACTGAGTCCCACATGGAACTCCCTGCTCAGTGGTGAGTCTGCTTCTCCTTCTCCCTCTGCTGTTCTCTCTCTCTCTCTCTCTCTCTCTTTCTCTCTCTCTGTGTCAAATAATTAAATAAAATCTTTTAAAAAAATGAGAAATGTAAAATGCTACAGCCCTTCTGGAAAATAGTTTGGTGGTTTCTCTAAAAACTGAATATGAATTAATCATACAACCCAGTAGTTATACTCTTGGACATTTATTCCAGAGAAATGGTAATTATAGCCACATAAAAGCCTGTATACTATGTTCATAGCAGCTTTTTTTGGAAGAATCAAAAACTGGAAGCAACCAAAATGTCCTTCAACAGTGAATGGCTAAAAAAAAAAACTGTGGAGCATCCATAGCAGGGAATAATACTCAGCAAGAAAAAGGAGTGAACTATTGGTATGGATCTCAAGAGCATATGCTGAGTAGGAAAAACCAATCCCAAAGGTCACATGCTATATGATTCCACTTATATAATACTCTAGAAATGATAAAATTATAAATGGAGAACAAATTAGTGGTTCCCAAGGGTTAGGGATGGGGCAGAGGGGAGCATGAGTAGGATCTTTTTAATAGTTTGATGCCATAACGTAACATAGGACTATATGCACACATTATACTAACATCAGTTTCCTGGTTTGGATATTGTGCTGGAGTTACATAGATGCAGATGTAGATCAGCTCATGTGATAAAATGACTTACAACTGTATATACATATACACATATTATACCAATGTCATTTTCCTGGGTTTGATATTGTATTATAATCATGTCGATATAGAAGTCACCACTGGGGAAAGGTGAAAGGGAAATGGAATCTCCTGGTTTCTTTTCCAGCTTTCTGGGAACTGATATATATATATATATATATATATATATATATATATATATATATATTTTTTTTTTTTTTTTTTTTTCAAAACAAAGCACTAAGAAGAAAAGGGAGAATGTCAGTGTCCACGAAACAAACAAAAACATACCATCTTCCCTAGACTCCACATTCCGCTCTAAGTACAACAATATCTTTCTCTACTTCTTTGCAGCCAAACTTATTCTTCAATTTTCCGTACACTACTTAGCTCATTAATTTATTCATCAAATATTTATTAAGTGACTATTATGTCATGTACATTATTCTAGTTTCTTGGGACACGTGAATGAACAGAATTTCTTTCCTTTACAGCTTACATCTGAGGGAAGGTAGAGGTGGCACACAATAAAGTAAATAAATAAAACATATGGTATGTTCAATGGTGATAAACGCCATGAAGAAAAACAAAATAGGAAAGAGGAATAGTGCTTGAGTGGAAATAAGTAATTTAAATACAGTGTCAAGTAAGGCCTCATTGAAAAGTAATTATTTGAGCAAAGACCGTAAGGAAGCAAAGGGGTGAGCTGGCAGAAATCTGGGAGCATCATCTCTGACAGACCAAACAGCAACTGCAAAGGCCCTGTGGCAGAAGCTGTGGCTTTTTTCTAGAAACAGTGAGAAGGGGGGCGCCTGGGTGGCTCAGTCGTTAAGCCTCTGCCTTCAGCTCAGGCCCTGGTCCCAGGATTTTGGGATCGAGCCCCACATCGGGCTCTCTGCTCAGCGGGGAGCCTGCTTCCCACTCTCTCTGCCTGCCTCTCTGCCAACTTGTGATCTCTGTCAATTAAATAAATAAAATATTAAAAAAAAAAAAAAAGAAACAGTGAGAAGGTGTGATAGGAATAGAGACAGTCATAGGAGATGAGGACCAGGAGATAACTAGTCAGAATTAGAAAGATCATATCACTTGCTGGATATTTTAAGTCTGAAAGTGAGTGATTGGAAAGACTCTGAGGAGTTCTGAACTCAGGAGTGACATGAGCTACATTTTCACAGAATCTGCTGAATATGGAATAGACCTTTGCAACTGTTCTTGCCAAGGTAAACTGTAACCTCCACATTACATTCTCTGTTGGACTCTTCCCAGTCCTTATTTCTGTGGACTCACCTCTGAGTGTTTGAGTTTGTTGATCACTCTTGTCCTCTAATCAGTATCATTATCTGCTATCTCTGGGGCCACTCCTTCTCTGTCTCTTCCTTTATCTGTCTCATAAATATTGGACTTTCTCAAGATTATGTATATGGCCCTCATATTACCTAAGTACAAATACTCCACTTGGGCATTCTTATCCTCTCTCCTGGTTTCAGCTATATGCTGATGCTTGCAAAATTGGTATCATTAGCCAGGATGACTCACCTGAGTTCCAGACCCATCCATCCAGCTGCCTATTGCTTATTTCCACTTGGATGTCTCCAACTGGATTAAAATGGAACTGTTTCTCCTACTGCCTCTTTGCATAACCCTGCCCCCAAAGACTGTTCCTCCTCCTGGGTCCTCAATCTCAGTTAAAGCAAGATATCCACCATGCTGCTTAAGCTAGAAATCTAGGAGTCACCTTTAAAATCTTCACTGTCCCTCACTCTTCAAATCTGGTCTCTCACCATGTCACCTTGATTTTACATTAAGTGCATGATAATTCTCCATTTCTCTGCTTTGCTCCAGCCACCATGCAGTCCAAGCCACCAGCAGCTCTCCCCAGTGTACAAGTCTGTACAAGTCTTCAACTGCTGGCCCCTGCTTATCTGTAGAGCTCCATTTCGACATCTCAATTCCTTGAACAACGACCCACACACTCTTCCCTAGTCACAAGCATCCCTATTCACCCACATCCTTTCTCTTCACATCCATCAGTCCTACTCATTGTACAAGTCATAGGTTTAATGTTAATTTCTTTGGGAAAAGTTTCCTGCCCCACAAATCAGGTGAATGCCTCCTACTCTGTGCTCTTGTATTTTCCCTATCACAGCCCTCACTCATCACATACCTTTGGCATCGTCTTTTTTAGTTGTCCTTCCTTCCTGCATGATGTGCCGAATGGAGGCAGATTGTGCCTTTTATTTGTCTTGTATCCCCAGAGCACACCTCATTACTGGCCGTATTGTGAGCTCTGAAAATATTTATTAAGAGGATGAATGAAGTAAATAGATAGATCCCGGGGTTCATGTAACTCGGGACACTTGCCTGTCTTATTCACCGCTGTATTCACCAGCACCAAAAACAGTGCCTCACACGAACTAGGCATTTAATAAATATTTGCTGAATAAATGAATGAGCACACATAGCAAAATTCCATTCCAGTGGCCTGAGGAGTAGTAAATTATTCCATGTGTGATATGGTTCTGTTGAGAACCATCCTCTTAATCCTTAATTGACAAAGATGTGATCACAAGACCAAATTATACAGCAGTGAAGCAAATACACACAGAAACATGAAATGGTATCTCAGGAAATCTTTACACATTATATTCATGCTCCCCCACATAAATACCTCTTCCCCAACTTTGTAGAAGTCTAGATTATCTCTCTCAAGTGATTGAATCAGAAGTTTTCCAGATTTGGGGTTCCCAGATCAGTCAGGGGGATGCATGTAATTGAAAATAGGGAAATTAAGTGAAAATCTATAGACTGAATTACATAAATCAAGACACATTCCACCTGACATGCTCCAAAAAAATAGCAGTCAGGCTATTAAAGGATAGACATGCAATTGAAGGATCCTTTTTTTTTTTTTTTTAAGATTTTATTTATTTGACAGAGAGAAATCACAAGTAGACGGAGAGGCGGGCAGAGAGAGAGAGGGAAGCAGGCTCCCTGCTGAGCAGAGAGCCCGATGCGGGACTCGATCCCAGGACCCTGAGATCATGACCTGAGCCGAAGGCAGCGCCTTAACCCACTGAGCCACCCAGGCACCCCTGAAGGATCCTTTTTGAGGAAAAGGAGAAACCCAAGAGAAAAGGCTTGTTGAGTCTGACTTTTGGGGATGTCCCAATGAAATGACTGGGTCTTACTTAATTACTCTTGGGTGACGGCTGCTAATTATCAAAGGGGTTCCATTTAGCCTTTCAGTGCCTCACTTTTATATATTATTAGACAGCCAAAGACCACCAGGCATTTGAGGAAATCCACCCACATCAAAGTTAGAGGTTCAAACAAAGAATAGATGGTTCTCAAAGGGAACAGACAATTCAGAGTAGAAGCAAATTTCAGAGAAAGCATCATTAATACCTAGAGAAAAATAGTAGTAAATATTGCATCAATGAGAAAGGAAAAAACTCTTGGAAATTAAAATTTCTGGTAGCAGAAATAAGTAATTTAGGAGCAAAACCCAAGGAAATGGGAAATAAGATCAATGTTAAAAAATCCATGTTAAGGGGCATCTGGGTGGCTCAGTGGGTTAAAGCCTCTGCCTTCCGCTCATGTCATGATCTCAGAGTCCTGGGATTGAGCCCCACATCGGGCTCTCTGCTCAGCAGGGAGCCTGCTTCCTCCTCTCTCTCTGCCTACTTGTGATCTCTGTCTGTCAAATAAATAAAATCTTAAAAAAAAATCCATGTTAAGCCTCTATTCGGTCATGTCAGCCTCTATTTTTAATATAATCGATTCTTACTACAGAGTAGCTATCGTTATCTCATTCAAAAAATAAATTTGTCAGGGACAGCTGGGTGGCTCAGTCAGTTAAGCATCTGACTTCTGGGGGCGCCTGGGTGGCTCAGTGGGTTAAAGCCTCTGCCTTCGGCTCAGGTCGTGATCTCAGGGTCTTGGGATCGAGTCCCGCATCGGGCTCTCTGCTCAGCGGGAGCCTGCTTCCTCCTCTCTCTCTCTGCCGCCTCTCTGCCTACTTGTGATCTCTCTGTCAAATCAATAAATAAAATCTTTAAAAAAAAAAAAAAAAAAAAAAAGCATCTGACTTCTGCTCAGGTCATGGTCTCACGCTCCTGGGATTGAGCTCCACGACAGGCTCATGGTTCAGTGGGGAGTCCACTTGGCCTTCCTCTCCCTCTGCCCCTCCTCCTGCTCATGCTCTCTCTCTCTCTCTCTCAAATAAATAAATAAAATCTTTTAAAAAGGGCAGGGGGGGAACCTGGGTGGCTTAGTCAGTTAAGCCTCCAACTCTTCTTGGTTTCAGCTCAGGTCATGATCTTATCTCATGGGTTGTGGGACTGAGCCTCACGTCAGGTTCCTCCTGGGAAGTCTGTGTGAAAGAGTCTCTCTTTCTGCCCACCCCCTGCTTTTGCTGTCTCTCAAAATAAATAAATAAATAAATCTTAAACAAAACAAAAAAAAGATAAATTCGTCAGTAATCTTTGCACATGAGATTCCTTCCAACTGGAATGTGTCTTCTAGGGATAGTTCATTAAAATGGAAATTTCTCTTTTTTTTAAAGATTTTTATTTATTTATTTGACAGACAAGTAGGCGGAGAGGCAGGCAGAGACAGAGAGAGGAGGAAGCAGGCTCCCCGCTGAGCAGAGAGCCCGAATCGGGGCTCGATCCCAGGACCCTGGGTTCATGACCCGAGCCAAAGGCAGAGGCTTTAACCCACTGAGCCACCCAGGTGCCCCTAAAATGGAAATTTCAAAGTATCACATATATTATTTTAGAACAGGTGTGTATACAACAATGAATTTGCTCAGCATTTACAATATACTTTGTCTGCAATTGCATTGATTTTTTAAAAAATATTTTATTTATTTAATTGCCAGAGAGAGAGAGCATGCGAGCACAAGCAGGGGAGTGGCAGGCAGAAAGAGAGGCAGACTCCCTGATAAGCAAGGAGCCAGGTCCTGGAGATCCTGACCTGAGCTCAAGGCAGATGCCTAACCAACTGAGCTACCCAGGGATCTCTTGTTGTTGTATGGTTTTAAACATTAACAACCTAGTGTACAAGCTTGCAGCTCTAACTGCTTCTCTGGGTCTTTGTTTTTCTTGTGACGGCTCCCATGTAAACATTAATAAGTAAAATTTGTACACTTTGCTCCTGTTAATTTGCTGTGTCACTTTAATTTTCAGGTCCAGCTAGAGACCTTAAAAGGGTAAAGGAGAAATTCTACCTCCTCTACAATGTTAAAGAACGTAGACAAAGAAGAGCTGATCTAACAAGGGCATCAGGAAAAAGCTCCTTTGGGAAATGAAATCAGAACTGTGACCTGAGAGATGAATAGCAATTACTGTGTGGGCAGACATTGCCTGTTGCCCAAACAACATCCAGTCTCTTTTTCACTGTTAGATTTTAGAACCCAGATTTTCATCCTGGGTAGCAGCCTTTCTTACAGATAGGGACGGCCAACCAGTTGTAAACAGAAGTCCTTGGGAGGAGCTTCCAAAACATTTTGTAAAGGGGATGACTCTGCTGGGGGGGGGGGTGGGATGGGGTGGGGGCTTGGTCTTTACCCTTCTTCCTATTTGGAAGGCAGAGACAATGGCTGACTTTCCAGCAACCAGATGACCTTGAGGATGCAAACTCTCCATTAACAGGTGGGAGAGGCCCTCTTGTTTACTCTGTCTTTCAACCCCCACGTGACCACCTAACAATGGATCTTGAACCTGAACACTTTCTTACCTAGAGATAAAGAATCCACACAGGCTGGGCTGGACTCATCACCTTGTATGGGGCCATCTTTCCCCGTTTCGCACTCAGTGTGTGTTCCTTTGTTCTTCTGAAGCACGTGTGTCAACAATGACCCACAGGCCTGCCCCTAGCTTTCGGTATTCCCGAGGGCACTGGGGAAGGGGAGGGGTCCTGCTACTCAGGCAAGAGAGGGCTATGAATAGTTCAGTCGCCCTGTACTGGCTTTTGGGGAAAGGCATCGGCCATGGCGGACAGACCACCACTCCTGAAGGTACCTTGCCATTTCTGCTCTATGAAATAAAACATTTCTCCATCCAGCGCTTCACTGCATTGCATTTTTCTTTGACAGCTCTGATACCAAGATGGCGGTAGGCACAAGAGCTTGGACTCCTGCTCTGCTTGTTTGGCAATAGGTGTCTTTTGTTTAACACTAAATATGGTAGAGCAGAAAGACAGAAGAATTTCGAACCTCTGATAAGTTTAGGCAGCCAATGTACCAGCTTTTGTCTTCTCTCACATGAGATGATGAGTCTCTAATATGTTTAAGCCTCTGTCTAAGAATTTCTTTAAAAATGCACACAAAGCTACATAATGGTTCATGGATGCCTGAAACCACAGATAGTACTGAACTCTATATGTACATCCCTATGATGAAGTTTAATTTCTAAAAAATCAGCCACAAGGGCTCCTGGGTGGCTCAGTCATTGAGCATCTGCCTTCCACTCAGGTCGTGATCCTAGAGTCCACGTCAGATTCCATACTCAGCAGGGAGTCTGCTTCTCCCTCTGACCCTCACCCCACTTATGCTCTCTCTCTCTCTCAATTAAATAAATAAATAAATCTTTAATAAAATAAAGTAAAAAATGAGCCATAGTAAGAGATGAACAACAAGAACTACTACTATTAAGCTAGGACAATGACAACAATATACTGTAATAAAAGTTATATGAATTGGTCTCTCAGAATATCTGTTTGCACTCTACTCACCCTTCTTTTTCTTGTGATGATGTGAAGTAGTAACAGTCTTGCAGGACAAGATGAAGTAAGTGGAATGACATAGGCATCATGGGGGAGCATTGGATTGGAAGTTCCGTTAGATGATCCGATCAGGAGGATCACCTGCTTCTAGACCGCCTTTTGAGAGAGAGTAACTGAAACCACAGAAAATGAAGCTGCGTACAAAAGGGACAACTGTCCAGGGCTGTGTGGGCCTCTCAGGTTTGCTGGGTTCCCAGCACCTCTTACACCCTCCCCCTCTGGTGAGGGAAATGTTCCTCTGTCCTCAGGTGGAGCCCCACCTCCTCAGGGAGCAGCCAGAAGCTTCACTTTCCCAGCATGGTCGGGGGTGGGGTTAGATAGGGGACCCGACTCTGCCAATGTTGGCACCCTCAGCAGACTGCAATTCGGAAGAGAGCACCCTGAGGAGGGAGGCCATGTGGGATCAGCATTGCTGGTAGGTTCAAAGCAAAGGGAAGACAGATGTAGCTGGTGCCATCTCTTCCTGCTTCCCGCCACCCTGAGTCTGGACAGGACACCTATATCCCCATGCAACCATGAAGGAATCGCCAAGCAAAGAGCAAGAACACCGGGGTATCATGAAGCAACTGAACTAACATTGGAAAAACCTATCACTGGACTTGCTATTATATGAGAAAAACAAACTGGTGCTTCTTTGGGCCTCTGTTAGTCCAATATTCTGCTGCTTACAGCTGAAATTGTTCCTAACTTAGGGCAAAATTACAAACAAGCAGTGCTAGGTGTTGTCATGGAGATGTGAATCCAGGGCCTCTTTCTCGACAAATATGATGAAATATTCTCTCGCTGTGCTCCGTAATCTCTGGAGCATTTGAAACTCTTGAGCTCTCGATCTGTAGGCAACCTCCCTCCTTCCTTTGGTGATGCTACACCATTCATTTATGAAGCTAAGCATGGTGTTCAACACCAGAGCTACATACAGGGCTTTCCAGCCAGGAGGCTCTCAGCACACAAATCTATAATGTAAGGGGTAGGTGGTATGTGTGGTTGCATATGTCCCCAGGCTTAGTAGGGCCCAACACTTGCTTTAATGATTTGCTATCACCATCTTGTAATTCTTGATCATTTTGAAGAAGGGACACCATATTTTCATTCTATGCTGAGCTCCAAAAATTATGCAGCTGGGCTTGGTGAAAAACTAACATACCAATGAACCAAATCAGAAATATGACGCCAACTTCCTCAAATTCCTCCCAATTTGATTCTCATACATCTACTGTAATATAAATTGATGACTTCCTGGGACAGTGCATAATACCTGCAAATGAAAATCAAACACTCCCCACAATGCTACTGTTCTCTGAATTTATTTTTTGTAATAAAATGTGTTAAGATTTAAAAATGTTTTTATTGGGCACCTGAGTGGCTCAGTGGATTAAGCCTTTGTCTTCGGCTCAGGTCGTGATCTCAGGGTCCTGCGATCGAGCCCCATATCAGGCTCTCTGCTCAGTGGGGAGCCTGCTTTCCCCCCCACCCCCCTCCTGCTTGTGATCTCTGTCTGTCAAATAAATACATAAAATCTTAAAAAATATATTCTTATTGAAGGGCAATAAACATATGATGTTCTATTAGTTTAGATATTTAATATTTTATTTTTTAATATTTTATTTTTTTTTAAAGATTTTATTCATTTGATGGAGAGAGATCACAAGTAGGCAGAGAGGCAGGCAGAGAGAGGGCTCCCTGCTGAGCAGAGAGCCCAGTGCGGGGCTCGATCCCAGGACCCTGAGATCATGACCGGAGCCGAAGGCAGAGGCCTTAACCCACTGAGCCACCCAGGCACCCCAAGATTTTATTTCTGTAAAGCAACCTCTACACCCAATGTGGGCATAGAACCCACAACCCTGAGATTAAGAGTCACTGACTCAGTCTACTGACTGAGCTGGCCAGGCACCCCTAATGTGTGTTTTAAGGAGCAGCAGACCACATTCCTCTCCTTCAGACCAGCCCATTTGACTGCTTCTCTGCCTACACTCACTGTCTAAGGAAACCAGATAATGCTGTAGCATCATGATGTGTTTTATTATCGCAATTCTGAACTTCCAACAAGCCCCCACAAGAGTTTGTCCAGTTTGGAAGAGAAAAAAGACAACCAAAGTAAGCATGAGAACCAATAAGTAGTAGGAAACCAGCGTGGCAGAATTGAAATATCTGGAGCCAGGCTTTGTAATGTTATTTGTGTGTATTGGTTAGAATTCCATGTCAACTGTTAGAAGAAAGGACAAAATAACAGTAGCTTAAACAAAGTAACAGCTGGTATGTTAGCAGTCCCAAAATAATTCACTGGCCTCATGCTATTGGTGGCAAGCTTCCTGTGTCTTGTGGTTTATAGCACCTCCCACTAAGGCTGCATTCCAGGGACAGAGAAGGGGAGAGGAGGAAGAGGAGGAAGTCTTCTCTTTCATTTTACTGAAATCTTAAGTTTTTTTTCAAGGAACTATTCTCTATTTTCTTCCTGCCCCATTGGTTGCTACATTTTGTTGTCTGGGCTGGTTCTTCTTTGTTTCAACATTTTTCTTTTGAAGGCCCTTAGAACTCAGTCCTTGTTCCTTTGCTTCCTGCCCCCCCCCTCCTCCACCTTCCTCCTTTCATGGATTCATGGCTTTGGGTACCATCTTCATGCCAATGACTATCACATGTATATCTCCAACCCAGAACTTTCTCCTTAACTCCGGACTTACATTAAGTTACTTCCTCCACATCTCCACTTGGATGTCTAGTGGACATCTTACATCACTGATCACCTCCTGCAAACCTGCTTCACCCATAGCCTTCCTAGTTGATGGCAGCCTAGTTCCCATTCTCAGTGAAGGCAACTTCTTCCTTATAGTTGCTCAGACCATAAACTGTAGTCATCTTTGACTCCTTTTTCTCACACCCAAACTCCAGTTCATGAAGAAGTTCTGATGGTCCCACTTTATTTATTCCTTTTTAAAGGTTTTATTTATTTATTTGTCAGGGAGAGAGAGAAAGAGAGCACAAGCAGGGAGAGTGGCAGGCAGAAGGAGAAGCAGGCTCCCCACTGAGCAGGGAGCCCCATACAGGACTTGATCCCAGGACTCTGGGATCATGACTTGAGGTGAAGGCAGACACTTAACCAGCTGAGCCACCCAGGTGTCCCTCCACTTCCCAGAATCTGACAATTTCTCAATACCTCCACTTCAGCACCCTAGACTGAGCCACATCAACTTTGGCCTACATTTTTTAAGAGTGGCTTAAAATTACAGTATTTATTATGCTCACAGATTCTGTGGGGGCAGCAATGCAGACAGGGTTTGTCTCTGCTCCTTGACATATTAGTAAGAAAACTCAAAGGCTGTGGCCAGAATCATGTGAACTCCAGTTCTCACACATCTGGAGCTTGATTCTGGCTGCTGTCTCCTGGACTTCAGTTCCTCTCCTCTTGGCTCTTCCACACAATCTATGGGCTATGTTGGACTTCTCAGCAGGGAAGTAGTATTCAAGCAGTTGATGGTCAGTTCTTTCCACTCCTTAGATATTTAGCCTTCAGAGTCAGGTTATTCACTGGACATCTCTCTTCTCCATGTTTCATCATTAATGTTTATAGTATTCAGTATTTATGGTTTCTAGAACACAGTTTTCATCCTGCGAGGATTTCAGCTTTGGAGTGTTCTTTGCCCAAGTTTCAAATGTCTGGCTGACTCCAAGAGGAGTAAGGAGAAGAAGCACTCTCTCCTGCAAAGTGAATCAATGGCATATGCCATCTAGAAGCTAGATTGCTGGTATCTTATAAAAGGGCATAACTCAGGAACAGCCAGATGAAAGAGATGCGTGGGGCAAGGTATGTGGGAAGGGGCGTGGAGCTTCCATGCCCTCTCCAAGTGCATCACTCTCCTTGAATCTCCACATGATCACCATCCCAAGTGCCCCAACTCTGACCTACATTATCCTGTCTATAAATAAGATTTGCATCGCATAACAATTTACAGAGTTGTGAAAGAAGTTTCTTGGAATCTGAATCAGATACTGCAGAGGAGCCTCCAGGCAGTCTCTCTGGACCCGGTACAGGTTTCCAGGCAAGCATAACCTTCCCCTACCTACACTGCTCAATCTTTTTGTACCCTTCATGCCGTATCTATCAATTGTACTAAAGCACAGCTTGTACTTCTCCCAGTTCCTACAAAGTACTTAATGAGTCCAAGTGAACTCCCACATCAATTATACATTCTTCCAGCCTTTCAAGATCCTCTTTAATTCAGCATCACTCTCTTTTATAACCGCCTTTTATTCCAGGCAGGCCTGTTCCTCATACCCCAAGCCAAGCCAACACCCTCCCTCATATGTCTCCATATTTTCATGTCCTCCTCAATCATCTATATCCTTCTCAGTCTGCTGGCTCATTTCAAGCTTTTTTTTTTTTTTTTTTTTTTTTTGGTTTTGCTTTATTGTCTAAAGACCACAAGTGAGACCTATCCTATTCTTCAACTATCAAATCTATATCTACTAGACCTTGATCATGCTTTCATTCAACCATTATGTGAACACCTTGTGTATGTGCCAGACACCGTCTACACTCTAGATCTAGGCATTGGAAATCAAGAGACAAAAACACTGGGGGGAAACATACAATGAGCCTACAGGTAATTAGTTCTTTGAGACAAGGGGCTGTGAGAGCAAAGGAAGTGTACATAACCCACACATGGAATGTTATCAAAGTTTCTGGATGGTGTGCCATCAAAGTCTTAGTCAAGCTGAGAAGGGGACAGAAGGAATTGGGGCATAGGCATATATCATGAAAGACTGTCTCTTTTTATCTCTTACACTCATGATATATCTTGCTTCTATTACATAATGAAGTCCTTGAGGCCGTGGACATTTAAATCCACAGTTTCTAACAAAGAACTTAGGGAACACTTTGTAACCTTAAGGTTTGATCAATGGCTAAGTCTTACACCCCAAAGTTGTCAATAATACGGTTTGGTAAGGACAAGAGTTCTTGGGAGGCTATGACATTTATTTCTCCCTTACCCCATTAAGTATATGAGGATGTAAATGCTGTGGTCCTTGAAGCACACTGTGCAGTTGGTGTATCCCCACCACCTCCCTGTGCCCTAAACTAAAATCAAAGATCCAGCTAAAATTAGGATCGGACACTGGTATAGTATTAAGGATAGCTTCCCTAAGCCTTCTTCCTTGTGCTTCCCAATGTTCTCAGAGTTGCAGTCAACCACGTACTTAAAAATATATATATATTTATTCACTTTGAGAGAGAGAGAGAGAAAGTCAGAGTGCACTAGTAGGAGCTAAGGGAAGGGCAGCAAGGGAGGGAGGACAAGCAGACTGGGCTGAAAGCAGAGACAAGGTGAGGCCAACCTCTTGACCCAAGATCAAGACCAGAGCCTCAATCCAGAGTAGGACACTTAACCGACTGAGCCACCCAGGTGCCCCCAACCATGTACTTTTTTTTTTACAATAAAAAATTTAAGACTTTTTTTTACAAAAGGAAACTTGTGTTAAAACATTGAGCACTATTCACAAGGATCCTGTTTTCCAAAGCAATACTTAGGGTGTCTTCCATTATAACATCCCTGGACGACATGCAAGTTCAAGAGTTCCCAAAAAGGATACGAATAAAAAAAAAAAAACTCGATAGGAGAAACAGCCTTTAATACCTGGTTAGACCTCTACAGTAAAACCCCACGTCTCCTATCTCTCCCGGGTTTCCCGGAGCCCCACCTCCACTCCCGCCCCCGCCCTATGGCGTAATCGAGACTCCACCCGCCTGTTGGCTCTAGCCGGCACCCGGACCCGCAGGCTGGCACGCCCCGAGCCTGAGCCAGGTCCGCGCGTCCATCCCAGCACCGCCCAGTACGCGGCTGCGCGCCTTCCCGCTCCGCCCCCTGACATCTGCCCCGCCCCCTGACATCTGCCCCGCCCCCAGGCGCCGTCCGCTCGGTCCCGCCCAAGCCCGTCCGCGTGCAAGCCTGATCGTACCCAAAAGCCACGCCCCTCGTGGCCTCCAGCCACGCCCCTGACGCCCGCCCGGCCTCTCCCTGGCTCCTAGCCCTCCCCACCCCACCGGGCGCGCGCACGCTGTCCCCGAAAGCTCCACCCCCAGACCGGCGCCCGTCCTCCCAAATCACCACGTGCTCGCTGGAGGGCGGCGCAGGGGCTGAGCTGGGAAGATGTTCTTGCTGCCCCTTCCGGCTGCCGGGCGAGTCGTCCTCCGACGTCTGGGCGTGAAGCAGTTCTGGGCACGGGGTCTCGCCGCCGCAGACATGACGAAGGTGAGGGGCCGTCACGGGAGTCCCGCTCCGGGCGACCGGAGCTTCGAGGGGTGGTCGAGACCGCGGTGTCTGGCTTCTGCGCCAAGTTCGAAAACCCGGCTCGAAAGTTCCCTGGCATTGCCGAGCTGGGCTTTGGCCCCGGGCAGGTGGCGTTGGGCTGCCCATCCCCCAAGCTATTTGCCGTGGGTTTCCATTCTTCCATCCTTTGCTTGGTGGTGGGGGGTGGGGTGCGGAGCGGCGGAGAGTGCTAGGTTCCGAACTCCGGCCTAGAGAGAGTGATACCTGCGGCCACCGTGTTCTGAGCTCGCACTCTGTGCCGTGTCCTGAGTCCTTGTTTTGTTTAGCCCGCGCTGTGCCCCAGGAAAGGACAGTACCGGTGGTGTTGCCACCGTAGCTAGGAGAGAGCCCGCGTATGGTGAGGTGCAGCGTCCTCTAAGGTCCCAGAGGGGGCCTGTCTCGGGCTCCACTCACCCCACCCCCCAGTCTCCCCTGAAGTGGAAGGCCGGGACAACAGCTCCTCCGGGACTAAATTAATTGTCCGAGTTTCTAGAGGAAAAATAGCGTCTCTCTAGGGAAACGGGCTTTGCACAGGGACCCATATCTTTGTGAAATTAGAAGGAGAGCGTCTTGCAGGAGAAAAGCGTTTTCCATCTAATTGAAGTAAAAAAAATTATGAAGGTCCCTATTGGGATGTGGAGGATCTGGAAAGGGGAATGGTTCTGTGGAAGAAGCCACAAGCTTGGGTATCATGCTTAAGGACCGACCAGAAGAAAATGGCTCTGTCTGGCAAGGAATATTCTAGATAGGGACTGAGCTCAGGCCTCCAGCGGTATCGCAGGTGGCAGGGGGACCAGATGCCTTGTCCTGTGTTCTTTCCAATACTGTGCAACATCCTTTCCAGGTGACAGCTGGGTCCTGTGTCCTTAGTTCCCCACTTGGTTCCACCGAATTCCGGGCAATGGGCAATCTTAGGAAAATAAGAATCTGGAAAATTTACACCAAAGAGGAGTTATCTTTTTGATGAAGAAGAGAAAGAACAGTTTGCTCCAAGTACCAGTGTGATTTTGTGGAAGGGTGGTGAGATTGTCAGAGAAGGAATCAAGATTTTTGCTCAGTTCTGGTGGACATGGGCCAGTAGATCAGGCCAGGTTTCTTCTTTCTCTTGGTCTGTGGGAAGAAGAGTACGTGTTCTTTCCGCCTCACAGCGTTGCTGTAAGGCAGAAAACATTTTAAAGTTAAAAATTGCTCTGCAAAGACAAATAGTGATTCCCAGGTTGACTTCCTTCTTTCAGTTGTTTGAGGCGTGACAGGATAAGCTGCTAAATGCTGGGCACAGGGCTCTACTCCTGCCCCTGCTGCCTCTCTGTGAAGATGCATCCTTCTTTCAGTCTAGGAATCGGCCAGAGTGCATATTTGTATTGGCAAGTGCAGCCATTGGCTTAACTGTGGTGGCATCCCAGAATACCTGAGATTTGCATTTGGAGATTGTAGGGAAGGGAAAACTTCCTTTCACTCAGCAGGCTTCTGTGGCTGGACCTGGGAATTAAAGGGATGTATGACAGGTTAGCAGGGAAAAGTGTACAAAATTTGTTTGATATTTTTACATGGGAATCTTCGAAAGGAGAATGAAGAAAGGAGAATCTTCGAAAGGAGAATGAAGACCCATAAGCCTCGAGGCCTGACAGCCTGTATTACCATTTTAAACAGAGAATGAGCAATTGTTGGGATGTGACGAGACAGAGGGTGTTGGGCTGGGGCAGGAAATTTTGTGACAGTGACTAAAGTAGGGAGAGGGGAAATTAATGGAAGATAAGGGTTATTTTAGTAGGTTTGTTTGTGTGGGTCCATTTTGGTGCTGACTCCCAGTCTCTGGGGATAAGAATGTTCTCTTCTTAGTTCAGGGAGAGCACCTTTCTTATAGACAATTTTTTCACCTGCTTTTAGGTAAGAAGTGGCATATTTTGGGGTGGCATGTTCTGAATCCCCTTTGGTCTAACTTGGTTAAAAACAGACTTGTTTTCTTAAACAAAACACCTTTCTGCCCTTCTTTGTTTGGAAGTAAAGGAAACCCTTTATGCTGTGAAAGCCCTTTCTTGGGAGGCACCTTGAAGACCCAGGACAGGTACTACTTGGGAGTCTTGCTTTGGCAGGAACATTTAGGCAGGATATAAGTGTAGCTGACTGCCCAGCACTTACTTCTTTTTTGGGTTTGTCCTTGAGGGGAACACAGTTTGGGTGGAATTATTTGCTTCTTCTGGAACGTGGGGAACTCTTAGTCTCCCGGCGATCTCTAATTATACTTATTTTTTCTTGTTTATTCTTTCTCAGGGTCTTGTTTTAGGAATCTATAGTAAAGACAAAGAAGATGATGTGCCACAGTTTACGAGTGCAGGAGAGAATTTCGATAAATTGGTGTCTGGAAAGTTGAGAGAAATTTTGAACATGTAAGTATTCACCTATGGGCTCCAGGTTTTAAAATGCCCTGAAATCGAAAGAAAATTTTTTTCAATGCTTTATTGTTAGTACGTAAAAATGAACGGAAGTCAGTTGGCCATTATCTTCTCAGTGGAAGTGAAAGTATTTGCCCCTGGAATGCACTTTGGTACTTTGCCTTTCAGTAGGGGTGAGTCTGCAATTCTGGGAAGTCAGGCCACTTCAAATCAGAAACAGATTGTGAGAGACTGACCCAGAAAGATCTGCGAAGTACCAGATTTCCTCATCTCACACTCATCCTAGTCCCTAGACTAGAGCTCAAAACCGTTTATGGTACAGCTCCATTCTTGGTGTGCCTTGAGTTTCAGAGTCTCCAAGTGAATCCCTTGAGGGTATAGTTAGACTACAGATTCTAATTCAGTAAATCTGGGTGGGGCCTGCTACTGAGAGTACTCAGATTAGCTATAATTTAGAGAAAGTACAGAAAAATTGGACTTCCCAGCACCTTCTGAGCTATTGGCCACATTTGGCAGAAAGGGAAGTATCAGCATAAAGCCACTGCAAGTATCTATTATTTGGATTATAGATAACCTGTTGGAATACAGTCTAATAATTACAGTAATTGTCTAATGCCGGAGTAATAGAATTTGCATTCCTTCTCAATTCCCAGTCCTTCACCAGTAGACGGTAATTAATTCATTAATCCAAAATCCACTGTTAGAGGACAGTACAGCCTGGCCTTCCTACAGATAACTGTCAGCTGTGGCATCAGGGCATCCAGTCTTTTGGCTATAATCTTTGCCACCTGCTTTGTTTGGAAATTGCCCATTATCCCATCTGTACAGAACCCCCCACGCACCCCAAGAGCCTGCCTGCTGAACACTGCTGTCAGCTTGGCTGTTAGGAAAGATGGGAGATTCGGAGCTAGCCTTCATTCAGTGCTCTGTCCCCGCTCTGTAGCCACCCATTACCCAACCAAGGCATTGCTTTCTGTAGTTGTTTTCAAAGAAGTATGTACTAAATCCCATGTGGAAGTTTCCTAAATGATTTTTGAGCTAGAATTAGAAGTGCTGCATCTGAAAAATCTGTATTTTGATGAAAACATAAAAGCAGCAAATTCACAGAAGCAGCAGAGTATTGTAATAATGTGAAAGGTATATATATGTCACTTTCCAAAGGAGCAGAGACAACTAGTTTTTAAAACAAAAATTTCCTCTTGTTTTAGATCTGGACCTCCTCTGAAAGCAGGCAAAACCCGAACCTTTTATGGTCTGCATGAGGTAAGAGATGAGGATAAATTTTTATTTGGCAAAGCCTTGGTGAGCCCCTCCTGACTGCCAAGTACTGTGACTGCACAGTCATTCAGAAAATTTGGTATCTGATTGTGTGTATGCTTTTATCCCTGTTTTAAGCCACAAATATTACTTAAGATTGTGAAGAGACAGTTGGCTGTTAAGAAGCATTGCGTTGCAGTCTGTGAGCTTTCTTTGTTCAGTTTCCATAGTTGTGGCACAGGCTTACATAGAATTATTTGCAAGATTATCCTTACTCTACCTTTTAAACACACAAAATGGGGGGCACCTGGGTGGCTCAGTTGGTTAAAGCCTCTGCCTTTGGCTCAGGTCATGATCTCAGGGTCTCGGGATGGAGCCCCGCATTGGGCTGTCTGCTCAGCAGGGAGCCTGCTTTCCCGTCTCTCTGCCTGCCTCTCTGCCTACCTGTGATCGCTGTCAAATACATACATACATACATATATATCTAAACAGGCAAATGGTACAGTTTTACCAAGAATACAGGGTAAAATAGAACAGAATAACCAAATTTCATGGGGAGGGTCCTATGAGGAGGTGAAGGTAATTGTGTGGGAGCTCCCAGACCCTTCCCCGCTGGAAATGGATGTTGTAAGGACATGAAGGGGTTGATCTTGTGCGTGTGCTGAACAGGACTTCCCCAGCGTGGTGGTGGTCGGCCTCGGCAGAAAGGCAGCTGGAGTCGATGACCAGGAAAACTGGCATGAAGGCAAAGAAAACATCAGAGTCGCCATTGCAGGTGATTGCACTTTCGAAGTTCAAGGTTGATGGAGAGGCTCGAGGATGTCCTCTTTAAGATGGTCTCTTGCCGCTCACTTGGTGCTTAAATCTGTCATCACCTTCCACCACATTCAGAGAAAACACTCACCTGAGCAAATGCTCAGTTTCCCTTACATGTATGCCTGGCCTTAACATAGATACAGAAGGTCAGCTTTTGAAATTTTTAGTTTTGATATTTCCTTAGCTTGTTGTTGGAGGTTTTGCAACCATTTACTTACTGCCTCCTGCATTATTGACCTTAGAGCTCTCTTTTACCAGATGGTGGATTTTTTTCCCTTTTGTAATACAAACCTGGTGTTGCTTGGCTTAAATGATGTAAAATCCTCGTACTTAAAATTAAAGGAAATGGGGGCAAAGTGTGGGGTGCTTGTTTCTTACTCGTTACTGGAGGTAGGTGTCTGTCCCAGTTTGCCACATGCATGGTTTACACGTTGAGGTAGATGCCACTGAGTCACTTAGGGGCTGAGCAGCAGAATGAGGCCTTTACCACAGAGACTGGTCAGAGATGCTTTGAGAGACATTGCTGAGGCAGTGATCGTTAGCTTGATTGATCTTTGGCCTGGTGGATAGCATCTCTCCTTGTTAAATCTGCTTTCAAAGTTCATGTTGAGTGATTCATTGATAAATTTTATTTGGGACTTTTTTTTGCTGACCTGATCTTCATAAAATGCTTTGTTACTAATGGACTTTACTCAGTTCTGTGGATATAATTTCAGTGTCATCATTCCTCTCCCAATTTTAATCTGGCCAGCTCTAGGTGACTGGAAAGCTTTGTCAGGAAATTCTGGTGTTTCAGAAGTTGTACAGTAATAGCAGCTGCTTCTGAGGGCCCGTTCTGCGAGGGGCCGGGCCAGCCCTTTTATCTGTGAGTCTGTCCTCCCACTACCTGTGTGGACACAGGCTCACTTCACAGAAGGACGCTCAGAGAGGTCAAGTGCCAATAGGATTGGAACCCCAGATCTCTTGTTTTCTCAGCCTACAACCATGCCTTTGCCTTCCACTATTGGGTTGCCTCTGACTGACTCCATTTTTTCTGGTTTTTCTCTGAAGCGGGGTGCAGGCAGGTTCAAGACCTGGAAATCTCTTCTGTGGAGGTGGATCCCTGTGGAGATGCACAGGCGGCTGCGGAAGGAGCAGTGCTTGGTCTCTACGAGTATGATGACCTAAAGCAGAAGAAGAAGGTTGTCGTATCTGCGAAGCTCCATGGAAGGTGCTGGAACAAAACCAAGACCAGGCTTGCATTTCCTGACATTCAGATAGTGGGGCGTTTGGTTAGGAGCTGCCTGCTTCTCACTGTGGGCACATCACACAGCTTGTCTGGAACTGCTCTCATCACCTCAGATGTTTTACAAGTGTGGTGACATTTGTAAAACATTTGGCATTACAGCTCTACAGCTCTGCTCCTGGCTTTCGCCAGGTGCAGGTTTCAGCCCATGGCTTCCTAGGCCCTTCCATGCTTGCTGGTTACTGGGAAGCCAAACCAAGTCAGCTCTCTGAAGAGGGAGGAATGAGGTGACAGGTCCCAGCAAGTGTTGTTATGAATAATTTCCATTTAGCCAGCATCTGCTGGCACTGTGTCAGATGCCAGGATACACAGACAGAGGACTCTTAGGGTCCTTGCCCTCATGGTCTTGTGGGGAGAGCCATTTTTCAGCAGCCTTACTGAGTACATACTACACTGCAGCCCTATCTGTCCTGGGTTCTAGGAGATAAAGCCTCTGCCGACAGGGATAGACAGAGGTGGGACCTTCAGGAGATGGTGCTGTGAGGGCAGTGGGGTCTTGATACAGCCTGGGGTTTGGCAGCTGTGAGGGGGTGGTTTGAAATGAGAGCTCTGCTACCATTCAGCCTGGCTTTGAATCCTGACTCTCCTACTTGCTATCTGGGTAACCTCAGCAAAGTGACCAAAATCTCTCTTTCACTTTCTTCATTTGTTCAGTAGAGCTGTAATGCCAATGTCATAGGGCTTTTATGATTGAAAGACACTGTCAAGTGTGTAACACATGGCAAATTAATTCCTGTTGTGCCTAAGAAGAGCCGAGATCATGACACGCATGCCTGTATCTTATCTTCGCAAGCTGATCCTTGCCCTTTGGTGGACTTGTGTTCAGAGCCCTGACCTGGGCAAAAAGAAGGCAGAAAGGCCTTCACTTTCACTTCGGGACTGTTGAGTGTGCTTACTCCATACAAGCACTGGGGGCTGCCTCATCCCTGCTGCAGTGAAGGAGGACACAGTGGGCTGTTGGAAAGATGGAAACATCTTCCTTGGGTTTGTGTGTTAGAGTTAGGACTTTGGAGACCCATCAGTCTACCCTTTTTCATGCACATGAAATGTGAAATGCTTGCCTCCTCTAACTTGGCTCAGCTAGGGCCCTGTTTTCTAGCTCTTGGGACCTGTTACCCTGAGTCAGAGCAGAGAAAGATCCAGGTCCCGTGTGTCCATTTTGCACTTGGGGTCTTCCCCTTTTGTTTTCGTAGGGTAAGAGCCCTCCTAGCTGCAACACAGCTTTGCTAACTTTATCTTACCTGAGAGGTTGTCTGACAGTGATCTTGTGCTTTCTTCCACCAGTGGAGACCAGGAGGCCTGGCAGAAGGGTGTCCTCTTTGCTTCTGGGCAGAACTTGGCACGCCACTTGATGGAGACTCCAGCCAATGAGATGACGCCAACTAAATTTGCTGAAATTATTGAGAAGAATCTCAAAAGTGCTAGTAGTAAAACAGAGGTCCACGTCAGGTAATGAAGGGTCCTGTCGTAGACTCAGGGTGTCACAGTAGGAGTGTTGGCGTCCCTAAAAGTCCAGCACCCTCAGTATTCGGAGGAGTGACTCAAGACCAGGGAGATAAGGTGACCCACTGGCAGCCACAGACAAGCTAGGTTAAGGGCTCAGTTTGAGGTTCTTTTCATGCCTTTGAACGAGCAACTTGACTTCACAGTATATACTGTTGTGTGTGTGTGTGTGTGTTTGTAACAGCTTTCTTGAAATACAATCCACAAAGCATACGGTATAAATACCACGTAAAGGGGGCCGCTTATCGATTTTTACTGTATTCACAGAGTTGTGCTACCATAACTTCAATCAATTTTAGAACGTTTTCATTACCCCAAATACAACGTTGTACCCGTTAGCAGGCACTCTTTGTTTCTGTCTTCTCCCTCACTACCCCTCCCTCCAACTTGCAGTCAGCAGTTGATATATGTTGGGTTGTTTCTACCTATTGGATACTTTGAGTAATGGGGCTGTGATTGTTAGTGTACATTTTTTGTGTGAACATACTCTGGTGTCTCTTGTGTGTGTACTTAGAAGTTGAATTGTTGGATCAAATGGTAACTTTATTTTGTTCGTTGAGGAATTTATGTATCATGTTTCCTTTGGGTGAGCTCCTTCTGTTTTTTCTCTTTCTGACAGAAATAACACAGCATTCATAAGTTGGTATGAAATGAGAATCTGTGTCTTGTAGACTCCCAGATTGATTACAAGAGCTGGTGTTCCCCAGCAGGCCTGAGTGGTCATTGTCAGCAGCTGGGCTGGGGGATGTAAATGCCTGCCCCTCCATTTCCTTTATCCTCCGGTGATCTCCCCATAACCCTAAATGCAAACCAGGTCTGAGCATTGGGAGATTTAGGATTAAAAAGTATCAACAGATACTTGCTTTACCTAAATAGTTCTTTATGTCCAATGTTGTATCTCAAGGGAGCTTGCACTTAAAAGGCTTCTTTAGTGCTTAATTGTGACCACAGTTCATACTTCTCAGGAAAATCCCTGTGGTCTAGACAGAGTGAATAAAAATGTGTAATCTATAGAAAACAAAGGACTTAGAGCTTGAAGACATTTTTGGAAGTGCTGGCACATATTTAACCTGTGGTAAGCTTTAGTCTCTATAAAGGTGTTTTGGCAAAGACTGTTCTTATTTGAGGAGACACCAGAGCTGTTTTATGTTAGCAAACAGTAACTGTGGTTACACACCCGTGAGGGCACTTCCTGTGTGTGCCTGGGTGTTTGGCATATAAAGGTTGGGGATGGTGGTCTTTGCCCTCAAAGAAAGGAAGAGCTTATAAGCAGGAATAGGCAGGGAAAAGGGGTATGCAGAGGATCCTAGTCTAGGAGGGTTCTGGGAGAGCCAGAAAGGCTTGCCAACGAAAATGGGGCCTAAGCAGAGTCTGGAAGATTGCACAGAGGTTAGCAGATGGAGAGAGAGTTGGGGCATTTCAGATGTAGAAGCTTGTGTGCGGTGGCCCCTTGGGAAACTGCCAGGGCTTGTGAGCCAGCCAAGGGAAGATGCAGGCAGGGTTTAACCCATTAAACAGGGAAAGCTACACCAAACCTGCTCCAGTGTAGGTGGCTCTAAGTCAGAGAAGTATAGACAGGACTTCCAGAAGACCAGGGCTTTCATAAAGTATGGCAAGTACTGGGAGTTTGTGGTTAAAATACCCACGTTATACAACCTTGCTTCTTTTAAAGTGGTGTTTTCATTGTCATCCCTTCTGTTTTTATGTTCTTCCCTCTCTGAAGTAATATTTGTGGCTTAACACAGGGATAAGAGCATACATATATATACCTTTCACGTTTAATAGTTGCAACAAATGGATGGGCAGGTGTAGGAGGAGCACTCCTTGGTGTGGTGTTTTTCTGCTTTGCCTGTTGGGAGTGTAGGATTTCTCTCCTGGCCTAGTTCTTGTGGCCAGAATTCAATACAAAGACCTTTGTACCCCTCACCTGCCAGGAATCGTGATACGGCATCTGTTTTCTGGGTAGCATTACACGCTGTCCCATTGGGATCACCCCCGGTGATCCTGTGTTTGTTAAGTAATTACTGGTTTTCCCACTTCAAGCAGACATCAGACTGCAGTTGAAGCCGTGAGAAGTAGTGTGACAGTGTTGAAAAGGTCAAATTCCAGCAACTCTGAAACTGCAAAGAATTGTGATGCTTTAGTCCAGTCATTGGACTGTAGCTTTGTTGGATTTTTGTTTTTGTTTTTGTTTTTTTTTAATCGGTTGGTTTTTGGAATCCTTTTTAGAAATACAAAAAATAAAGCACTGCACCCAGAAACTGCATCCTTAATGGTCTCAAAGCTTTGCTAACTTTATCTTACCTGAAATCTTTAGATAGAGATCAGTAGATTAGGGGGAACAAATCAAGCAATAAATACTTACTGACTCTGTATTGTTACTCACATTGTATTGTACGTTATAGGTGAATTCTCTTGGTAATTCGGTGACTTGTCTTAACAGATCTATCATTGACCTTGTTTTTTGGGTTGTTTGTTTTTTTTTGTTTTAAGATTTTATTTATTTGAGAGAGCAAGGGGGAGGGATACCAAGAGAGCACAAGCAGTGAGGAGAGGGAAAAGCAGGATCCCCGCTGAGCTGGGAGCTAGACATGGGACTCAATCCCAGAACTCTGGGGTCATGACCTGAGCAGAAGGCAGAGGCTTAACCCACTGAGCCACCCAGGTGCCTCAGCCTCATTTTTTAGATGAGGAAACAGGCTCAGAATCAAGTGGCCCAAGAATATACAGAAAGCAAGTAGGATGTGATAATTGAAGCATTAACACGTGTATACATTTTAAGTTTTACATAAGAATTTCTAAGTTATTTTGAAATAGAGATAACCAAACATGTTGACTTTTCTCTTTTTCTGCCCTATAGACCCAAATCTTGGATTGAGGAACAGGAGATGGGATCATTCCTGAGTGTGGCCAAAGGATCTGATGAGCCTCCTGTCTTCTTGGAAATTCACTACAAAGGCAGCCCCAATGCAAGCGAAGCACCCCTGGTGTTCGTTGGGAAGGGAATTACCTTTGACAGGTACTTCTTTATGTCTCTATGCTTTGCATTTGGTGAATGTGCTGTATGTACTTGTATCGTTTATTTAAAGTTTGCTTCACAAGCATGGTGTCTGGTCCAGGCTTATATGTTACTTTAAATATATTAAGCTACCATTTGTAAAATGCTTATGTGTCTCAGAGAGTCTATTAGGCATCTTACATGTGTGATCCTTGATCTTACTCCTGGGAGTTAGGCAGACCTTCTACAGGTGAGGAAAGCATGGCTTGGAGAGGTGCAGTAATTTGCTCAGAGGCCCATCACTCATACATAGAGTCGGATGTCAAACTCATGTCTGTCTTGAAAATGACTTAAGATCTTTCCACTGTACGCTTTGATTTCCCTGTGTGGATATTAAAGCTCCTTCATGGGAATAGTGGGAGACAGCTGTTTGGATCATGGCATTGCCCCTTTGCTTGCTTCAGATTGCTTGCTTTAGCCGACCAGCCTAACTCCCATTAATCTTATTGAACCATAAGTATTTTTTAGAATTGGGAACTGGTTCTTCCAAACAAGGAGAAGCTGAGGTGGAGGAGGTGGTGTAGGTCCATATTTCCCGTGGGAGGCACTGGCTGCTAATTAAGCAGGAGGGTTAAAAAGGATTACTTGGGCAAAAACTAAAGTAGATAAAACACCTGAGCTATTTGTTGTGGGTTTTTTTTGTTTGTTTTGTTTGTTTTTGAACTACAGGACTTCTCAGGGCACAGAAGATAGTGTTTTCTAGGCATCCTTTTGGAGGGAATTTAGTTCTCTTGGGACTCATGGTCTATGGAAACTACTTTGGAAAATGCTTGTATGGATCCATAAAATCTGGGTGTCCCCAGTACACGTGTGCACCCATTCAGATGCTGTGCCTGAAATGTGAATGAGTGCGGTCCTCCCAGGAATGCTTGCAGGTGCCGTGAGACCCAGCCCGGGCAAGCGGAGGCCAACAGTGTCTTCCTTATGTTAGCCTCCTCTGTCTTCCACCCAGAGGTCCACCTTCTCTCTTTCAAAGCATTGGTCTCCAAACAATCATTCTGTAGCCCATCACTAAAAGATTCAAGCTCATATTGTTCACATTATGCATATTGATTTTTAAGTTACATCCGTAGGCAATCATGGACATAAGACTTACGTGTCTGTCATAAAGCACAACAGCAAATAAAAATTAGAGTGAAAGTTATGCTATTTTTAATTGTCTTGCTAATTGTGAAGATTTCATACTGTCTGGAGCTAATATCTTGATGCAGCATTAATGCTCAATGGTTAATACAAATCCATACTTGAATTTGTGCTATGAGAATAATTTAGCAAGGAAACCTGACGTAGTCTTTGGGTTTAGAGAAAGCTTCCTTAAAGGAGTTACAGGTTTAGCTGAAGATGGGAATGGTAGGGGTGCCTGGGTGGCTTAGTCGGTTAAGCAGCTGCCTTCAGCTCAGGGTGTGATCCCAGGGTCCTGGAGTCGAGCCTTCTTCTCCCTCTGCCTGTTGCTCTGCCTTTTTGTGTTCTCTCTCTCTCTGTCAAATAAATAAAATCTTTAAAAAAAAAAAAAAAAAGGTGGGAATGGTAGGAGGAGTTAGTGCATCAGGGAGTAGGGCAGAGAAGAGCTTGGTGGAGGCTGCAAGGTGGGAAGGACGAGGGACCTCCGAGCCCTGAGGGATGGAAGAGTGGCTCCAGCAGAGTGTAGCAGGGAAGGAAGCACACAGTGGCTGGAGGGGTGGGCAGAGCTGGGTGGTTCTGGGCCCAGTTGCATTTTGGACTTTGCTCTAAGAATAATTGAAGTAACTGAAGGGTTTCTAGCTAAGGAAAGCCTGTTTCTTCTGTAAGTGTTAGGGTTTTAACATTTAAAGCTATGATCCATTTTGATTTTTTGTGCATGCTGTCGAAAACTTGTGTGTTTTTTTTTTGTTCTTTCCATATGGATGTGTATTTGTTGCAAAACTTTGTTTAAAAGACTATCCTTTCTCCGTTGAACTACCTTGCACCATTGTTAAATCAGTTGGCCATATTATTGTGGGCCTAACTCTGGCCTCTCTGTCCTTCCCCCAGGACCTTGCGACCAAGTATCTAGTGAGTACAGCTTTGTCTTGATATGTAGTGATATATGGGTTCTCCAGCTTTGCTGGTTTTTTTTTTTTTTTCAAAATTACATTAGCTGCATCCTTTGCATTTACATACCAGTTTTAGAATTAGCTTACGATTTTGTACATGCACACACATGTGCGCACACACTCACGCGTGCACACACACACAAAGGCTACCAGGATGTTTGTTGAGGTAGGTATTTTTTATTTTGGTAAAAAAGGTAGTTGTGTGAGGAATAAAATGAGGGGGGTAAGACTGATACAGGGAGACCTGATTTACAGCAGCCATGGCAAACACCCCAGTGACATGGTGGTGGCCTCACCAGGATGGATGCAATAGAAGAAAAACGGATGGATTTGAGAGGGATCTAAAAGGTGCGCAGTGATAACTGCTGCTCTTTGATTGGCGGTTACTTTGAACCATAGTCCTGCTCATGGAGAGTAAGAGTGAGGAGACAGAACGACCTCATGTACTGGTGTGTTCCCTGCTCCCCCGCCACCTTGGGGTTCTCTGTGGGCTTCTTGAACCAAGAGTGTGTTTCTTTCCTTATTCTGAGCCAGTGGATCATCTTTAATTTTAGGTGTAATTGACAGTCATCCCATTATAAGGTGCTTCTGAGGTGAATGAGAATTAGGACTTAATCTCTAAGGAAAGCAGACCTCCGTGCAGGGAGTAGACTCTGGACTCACAAGGGCAGGTTGGCAGCAGGTCTCAGAACCCAACAGCTGGAGCCCGGGCCCCAAGCCCAGCCCATGAAGCAAGTTTCTGCACTCTTGTAGACTGGAAGCAGGGAAGTCACTAGGTAGTTAAAGAAGCCTGTTTGGGGGAGTGGTTTGGGTTTTTGCTAAAACTGAAACCCTTCAGAGCTCTCACATTTGAGCACTGTCTTTAAGGCTTTGGGTGAGCATGTTTTTTCTTTTGTTCATTCTTTTTTTTAAAGAAGTTATTTATTTGAGAGAGAGTGTTAGAGCATGAGCAGGGGTGCAGGGGGAGAGAGGGAGAAGTAGGCTCCCCGCTGAGCAGGGAGCCTGGGTGGGTTTTTTTTGGGGGGGGGGACTTGACCCTGGGATGATGACCTGAGCTGAAGGCAGATGTCTAACCAACTGAGCCACCCGGGCGCCCCTGGGTGAGCATCTTCGTTGTGCGTCTGCCTGATTCAGGTTGTATTTTGTCATCAGCAGGATGAAACACACCTTAGGGGTGTCCCTCTGTCCCATAGCTTGAAGGGGATCCTTCCAGTCTTCTGAGTTTGTCGGCTTTGCTTTCCTAACAGTTCGTGACCCTCAGGTTCAATAAGTTGATCAATTCATAAAATTTGCTGAAAAAACAAGTCTGTGTGGGTGTCAGGAGTTAATGGGCAAATACAGAGATGGGATTTGAGCAGCGCAGATCGCATGATATAGTAATATTTCCACTGACACGACTTACATTTCATTCAAAAAGAAATACGCCTGGGTGGCTCAGTTGGTTAAGCAGCTGCCTTCGGCCCAGGTCATGATCCCAGCGTCCTGGAATCGAGTCCCACATTGGGCTCCTTGCTCGGCGGGGAGCCTGCTTCTGCCTCTGCCTGCCATTCTGTCTGCCTGTGCTCGCTCGCTCTCCCTCTCTCTCTCTGACAAATTAAAAAAAAAAAAAAAAAAAAAAAAACTTAAAAAGAAATAAAATGAGCTAAGAGACCCATTTATATTTTTGCAAAGTTTGCAATATCCTCTTTTAAAATGTTGAAATCATTCGGATTCTCAATTCAGAAATTTGAATTTTCGTTGCAAGGGAGATAGTGCCTCTGTTTATATATTCACTCTTAAGGAAGTGATTTGGGTCCTCTTTGTTGCCACTGATGTTGCACACTGTCCTTTTCTCCCACAGTGGTGGCATCTCCATCAAGGCCTCTGCAAATATGGATCTCATGAGGGCAGACATGGGAGGAGCTGCCACAATCTGTTCAGCCATCGTGTCTGCTGCCAAGCTGAACCTGCCCATTAACATCATAGGTGAGGGGGCAAAAGGGGGTGCCCTGGGGAGTCTGACAGAACAGACAGCAGACATGATTTCCTCTAACCTGAAAAGACCAAGAAATGGTTTTCATTAAGCAGAAGCTGTTGAGCTAAGTGTTGTCTTGTCTGAACTGATTGAGTTAAATGTGTTTTGCAGTCACGGGCTGTAGCTAGAATTGATTTTTTGGTACGTCTGCAAAAAGCATTTAGCAGGCAGGGGCACATAATGTCAAGTCTGTGATTTACTCCAGTGAAAAATGCTCAGTCGTCAGGGTGGAAGGGCATTGCTGGCATACGCAGTGATTGTCTCATAGGAGTTGTGGCTGATTACGAGGCATGATGTATAGAAAATGCGTGAGACAGAAAAAGCGTTCAGTCCGCAGCAGCTCTTCGTGGAGCTCCAGATGCCAAACACAATGCTGGGAGTTTGCCATGTTTCAGAGGAGTGTGGGGATGGGGGGAGGCTTTGGTTAATGACTTCCCTGGTGTCACGTCCGTTAGGTCCGTCTCACATGCACCCTCCCCCTTCCCTGCCAGTATCCTAGTCTTGTTTTGTAAAAGTAAGTTGCAGACATGCCATGTCACTCCTGAATGCTTCAGCATGTGTCTCTCTGCTAAGAACAAGGACATCCGTGTAATGACCATACCATTATCATTCCCAGGGATTGATACAGTCATCTAATTCAGACTTCCCAGTTGTCTACAGAAATGTTCATTTTGTGTACACACACAAACACACTCGTTTTTATTTTTGAAACCTAAGAGCCAGTTAAGGATCACACGTTTATGTAGTTTCCAGGTCCCTGTTTTTTTTTTTTGTTTGTTTGTTTGTTTTTATCCGAAATGTTTTTCCTGCCCTTTTTCTTCCTTCTTGATATTGGCAGTTTTGAAGAGTTCAGGCTTGTCTTGTGGTGGTCCACAATTTGGATTATTTGGCTAGACTCTTTCATTAAACACATGAATTTCCTGTGACTGGTGCACACGATGTCAGTCGGGTCCTTGGTGATGCTACATTTGATCACTTGGGTGTCTGTGGCATACTTCTGACGGCCCATCAGTGGCCTGGGTCAGTTGGGTGTTGAGTGTGGACCCAGCACATTCCATGTTCCTTCATATATGGTTTTCCAATAGGTTTGGCCCCTCTTTGTGAAAATATGCCCAGTGGTAGAGCGAACAAGCCTGGGGATGTCGTCAAAGCCAAGAACGGGAAGACCATACAGGTGTGTGAATGCCAGACATAGCCCTGCCCATTCTGATGATCCTAGAGGAACCTCCAGTCACCACATAAGCACACCTTGAATGGAAGCGGAGCATGGGCTCCATTTAGGGGAGGGTGGTATCTTCATTGCAGGGAGTTTTTCATACAAAGTTTCATACAAAGTCAGAAGTATTTCTTCATGGGAATTTAAAAAATATTTTCTCTATCTTACTCTTCTTCCTGTAAACCATGCACACAAATTACCACACATCTGCAGCAAGCCTTGCACAGCATGGCCAGGCAGGAAGAGTGTGAGCAGTTTTCTAGAGCTTGACCTGTGCCATGCATGATTAACTTCTTCCCTTTTGGTGTTCAGGTGGAGCCGTCCTGAGTCATGGACTCCGCACCCCCAGGGATGTGGCTGCAGGGTCTTCTGCTGGGGCACCTGCATGCGTGCACACCCTAATGCCTGGCCACTGTTTAAAAGAAGGGACTCTGGCTCTCAGCTCAGGTCTTGATCTCAGGGTCATGGATTTAAGCCCCACGTTGGGCTCCATGCTGGGTGTGGAGCCTACTTTAAACAACTTTACAAAGTTGCTGAAGTTGCAAGTGTTCCTCCTGCCTGGAGAGCTGGACCGCTGCCTCACTGTAACCTTCCAAACTCGTTAGTCTCTTTGTCTTCAGAAAATTCTGAAATTTTCCCTTGGTCCTGCTACATACTTGTTGGTACAATGTGCTGGACATTTTCTGCTTATTTCTGCTTCCAAAGTCATGAGCATTTAGGCATCAGCTCTGTGTACAGGGATTATTAAATTATATTTGCTTTTCAGATTAAATAGATTCCTATTCTAATTGAAGTATACGTATGTTTTTGGTACTCTGGCAAGTGCCACGCTCGCTTTCCTCACTTTTAACTTGAAGTGTTGTATTTTGTGTTGCTATTGTAGACACGTGTTTTCTGACCCTAACTCTTTTGACCCTTCTCTTCTCAGGTTGATAACACCGATGCCGAGGGGAGGCTTATTCTGGCTGATGCCCTTTGTTATGCACACACCTTTAACCCAAAGATCATCATAAATGCCGCCACCCTGACAGGTCAGATGTGTGTTTTTTCTGCCTTTGTTTGAAAAAAGCCACACTCATTGGCGTAGGGTGTGCACCGTAACTCAAGGCATGATTTTTCTGAAAGTTGACTCGTTCCACCAGCATTCGAATATCTTTCACCAGGGGAATTGTTCTGCAGCTGTCAGCTGTTTTAAACATTAGGTTTGTTGTTTTAAAACATTCCAGGCTGCAACTCTGAAAAAATAACAAGCAGGTTACATCAGCTCATCCAGAGTCCTCTCTGCAAATGACTTGAGATGTTTTGTGGTATGAGTGCTGTTTGATACAGATCTGAAGATATTAGTGATAGATCCCCAAATCGGGAGCTGTTTGTATTAATCGCAGTGTATCTGATGTTAGCTGAGTTTTCTGAACTTTTTGTACTTGTTATAAAGAAACAAAAACATGGCGGGGGGTGGGAAGGTCCTCCTTTAACAGAGGCGGTGAGGCGTAATGTCCAGATCAGCTCGCTGTCCCCTGCTGGGCCTCTTACAGCCCTTCAGCCCTGGGCAAGTTACCTGACCCCCCTTGTGCCACTGTACCTAGGATGCCCGTGTTACCCTAGCAGAGTAGTGGAGTTCTGGAGGAGTTTTTAGGAAGCCTCTTTAACTCAGCCGCTGCGTGTGGCAGACGTTGGCTAAAGGAAGGCAAGTAGCCCACTGGGTCTGTGAGTCCTGAACTCATTCCCTGAGGGACAACAATAGGCATTGCTTTGCTGCGGGTGGCAAATAGTAGTAGTCTGTCATCTAACCGTTCTCTTTCCAGGGTTCATTCTGTTTCTGTCGCTGCCTCTTTTAAGATTAAAATTCAGATTTTTAAAAAAAAATCTTTTGGGTTTAATTTGTCCTCCGCTCATGTGAGCCTTTATTATAGCAGAAATCAATTCATGTTTTTCCTTTTATGGGGCTCTAACAAGAGTGCATAGATTTGCTAGGAGTCTTTTTTTTTTTTTTTTTTTAAAGCCAGCATTACAGTATTTTTGTGGTCTTCTTTCTCTTTGCTCGATTTAGCAAAGGGGAGCTGGAGGTTGGGGGTGCTGAGTCTGGTGGTTGGGGGGCAGTGGTGAGGTGGGTGGTAGTATACCTTTTCTGTAAATAAATCATAGCCCCCTTCCCTTCCCTTTTTTTCCCCCCTAGTCTGAGGGTGGGAAAGTGCCCCAGGATATTAAGAGCAAGCTGAGGGGTGAGCCTTTACACTGCCTGGGTGTTGGCCTGGCTGAAGTTCCCCACACACTCACAGAGCCCCTTCTGAGTTCTAGTTGCTGTGATCAAAGGGGAGAATAAGAAACACTTTGTAACCCCAGGTTCATGGTGGGAGGAAGTACACAGTCTTTAGAGATGGAGGCCCTGATCTTAAATTGGTCTTGCAAGACCAACAAGATAAGCATGTTAACCAAGATAATAGCATGTGATTTTGGACAAGGCCAAAGTTGTCTCATCCATAAAAAACGGTATAATAATGCCTCACTGACAGGAGGAGTTTCTGTGCAGATGAGAGGAGATGATACAGGGTGATGGCCCTGGCCTGGCAGACATTAAACCAGTGTCCACTGTCCTTGAAAAGGCAGGCGTGTACCAGACTGTAGGAGCCGTGGCTTTTTCAGGGGATGGCCATTCAGTAGTGCTGCCTCTTTTCATTTTCCTCATGCATGGTTGTGATTTAGGATCAAAAGAGAGTGGTGACATCAGCACCTTTCTTGGAGCTTTGATTCTTCTGTGGGACTATAACAATTCTGATAACTTGATCAGTTAGCACCTTTGGCTCCATATGGGCCTTGGAAAAGAATATGGAAAGTAGGTCCCTGCTATTGGTAATTCTGAAATTGGTGATGGTAGCAGTTCTGTCATTGTATGTAGAAAATAGAGCATTTTCTAAAGAATGTAATGAAATCAGCTTTAGAGCCTTGATCTCAACTGGGATCATATTAAATATTTACATCTACTGCTTTAGTAGAGGATATCACATTCTTACTTGAAGATGGGGCATCTTGCTGAGAACTGCTGCTTGAGCTGGGATCTGAAAGAGGAAGCATCGCTGGGTGGAGGAGGGAAGGAAGGGCATCTCAGAGGAGGGCGCCTTTCACTTAGGGGCGTGTGAGGATAATGGCAAACGGGACTGGGAAGAGCACATTGTGACTGGGGTGGGTACACAAGGCCAGCATTAGGAGGCACCGGACCCCAGCTTGGCCTTGACGTGTTTCTGGGGTTTGTCCTGAGCTTAAGTGCAGCAGGAAGCTATGGGGACAGTAAGATCATGTTTGTGCCGAGAAAGGGCCGGTGCTGGTAGTGTGCAGAATGCCCTGGAGAAGGGCCTGAGGGGACTGGCAGGCCAGCTAGGCAGTGAGCAGTGTGCTTGTTGACTCTTGTAGACGCATGAGTGTGTATGTAGATGCATGAGTGTATGTTACAGACCAGTGTTACAGTATGTGCAGGTGGCTCCAAAATAATCTGTCAGGCAGGGGGTGTAGCTGGAACAGGTTTGCCCAGGAGTTGGTAATTGCTGATGCTGATTAATGGGTATCTGCATTTATTATACTGTGTTCTTCATGTGTATTTGGAAATTCCCAGAAGTTTATGTTGTTGTTGGTTTTTAAGACCATTATTACTGCAGTCCAGTTTGTGGGTGATGATGGTAGCACTAGCAGTAGGGAGATGTGGATAGGCTTGAGAGAGAATTGGGAGGTAGAAGAGTAACAGAACCTTAAGGAACAGATGACCAGACAGACAGAGCTGCCCAAATGTCATGCAGAATCATAGGGTTTTACAAATGGGTCACTACTTTTTGTTTTAAATGATCAATGGTTTGACATCCCTTATGATTAAGCAACTATTAATATAATTTTTTTGTGACTTTTGGAGAAAATATACAATTCAGTGCCCTTGTGACACACAGGAATGGATTTCTTACGTGTTGCCCCCTTTCCTGGAGAGTCTGTGTAATTGTGGTGTGTGTGTGGCTGGTGGGGTTAGCCAAGATAAACAGAATGAAATGATGGCTCTCTGCTGTATTCCTTAAGTCAGGTGTGTGCAAATATTTACCCACAGACATGCAAATCTAGGGGATCACTTACTGCGTGTCCTACAACCAGTGATGTCGACTTCAAAGAAATGGGAAGATATGGGAAGTTTTGTTCATTGTTTAAAAAAAAAAAAGTCTACAAATCAGTGTATATAATTGTATTTTCAACTATCCATTTTTGTTGGGGGAGATGCTAATAAGCAGTGCATGAGAAGCCACCATGCAAAGCTATACTTAAGGATTAAGGTGCAAGTTGGAGGGGTGCCTGGGTGGCTCAGTTGTTGGGTGTCTGCCTTCGGCTCAGGTTGTGATCCTGGGGTCCTGGGATCAGGCCCTGCATCGGACTCCTTACTCAGCAGGGACCCTACTTCTCCTGCTTCAGCTCCCTGTGTTTGTGTCCCCTCTCTCACTCACTCTGTCAAATAAAATCTTTAAAAAAAAAAAAAGGCAACCTGGACATGACTTGTGAAAACTATAAAGTTCCTTCATCTTCCATGGTGTCTCCTCGGATGTTCCAGGAGTGTCCTATTACTGAAAGATAGTGGGGTTTGCTTTCCTTTTGCATAAATACTGAACTCCAGTGTGCTAGGCCCTCAGCACATAACTTAGGAATCAAACATGATCCCTGCCCCAGAGCTTGCACAGGGTCAGGGGAGTAACAAAGGAAACTGTTGGGAGCTGGTACCAGAACTACAGGAGTCGCTGAGCTGCAGCACCTAATTGTGGTTGACATTCAGGAACATGTGCCTGCAAAGAACCTGGAAGTCTGGATTTTTAACTTGATTTTTAAAGGTATATTAATATAGGGGCACCTGGGTGGCTCGGTTGGCTAAGCAACTGCCTTCAGCTCAGGTCATGATCCCAGGGTCCTGGGGATTGAGTCCCGCATTAGGCTCCTTGCTCAGTGGGGAGTCTCCTTTTCCTTCTCCCTCTGCCCCTCCTCCCTGCTTGTGCTCTCTCTCATGCTCTCTTACTCGCAAATAAATAAATAAAATCTTTAAAAAACATACATAAATGTAAAAAAGAGAAGTTATCCAACAGAGGCACCTTTTTTTTTTTTTAAAGATTTTATTTATTTATTTGACAGACAGAGATCACAAGTAGGCAGAGAGGCAGGCAGGCAGAGAGAGAGAGGAGGAAAGCAGGCTCTCTGCTCAGCAGAGAGCCCAACGCGGGACTTGATCCCAGGACCCTGGGATCATGACCTGAGCCGAAGGCAGCAGCTTAACCCACTGAGCCACCCAGGCGCCCCCCAACGGAGGCACCTTTGTTGGAGAAGGAAATGCAGATGAAACAAATATGTTACGATATAATACTAATACTTTTTTCCCAAAAAAAGAAAAAGTGGCAGAGAATCTTAATAGCAGATATTTACAGATGTGATTAAAAATATTGAGGAATTAGAGATGCCTAAATGTCCGATAGGAAGTGAATTTTGATAACCTCTACCCGATGGACTTTTAAGATCATTAAAACTACTTTGTAACATTTGTTTCTAAAAGAGGAAGCATAGGAGGAAGAACACATACTTGGACATGAACAGTATGGTCTTAATTATGTTTTTTAAAAGTTCAGTAAAAATCTGGAAGGAAATATTAAAAACATGTAATGGTTATGTTGAGGATGAGGTTACTGGTGATATTTGGTATTGTTTCCTTTTTTACATTTTCCTTAATAATTGAAGTTGAATTCTAGTTGAGAAAGTAGGAATATATTAAATACAGTAAGGATTTCTGAAGCTTCTCTAGTTTTGAAAGTGAAGCAGATACTAAAATCAAATTACAGGGCGAAGTTTTGGTTTCAGCAGCAGAAAAACCCATCATGCCTGGAGAGACCGAACACTGACCTGAAGCCTTGTGTCTTGCAGGTGCCATGGACATAGCCTTGGGGTCTGGTGCCACTGGGGTCTTTACCAATTCATCCTGGCTGTGGGACAAACTATTTGAGGTAGGAATAATAGGTAGAGACTAAAATGACATATGATTGAATTGTTGTAGTAGAATAATAATTTTTACTGTTTTATTACCCCTGTGTTAAAGTGATTTTTATGTCATAGATTTGCCTTTGAATTGAAAATACAATACACTCTATTCAGTGTGCTTTGGGTTCTCTATAAATGTTGCGAAATGTTTCTCCTCTCCTCCTGTGGCCTCAGAATGATGTGAAAGTGATGCACAGAACCGAAGCCATTGTGCAGACTCCCTGCAATAGAAAATGTTATGAGAACAGCTTTGTCAAGGAAGGGATGACCTTTAGTGAATGCTGGCTGTGAATAAGTAGGGCTTGTCTATTTGTGGGCGGTGATAAGGACGTCTTCTGACTGCTGTGCTCTATGCCTTCTGCACACTGATCATAGCTAGCCTACCTCTTCCAAACAGCAAGCTCCTATCACCCCCTCCCCAGTTCTTTACCAACTGCCTGCAGCTTTCCCCAGCCCACCCCACTCAGCCTTACTTAGCCTGGCTGGAGGCAGCCTGCAACTCCAGTCTCCTGGTGACACCCCAATCTGCTGTTATCATCTCTCTGGTTCGCTCCTTCACTGATTTCTGTTTTAGCCGCCTCTGTCAGTTTTTTCCTTCTTCTTCCCTTTTGGTGGGTGTTCGGCCCTAGACCACATTCTCTTCTCCCTGCCTCCCCACCACCACCTTCTTCATGGGGAAACCCAGCGGCTTCAGCTAGCACCCCTCTGCTGCTTGCTCCTGTCTCTTTCCTAAGCTCCAGACCCTGTGTATCTGCCTGGTAATGAGACAGCTCCCTCTGGTACCTCCAGGAGCTTACTACCTGCCAGGGAGACAAATCCAGAATGTCCCTGAATACATCTTTGTTGTTAGTTTATGGTCCTAAATTTACCCTTCCTGCCTAACCCTTGTGACGTTCAGCTCAGTTGTCTCTGTGCAGGCTGGGCAGGGGACTCTCCTCTGGCCTGTCATGCATTCAGTGTCCCTCTTTATTAAGCACCTACAGTGCTGATTTTTAAAAATTTAAGCTTTAAAAAAAAAAAAAAGTTCTGTGTGCATGAACATTTAAGTACCAGTCAGCAGTCTACAACAGTCTACCGTCTTATCTTCCCAGAGGCAGCTGCTTTCAACACTGGGGCTGACCCAGCTGCTGTTTACTCATGTCTCCAAATAACGGTTTCTGTTGCTGCTTCCTGACCTTTCACTTTTGGGTCTTCTGTCTGACCACAGTATATTAAAACAGTCTGTGTATTTGTTTCCTTTACCAGCCTCTGGGCCTTCTGATGGCTCAGATATTAAATTTCTGTGTAGTCCCTGAAAGGGTCCATAGACAAAAGGACGAGACCGATACAAAGCGAAAGTTAAGCAGGGCTTTATTTCGTGCCAAGCATCGAGAATCAAACTGACCGGCCAGGGCTGTCTCTTGCAAAGAGGTGACCCCTCCCAGCCTCACAGACTAACTTTTATAGAGTAAAGGCCATGTGGTTGAGCCTGGCCACACACAGGTGGCCAATTGAATTACATTCATCTAATTCAGCCTATGACCTTAGCTAGAATTGGTGCCTTTGTCTGGCGCCCAAAATGTGGGAGCTCACACTCCCTGGCGGGTAATATGTGCGCTTTTACTTGATTGGACATCTCCACCTGGCCGAACACGTCCTTGGCGGGTAGGGAGGTAATACCTGCGCTTTCACGGTTTGGACGTTTCCACCTGGCCGGACACGTCCTTGTATCTGAGCTCCGTTATTTTTTCCCAGCCTGACATGTCCTGATATCTGTGCTCCGTTATTGGGGCTATTTGGCCGTATTTCACCAGTTCTGTTTCTAAACACTTTCCTCTTGGGGGGAAGGAGCAGGTTTAATCTAAGTTTACTGCATAAACAACAAAATGGCTCGCTCTGGCTAAGTAGGCCCTTACAGCCCCAACACCTGGTGGTGCTCTGTCGAGATTCAGTAACTGATTAATGTGAATGAGTGTGTGTATGATTATGTGAATACATAAGGTCACCTTGTCTTGGGCTCTGGTCTTCAGTGATGCAGTTTCAGACATGTATTCCTTAGCACTCTGAGCTGACAAGTATCACAAAGGCTGTTTCCCCATAATCCCATAAAGTTGATGTACTGCTGAATACCATCTTACTGTCAATTGACATCCATAAGAATTGATGATTTGGGCAAATACCCTACAGATTTGTGGGGTGTTTTATAACATTCCTGGTTTCGTTTATAATTCTTTAGTAAATCTTTTGATTAACTGAAATGTTTCTGGACCCGGTTGCATAGTTTCCTGTTTTAGAGGTCAGAACAGTTCTTGCTTTCCAGCATTGAATACTTTAGTGCTGTGAATTTAACCAGAGCTTGCTTCTTGCAGTCTCCAACTATTATACCTATTTCTTCTTTAGGCCAGTATTGAAACAGGGGACCGTGTCTGGAGGATGCCTCTGTTTGAACATTATACGAGACAAGTTGTAGATTGCCAGCTTGCTGATGTTAATAACATTGGAAAATATAGGTATGTAAAAGGAGCTATAAAAGTACATTTTTACAATCACTGGTTACCAAAATGACCACTTTAAATTTTATGCCCTTTCACAGAAAGTGTAGCCAATTTCCTTTTGATACAGTGCTCATAAGCCCTAATTTCAAATGTCTTTAATTTTCAAGGTATTTTCTATCTGGTGCTCAAAATTTTGCAGGTTTTTACAGCTTAAAGTCATTTTAAACAAATCATAAGGGAAAGAAATGCAAAATAAGTGAATTCATTACTATGGGAAAGAGGAACCTACAATTGATCCTTTATTGCTTAAAGCTATGTCTGAAAATAAATATTCTGAAAGTGGTTTTGGGTTATGCTCTTAATCTCATAAACTTGACTTTTGCTCTCTCGTCATAGAAGCTACTTAGTGAGAATAGAAAGTCTTAATGGAAATGTTCAGTGAACGTTTACATGGGGTTAAAAAATGATTTTTGTCTTTCTCTTTAGGTCTGCAGGAGCATGTACAGCTGCAGCATTCCTGAAAGAATTTGTGACTCATCCTAAGTGGGCACATTTAGATATAGCAGGTGTGATGACCAACAAAGATGAGGTTCCATATCTGCGGAAGGGCATGACTGGGAGGCCCACAAGGACCCTGATAGAATTCTTGCTTCGGTTCAGTCAAAACAGTGTTTAGTTCAGATCTTCTAAAATTCTCTCATTCTGTCTTAAATGGGCAGTTGAGCCTCAGAATATTTTTGAATGAATGGATGAAAATCTTTCAAAGGAAACAAAGGGTGGTATTTAAAAATGTAGAACAAAAGAAAATTTGACTGCCTTGATTTATTCATTTTGTGTGGAGATTTATAAAGGTAAAGCTAATCTCTAGCCTGGCAAAGATTTTTAAGATATTCTATAAATCATTAAATGTTTAAAAACTACCTAGTTAATTTTCAGAGTATATGTTTTTAATTGAGGAGCAAAGGTGTCTTTTAGATTTGTGATGCTAGGAATAAATTAAAGGTTACTATGCAATTGTCAGAAATAATAAATCATCTTTTTGTGCTTTCTGGTGTGGCTCTGGTATTCTGTATTACTGTATACTCGGTAGTAGCCTAACTAGCTTTTTTGGCTATGTTATGTGAACTAAGTAAGATGGTATAGTATTTTCTCAATATTAATAATCACTTTAGGGCACTCAGCAATGAGTTTATCAGTTGGTGAGGTAGGTGCTATTACCCCCATGTTACAGATGAGGAAAACAGTCACCAGAGAGAGGGAGGGGTAAGAATATGTAAAAAATGTCAACATGGAGGACATTAGGGGAAGGAAAGGAAAAGTGAATTGGGGGAAATTGGAGGGGGAGACAAAGCACGAGAGACTGTGGATTCTGAGAAACAAACTAAGGGTTTTGGAAGGGAGGGGGTTGGGGGGATGGGTGAGCCTGGTGGTAGATACTAAGGAGGGCACATATTTATGCACTGGGTGTGGTGCATAAACAATGAATCTTGGAACACTGACAAAATTAAAAAAAAAAAAAATGTCACCAAGCTAAGTGGGAGAACAGGGATTTAAACAGGAGGGAACCTGCCTCCACAGCTGGCTTAATTGTTACACTGTAATGCTTCTGTCAGTTCAGTGACTTGAGTGGATGTGGGATGTATTTGAGTTAAGGAACAAGACCAATAAAAGAGACTGTTCATGGGTAAAGTATTTGCTTACCATCTGGGACTACAACCAGTCAAAAAATTGTACTTGTGCAGATTTAGGGCAAAGCTCTCCTCTTTTCTTTTGTATCTAGGTGAACAAATTACCCATGATTTGGATCCCTCTACTTTTTTCTTTTTTTAGGACTAAGCATTTAATAAGAAACCTGTTTACTGGAGTTATTTTTAATATTTTATTATTTTTAAAAGGTTTGTTTATTTTAGAGAGAATGTGTGTGTGGTGGTGGGGCAGAGGGTCAAAGAGAGAATCTCAATCTCAAACAGACTCCCTCTGAGCATAGAACCTGATGTAGGGCTTAATCTCACAACCCTGAGATCACAACCCGAGACAAAACCAAGAGTTAGACACATAACGGACAAAGCCACTCAGGCACCCCAATTTTTAATATTTTAAAAATTTGACATGTAAGAGGATGTTATATGTCTCAAGTGGATTATAGAAAGGGAATGGATATGGGCAGACATCTGTTTTATTTGTTAGAATTAAAGAAAATCAGGCAGGAATAGTGAGTAAACAGGTTCCTCTGGGTATCCATGTCCAGGAGCTCTTTTGTCAGGGAAGATGGAGAGGTGGAACCACTGGCTCTTGAAGGGAAACTAGAATTCGATTTCTTTCAGTGACTCAGAAGGCGAAGCAGGGACTTGGTAGAAGGCTTTTTATAAACAGAGGAACAACAGAACTCTTGTGTTTACCAGAGTGTGGGATCCAAAAGGCATGACTTAGCCATGGATTCATGTGCTTATCTAATCTGACTGAGATGAAATTTAGTTATCATTGCAGGTACATTTGGCTGCCAGGTATTACACAAACCTTTGACTCCTCTCAACCATGCTCAACTATGGGTATTACCCATGTCTATCCATGAGGACCAGGCATGGCTATGGCAAGCACCAAATCCAAAACAGCAGTAGTTTAGAATACAATAGTGTTAAAAGGTGGCTGAAGTAAAGAAACCAAAACTGAAGCAGCCCCATGGTCACCAGAAATCCAGGGTGGGAAATGTGCATCACCACCCAGCCTCAAGGCTCTCTTGCAGTCCCAGATGGCCACTGGGGTTGAAGACATACAAGAGTGAGAAGTGTCAGTCTTCTACTTTTGCAAACAAGTGAAGTAAGCCCAACTCTTCTTTTTTTTTTTGTTTTATAAAAGAGAAATACTAAAATATTGATGCTAATATTAACTGGCTTATTTTTTAATATATTATTTAAATTCTCAGTTTTAATATGAGGTATTTTACATATTCCAAGTTTTAATTGAACAAATACCAACACAATCCATACGTGTTTGTAGTACTCAATATTTTGGGAGTGTAAAAGGGTCCTAAGACCCAGAACAGTTTGAGAACTGCTGGAGCCCACTAGTTTCCTGATGGCTTTATATTTTTGTTTGGTCAACAATTATGCCTGACAGTTTTGGGGTGTTAAGAATACAGGTGATCAAGACAGGCAGGCCCTGATCTCATGGAGCTTGCTTTCCTATTGGTGCATGTGTGTTAGGTGACTTTGTTAATGAAGACAAACGAACCACATAATTTCATGTAATGATTAAGTGCTATAAAGAAAATTAAATGGTGAAGTGGCTGGAAGTGTGGGGCTAATTTAGACTGATGGGAAGATGAGTTTTGATCTGAGACCTGATGGGCAAAGGGGAGCCTTTGCTTTTTCAAGCTGCTACTGCCCTGCCTCCCTCACTCCAGCCCCACTGGCCTTTCTGTGGTTCCTAACTATGCCAGGCGGGTTCTTTCTTCAAGGACCCCTCTGTCTAGAAAACTTCTCTGGCTACATTTTCATTCCAGTCATTCTAGCCCAGATCTCTTTGAGAGGACAGCTACCCATCTCAAATCCATCACTAGCCATTTGCTTACTGGGTTTCATTTTTCTTCTTATCACTTATCTCCACTAGATATTGCTATATATATTTGTGTGTTTGTCTCTCTTCCACAAAAACAGTAAACACGACAACAGAGACTTGGGGGTGACTGTTATAACCCCAGATTAAATAGAGCCTAAGGCATGGAAGGCTCAACGTGCTGGATAACCATAAAATATAATGGGAAAAGAAACCTTAGCTTCTGAAAAGATATATGAATGCTAAAAGGAAGTTACTGAAAGACCGCATTATGTGGTTTTAATGCAACCATAAGTATCTAAGGCAAACAGACGTAGTGTTTCTGTTACCTGCCTCTTCGCACAGAGAACTTAGGGGTAACTTTGCCAGTTTGTTCCCGTTATATCCACAGTGAGTAGATCAGTCACTGGTGCGCTGTAAGGGCTCAATTACTGTGGAATGAATGGGTGCCTCCCTCCTACCAAACGCTAACCTGAGCCCAGAGAGAGAAAACCTTGGCCAAAATCACTCCAAATCTCAAGTGCAAGGGCGGGACTTGGGCACAGGAGTAACCCGACTCCGGGGAAAGGACTAGTTCCACCGTAGCTACTGATTCTCCACTCCCCACAACTGCGTCGAATCCTGGTAGAGCCTTTAATTCTTAAATTAGGAAAAGAAAAAGAAAAGCCTGGCCGCCTACCGGCAGAGGAGGAGAAAGCGAGAGTTCTCAAACTTGTGGTTTCCCTGGAGCCCCAAGGACGCCTGCGGAGACCCTCAATGTCACATGACTAGGGCTGTCACGTGCGCCGCGCGCGCCAGCCTGCGCAGCCGCACGGCGCCTCTTGCGCGCCATTCCAGAAATGGCGGCCCCACTGGGAGGTATGTTCTCCGGGCAGCCACCTGGACACCCCGGGGACTCCAGGGGCCAAGCTTCGCTTCTTCAGGCCGCGCCAGGCCCTCCAAGAACTTCTAACAGCACCTTGGTGGATGAGTTGGAGTCTTCTTTTGAGGTAAGATGAGACTGGGGCGTCTGTGTTCACAGCCTGCCTTCTTTCCTGAAACATAAGCTGCGCCTGGGCAGTTGTCTCTTTCAGCGATGCCCACATCAGGCTTATGAATCGGGGAACAGCTCAGAGAACGTAAGTCACTTGCTTTAGTTTCCACGTTGAGTGGTGACCGGCATTCTGCTCAGGTCTGCTGGCACAGATGTAAGCTTTATGTTTCTGGAAGCACGTGGGCTTGAAGTTTGCCCATCCCCAGCTTTGGGACCCGTCTAGGTTCCCAGTCTGTTGTATCTGTTCCATCCTTTTTTGAGCCCTGAGCGCTCTAGCCCCGCACTCCTGCGTGTTTAATACTGGTTCATCTAGGATAGGTAACGTCACACTGCTACGTTCTGTGTTCTTTCCGTTGGGCTCCACCCTCAGATGGCTCCAAACTAATGGACTCTTGGAACTGAGATGGACTTCTGTGAAGGTTGCTGTGTGAAATTTGGTACTAGAGGGCAAAGAAGGGAAGCTGGAGAGAGTGAGGGAGACAAGGATGACCCAGATTCTGAGTTATTCCCAAGAAGTTAACCCCTCTAGCAAGGGAAATGGGGAGTGGTAGACAAAGGAGAGGTAAAAATAGGTGCTTAAAAATAAGATGGCTTTCAGTGGTCTCTAGAGTGGAATATGAGCCTTTATTGTGTGGAAATAAAATAACTTTTAATTGCAGCTGCCTTTCCACATTTTAAGTCCTAGTTGTGTGAGTTTTATACTGTGTATAATCGCAGAGTAGAGCGTGAATGTAGGTTGTTAATGAATTTATTATTGGGGCTGCATGGGAAAAATGCTTTTACCTGGGACTGTACATTAAAAAACTTGGAAGTAACTGATTAAAAGACATCGAAATTCATCTGGGAGGAGGATGAGATGCCTTTGCAGTGGTGCCAAGCCATAAAGGAGAGGGTTTGGTAAGCTTTAGAGCAGCATTTAGCATTGAGATGAGGTGGCTGTCAGTCATGAGGGCTTGCTGAAAGATTGGCCTTGTAGAAGTCTTGGCCAGAGCAGACACCAGTGCTCTAATGCTTAAAACCCGTTAGTGGCTACCTGTCAATCTTGAGATAAAGTCAGAAGGTTTACTGTGCTATTCCTAGCTCAGCATGTTCAACTCTTAGCTCCATTGCAGTTTCCTCTTACTCTGACCACAGAAGACTTTTTTTCCGTGTGCTGTTTATGTTCTCTCTGGATTTCCAGGTCTCCTCCTCCAAATTGTGTATCACTTCCTCAGTGGATCTGCCCCTGGTGCCTTTTGTAGGATTTACCACTAAACCAGGCCCATAAAGTCAGACGCCACCTATCTCTCTTTCCTCCATCAGTGCTAATACAGTGGTACCACATAGCAAGTGCTTGATGAATATTTGTCAAACAGTGAAGGAACCTGTTGTGTGTCAGTCCTGGTGTGGAATGGGACTGCGAGGAAGGGGGTGAGTGGCAGGAGTTGGGACCAGGTGGTGGTGTTAGCAAATACCAGCAGCCTCATTTGCAGGTCTCCCTCTGAGGGTCTGATGGACTCAGTGTACCAAGTTTCTTCATCAGCAGTAGTATATCTTGTCAGCTGATGTGCAAACCTGGACTCTGTCAGCTCATTGAATGACTTCAAGAGAAGTTATTTCTTAGTCTGAAGTAAGATTTTTGACATGTGAATGACATATTTTTTCTTACCTTTTTTTTGGGTCACACAGGCTTGCTTTGCTTCTCTTGTGAGTCAGGACTATGTCAATGGCACGGATCAGGAAGAAATTAGAACTGGTAAGAATTGACTCTCTCTAGACTATGTTCTTACCTTCAGCAAGCTTCCTAATTACTGAGTATATACTCGATGTGTTTCAGTTCTGTTTGTATCCTGAGAGAACTTTTCCAGGGAATAAGATTTATGCAGTCATTTCTGTATACTGCTGGTTCTTTGTTCAGTTTATTAACTGACATGTCACTCATAATGAACCTCTTAAAATGAGCTTTCTTTCCATTTTGGTATAGGTCAGTGACAACCAACAATGCATACTGCTTTTTTCAAAAACTTAAGTTTTGATTATTTTTTGAAGGTGTTACACAGAAAAGTCTCTTGTGCTTCCCTGACTTCAGCCAAATTTGCCTCAGAGGCAACCAGTGTTTCTTTTTTTGTACCATATTTTACATGTTACATTTAACTGGAAGTCATGATGCTAATTGCTGTATCTCTGGATTATCTCTCTTCAGAAGAACTTTTGTGTTGTACTGAGGTATCATTCAACTCATAAAAGCACAAATTATGTGCTACTTAATGTTGGTTAATACATGGGGGTTGGGAGTCAGTATCACTGCTGTGACCAGAATTAAAATTCCAGATTACATCTGTGGGAAGGTGCCATTTTGATATTTTGACTGTTCATTTATGAGGGAGATACACTTGTCTAGGGTTTTTCTTAATATTTTGGCCTTTTTCTCATAAGGTGTTGATCAGTGTATCCAGAAATTTCTGGATATTGCAAGACAGACGGAATGTTTTTTCCTACAGAAAAGATTGCAGTTATCTGTCCAGAAACCAGAGCAAGTTATCAAAGAGGTATGGACTCACATTTCTCCTTAACTTTTAGGAAAAACACATGTTGTCAGGATTCTATCTGTGCTTTAAATGAGATATATATCCTTTCCCCATGAGTTATCGTAGGGCTTTGTAGATTGAATACAAATGTTGCTAGTTGTCAGTGTTGATGACAAGCTGGGCAGGTAGTGGAGCCAAGGGGTTGTGGAGGAAAGATGGACTCAAACAGAGCAGTTTAATTTGCTGGCTTTCATGAAAGACTTTTCCTTCAGGAAAGGTTCTGCTTGAAAAAAGTGGAGAAACCATTAATGTAGATGACAAGCTCATTTTGGACAGAAACTGGGGTGTTTGTATCCCCAGCTGCCTTAGACGCAGGAAGGGCTCAAGTTTTCTTCAAGGAATCAAAAATTAAATGTTTTGTCCAGCTTCCTTGAGACTCAGGATTTCATTTATCTCAATTGTTTGATCGGGGGCATTTGGAAATGTGTTGAGGTTGCCATGATGACTGGGAGGCTTTATTGGCATTCAGTGTGTTGGGCCAAAGCCTGCCAAATGAATTGTGGAAGGGAGAAGAATCATCTTGCCCAAGAGACCTGTGATGCCCCTAATGAGAAACACTAAATTGAAATGCTTGTTTTGGGGACTTTTGAAGTAAGTCCTCCCAGTTAATTAAAAACATTCTTTTTATTCACTGATACCAGCTATTGAGAACATGAAGGGTAAAATGGTATTTTTAGTTTATCTTGTCAGATCATTTCCTGATTTGAGCACTTGACTAGGAACATAGGTGTGTTTGAGGTCAGGCCTTAATAAAGAATTATAATGGTGGTATTCTTTTAAAAAACTCTTGAATATGAGATTTTAACACTTTATCCTGAACTGATAGAACAGTGGTTTTGGACTCTTTTTAAACAGTTATTCCCTTATGTTTCAGGTTTTCAGTGTAAAAGATCTCAGCAGTAGCCTTTGAAGGGAGGTATTGGGTGCCTGGGGACTGGGATGGGAAAGAGACTGCCTTTTGGTACTTCAGAATATTGGAACATCTGTATTACTTACTAAATTAAAATGAAAAATAAAAACTCCCAGTGTTAGGCAGGTATCTTCCATTGGAGGAGCTGCTGCAGGTTGTTTATAGATAGTGGAGCCAGGCAGGATAATAGGTATACAATGGTTTAATTGATTCTCTTGATTTGAATTACTTCTTAGAGCTCTTACTAGATCAGGAACTGTTTTCGCTTTTCATGAGCTTACTCTTACTTCGTTGTCTTCGTTTGTAGGATGTCTCGGAACTAAGGAATGAGTTACAGCGGAAAGATGCTCTGGTCCAGAAGCACTTGACAAAACTGAGGCATTGGCAGCAGGTGCTGGAAGACATCAACGTGCAGCACAAAAAGCCAGCCGAGATCCCTCAGGGCTCTTTGGCCTACCTCGAGCAGGCATCAGCTAATATCCCTGCACCAATGAAGCAAACCTGAGTCAGAGCTGGTCTGAAGGTGATCTGGTGTGTGAGTCAGCCTAAACACAGTCTTGACAGACATCACTTCTTGTGGACATGACATTTTGGAAGAACTCTTTGCCAAAGAATAAGATGATTTTTGTTGATGAGCTCACCTAAAATTTTCCCCTTATTTTTATAAGTGTTGTTTTTTGAGTACTTTATAAAATGCCTATATAGTTTTGGTAAATCAAGTAAATTTTCCCATCTGTAGCAAAGTTTAGACTGTTAGTGTGATGCCACTTACAGATTTCCTTTTCCATGTTTCTTTTTTCTGTTTGTACTTACTGTTTTTGTATGACTTAGTCTCTTCGTGTTTCCAGTTTTAGATTAGCTTATATGATCTGATCTAAGAATCAGAAGGTGATGATTTTGTTTGTAGGCCTTTCATGACAATTATCCCTCAGTAGTTGTGCAGAAAAATAGGTAAATTTGCATGCTTCAGACTTTAAATTACCTCAAGAAGAAGAATCTAATACAGTGATATTTGTAATGCATCTGTAGCTCTTAGAATGAGGATATTTTGTAAATAGGTTGAAAGGGTTACAATATCGTAAGTTAGAATAGTAATAATGTGGTACGATCCTTACGTTGATGTTGACTTTTATTTGGACTAACCTTTTTATTTTGTGTGGTGTTTTTCCAATTTTTGGAGTGGAGATGTGTAGTAGGAGCAGTAATAAGCCAAGTTTTGTTATGTTCTCCAGTGATGAATCACTGTAAGTAAGGGGGCAGACTTTGTTTTCAGTGTGATGCTTGAGGCATATATGCAGTATGAAACATTAAAGCTTGCTATGATCATCTCTTTTCATTTTGAATTTGCTTGTGTCTTTCTTGTTTCTGGATTTTTGTAGCTGAATTTTCCACTAAGGATGGTTCTTGCTAATGAGTGACATTGATACCAAGGGACTGAGGCCTCTGGGTGGGGAGTGGGCTATAGGATGACCCTCAGCAAACTCCCTATCCTCAAAAATCATGGGAGCCTTAGCATTTGGGAAGACATTTTACCCTGTTGTTGGGTTACAGAGGCCAATGAGATTCGCTATTGAGCTGCCTTTGGGAAGTACAGAAGGGCATTGAGTGTGGTGCTCCCTAGGTGAGATTTTTCCTTTCTCTGTGTTTACAGTTGCTTATTAGATGACACCTCCTAACTGAAAACAAATGCTCTGTTGTTTTCTAAACAGGCAGTACTTCTACACCCTGTATCCTGACTTGTTTTGATTCCTTCAGCCTTGAAGCCTCCTCCCTCCATAAGGTTGATATCCATCCATTCATGGTTGTTTGGCCTGGATGCCACCTGGTCCCTGAAGCCTCTGCATGCCCTCACTGCTGCACCCCACCCAGGAACATGGGACTTCCTCTCTCTTTGCCAACCTTGCTTGATTCTCCCTAGGGGTTAGAGATTTATATCTGTTTCTGAGCCCCTCATGAGAAGTAGGCATTGTTCCTCTTAGAATATACACTGACCATTTATTATTTATCTTTTATGCAGGATACTTACTACTCATTCTTGTCTGTGCACGTGTGTGGGGGGGGTATCCAGCTGGGGCCAACCTCTCAGTGTAGATTAAACAAAGCTTTTAAAAGTTGTTTTTACTCTTGTTCTACGACCTCAGGGTTGTTGATCTGGCCAACCTCGTCCTTGCGGAATCCAGATGAATCCTGGAGAATGAGTATAAAGACCAAGTAACCTCAAATGCAACCACTGTGTTGGCTGTTACATTGATGCTAGAGCAGGTGATAAGGGCTCAGGTACATGAGCAGCCATTGCTTGGGTGAGTTCATTCTTTTCCACCCTAATTAAGAAACCCTTTACAGCAGTCTTCCTTCACAGTTTCGCTCTAGCAGTGTTAGCGCTTCCTCCTGTCATAATAGGGCCTACCAAGATTTATCACCAAATCTTGGTGATTCTCCCCCCTGACTCAATCCTGAATCAGTTCATTTCTCTTCATCTCCACTGTTCTCCCCAAGCCATCACTGTCCGCTCTGGACCACTCACTCTTGAGAGACCGATGGAATCAGATTATGTACACAAAAACTGGAAGAACATTTTCTCTCAGATTGAGTTTCTTTGTCAGTGTTTTCTAGGGTATGGAGAGGTAGGATTTTAGTCATTGCTGGTGAAGGTGTAAACTTGATAGGAACTTTCTGGATGATAATCTTGGTACATCACAGAAAGCTTAAGCATGTATCCTTTGATGCTTTACTTCACTCAAGGAATTTGTCCTAAAGAAATAAATGGTAGAAGCATGCACAGATTTATTTAACAAAGATGTAATCATTGTGGGATAGAACCTAGAAATTTAACCATCTTTCACTCAGCTGCACCAAGAAAGAAATCAGACAGATGTAGAGTCTCAATAAAACTCTGTTCCTACAGCTTGTATCCTGCTGAATTAATTAAAGGAGACAGTTGTACAAGGTGCAGCCTGCTTTGCTAGTCATCAGGAGTTGCAGTGTTGGGAAAATATTTCAATAAACAGCTATCCTTACATAGTTTTTAAAACACAAAATGGAAGCATGATCCTACAATGCTCACCTTAAGCAGGAAACAAGATAACTAAAAAAAATGTGATAGTGGGACCCCTGGGTGGCTCATTTGGTTAAGCATCTGCCTTCAGCTCAGGTCATGAACTCAGTCCTGGGATTGAACCCCAAGTTGGGCTCCTTGCTCAGTGGAGATGCTGCTTCTCCCTCTCCCTCTGTGCTGCCCCCAACCTGTGGTCTCTCATACTCTCCCTCTCTCTAAAATAAATAAAATCATTAAAGAAAAAGTGACACTGAAAATAACATGGTATATTACATTTCTGGGAACAAGTATTGTCATTTAAGAAATTATAGGGCCATATGTTTTGATTAGTGATTTTACCTTTTTAAATAGTGAGTTGTAATTGGATTTCTCTCAGAATGATGTATGGAAGCAGCTACTTTTTATTGAAGATGATCTAATTGAAGTTAATGTGAACGTTCTATTTCTATGCTCCATCTTCACCTAATTTCACCTTTCTTTGAGAAAACAATATAAGTCACAGCCATTTTTATTGCCCAGTTGTTTGAAGTTTTATTCAAAGAGCAAAGGTTTGACAGTGCATAGAATAAACAACTGTTTATGGCCACCTGTGGCCAGCACCAAAGGACTGAGAACATATTTTGCCCAAATGTATTGAGTCTTGTCAAATCGCACTTCTCTGTCAGAAGGTCAGAGAATTCAGCGTGGACTGACAGGTCAGCACCGTGAATGGCCAGTCCTGAGTCCCTTTAATGTACTGAGCATCCATGCAATGGAGAAGCAATGCACCGTGAGGCAAAGGGCCCAAGCCCAAAGACCACAAGTTCAATAGATCTTTGACTTCATAGAATACTCTCGAAACCTTGACAAGTGACCAAATTGAAACTATAGTCATTGAAACTGAGATGTGTGATGGGGCAAGGCTCAGTTATTTACGGAAAAATTCTGGCAGTGGTTAATTCCAATTCATGATTGGTATCATTTCCCATAATATTTTGCTTAATTCTTGTAAAGCCACTTTTGAGGTAGGTGTTATTCCCTCTGTATTCTACATGTAGTCTTCATGTCCTGGAGCTATAAAGTCAAAGCATTCAATCCAGGTATGCCAAGTCGGCTGTAGTCCACTCCTAGTTTTGCCTCATTTTGTTTTTAATTGGCTTTCATGAGTATCTTGAACTTTTATTCTTCTTCCTACTGAGGTTGAATGTGCATTTTGGAATTGTGTCATTTACACAGAAATACTTTTTAAGTGGAGATAACTAGCATTCTAAGGAAAAATGAAACCACTTTTAGAGTAGACCATGGAAATCACAAAGCCTGATATTCCATAAAGTGGAATGAAACCTGGGTACTAGAAATACAATGTGAATGTTATCAGCAACATTAATATTTTTCTAGGGTGCCTTTTGATAACACATATTAGGGCGGGGAGGTTACCTTAATGCCAAGAATTTTTTTTAAGCACTGGTGTCACAATGAAATTGTATGAAATGTTAAGGCCAAAATTTGTTTTGGCTAATATATATAAACCATATCACAAGCAAGTTATTTGGTTGGTTGGTTGTTTAGTTCATTCCTTCAATCAGATGCTTTAAAAGAAATGTTTTTCAAATGTCCTCTTTCTGATGGATCCCAAGAACCAGTTCAGAAAGAAAAATACTTGGTAAACCATTCCTGGTGGGCAGAGCTCTGTTTCTGCTGGACTTCTTTGGGTTGGGCTGTTTCACCATCTTGTGTCCTAGAAACACGCCAACAAACAAAAAGTTTCTTAGATGGTTTTGAAAATTACTCAGCAAACACCCTAATACCCCGCTATCTTTCAGGGAAAGAAAGCTGCTTCGTTACTCTTGGAAAGACAGTACAGTGTAACTGGCAACATTCATAGCTGGAAGCAAGTTGTGAACGGTGGGGGTGGGGAGGGAACATCCAATTCCCATTTTGAAAACACGGTCTCCAGTTTTACTTTAGACTAGTGAGGCATATCGTGCAACCTTATTTATTTCAGGCACAAATAAACTATAAACCTCATAAAAAAGGGAATGAAGTAGTTAATCATCACAGCCTTACAATGTCTGGCTACTCTAGAGCTATCTAATGTGTTCTAGCATCTCAATAAGACAGTGGAATTAGCCTAATAAATTGAAGAGACAGTAAGCCAGAAAGTATGATGTATACCTGCCTGAATGGTCTCTGTCTGCATTTGTGAAGCTTTACAGACAGGTGTGTGCTACTGAGATGAAACCAGAGTCAGGAGCTGGCTCTAGCAGTTTGAGAGGGCTGTGCTCAGGGGTCCAGGCCTCAGTTACCCCAGCTATGAAACAAAAGGGCTGGATTCATTTGGTGACTGCCAGAGGCTCCGTCCAGCTCGATACTCATAAAGAGCTGTGCCTCCCCGTTTGTCCAAGTAGCCACAGGGTTGCGGGCCTTTGGAAAAGGAACTTTTTAGAAGGAGCCCTTTCTGAAATGCAAAATTCAAAGCCCAGAATGTAAAATTTTGCCTCTGAATGGAAGACTGGACAGGAGGGAGAACCAATAAAGGGAAAACTCACATTCCCGAAAGAAACATGTTGCAAGGGATTCTGGGAAAGTAAGTTGGTATCTGAAAACATGAATGAGCTCCCAAACCCATAGATTAAGAGGTCTTACAACTTCAAGATGATACAGTAAATCTTGATAAATAACCTTAATAATAACAGTGGAAATACACCTTCTATACCAGGTCTTGTGCTAAGCATGTCCCACAGATTCATTCATTTAGTCCCACATCAGTTTGATGAGGGAGATGCTATACTATCTTCATTTTAGAGGTAAGGAAATGGAGATCCAGAGAGGTCAAGTAATCTGCCCAAGGTAACCTAGCTAAGAACAAGAAGGATCGGAATTTGAATCCAGACCCCAGGGCCAGATGATGAGAGTCCCTGTTCTGTGTTAGCCACAGTGACACAGCCAGCCGAGTGTCCCTTATCCGATCCATGGAAAAAGGGTTTCTGGAATTTGGTACCAAGATAGTACCTCTTCTAAAGAATGACATACTTCCTTCCTCTTACACAACCCTTTGGCTTGATTGTAATTTGTCCAAGACAGGGCTTATTTTGCCATTCTTTATATCTGCCCAAATGCCGGATATTTAAGAGGTGCCAGAAAGGAATCCAAATTCCCCTCCTATTAATGGAAACTGGAAATCACAGCTTCCCCTCCCGCCGCAGCCCTTACCTTGTGGCAGTTTTCGCCTCTAGAGACTGGGGAGGTTTGTAAGGCTGACCAGAGCCAGGGCTTGGGTCCAAGCTGGGTGATTTAGTTATTGGAGGAGCATTGATCCTGGAGCTCAGATCACCACTCAGAAAGTTCTTTGCATAGGAGGCGAGGTTTGGCACACTGACCACTCGGCTGGGCACTTCCTCCATCTTCTTTTTCTGTTTGTATTAGCAGGAAGGCTTTTTTAGTGCTACCCCAAAGAGGCATTATTGTAAAAGCAAAAAGGCCCACCCAGCCAAAACTATATGGGAGAGGGGGGCGATAATGTTATTTGTATACTTATATGTTTGTTTGTTTTTGTTTTTTAAGATTTCATTTACTTGAGAGAGAGAGTGTACATGAGAGAGCACAAGCAGGGTGAAGGACAGAGGGAGAAGCAGACTCCCTGCTGAGCAGGGAGCCAGACACCGGGCTCAATTCCAGGACTCTGGGATCATGACCTGAGCCAAAGGCAGATACTCAACTGACTAAGCCACCCAGGCACCCCTTACATGTTATTTTTTAAAGCATTTTTTCCTCCAGTCTACTTTATGTTTTAAGAAACACATAAGTTTGCAATTTCTTATCAGAAACTTCTAGAGATAGATGTGTTATAATTTTTAAAAAAAATGCTTTAGGCTTTAAAAGGCCATCTAAAACCCCCAGCAGGTGCTGGGCCCATTGTCCTCAAATGTGTTAATATTTCTGGAGTGAAACTTAGATCTTTTTGCACTGAGGGGCATATATAAAAATTATAAATGAGCTCACATCAGGTTTATTGTCCTTTGAACTATTAAAAAATATTTTTTAGCACTTTTAAGATTTCGTGATAGCATATGAGAGACTTGGATGTGAATATTTTCATTATAACAACTTGCAAAAACATACAGGGATTAAAAAATTAAGAAGTAGAAGATGCCTGCTCCTTTTTTTTTTTTTTAAATTTATTTGACAGAGAGAGAAATCACAAGTAGGCAGAGAGGCAGGCAGAGAGAGAGGAGGAAGCAGGCTCCCTGCTGAGCAGAGAGCCCGATGCGGGGCTCGATCCTAGGACCCTGGGATCATGACCTGAGCCAAAAGCAGAGGCTTTAATCCACTGAGCCACCCAGGTGCCCTGGAGATGCCTGCTCTTTACTCTCCTCCCTATCACCCAGATATAACCATTATTAACAGTGACATGTTTATTTATAGGAAGTTTGGAGAATACAAAAACCCATACAAAATTAAAAAATTATAAGTACACATAATCCACCTAGCCAGATACAAATACTGTTTGCTACTAATTTGGACTGTTTCCTGTGAGTCTTACTTTTAGTGGATATCCCTCTGAATGTATGCCAGCCCCCTGACAAATAAGCTACAGTTACCTTTAGGAAAACAAAGCCAGCAGAATTGTGTGATGCTTGAAACCAGGAAACCAATTTACCTTCATGGAAGGGGTCAAATATCCTGGGTGAGGATTGAAAGAGAAGGACCGATTCCGATGGGACATGGCACTGGGGAAGGCTGCATAGTGAAATCTTCTCTCCTCCTGGAAAAACAATACAATTGAGTCTACATGAGCCTAACTATACAGCACTGGATTTGACCTGAAGGAAAAAGGCTGTATGAGGGCAGATCACAGCACAAGGAGAAGAAAGCCCAGGGGAGGGAAGGGGGGAAGTCAGCAGGGGTAACAGGGAATCAAGCTGCTGTCCAGGGAAGCTTTGAGAAAGCAACTTTACTCCTGTGGCCTTTGAGTCCCTAGCTTCTCTTGTATAGGAAAGAGCAAGCTTATTTGAAACACTATACATATATATGTATATATATATATGTCCAGGTACTCTTAGCATCTGAAGAAAGTCTACTGCAGAAAGTTAATAATAAAGAAAACTCCAGCTACAAACACCATATGGCTATTGTTTATGTGTATCATTATCCACTTTTTTCTTTCCTGCTGTATTATTTTTAAAGATTTTATTTATTTATTTGATAGACAGAGATCACTAGTAGGCAGAGAGGCAGGCAGAGAGAGAGGAAGGGAAGCAGGCTCCCTGCCAAGCAGAGAGCCAGATGTGGGGCTCAATCCTGGGACCCTGGGATCATGACCTGAGCCAAAGGCAGAGGCTTTAACCTGCTGAGCCACCCAGGCACCCCATGCTGTATTATTTTTAAAGCAAATTCCAGTCATTGTATAATTCCATCTGTAAAAACATTAATACGTATCTCTAAGAGATAAGGATTCTTAAAAAACAAAAACAAAAACAAAAAACAAAACCAAAAACTTAACCACAATACTTCTGTCATATTTAGCAAACAAGCTATTCCTTAATATCTAATTTTCAGTTAGTGGTGAAATTTTCCTGATGGTCTCATCAGTGTACTAATATGATGGGAATGGTCAGGGATGGGAGTGGGAGTGAGAATTGAGAGACATGGCTGTACTTGTGGGAGGACCTAAGGCCACCATAAGATGTAGGTATTACTTGCAGAAGACAGGAGGCCATGGGAAGTGCTGAATAGAGACGTGCTATCATGTGACATACTTTTGAAGATTGCTCTGGTTCATGTGGGGGAGGTTCGAGTGGGAGACCAGTAGTTCTCCACTGTGTGTGAGAGGGGCTTGGACTAAAGTGGTAGAGGCAGAGATGGGATGGGGGGAGGTGGCTGGACTGATGTCCTCCATAGTGGGCTACACTGACAGGAGTGAGTTAAGACCCACAGTCTCCAGAGCTGAATGTAAGCCAGGGGAAGCATTCCTAACCAATTCAGCTGTGGTGATACAGCTCTCAACCAGACCAGAGAGCAGGGAGAGGTGGGTTAGTGCCCAAAGGAATGGATGAAGCTATCGGGAGAGAGGGATATGAGGTGTGTGGGTTGTGACAGGGCAGGAGTGGATGGAGGGAGGGGCATTCCAAAGAAACAGCCTTAGGCTTTGGTGGCTGTTGGATATAGAACCAGAGGGAGAAAACTAAGAGTCCAGGGGGTGGCTTGCTAACTATAAAACAGGTAGTCATTTTTGCAAAAGGAAGATCCATAAACAATAATTGGCTTGATTTGCTAAAATTCAGAAGGCAAGCCATTCTAGATTTTTCCAATTCTGTAGGTTAAAGAAAAAAACAAAACAAAACAAAACAAAACAAAAACGTCAGGTAGATGTTGTGGGACTGAGTGCTTTTTCTGCATCTATTTTCCTGTATTTTTTTTTTTTTCAGGCGTATGTTTTTTGTTCATTTTGTTTTGTTTTTTAGATCATAGACAAAAGGAATCAAGGATCTTCTGGAGGGGATTTTAGGGTTATCAGGATTAAAATCGAAGGGCTCCGAGCAAAGTGAATGGCTCTCCCGAAGAACTCTGCAGAGCCCCTGGTTGCCCCGACAGCCTCACCATGAGCTGCTTGATGATCTCCTCTCTCTCCTTCAGGCGGGTCTGCAGACGGCCTATGAGCTGAACGTCCTCTGGCCTGGACGCCCCCTTCCCCGTCTTCTCTCCGGAATCTTTCAGTCTGTTTGGAGCAGGCATGCGGTTAGTCTGCTTGCTGTCATTACCCAACAACGAACAGGTGGACGTGGTGGGGACGTTGCTGTGAGCTTAACCTGGCAGGCTAATCTCTCTATTCACGAAGGGGGAAACTGAGGCCCTGGGAGCTTGCCCAGGGCCACCCACTGAATTGACTGCAGAGCTCCGGGGGAGGAGACCAGGACCCCAACTCCCAGTCTGACCTTCCCCGGAGACTGCGGGGCCAAGGAACCAAAGGCCTGTGTGTAATACACACGCTGCTCTCAGTGAAGCTTCAAGAACCAGAGATGTCACTGGACAAAGGCCTCAGCAAAATAATGCCCCCCAATCTCTCGCCAAATGCCCACCCCCTCCGCCGCCGCTGCCGCAGTTTGGCTAATGCCGACGTGGCTCTGGCGCCATCTGCTGGCCGATACAGAACGCGGAATGCGCCCGTTCTCTGGCGGAGCGGCGGAGCCGCTGTAACAGAGCTAGCTAGCTAGCACTTTGAACACGAACCTGGAGAGAAATAACTCTCTGCATGGTGTGGGGAGGGTTATGGCTGTTCGTGACCTATGGACTGTAGCTGATAAGAGGCCAGGACTTTAGGGCGAGATGACTTGGAATCTAATTCTTATTCTGACTTTTTCTAGCTAGGTGACTCTGTCTGTAGCCTTTCCCTTTGACCTTTGGTTCTCTCTTCTTTAAGGTGGGCACGAAACGGTGGTTGTGAAGATTTCGTGAGATATTGGAAGGCTGGCATGTGGTAAGTGCCCACTAGGTGGTAGCTCATAAAACCTTCCACTCTGGATTTCTCATGGTTTGCTTTGTATTGGAGACAGTGGAGAACATTATTTTTATTTTTATTTATTTGAGAGAGAGACAGGGAGAGAGAGCATGAATGAGGAGAAGGGCAGAGAGAGAAGCAGACTCCCCGTGGAGCTGGGAGCCAGATGCGGGACTCGATCTCGCGACTCCGGGATCATGACCTGAGCCGAAGGCAGTCGTCCAACCAACTGAGCCACCCAGGCATCCCTGGAGAACATTTTTTAAAGAGCTTGAACTTAGGGTCAGACCGGTGACATTTAGATTCACTCAGTGCTGCTTGACCTTAGACAAGTGGCTTCACCTGCTACCTTCCAACTGGTCTTTCTGCTGTTAATCCTGACTACCCCCTCTCTTCTCCCAGCAGTCAGAATGACCCATTAAAAGATAAATCAGACCATGTCACTCCTGCTCAAAGTCTTGCATTGGCTTCCCAGTGAATTCTGAACACATCCAAACTCCTATCTGTTTAGTGCAGGGTCTCCTTCATCCCTCCCAGCTACCCCACCAACCTCAATTCCTACCACTCACCCTCTCACTTATTCCTGGCTGTTCAAGCACATGAAGCAGGACCCAGGGCCATTGCACTTGCTGTTGTCTCTGCTGGGAATGCTCTTCCTCTAAATGGCTCTCTCGGTCCCTCCACCTGCTTGTGCTTAAGTGTCACCTCCTTAGACAGGCCTCCCTGACCTACCGCTGCCACTTCCTGGACATAGATCCTGTTTTTCTTCCAGAACTTTCTCTGAGTCAAATGTTTATTTGCTTCTTTCTTGTCTGAACCCCATCTAGAATTTGTGAGCTCTGTAAGAGCATAGTCTTTGCTCAGTTCCCAGCCTAAAATAGGGCAGGGCACACAGTAGGCTCTTAATAAACATCTGTTGAATAAATCAGTGAATGCATCCAAACATGCACAAGGCCCCTTGGTTCCTTTATCTGTTATCTCTCTGGGGGAGTAACAGTTTCCATCGTGAAGAACTGCTGTAAAGATTCAATGAGATGAGGCATGTGAGAAGGGGCAAATGTTATAAAAATGTAGCCTTCATCCTTCTGATTTCTTCCCAGTGTGAGGGTCAAACCAAGTCCACAAGGCAGTGCTCATTCCACACAAAGTTCCAGTGCTCTGCACACAGAGAATGCAGGCTCCCACAGTGAGGGGGACCAGCTCTCCACATGTACCCAGGACTGAGGGGCTTCCTGGAACTCGGGACTTGTAGTTTCAAAACTGGGAGAGTCCCAGGCACACTGGGATGAGCTGGTCACCCTAATAAAATGTACATCGACTACCCCCTCGCAACCTGGGGCCCCAGACCTCACTTACTCAGTTTCCAGGGCAGCCAGCCGGGCCTGGAGCCGGGCTTGAGCGCTGCTGAAATCTGCCACCATGGCCTGCATCTCCTTCCGGTGTTCCTGGCGTAGCTGCTCCACCTCCCGGGTCCGCTGGGCTTGCTGATCCTCCTCTAGCAGCCTGCAGGTGGGTGGGAGCTCAGCTAGTCTGGCCCGTGCTCTAGGGACTGAACCTCATGGGCACTGGGGATTCTCCACCCTCCACGGGGTGGCTGGGTTGGGGAGACAGTCTGGGAGAGTGGTTATATGAATGTGAGGTCAGGACACTGGGAAGAAGACCTGGGCGCTCTGAGTTGTGGGGTCCATGCGAACCCTGCCTGTGGGACCCCTTCTCAGCACCTTCTACTCCAGCATTCCATCTGTAGTTATAAACTTTCCAGCAATGGGGTGAAAGAGCTGTGAATTCAGAATAGAAGCTATCCAGCTTGGAATAGGCAATAACAGTAACACCACGGTTTACCAAGGGCTTCCTCCAGGCCAGAGCCGGTGCAAAATCTTGCTCATGTTTCACTGCATTCCACGACAGCCCTGAAAGCTGGTGGTCTTACCTCCACTTGCAGACGACGGCACCGTCTAGGGGAAGTTAGCTGACTCTCAGGAGCTCACACAGCTAGTTAAAGAACGCCCAGCACCGTTTGAACTATTCCATCGCCCTGTCTCCCTAAGGCTGGTTTTGAAGATGCTTTTGGTATGGTCAGGTCTGATTCCATAAATTCCTTGTTTGTAGGGAAGTAAGATTCCCTTTTCTATTCCAGGGCAAATCCTCTGCAGTGTTGAACCAAAAGCACTAGTACTTTTCAGGGGTCTGGAGTAACATCAGTGACGTGCTAGCATTAGGGAGTCTCTCCTTTGCGGAGATGGTGAGACTGGAAGCCTTAGATCTCAGAAGCCCGCCAAGGAGCAGTGGTAGGAGCTAGGGCAGGCGGGCAGCTCCCCGGCCTGGAGACCCACCTGCGCTGGTCGCGGAGCTGCAGCGCCTCCTGCTGGTGCTGCTCCACCTCGGCCCGCAGCCGCTGCACGGCGTCCTTGAGCTGCGAGTTCTCCTCCCAGAGGGCGCACGCCTCGCTCGGACCCGGCTCGGCGGCGCCCTGCGGAGAGCGGGCCTGGCCCAGGCCGCCCCCGTCCTGGGGAGAAAGGACCCGGGAGAGGTGTTTTCAGGGGGCGCCAAGGCGGACGAAGCGCAGAGGGCCCCAGACGAGCCGCGCAAAGCCGGAACCAGGGCTCCGCCCAGCCTCCTGCTCCGGATTCGGGAGCTCGCAGCCAGGCTCCAGGTTTTCCCGCTTTGAGAGCTGGCCACATAAGGCCGGTCAGCCAAGAACGTGGCTTAAATCAAAACCAGCCAACCACTCTGCCCGTTTTTCAGAACTCCTTGCTGTCTCTCTGCCCAGAGAGCCCTCCCTACCGAAACAGCACTGCTTCGGGGAAGCTGATCGCTTTCTCCTCTCTCCTCTCCTTTCTACTCTCTGCCATCACTGAATCCGAATCCTGGCTGTGGAGAGATCACAGGGCAGCGCGCCGTGGTTTCCTCAGCTAGTCCGGGAGCGGTCCCGGGAAGGCACCATCTCCCTTCCAGTTTTCCAGTCCTCTGGCGCCTGCTCCGTGGCTGGCATCCAGTAGGTGCCAAATAAATGCTTGCTAAATGAAATGGCGCCTGAATGCCTGTGGTTCAGATAGAAATTCGAAGATCTATGTCCAAATTCAGTGGGATCAGAGTTAACTCCTGCTTAGTGAATGCTAGGGTTTTCAAGGCCGCTCAAACGTGCCTGAAGGCTTCTGCATTTGCTCATTTCGCAGGAGGACGGAGCAGCTTGGCACAGGGAGCATCTGTGGGCCACGCCTTACACCTCCTGCTTCCTGCCTTGGGGCTTGCGTGTGCATGACACTCATGGGCTCCTGGGCACCAGGCACTCAGATATGTAAAGCCTGGAGGAGCTTGGTTAAGGTCCTGTGGGACCACCCTTGACTAATGCGAGAGCCTGATGAATGAATGCATCCCTGTCTGTCCCTAGTTCGGACAGAGAGGATAATTATTTCACAGAGCTCCTCAGAAGATCCCAGCAGGTGGGATACCACTTACCTGCAGTGGGGGCCAACTTAAGGATGCATCCCTGTATGGGATACCCGTCCCTTCCCTCTTTCGGTTCTGCTGCCTGGGGCTGTTCCTCCTTGCTAATACGCCCATATTTCTTCTCTGTGTGAGTTTTCCTCTGGGGCCTTGCTGTTCCTCCCAGAGGGTTCGGAGCTTCCCTCCAATGAGGTGAAGGTGAGGGAGGGCGCCTGATGGCAGCCAGGTATCATCTCATCCACCCAGTGATCCCGGGGTTCTATCCACGGCACCCAGGGAGGCTGTCATCATAGACGTCACAATCCCACAATTCCCCTGCCCCCTTCCATACGTATGGCTGGCTCCAACATATCTAGAACATTTACTGGAACATGATCTGTCTTCCCTCTGCTACACTTTACTGACTGGGCAGAGCTCCCTGTGATTCATCATTTAATATTCTTCATTAAACACAAATCATCTTCAGGTGCTCAGTACTGACAATATCTTGAGTGAAGAATCCCCAAACTCCCGGGACCTCCAGCGGGGCTGGGACACCAACTAATCTTCTGTACCCACAGACTTGGTGGTGCTCCCATGCAGAGAGTGGGGGTGGAGATGAAATGAGGCAGACTGGCCTGGTTCTCAAAAGACTTCTGGTCCGGTTGAAAACAACCATAAAGAACATTCAGGATATATATGACAGCTGCCTAATTGGGTCGTACAGTAGACACGAGGGCAGCAGGACTATAACAGGAAGCGCTGGGTGAGCTCAGAGAAGGGTGAGGCTGCAGGTGTGGAAGGGAGGTCCCCAGAGCCTCACCTTGATAGCACATATACTCAGATCGGAGGGGAGACCCCTGGCCCAGAGGGAGAGCTGGGCACTGAGGAGGGAGGAAGGCATCCCAAGCAGGGACTGGGCACATGCAAAGGTCCAGGGGCATGATACTGGGCCCAAGTTTAGAGCAGAGGGAGATATGGCTGAAGGTAAGAGGTGTGGCCAGTGGGTGAAGGCTTTTCCTCTTTAGGCATCTGGAAGTCATTCTGATAGCAGGAGGGAGTCACTGAAGCTTTATATAGTTGCATACCTGTCACCGTACCGTACACAGTGGGAGGCAGGGGAGAGAGTCTGGGCTGTTAGGATTCACTGCCCTGACGGCCAGGTGGGAATATGGATGTACAAGGAAGGGGCTGAGGGGCCACGCCTGACGAGGAAGTTCAAGGAGAGTTGGTGTTGAACCTCGGTGACAAAAAGGCAGCTCCCATTGATGGAAGCAGGGAGGTTAAGGCAGGGAGACTGTCTGAAGAGGCATTCTGAGACATCCTCTGCAGATTTGAAGGAGTAACCCTGACTGGCTGAGGGCCATGTCATGGCCCCCTAGAGGGCCCATGTCGCAATGCTACTCTGAAATGCTACTGTGTCTGAATTTAAAATGACACACAGCACTTAAAACTCGTTTTTTGCTTTTCAAAATGGGAGGCTGCAGACCCATCCAGGATCTCCCAGGACTGTAGAAGAAGTGTCTTCCCCATTCCAGAAGTGAATGATGACCCCCTGGAGCCTCTCCGTTATGACTTTCTCCCTGCAGCCCTGATGTCACTGCAAGAGGGGTGCAGAGTGGGCAGAATGGGGTGCTGACCTCGGCAGGGACGGTGTGGTCCTCGCTGTCCCCTGGACACTGGGCGACCGCCTGCCGCCTGCCCAAGCCGCCCAGAGACCTCAGCTCAGCCTGCAGCGCCTCCAGGTCCTTCTGGTGCTCGGAGCAGGCAGCCCGCTGCTCCGACAGCTCCTGCTCGAGGGACTCTAGAGAAGGAAGAGCTATTACTTTTTAAAGCCAAGATCATTTTCAAGTGCTAGTAAATTTGATATTTTCCTTTTCTGTTAGGAACTTTTTGGGACTCTATTTTTGTTGCTGCAAAGGATTGTTGAAACATTGTTCCAAGAATTCCATAAGCCACGAGATACCCTGTAGGCTTAGATGTCTTAGTACAGAGCACATGCTCAACATATGTTGGTAAAATAAACAAGTGATGTTTAGAGTGGAAATTAATGGTATTATAAAAATGTATCTGTAGCAAAAAGATTTCCCATAAACTTACTAAGCTTCTCTGAAGGTTATAGTATATTAAACATAGCAAAGCTTAGTTATTCTGATGATATGTTGAAAAATTTGCTTGATTTATCTTTCCTCCCCACTAGGATTTTAATAGTGATTTCTATAGCCTATTTTCTTTAAAAAGCCCAAACCCAACTCAGTATTTTGAAATCCTTTATCACAAAAATATGCTCAATAAAACCCTTTAGTAAAGCATAACTAGAGTGGTTTCATTTATTACCCTTCCCTCTTCTGTAATATATTCCCTTCCCTCCTCTGCTCCCTCCCTCCCTTCACCCATCTATCCATCCAACTGTCCATCCACTCTACCTCTCTACACATCCACATATCCATCTGTCCATCAGCCCATCTAACCATCCATTCATCCATCCACACAACCACCTGCCCTTCCGTCCTTCTACCCATCCACCTGTCCATCCAGCATGGCCGGGTCCCCACCCCAGTGGATCAGGTAATCTGATGAACACTCCCTTACCCCTCACACACTGAACTACATTGCAGGTCAAATGTGTTTCACACAGACAGTGGAATCACCATAATTGGGACCAGGAATGTCTAATGTAATAATCCTGTCATGATAGCCCCCCCCCCCATAGCACCCACAAAGCCAACGACTTTCTATTGTCCTAAGAGAGTTCATAGAGCCCCTTCTTCCTGGGGCTATGTTGAGAATCCTAGCATGTACCCAGGCTCTCTCCTGAATCTTTTGTCCAGGACTGGACCAGGCTGCTGTGGGATCAGAGAGACAAGGGAAGTGGCAGTAGGGACAGCTGCTGTTGGGTGCTGGAATCACCAGGGGTGTTCAACATGATCTGAATCTTGTCTAGTATCTGAGACACATGGTACCGCCTGGGTTTTATCTTGTGCAATCCATCTTCCTTAGATGATGCCAACTCTAGCATTTCCCACTTGGATGTTAACTGGGGACTCAATGAGACTCTTTCTCTCCCCATGTCACTTCCTCCAGAAATGGGCAGAGCTGATGGGCTGATGTACAGTCTGCAGGACACACTGTCTAATGAAAAAGTTCAACAAGTAGCAGGTAGATGGTAATCACTTATGGAGGTAAAGAAAATGCTCTTTCCCAAAATTCTCTTAAGGAGAACCCTGCCTGGGTTTGAAAAAATATATATTTAATAAGGCCAATATGGTCTTTAAAACTAGGCATGAAATAAGGAGAGGCATTTGTCTTGCTCTTGAGAGTGAGATGGAAGATGAGAATAAAGGAGAAAATGAGGGAAAAGATGATCTACAAAACCAGAAAGAGGCTTCCGGGGCCAGCCATGCAATGTGGGAATATTCAGTAATGAGAACAGTGAACATCTGCCTAGCATTCGCTGCATACCAGCTGGATGTTGTTATTATTCCCATTTCACAGATGAGCAACTGAGGCACAGAACAGTTACGTAACTTGCCCAAAGTCAGGCAGCTTGTGAGTGTTGGAGCTGGACTTCAAGCCCAAACAATTTGGCTCCACAGATCTTTACTGCTTCTGGTAACTTCCAGAATGCTCTGGGTGACTGGTTTTGGATGTCGGAAGAGGAGGTGAGTTTCCGGCGGAGGATGATGTGGGGGCAGGCAAAGGGCAGGAGCCTGGAGGCGTAAGTCCCCCAGATTTGCGGAAAGCTTCAGAATGTAAGTGAGAGGTTGAGGCGACCCCATGAACGTGTCACGAAGGCTCAGAGATGTGGCTTATATGGAATGTTGATGATGATGATGATGATACGGATGCCTCCGCTTTTCCAAGGTTCGCCTAACACCACTTTGATTTTAGAACCTCTTCGCCCTCACCTAGAGAAATCCGAAGACTTTCATTTTTACATAAAAAGGCGAAAAGGGAAAACAACGTTCTTGGCTGGTTTGGCAGCGAGCGGTCCGGAAGCAGCGCGCACCTTGGGCCACGAGAGTGGCGCCCCCCAGCGCCTTCCCCCGGAGTCACGCCCAGCATCTCGGCGCCCGGCGCTGTGTCCGTGAGTGTCTGGACTTGTCTCCAGCTACTGTGTGCATCCCTTCTTAAGATGTGTCCTGTCGTATCAGGAAAGCCTAAGACAGGTGACTTTGGGGGTCTGGGAACGCTCCAGAGTGTTCATTTAAATGAATGGTAATTGCTTCTTTGCTTTTCCCCATTTTGATTTAGGGAATGTTTCACAGGAACGCTCTGCTTTCGGACAGCTGGAACAGTCACCAGGCTCCTGTCATATGCTAGGCACTTTCTACTTAACATCATCACATCCACACACTGTCCCTATGGGTAGGGACAATGGTGACTCCATTTTCCAGAAAAGGAAACTGAGACTGACAGTGACCCCCCCCACCCCTACCCCAGGTCTCCCAGCTAGTTGGAGGCGGAACCCGGAAAGTCACGCTGGCCTGTGTGCCTCCAAACATGGGGGCCCCATCTTGCCCCTGGTCCCAATGTGTGGACCCTGCCAGGTAGCTAGACCCTCCCAGGGGCAGAGGGCTGTATACCTAACAGCAGAGCCTGTTGAGTCTGCATCCTCTCCAGCTCCCCCTGGAGCTTCTGCTGGGCCTTTTCTTCCAAGGCCTGGAGCTCCAATCGGTGTGCCTGGTGCTGGATCTGGAGGCTGTGGCTGGATTCCTTCTTCAAGCGCTCCTCTGTGGCCTGTGGATGAAAGTGGGATAAAGCGGGCACGGAGGGGGGACCTGTCTCCTCCACCAAGTTCCTCCTATACACCAGGGCACACTGAGAATTCACCATTCCTTGGTGGAGGGCTTATTGGGCTACTGAGAACGACCTGAGATGTTGGTGATGGCTTGGCCACAGCAGCCATTTTATACCATGTGAACCTAACTCCAAACCTTAGCTGATTAGGCCAGAGTGGACGCCTGCTCCAAGTTGAGCCAGTTATTGGGAATTTGGGGTTCAGAGGCCAGGGAGAGAGAGCACAAGTAACAGACAGACAGACACAGACTAGTTGGCTCCAGATTTAACACACTCAGGAGGGGGTGACCATCTTACACCTGTCCCAGGACCAGGGAGGAGGAAAGAGTTGTCTGTGAAGAGGAGGGCAGGAATAACAGAAGGAAGGGTCCCTATAGTCTTTCCAGTCTCTGGTCTAGTCTGGTCCCCAGAACTGGCTGTGTCTCTGCCCTCTGGTTCATTTGTTATTCTTCTTTTACTTCATTTATGATTATTTCGTTCAGTCAGTCATCCTTTTATGTGACATTCATTTATTGAAAGTCTCTCATATATCAAACACCCAAAGCTGTTTCTATGAGTAGCTTTGTAAACTTTAATAGCAATCTCTCCACTCCTAAGCTAGCTCAAATTGGTTTCTGGGAGTCAAAATAATAATGGTCCCCAAGATATCCACGTGGGGATCCCTGGAACTTGTGAATATATTACTTTCCTTGGTAAAAGGAGTTTTACAGGTGTGAATAAGTTAAGGATCCTGAAATGAGAGCTTATCCCAAATTATCTGGGCAGGCTTAATGTAGTCACAGAGGTCCTTATAGGAAGGAAGCAGGACAGCCAGTCAGAGGAGAGGTGCTGATGGAAGAAGGAAGCAGTGGTGGAGGGGAGCAAGAGCAGGGAGGGTGCTGGGGAGAGAGAGAGGAAGACAGGGGTATATGAAGATGTTACATGCTACACTGCTGACTTGGATGATGCAGGAAGGGGCCAGGAGCCAAGGGAACACAGGCAGCCTCCAGAAGCCAGAAAAGGCAAGGAAACAGATCCATCCCTTGAGCTTTTAGAAAGAACACAGTCCTGCCAACACTCTGACACCTTGAATTTAGGACTTCTGACCTCCAGAGCTGTCAGATAATAAATCTGTGATGTGGTCAGCCACATCACAGTTTGTGGTATTTGTGATAGTAGCAATAGGGAACTAATACAGTTTCAGGGGGGTTTTGCAACAGAGAGTTCCAGTTAAGACACAGCTTATCTTGGGCCACCTGGGTGGCTCGGTGGGCTGTGTCTGACTCTTGATTTCTACTAAGGTCATGATCTCAGGGCTGTGAGATCAAGCCGGGAGTCCAGGTTCTGTGCTCAGTGTGAGGGTTCTGCTTAGGATTCTCTCTCTCCCTCGACCTTCCCCTGTCCTGCACCTCCCACCCCGTGTGCATGCACACACACTCTCTCAATAAAATAGAATAAATAAATAATACAAATAAATAAAAAATTTAAAAAAGACATAGCCCATCTTTTAAAAGAGAAAGTCGAGGCTGGGAGAGATGAACTAGTTTTCCCAAGGTCATGCAGGAAAGATGCCGGAAGCATCATCTCCCTCCTTTGTGCCAGCCAGCTGCAGGGAAGTGAGCTGACTGAAGACAGGTAAAGGTGGGACAGGACAATCACCCCTGGGCAGCAGGGTCCTGGGCTCAGGCCCTCCGCACTCCCCGTGCAGCCTTTGGAAACAATGAGAAATGGGGTTTCACCAAAGATGGGAGGCTCCAGTTCAGAGCACCGAATCCCCCACCCCCAGAGCCCCAGGGAGCTAACTGAGCACAGTGGCATCTTTGGCTCTGCTGCCCCCTGAAATTGGGAATCCGTTTTACTCCTCCTCTGGGAAACTCAGTCAAACGGTGGTGGATTTATTTCATAAGACAGAAGAGTCTCCTCCTTTTCAGACTCTCCAGTATTTCTTCCTCTTGTACTTGCTACCAGGCTCAGAGAAGTGCAGTTGGTGACATTTTTATCCCAAGGGAAATGGGAATGAAAAGGTCCAGGCTTTTACAGAAGATGGGGCCAAACTCTCTCACTCCAGGATCCAGCCCCTCTGTCCCCCAGGAACAGCACAGTGTTTAGATCAGCACTGCCTGCTTTTTTGCTCAGCAGCCCTCCATGGTGAGAGCTATGCAAAGTTGAACACTCAGAGTTTACATCAAACCACTCACCCCTGGTGAATGACTCCAGTAAACCTATGGGAGGTTTACTCTGCTTGTGTTGTGGTTGTTTTGAAGCCTCCTAAAAGGCCCTTGTTCACCGTATCTTCAAAGGTAATGACAGCAGTCACAATGCAGGTGTTTGTGTGGGGGCAGGAAGGGGCGGGGGGTGGGGGGAGGACCAGTGGGTTCTCAACACCAATAAGCAATGCTGAACACTCGCGGAGGACAGTGTCCTATGAGTCAACTCAATCCTGACACTCTCTGCCTGGAGAGAGAGCACCCCACAGGGTGAGAGCTTAGTCCCATCAGACCGCCTTGAGTCTTAGATGCCGGCTGGAAGACTAGGTCATTACCTGTGCTCCTGACCAGCGGGCTATAAATCAGCGGTCCCACGACCCCTCAATTAATTTGTTAGAGTGGCTCATAGAACTCAGGAAACCTGTTTATTTACTAGGTTATCGATTTGTGACAAAGGATAGTAAAGGATATGAATCAATAGCCAGATGAAGAGATATGTAGGAAGAGATCACAGGAGCTTTATTTCCCCATGAAATTGGGGCATGTCACCCTTGTGGTAGGTGGCGGTGTTGGCCCACCTGTAAGCTTTCTGAGCCCCCTCTCTGCTTTAGGGTTTCTGAGAGGCTTCGTTACATAGACATGATTAATTAAATCATTGGCCACTGGTGACTGAGTCCATCTCCTGCCTTTCCCCTCTCCCCAGAGATCAGGGGTGGGACTGAAAGTTCCAACCCTCAAATCCTAAGGTGGGTTCCCCTGGCAATCAGCCCTCTCAACCTCAGTGGGGTCCCCAAGCTATCTCATTAACGTAACAGAAGACAGTTTGGCTGCTCTCCTTGCTTAGGAATTTCCAAGAGTTTTAGGAGCAGTGTGTCAGAAATGAGACTAATACCAAATAAGATTTCTTTTTAGAAATCATAGTAACACACTCTCTATCCCCATCCTGGGTAAAGTCTCCTTTCCCTGTGCTTCCCAACTGTCCCCTGGCTCTGACCCACTGAACTACAGCAACCTGTCTTAGTGGTTGCCTTTCCCCCTGGAGGTGCGGTCCAAAAAGCCAAGAGTGTATTAATCATCCTGATGCCTGCAGAGCACAGCGTGACAGTAGGTGGTGGAAGCTGTTCTATAAATAATTCAGGGTCAATGAGTGAGCAGTAACAGCCAATCTTTAAAAATGGAGCTCTGCTATGGACTGGATGTTTCTGCCCAACCCCCCTTCCACGCCCCTAAGTCATAGGTTGAAAACTGATCCCCCATGGGATGGCATCAGAAGTGGGGCTTTGGGGGGTTAATGAGGTAAGGATAGTGAACCCCTCATGAATCAGTGCTCCATAAAGGAGATTCACAGAAGCTCCCCTACCCTTTCTCCCTTGTGAGGTTATAGTGAGGCGGCTTTCTATGAACTATGGAGCGAACTCTCAACAGACACCAGACCAGCTGGTGCTTTGGTCTTGTACTTGTAGCCTCCAGAATGAACAGCGGGGAATTAATTTTTATGTTTCCAAGTGGCTCAGTCCGTGGTGTTCTGTTACAGCAACCTGAATGGACAAAGACAAGCTCTTACTCAGCCTCGTATGGTTCTAAGTACTTTACATGTGTTATCTCTTTGGTGCTCTCAACAGTCTTAGTAGTTATTATTTTATAAATGAGAAACTTGAGACACAAAGAAACTGAGAGATTGCCTGAGCCCACACCTTACAAGGGGCAGACCCAAGATTTGAACCCATGCATCCCACTCCTCCTCACGATCCCGTACAAGGAATGACTATATATCTGGTATTTTAAATTAGAATTGGAACTTGATTCTTTGGTGTCACTTTGGAATCATCGGACTTGAGCCAGCAACAAGGACCCCATGAATCTGTAGGGTCTTCAGGGGCTAGAGCTGAGATCTGCAAGGTATGGGGGGCGGTATGGGCAGAGCTGAGGAGCCCAGAGCTCACAGGTTCCTTCCTTCCATCCAGGGGAGCCCTGGACCACCACTCCCACTGGTGAGCCACAATCCCCAGCTTCCCCGGGAGCTAAGTCTACAGCCTGGATGGGTAAAGCTTAGGAGAACACAAAGGCCAGCATTGCCCACCACCTCGCAACCTGGCATCTCATCAACTGGAGCTGTTGTAAATTGCAAGTCAAATTGGAAAAAGATTTAAAAGAATAAAGAAGAGAACTCACATTTTTTTAAAAACACCTATTAGAAACCAAACAGTCCACATGCATTATTTCATTTCTTTTTTCTTTTTTTAAAGGCTTATTGTATATTTTTATCAGGACAATACATGCATATAGTATAAAGGGCTAAATAGTATTAAAAGAAAGGAAAACCCTCCTTTTTCCTCTCTCTGCACTCTGTTCTCTGGAGGAAGCCTCTGACAACTCTTCCAGTTGTTTCTTTAGGTATTTGCCACAATTAACAGGCTAGAATCTCCCTTCTGCTCTGTCTTGGTTATTTTTGAGATTAGGAATTGTATTTGCATTTGGATAGATGAGGATTTTAGGTCTCATACAGTCTCCCCCTTCCATTCCTCACATATCATTATTTATTTTTTTAATATAGTGGAATATATTCAACACTTTTGTTATTATGAGTACATACAGTTCACTCCCAAGTAAAACTATTATGATTAATGCCTACCTGCACAACTTACTGTTTTTCCTTACATTGATAACTTGCTGCATTTTTTAAAAATTTGCTTAGCTTTCTTTAAATATTTGGCTAAGTCTTCCTACATCTAAAAGCTTTGTAAAACATTTGTGTGTGTGTTAGAGACTTTCAATGCAACTTTCTACATGGGCAAATGGATTAGAAAATCCAGTAGTTTTATTTTCCTCTAGAGTTGCTCTTCTGAGACCTCAGTCTTCTTGCTCCAGCTGGGACTGAGCTGTTGTCTCGGCCAGGGCCAGTGGCATAGCTGGGCTCCTTCCTTTTCCTTCTTCTCCTACCCTGAATTCCTCTATCCTAGATCCCTTTTATTTTGGAATCCTTGGCTTGCTCCCTCCTTTGGGTGGGGCATTCTTCAAGGAACTTCCTAAGGAAAAGCAGTGGAAGACATAGCAGCCTGGGTCCAACAGGAGACAGAAACCACACAGAAATTTAAGTAGGAGCTCAATATAAAAAATTACTGTGCTATCACAGGTGAGTAATTCTAGAGATAAAAAGAGAACTCCAGGGTGTCCTGAGGCTGGGAGAGAGTACCAAAGATAAGAACAACTTAGAAGGGGGGAATCCTTCCCCAGTTTGGGATCCAGACCTTGTCGGAGAAGGTATGGTGGTAGCTCGCTGGTGAAGAAGATCACTAGCTATCCAGGCCACTGTTGGTCCAGTTACTGGTCGAGCAGGAACAACCCTCCATAGTACAGAGGAGCCACAGGTGGGTGATTTTCGGAGGGAATAGTGGTGCCCATGCAGGTGTGAGGGCCAGAGCAGATGATGGTATTTGTCTCAGGAGGCTCACAGAAAACAAATCTCTGGGCTACAGAAAACAGTGGCCAGTGGGGGGGTGGGGGTGGGGCGGGAATCACAGGGAGAGTCAGAATAAGCTGTGCCGTTGTGAGGACTGCCTTCCTTCCAGGAAAGCAGTCACTCAGCCCAGGCCAGGTCTGTGAGGTCACTGTAAGCTTACTGGGGCAGAGGAGCACCAGGCGTCCTCACACAGCCATGTCGCTCTTCAGTGAGCAAGTGAAGCCAGAGACAAAGCAAAAACACAGCCACCAAAACCAGGAAGAGAAGAAGCCTCTCTCCTCCTACAAGGTGTCTCCAGTCTCCTCTACTGACAAAGCTTAATATGATGCTCCATGTGAAGGAGAAATGCTTCAGTAATCTTGGGTCATTACTGCAGGGCAGACAGGGAAGAGTGAATTGGGAGGTGAGAGGCAGAAAATTGAGAACAGAAGGCAAATTCCTTAATATTTTACATGCCTGTCGATATTTGTATTCTTTTTTTAAATTTATTTTTTATTTTCAGCATAACAGTATTCATTATTTTTGCACCACACCCAGTGCTCCATGCAATCTGTGCCCTCTATAATACCCACCACCTGGTACCCCGACCTCCCACTGCCTGCCCCTTCAAAACCCTCAGATTGTTTTTCAGAGTCCATAGTCTCTCATTACAGTTATTAATAGTTGTAATGGAATTTCTCAGAATTATGCATTGGCTTCTAATATACTGTTTTGCTGCCTGTGAGATGTCCCATGACATTCTGATTCAAATAATTTGTGTCTGGAATCACTTTTTCTCACTGGGAGCTTTTGGAATTTCTTCTGTTTCCCTGGTGTCCTGAAATTTCAAGATAAGCCTTGGTAGAGGTCTTTCTCCTGTGGTTCCAAGGATTTCATTATTTCTTTGAAAATACTTTCCCTTTCTAAAGTTGGAAAGAACTCAAATACATGGAGGCTAAAGAGCATCCTGCTAAAGAATAAATGGGCCAACCAGGAAAATAAAAAAGAATTGAAAAAATTCATGGAAACAAACGAAAATGAAAACACAACTCCTCAAAATCTGTGGGACACAGCAAAAGGCAGTCCTGAGAGGAAAGTATATAGGAATACAAGCCTTTCTCAAGAAACAAGAAAGGTCTGAAATACACAACTTAATCCTACACCTAAAGGAGCTGGAGAAAGAACAGCAAAGAAAGCCTAAACCCAACAGGAGAAGAGAAATCATAAAGAGCAGAAATCAATGAAATAGAAACCAAAAGAACAGTAGAAAAGAGAAAGGATCCAAATAAATAAAATCATGAATGAAAGAGGAGAGATCACAATCAGCACCTAAGAAATACAAACAATTATAAGAACATATTATGGGCAACTATAGGACAGCAAATTTGACAATCTGAAAGAAATGCATTCCTAAAAATGTACAAACTACCAAAACTGAAACAGGAAGAAATAGAAAACCTGAACAGACCCACAACCAGTAAGGAGATTAAAGCAGTCATCAAAACCCTCCCAACAAACAAGAGCCAAGGGCCAGACAGCTTCCCAGGGGGAATTCTACCAAACATTTTAAGAAGAATTAATACCTATTCTCCTGAAATTGTTCCAAAAAACAGAAATGGAAGGGAAACTTCCAAACTCATTTTATAAAGCCAGCATTACCTTGATCCCAAAACCAGACAAAAATCCCATCAAAAAGGAGAAAATTACAGAACAATAGCCTTGATGAACACAGATGTGAAAATTCTCACCAAAATACTAGCCAATAGGATCCAACATCACATAAAAAGGATTATTTACCACGACCAAGTGGGTTTATTCCAAGGCTGCAAGGTTGGTTCAACATCCACAAATCAATCAATGTGATACAATACATTAATAAAAGAAAGAACAAGAATCATATGATATTCTCAATAGATGCTGAAAAAGCATTTGACAAAGTACACCATCCTTTCTTGATCAAAATTCTTCACAGGGTAGGCACAGAGGGTGCATACCTCAATATCATCAAAGCCATCTATGAAAAACCCACAGCAAATATCATTCTCAATGGGGAAAAACTGAGATCTTTTCCCCTAAGGTCAGGAGCATGGCAAGGATGTCCACTATCACCACTGCTATTCAACATAGTACTAGAAGTCCTAGCCTCAGCAATCAGACCACAAAAAGATATAAAAGACATCTAAATCAGCAAAGAAGTCAAACTATCACTCTTTGCAGATGATATGATACTTTATGTGGAAAACCCAAAAAGACTCCACTCCCAAACCGCTAGAACTCATACAGGAATTCAGTAAAGTGTCAGGATATAAAATCAATGCACAGAAATCAGTTGCATTTCTTTACACCAACAGCAAGACAGAAGAAAGAAAAATTAAGGAGTTGATCCCATTTATAATTGCACCTAAAACCATAAGATACCTAGGAATAAACCTAACTAAAGAGGCAAAGAATCCGTACTCAGAAAACTATAAAGTACTCATGAAAGAAACTGAGGAAGACACAAAGAAATGGAAAAACTTTCTATGCTCATGGATTGGAAGAACAAATACTGTGAAAATATCCATGCCACCTAAAGCAATGTACACATTTAATGCAATCCCTATCAAAATACCATCAATTTTTTTCAAAGAAATGGAACAGATAATCCTAAAATTTATATGGAACCAGAAAAGACCCGAATAGCCAGAGGAATATTGACAAAGAAAGCCAAAGTTGGTGGCATCACAATTCCAGACTTCAAGCTCTGTTACAAAGCTGTAATCCTCAAGACAGTATGATAGCGACACAAAAACAGACACATAGATCAAAGGAACAGAGTAGAGAGCCCAGAAATAAACCCTCAACTCTATGGTCAACTAATCTTCAACAAAGGAGGAAAGAATGTCCAGTGGAAAAAAGACAGTCTCTTCAACAAATGATGTTGGGAATATTGGACAGCCACATGCAGAAAAATGAAACTGGACCATTTTCTTATACCACACACACAAAAAAGACCCAAAACGGAAGAAAGACCTCAATGTGAGACAGGAATCCATCAAAATCCTTGAGGAGAACACAAGCAGCAACCTCTTTGACCTCAGCTACAGCAACTTCTTCCTAGAAACATCACCAAAGGCAAGGGTAGCAAGGGCAAAAATGAACTTTTGGGACTTCATCAAGATCAGAAGCTTTTGCACAGCAAAGGAAACAGTACACAAAACCAAAAAAAAACAACTAAGAGAATGGGAGAAGATATTCACAAATAACATATCAAATAAAGGGGTAGAATCCAAAATCTATGAAGAACTTCTCAAACTCAACACCCCAAGAGCAAATAATCCAATCAAGAAATGGGCAGGGGACATGAATAGACATTCATCCAGACGACACATGAAAAAGTCCTCAACACACTTGGCATCAGGGAAATACAAATCAAAACCACTATGAGATACTACCTCATACCAGTCAGAATGGCTAAAGTTAAGTCAGGAAATGATAGATGTTGAAGAGAATGTGGAGAAAGGGGAGCCCTCCTACACTGTTGGTGGGAATGCAAGCTGGAGCAACCATTCTGGAAAACAGCATGGAGTTTCCTCAAAAACTTGAAAATAGAGCTACCCTAAGACCCAGCAATCACACTCCTGTGTATTTACCCTAAAGATACAAATGTAATGATCCAAAGGGGCACATGCACCCAAATGTTCTTAGCAGCAATGTCCACAATAGCCAAGCTATGGAAAGAACCTAGATGTCCATCAACAGATGAATGGATAAAGAAGATGTGGTATACATACACAATGGAATACTATGCAGCCATCAAAGGAAATGGAATCTTGCCATTTGTCATGACGTGAATGGAACTAGAGGGTGTTATGCTGAGTGAAATAAGTCAATTAGAGAAAGACAATTATCATATGATCTCCCTGATATGGGGAGTTTGAGAGGCAGAGTGGGGAGTTTGGGAGGTAAGGAAGGAAAAAATTAAACAAGATGGGATTGGGAGGGAGAGAAACCATAAGAGACTCTTAATCTCACAAAGCAAACTGAGGGTTTCTTGGGGTGGGAGGGGTAAGGAGAGGATGGTTGGGTTATGGATGGGGTGGGGAGGGTATGTGCTATGGTGAGTGCTATGAAGTGTGTAAGTTTGATGATTCACAGTCCTGTATCCCCGGGGCAAAAAACACATTATATCTTAATAGAAACAATTAATAAAAATAAATTTAAAAAAAACAAAGAAAATACTTTCCCCTCCTTTATATCTTTCTGGAATCCCAATTGTTATATATGAGCCTCCCAGCTGTGTCTCTACACTTTGTGTTCCTTCTCTCCAACCACCCATTTCACTGTTGTGTGTGTGTGTGTGTGTGTGTGTGTTTCTTCTGGTTTCTGGAAGGTTTCTTCATTTTTTCCATTTCAACTCATTTCCTGACCTTTAGAATTCCTGTGATCATGTTTTTTATCTAAAGAGCTCTTCCTTAACCTAATTGCCCCTCCTTTACAAATAGCATGTTGTTCTTTCACAGATGCAAACATCACCTTTTAATTTTGAGGAGATCAGTACTCATCAAAGCTTTTTTTTTTTCTTTCTGCTGACTGCATTAGCCATTTCTTCTGAGTCTGTTCCTTCTCCTCCAGGTTATTTTGGACTCCAACGTCCATGTTAGAGGCTTCCCTAAAAAGTTTAGTAATTGCTGTGCTTTCTTATTAAAGATGGAACGCTGAGATGGAGCTACTTGGAAGAGGGTCCATGGGGTGTTGGGCTCCTTTAGAGGGTGACCAGATGGCCAACTAGCAATTTTACTGGAAGTCCACAAATGTGAGAATCTAGGTCTTTTCTCTAGGATGGTTTAATTTCCCCAGAGAACATTCTCCAGTCTCCTACTTAGGGAGTATTTAAGTTCTAGATGCTTGACTTCTAGAGCTGAAAAGGAGAATGCACTTCTGGGGACCACAGAGAGGTGGCAGTGGTCCAACGAATAGCTCAGTATACAGATTTTCACCTGAACCTATTCTCAGACCCAAGCTTCATCCCAGCCCCTGTGAATCATGTTTCCCAATTCAGAGTCTCTCTGGCTCAGTTTATCCAGGGATTTCCCCCAACCCCATCTCTTGTCTTTAAATAAGGGAGAGCTAATTGCTTGCCTGTGCTGGCGGAGCTGGGAATGTGACATTCTATGTCAGTCATATTCCTCATCTCATTCTTGCCTCTGTGATAACTGCTACCTCCAATTCCTGAGCATTTCTGAGCTCTGCCATGGAATCAGCTTGATTCTCATCCTCTCTCTGCAGGTACTTTGGCTTGAGCTTTTCTGCTCTGTGAGGCCACAAGCTATTTCCTCATTTCTGTCCTGTTCTCATGTAGCGGGGCTCAAGGGCACAGATGCCTCCTGCTTTATCTGGAATAGGAGTATGCTTCGGCTTTGTGTTTCCTTATTGTTTCCTGGACGGTTTCCAATAAGAAAGGATTCAAAAGCATTTATTCTGTCACCTTAAAACCAGAAATTCATTTTTTCCACTTATTCATGGACATCTCAAAGAGGTGGATTTCAATGCCCCCAGTGTATAGAAGGGGAAATTAAACTTGAAAGAAACTGTAATTCAGTGGGAGACTTTTCTAAGGAGCTATCCTGAACTAGGAAGAGATTCAGGGTCTGAACAGACACAGATGTTTCTTGGCCCCAAGCAGGTTCAGGTGGCAGATCTGATGGTATAAGGAAGTCATTAGATAGAGCATAAAGATGCTATAACCGGGGAAGACAGTCTGTTGTGACAGTCGTGGTGGGAGCCCCAGCTCCTGAGGGAGCAGGAGCAAAGGCCTTCTGGGAAAGTAGAAGGTAGATGAAACTTGCTCCTGCTGGATTACACATCATAGTGCACTTGACCTGCTTGTTCCAACTTTCCAACTTGCCCTCTCTGTTTTTGTCTCCCATGCGAGTCCGACCCCCCAGCATGCATCACGCACAACATTGCCCAAGTCATAAAGCTGTTCTTATGTTATCAAGGTCACATAGAAATAGGGATACGCAGTACAAGTAGCCAAACAGACCTAAGTGTGAATCCTCGAATGGCCACGTCCTAGCTGTGTGACCCTGAGCAACATACTGAATCCCTCTGAGCCTTTTTCCTCAACTGGAAGAAGGGAATGTGATAATAGTGACCCTGGAAGATTCACGGAGGGATTAGAGATCATGTACAAAATGCAATCCGTCTAGCACATGACAGATGATTCCATGGCAAGGGCTCAGTAAGTAGTGGACTTCCCCTTACCTTGAGTTCTTGATTTTTGGCCTTCTCAAGCGTGCGCAGGGCTCGCTGGTGGGAGGCCTCGAGCTGGGCTTTCACGGCCTGGTTCTGCTGAATGGTCTCCTGGAGCTCATGCTGCAGCTTCTCCCTTTCGTGGTCGGAGAGTTGCTTGAGCTCCTGCAGGTCCTCCCTGTAGGTGCTGGCGCACTGCTCCAGAGCCTGCTGCATCTGGGAGACCTGCCCCCCCATGGCATCCTGCCCTCAGGCTGCGCCCTCTCCCTCCCCCTTCCCTTCCTGAGGGGCTTGAAAACAAGTAAGTGCACTGGACATCTCATTCCAGCTGAACCTCCTCTATCTGAGGGAACTCTGAAGGGGAATGCTGTAACCTTGAAAAACCTGTGATGGCCAGTCTTCTGGAGGCTTCTCAGCTAGAGCCACGAATATCAGGTCAGAAGGGCAGAAGGCCAAGAAAGCCTTCCCTGATAACTCCCGTGAATATTACACCCACTCCCCCATGACCAGACAGCTTCTCAATCCTTTTGACCTTGTTCTGTTTTTCCTTTTTCCTAAAATCGGATCATGCTCTAATATGCCATGTGCTTTACTTCTTTCTTATGTCTGGTATTTGGGGTCTGTTCCCACTTCCTCTGCTATAATACAAGTGCTGTAATGCAGGAATTTGCCTGGGTTTGTTCACTAATGTACCCCAAGTTTCTAGAAGGTTCCTAGCTCATAGGAGGTGCTTATGGGCCACAGGAGTTATTAAATAAATGAATGAATACAGAGAACCAAGAATCCCATCTTGTCCTGACCTGGAATGCCCTCCCAGCCCTGACATGAATCAGGTTCTGTGTGTATTTCCAACATTGTCTGGAAGGAGGAGAAGGAGGCGGGGTTCCACCAGCAGGAGGGCATCTCCCCACCATGGCTGTCCTACCTGGGCCTGCAATCTAGCCTTCTGGCTTTGCCACTCCTCCTGTAGACGCTGGATTTCTGGCGCCTTCTCCTTCAGCAAAGAGTGCAGTGGAGGTTGCAGGTCACTTCCCTCCTTAAGGGGCACTTCAATCCTTTGAAGACAGAGAGGTGCAAATCACAAAAGATCCAGGGCTGGGAATGACATGACCACCTGGGGCTGGGAGAAGGGAGTTCCCACGGCAGGGAGCGGGGTGAGAAGTATCTTCGTTGGATTTAAGATGTAACCTGACACACAGTTCTAAGTGTTACTGCACAATTAGGATTCAGCTGGAGCCCAAAGGTTTTAGTGGGTGCTTAATGACTGGCTGTTAAAACGACTGAGAGGGGCACCTGGGTGGCTCAGTGGGTTAAGCTTCTCCCTTCAGCTCAGGTCATGATTCCAGGGTCCTGGGATCAAGCCCCGAATGTGGCTCCCTGCTCCGCGGGGAGCCTGCTCCCCACTTCTCTCTGCCTGCCTCTCTGCCTACTTGTGATCTCTGTCAAATAAATAAATAAAATATTTAAAAATAAACAAACAACCATGAGAGACTATGGACTTTGAAAAACAATCTGAGGGGTTTGAAGTGGCGGGGGGGGGTGTGGGAGGTTGGGGTACCAGGTGGTGGGTAATATAGAGGGCACGGCTTGCATGGAGCACTGGGTGTGGTGAAAAAATAATGAATACTGTTTTTCTGAAAATAAATAAATTGGAAAAAAAAAGACCTAAAATAAATGGAGCAGCACCTCCTTCATGGAAAAAAAATAAATAAAAATAAACAAACAAGCAAAAATGCTGAGAGCTTGGAGTTGGTTATGGGGCTTAGTTAGTCCTTGGAGCTCTGAAAAAGAGGCCTCTCTGAATTAAAAATAGAGCTTCCCTATGACCCTGCAATTGACTATTGGGTATTTACTCCAGAGATACAGATGTAGTGAAAGAAGGGCCATCTGTACCCCAATGTTCATAGCAGCAATGGCCACAGTCACCAAACTGTGGAAAGAACCAAGATGCCCTTCAATGGACGAATGGATAAGGAAGATGTGGTCCATATACACTATGGAGTATTATGCCTCCATCAGAAAGGATGAAGACCCAACTTTTGCATCAACATGGACGGGACTGGAAGAGATTATGGGGAGTGAAATAAGTCAAGCAGAGAGAGTCAATTATCATATGATTTCACTTATTTGTGGAGCCTAAGGAGTAACATGGAGGACATGGGGAGATGGACAGGAGAAGGGATTTGGGGGAAATTGGAGGGGGAGATGAACCATGAGAGACTATGGACTCTGAAAAACGATCTGAGGGTTTTGAAGGGGTGGGAGGTGAGAGGTTGGGGGAACCAGGTAGTGGGTATTAGAGAGGGCACAGATTTCATGGAGCACTGGGTGTGGTGCATAAACAATGAATTCTGTTACACTGAAAAGAAATTAAATAATAAAAAAAAGAGGCCTCTCTGGTCTAATTTCACAATACTTTCTGCAGATGAAAAAAATAGCGAAATAATAATACTTTACTTGAATCAGTACTTGACACTTTTCAAAGTAGGCTCATGCCTTTGACTGGCTGTCCCAGGGATACACTGCAGGGTAGCACACAGGTTTTTATGGATAGAACATGAATGAGAAGATGCTGGCTTAAAGCTACAGTGGTTTCTTCTGTATTCTAGCACAGATGCTCATGGATCTTTTTGGAGGACACCTTCCCTTACCTAGAGCTGAACTTTTGAACCAGGTGAGAAATTCAAATATAACTGGTTGAGATGGGGATTTTAAGCATTTATCCTGTGTAGTGATGTAAAAGGATGCCACGCAGTAGGCATCTCTGCAGAGTTTGCTGGAATGTCAGTGGTGTTTTCTTCCTATGCTTAATTTAAAAAAAAAGATTTATTTATTTATTTGAGAGAGAGAGAGAGACAGAGACAGAGAGAGAGATAGAGAGAGAGATTAAGAGCACGTGCTGTTGGAGGGGAGGGGCAAAGAGAGAAGGAGAGAGAAACTCAACCGGACTCCACACTAAGCACGGAGCTCAGTGCAGGGCTCAATCTCGAGACAGTGAGATCACATCCTGAGCCAAAACCAAGAGTCAGACTGTGCCACCCAGGTGCCCCAGTGCGTGCTTAACTTTTTACAAAATCATCAAATGGTTTTCTGAGGTACTGCCCCATGTTATGCTCCAACCAGCAACGTATGAGAGTTTCAGCTACTCCACATCATAGTCAACATTTTGTGTCTTCAGTACTTTTAATTTTAGTCATTCCAGGGAGTGTGAAATGGTATCTTACTGTAATTTTAAGTTGCACTTCCCTGCTGACTCTGATGTGAAGTGCATATTCATGTCCTTATGTGCCATTCTTTATTTGCAAGTGTGTTAAGCATTTTGTTTATTTAAAACTATATTTGTCTTTTCTATTATTGGCTTATAGGAATTCTTTATATACTCTGGATGCAGACTGGATAACTTTTTCCAGCCTGTGATTTGTTTATTCATTTTCTTAATAGTATTTTTTAATTAGCAGAAATTTTAATTTTGTCAACTTTTTTCTTGGATGATTATTGCTTTCATGTCCTAAAAAATTACCATGCACCCCCAAATTGCAAAGAGATTCTCCTATGCTTTATTGTTTTACATTGTATATTTAGAGTTAGTTATTGTACATGGGGTGAAGTTAGGGTTGAAGTTCATTTTTTTCCATATGTTGATTCAGTTTCAACACCATTTGATGAAAAACTCTTCCTATCTCCATTGAATTTCCTTGGCACTTATAACAAAAATGAATCCAACATCTTTTGTTGGGTCTATTTCTGGACACTCCATTATTTTTCATTGATCTATTTGTTTATTTATATATTGATACCACCCAGTCTGCATTATTCTAGCTTCATAATATCTTGAAATCAGGTAGTCTGAGTCCTCCAACTTGACTCTTCAAGGTACTTCTTTTCTTTTTCTAGGTCCTTTGCTTTTCCACTTCAATATTGAAAACAGCTTATTTCTTTCTACAAATAAAGCTGCTAGGATTGTATTTGGGATTGAACTGAATCAATAGTTCAATTTAGAGTAACGTCTTAACACCAGTGAGTATTTCAATCATATTGTTCTGTCTGTAAATAAGATATTTTTTACTCTTCTTTTCTCATTTGTAGCTCTTTTTCTTGCTTTATAGGACAGGCCAGGACAGTGTTAAATAGTGAGAGCAGAATGTTTGCCGTGTTCCCAATCTTAGGAGGAAAGTGTTCAACATTTCACCAGTGGGTATATTTTCTGTAATTTATCATGATTATCTTTTTCAGGTTGAAGAACTTCCCTGCTATTCATGGACTGCACACTTTTTATCATGAGAGGATGTTAACTTTTGTCAAATGCTTTTCTGCACCTACTGAGATGATTATTTACTTTTTCCCTTTATTTTTTAATGGGCGAATTCACATGAATACTATTCACATGTTAAGCCAACACATTCCTGGGGAAATCCTACTTGATGATGATGTACTATCCTTTGATTTGATTTCCAAATATTTTGTACAGGATTTTGCATTCATGAAGAATGTCCATTTGTCATTTTCTTTTCTTTTAAATGTCTTTATTAGGTTTTGGTACCAGTTATGCTGATCTCATAAAACAAATTAAGGTGTATCTACACTCTTTTTCTGAAAGAGCTTATGTAAGACTAATATTATTTCTTCTTTGAAATACTTGATAAGAGGCCGCTGGATGGCTTAGTAGGTTAAGTATCCAACTCCCAATTTTAGCTCAGGTCATGATCTTGAGGTCCTGGTATGGAGCCCCACATCAGGCTCTGCACTCAGCCAGGAGTCTTCTTGGGATTCTCTCTCTCCCTTTTCCCCGCCCCCTGCTTATGCTCTCTCTCTCTCAAATAAATAAATCTTTGAAAATAAAATAAAAAAATAAAATTGTTGATAAAACTCACTAATGACATCAACTGGGGCTGGAGTTGTCCTTTAGAGAATTTTTTAAATTAATTCCATTTTTTTCTCACCATAGCACATATCCTCCTCAATGTCCATCACCCAGCCATGAGTTACTTATATTTTCCATTTCTTCTAGTGCCATTTTTATAAGTTGTATTTTTCAAGGAATTTGCTTTTTGGTGAAATCACTGATAAAAATATTGTTCATAGAATTGCCTTATTTCCTTTTAATATCTATAGAATCTATAAGGATGTCCCTCTTTCATTCCTCTTTCTTGATTTCCCTAATCATTCTTAGTTTGAGTATATAATTTTCTAGAACTAATTTTTCGTTTTCTCAATTTCTTCTATTAGCCCATTTTCTGTTTCATGGAGCTCTGCTCTTATCATTCTTTCCAATTTAATTTAATATCTTTATTTTTAATATCTTTATTTTACCTTCTTTATATCTTTATTTAAAATATCTTTATTTTATCTTTACCTAATAAGATCTTTATTTTATCTTTCAATTTTACTTAATATCTTTCCTTCCAGATTTAACTTCCTTATCCTTTTCTAATTTAAGACAAAAACACAGATAATTGATGTTAGAGCTTTCTTTTTAAAGTAGGAGTATTTAAAGCTATGGTTTGCCTTCATTAGCTATCTCTCCCAAATTCTGACATGTCCTATTATCATTGAATTTGAAGTAGTTTCTCATTTCCACTGTGATTTTATTTTTTGGCTAATAGATTATTTAGGAGTATTCTGTATAAGTTCCAAATATCTGAGGATTTTCTCAATAGCTTATCATTCTGGATTTCTTACTTAAAAAAAATTCTATTTATTTACTTGAGAGAGAGAGCTAGCATGAGCAGGGAGCAGGGGCAGAGGGAGGGGCAGAAGCAGGCTCTCAGCTGAGCAGGGAACCTGACATGGGGCTCTATCACAGGACACTGGGATCATGACCTGAGCTGAAGGCAGATGCTTAGCCAACTGAGCCACCCAGAAGCCCCTTATTCTGCATTTCTAACTTAATTCTTTTGTGGTAGACAGAGTATATTTCAGAGAATATTCCAATCCTTGAAACTTATCAAGATTTACTTTGTGGCCCTACATTGGAGAAAGTACAATGTGCCTTGAAAGAAGATCTGTTCAGCATTGTTCAGACCATCATCTACAAATGTCAGCTAGATTAGGTTAGCTGATAATGTAACTCAAATCTTCTGTATCCTCACTGCTATTAGGCTAGTTGTTCAAATCCTCAGAGAAATGTGTCACAATCTCCAACTGTGGCTGTGGATTTCTCCCTTTCATTCTCTCACTATTGGCTTCATTATTTTTAAAGCTCTGTCATGAGGTCAAACACATTTAGGATTGTGGTCTTCCAGATGAACTGACTCCTTTACCATTATCACATATCCCCTTTCATCCCTGGTAATATTCCTTGTTCTGAAGCCTCCTCTGACATGAATTCAGCCACATCAGCTTCCTTCTGCTTACTGTTTGCCTGGCATAGTTCATCCTTTTATCTTCAGAACTATCTGTGCCTGCATCAGTTTACAGGGCTGCCGTAACAAAATAACATAGGATGTGTGGCTTAAAAAACCAGAAATGTATTTTCTCACAATTCCGGAAGCTAGATGTCCAAGATCAAGGTGTCAGATTTGCTTTTTTTCTGAGGCTTCTCTTATTCTGAGGCTTACAAATGGACACCTTCATGTTGTGTCCTTACACTGACGTTCCTCTGTCTCTGTTTTCTGCATGCTGGTCTCTTCTTATAAGGACATCAGTCCTGTTGGATTAAGGCTGCCTTAATAATCCCATTTTAACTTAATTACCTTTTTAAAGGCCCTATCTCTAAGTATATCACATTCTAAGCTCCTCAATGTATGAGTTTGGGGGAGGGGACACAATTTTGCTCATAATAGTGTCTTTGTATTTAAATGTCTCTCTCATGGACAACATATAGCAATGCCTTGCCTTTTTATCCTGACAATCTCTTCCTTTAAATGGTATATTTGGTTCTTGAATACTGTAATTATTGCAATGATTGGGCTTAAGTCTATGTCTTGCCATTTGCTTTCTATTTGCCTAATCCTTTTTCTTACTGTTTGCCTTCTCTTCCTCCTTTCTACCATCTTACCTGGCAAATATTTTTCAGTCTTCCATTTTATTACTTCATTGAATTTTTTTTAGTTCTTCTTTGTATTAATGTTTAATGTTATGGGTTGTAATTTGTATCCTTAATTTATGACAATCTATTAGAGTTAACAAGGTAACTCTTGACGTAAAATGTAAGTCTGTTACAATGATATAATTTCATCAATCCTATCCCTGTCCTAGCAGCCCAAATGTCTATCGATAGGTTAATGGGTAAAGAAAATGTAGTGTAGGTATATATGATATGAGAGTGTGTGTGTGTGTGAGTGTGTGTGTGTGTGTGTGTGTATAAAATATCACTCAGCCATAAAAAAGAATGAGATCATGCCATTTGTAACAACATGGAAAGATCTGAGGACATCTATGCTAAGTGAAATAAGACAGAGAAAGACAAATACCATATGATTTCATTTATATGTGGAATCTGAAAAACAAAGCAAACAGATTTTTAAAAAAGCAGAAACAGACCCATAAATATAGAGAACACACTGATGGTGCCAGAGGGTAGGGGGTTGGGAGATGGGCAAAACAGTTAAAAGGGGGTGGGAAGTACAGGGTTCCATTTATGGAATGAATAGGTCACAGGGTTGAAAGGTATGGTGCAGAGAATATAATAAGGAATAATAAGGAGGAGGAGGAAGAGAAGGATAGAAAAAAAACCTAACCCTGTCCTTTGTGCTAATAGTCATATGTTGTCAATAACATACATTATGAATCTCATAATAAAATGTTGTTAATATCATTATAATTCTTCTTCTTCTTAAGTAGTTGGGTGTGTTCTGTTTTAAAGTAATTAAAAGAAGGTAAAATAATAAATACTCTTCTATATTGACCTATATGTTTACCATTTCTGATGCTCTTCATTTTCTCCTATAGATCCAAGTTTAAATAAGGTATAACCTCTTTTTAGCTTAAATAAATTCCACTAGCACTTATTATAGTGCAGGTTGGTTGGTGAAAAATTCTCTTAGCTTTTATGTACCTGAAAATGTTTTTATTTCACTCTTGTTTTTGAAGGATATTTTCACTTGATTTAGAATTTGGAGTGGACAGGTTTTCTTGTCTTTGTTTTTGTTTTTATTTGTAATTTTTTTTCAGTGTACCAAGATTCATTGTTTATGCACCACACGCAGTGCTCCATGCAATACATGCCCTCCTTATACCCACCACCAGGCTCACCTAACCCCTCTCCCCTCCAAAATCCTCAGATTGTTTCTCAGAGTCCACGGTCTCTCATGGTTCATCTCCCCCTCCAATTTCCCCTAACTTCTCCTCTCCAACTTCCAATGTTCTCTGTGTTATTACTTATGTTCCTCAAGTAAGTGAAACCATAAGATAATTGACTCTCTCTGCTTGATTTATTTCACTCAGCATAATCTCCTCCAGTCCCATCCATGTTGATACAAAAGTTGGGTATTCCTCTTTTCTGATGAAGGTATAATACTCAATTGTATATATGGAACATATCTTCTTTATCCATTCATCCACTGAAGGGCATCTTGGCTCTTTCCACAGTTTGGTGACTGTGGCCATTGCTGCTATGAGCATCAGGATACAGATGCCCCTTCTTTTCACTAAAGCTGTATCTTTGGGATAAATACCCAGTAATGCAATTGCAGGGTCATAGGGAAGTGCTATTTTTAATTTCTTAAGGAATCTCCACACTCTTTTCCAAAGTGACTGCACCAACTTACATTCCCACCAAAAGTGTAAGAGGGTTCCCCTTTCTCCACATCTTCTCCAACACACGTTGTTTACTGTCTTGTTAGTTTTGGTCATTCTAACTGGTGTAAAGTGGTATCTCAATGTAGTTTGGATTTGAATCTCCCTGATGGCTAGTGATGATAAACATATTTTCATGTGTCTTTTAGCCATTTTATGTCTTCATTGGAGAAGTGTCTGTTCATGTTTCTGTCCATTTTTTAACATGATTATCTGTTTTTTGAGTACTGAGTTTGAGGAGTTCTTTATAGATCTTGGATATCAGCCCCTTTGTTTTTGTTTTTGTTTGTTTGTTTTGCCTTTTAGGACTTTAATGATAATGTTCAGGTGTTTTTTGGAAAGCAGAAAGAGCTGGAAGGCTCTTTCTGAGGTTGGAAGGCCAAGGAGTTAATTGTCACTTGTACTCATGAGAATTCAAGTGTTCCCTGTGTTTTTAATTTGTCTTTTAAGATTTTGGGGGTTATTTTTTTGTTTTCAGCAACTTTTCTTGGATGTATCTAGAGATTTCTAGGATGTATCTATGATGTTTCCTTTGGATTTATATTGTTGGGAGTTCACTGAGCTTTCTGACTGTGTAAGCTGATGTTCCTCATCAAGTTGAGAGACTATTTAGCCATTATTTCTTCAAATATATTTTCCTGCTCCATTTTCTTTCTCTTCTTCCTTCTGGTCCAACTATATGCATGTTAGACCATTTGATTTTGTCCCACAGGTCACTGAGGATCTCTCCATTAAATTTTTTTCTCCCTTTATTCTCTGGATAAGATAGTTTCTGTTAATCTGTATTCAAGTGATTAATTTTTCTTTCAGGGTCTCCAGTTGGCTATTGCACACACCAGTGAGATTTTCACTTTGAAAACTATACTTTACAGTTTCAGAATTTCCCTTTGTTTCAAGGTTTTCATGTCTCTGTTGAATTCCCTATATGTTCACTGATTATAATGGTCTCTCCTTCATGTCCTTGAACATACCTCTTACAATTGTTCTAAAGTCCTTCTCTGCTAATTCCAACATCAAGGCCATTTTAGGGTTTATTTATATTGGCTGATATTCTTTCTTGATTACAGGTCGCATTTTTCTGCTTCTTTGCATTCTCATACTGTTTTTATTGTATGATGCATATTATGGAAAATATAATTAATATAATATAATAAATATAATACTGAATAATAGGAAGTCTAGATTATGTCTTCCTTTCAAAAGTGTTGATTTTTTTCTGCCAGGCAACTAAACTACTGAAAGTCTTTTCTGATCCTTTGAGGTTTGAGCTTATCTTTTGTTAGAGCTGGTGCATTTCAATATTGTCTTCTGTTCTAGGGTATGGATGTGTTTCTTACCCATAAAGTATGACCTCCATGAGGTCTCCACTGAAAGCCTATATTGCCTTGGAAGATTTTTCTATCCCAGGTAAGCTGGGACTGCATCATCTCCCAGCACGGCCTGTCCTCTGGGATTTTTCATTTACTTAACACCACAGCAGCCACACACATCAAGCCCCATGGAACACCATCTTGTGTGTTCTCTCAAGCTCTTGTCCAGGGACTTACAGCAAATCCTCATAGTTTTCTGTCCTTCCTCCCCTGACATAGAACTACCTGTTCACAGATACCCTACCTTACACATTCCAGCCACTTTACCAGCCCTGAGCTCTGATGTCTGCCTTCCCAGCTCAGCTTGACTCCACCTCTTTTGCTGCAGTTGGCAACTCCCCCCAGGAAGAAAAACAGGGGCAATGGTGGGTGATCATGGGACTTGACCCATGCTTCCCTTCTCAAGAACACAGTCTTCTGCATATCGTGCATTCATATGTTTTGCCCAGTTTTATAGCTATTTACAGAAAGAGGGACTCAAGCCAGACTGGAAGCCCATGGCCGGAGGTGTAAGTTTCAATTCTTATTACTGACCATTAAAGGGCCAAGTGATCTGGAAAGGTGGAAGACCTGTGTCTCTTCATTTTGCACAGAACAGCTGCCCTTACCCTGAAACTGTGATTCTGGCATCAGAGAAACTCATCCAATCCTACCACGTACTAACAGTGTAACCTTGGGTAATTTACTTGACCTCCCTGTTCCTCTGTTTTCTCCATCTTTGAAGCGAGGTACTTCAATAATAATATCTATGTATTGAAGATTAAATGGGTTAATCATTTTAATGTGCTTATCACATTTCAGCATTCAATAAATATTTGTTATTATTTTCATCACCATCATTACTCCCTGGAACACCACTAATGAGATTTTACTCTCTGACTCCATTCTATTGCCTCAAATTTCCTCACCTCCTCCTAAAAAGCCAATGTAATCCTGCCACCCATCACTAAGTGAGCTGACTCTCCTAATGTCCCCCATCCCTTCTCATTAAAGCTGATCCTAACCTGCTCTTCTGAATTTGACCTTAAGCCCATGGAAAAGCCACATCCCTTTTCAGAGCCACCATGCCAAAAAATCCAGTGTCCTGACCAACATTCTCCATGAAGCTAAATACTAAATATGCAACCTTGCCCCCAAGGAGCCACTGCATTTGTTCTGTTCTGCAACTTCTGATGTTAGAGTTCAGGGTGCCTAGTCCTTCCTTTCTAGTCCGTCCCTGTCACTGCTTAGCTCTTCTCTTCACACCAAAACCCTTGTGGGAGTGACTACCAGAGCCCCTCCTTTTTTGCTTCTATAGTTGAGGACAACCCCTTACTGAAAGGACCACCACAGGAGAAAAAGATAAGGCTGTTGTGATCACCACCTACTGTTGGTATGCTCAGCATCCTCTCCCTGGGAAAGCTTTTCCTCTTTCCATGTGATTCTTTTTAGTCCACAGAGTTTAAGAGCAGCTGACTCTGCCCTCACCCTCAGATGGGACCAGGGGAGGATGTGTCACAAATGCTGGCCAGTCAGAGCACTCCATCTTTGTGGCCAGAGTGATTGGCTCAGGAATTGACATGTGACCCAGGCTGGGCATCTTAGAGACCTCTTTGAAATTTCTGTCATAATTTTAGGAAAAAGACTCTTTCTCTCTGGAATTGTGAGTTATAAGCAGGACAAGGTTTGTGGTTGCCAGTAGTAAGGATGTAATCTGGAAACCCGAGTCCAAAGTCTGTCTTCCTTCACAGCTGTTCTTATGTGCCTCATAGATTCTGAGGCAAAATCTGGAGGATTCAGTGGAAGTATTAGTAGCTGGGAGTTTACTGGACTATAGGCTATGGTCTGGTTTAGGGGTTTCTACCCTGCTTCCCCAAGGTTATGATCTGCATGGTTATGCCTCCTCCCCCAACTGATATGTAGAAACTTATTGCTCAGTGTAATGGTATTAGGAGATGGAGCTTTAGGGAGGTAATTAGGTCATGAGGGTGGAGTCCTCGTGGTGAGATTAGTGCCCTTATAACAAGAGACATGAAAGAGACCTCTCCCTTGCAAACCTTTCTCTTTCCCACCCCTCCAATCCCCCTCGTCATGTGTGGACACAGAAAGAAGATGGCCATCTGCAAGCCAGGAGCAGAGTTCTCACCAGGAGACTGAGTGGACCAGCATCTTGTCCTTGGACTTCCCAGCCTCTAGAACTAGGAGAAATAAATTTTTGCTGTTTAGGCCATACAATCTGTGGGATTTTGTTACAGCAGCCAGAGCTGACCATAGGACATGCGGACTGCATAGTCTTCTCTGTCCAGTGATAATTTGGTCACGTGCCTTGCTTTGGCCAGTGGAATATGACTAGAATGAGAGGATGCAGCTCTGAGCACAGGCTTTAGGAGGCACTGCATATTTTCATCAGCTCTTTTGAGATTCTTCTCTTTACCATGACAATAACATGCTCCAGATAGAGGGTAATATTTCAGTCTCAACCCCAGAATGAGCAAGCACGTGGACAAGACTTGAACTTTACCCATAGTTTGGGGCAGGCAATGATGCCTGACCTTCAGGCAGGAGCCAAGATACAGGTAGCTAACATAGGAGTTAAAAATCACTGGTATTTTGGAAATGTTTGTTACAGCAGCAAAAGCTGACTAATATAGATGACAGAGATGGGGTATCTCCCATCAGCGACAAAGCTCCCTCATGTCTCCTAGTTAAAGGATAAGGAGCAGAGATTTGGGACCATCTGAGTTTTAGGCAGGTTTATTAACCTCTTTAAGTTTCTGGTTCTTAATCTATAAAATGACCTCTCTAGGTTGGTGTAACAATGGAATAAGATAAGTTGTGTTAAGCCCACAGCTGTACTGAGAACATACAAAACACATATGTTCCCTTTTTAAGTGTCATGCAAGGGGCAGTGATAAACACTTGAGGAATGAATGAATGAATGAGTGAATGAATGAATCCTCCCAGAGTTGAGTCCTCATTCACTGGAGCACTTGCAAGCTTGTGTGTCCTCCTGTACCTTTCTTCTTCATCACTGCTGGTTCCTTCTTCAGCTGCTAACTTATCGTGATACTCTTCTCCTTTGGGCAGGCTCTGAGGTTTATTCAGCTTCAAGCATGGATCCTAAGGTAAAAACAGTTGCAAGATGAGACTGAGTACACCTCCCTAATTCAACCCAGGCTGATCAAACCAGAAAGCAGAGGAGAAAGAGCCCCTGGTGATCCATAATTGGTGCACAGTCCACAGGCCTGGCATGATGAGACCTGGGACAATTCAGTGCCTATTACAGTGCCTGGCTTAAGAGCAGCAGTAGCCCTTATCCCTGTATCCTATCTTCCATTGACCAAGCACTTCACACATCTGATGAAAGTCAAGCACAGAGATGGTAGGTGACCTGTCCAGGGTCCCACCATCAGTGAGAGGTGGAAATGGGACATGCAGTCAGTGGGTCTGACCCTGGGACTACTGCGCAGATCAGAAAACACTGCCAGCAACAGCTGAACATCCATGTGAACAACCGCTATTATTACCATGCCCATTTTAAGGTGGCAGCCTGTGACATCTCATGACATAGGCTCAGAGAACATGGAACTTGCTGAGTTGGCCATACATGTTGAGAAACGGGGTGTGGTGAGAGGAGAATATGGAAACCATGAGTGAACACTCAGGCCTAGGAATTTTCTGTGAATTAAATTTGTTCCTGTTATCCTTCTCCCCTTTCCACAGAAATAAAAGGTGAAAAGGATGTTCTTTTTTTTTTTGTCTACTTATTACAGTAACCATTGTCTATGGAAAACACTAGTAAGACAGGCTAGGAACTGATGTCTTCATTGGCAAATCTCATTAAATAATATTAAATTGCAGCCTGGGGTTTCCACTAATTAGTTGCATGGCCTTGAGCTAGTCTCTTCCCTTTTCTGGCCCAGAACTTCATTAACTGTAAAGCAAAAGCAAAGGGGTTGGTTACATCCATAGTTTTCAACTTGTGTTCCAGAGACCTTGGGACATGTCCCTGGGTCCAGAGTTCAGAAGGGCCAGAGCTGAGGCTGGAGGATGAGTCATGGGGCTCCAATTCCCTCTCAGCCTGGCATGAAATTGCTTTGGTTGCCCTTCCAGGTACTATAATGTTTATTAAAGGTCACCAGTGTCAAGGTTAATGACGACCTCTGGGTTGCCAAATCCAGTGGTCACTCCCCAGGCTTCAGCTAACTAAGCTTCCCTGCAGGACTGGAAATATCTGTCACTCCCTCCAGCAAGAAGTTCTCTCTCCTGAGTTTCCTCCTCCCTCACCAGCTGCTCTTTCTTAGGGTCTTCTGCTCAAGTCCCCTGCTCTTCTGCCCCTCACCTTAGTCCTTGAACTTCTCTCTCTCACTCCCCATCTCTCTCACCAGCATCTCATCCAGTTCCATGAATGCCGATGACAAACAAATTTAATCTATTTCTAAGACTTACCCTAAAGTTTGGACTTGAATATCCCAACTGTCGTCCAGATTTCACTTAGGTGCTTAATAAGCTTCTTAAACCTCAACATGTCCAGATCTGAACTCCTGGCTCACCCTCCTCAAACAGCAAGCATGCACCTGTCCCAGGGCCTTTGAACTAGCTGCTTCATTGCCTGCAATGCTCTTCACTATAATATTTGCATGGCCTGCTCCCTCATTTCACTAACCTCAACCAAGAACCTTCCATGACTTTAATCCTAAATGCTGGTACCAGACACCTATATTTAATTCCCAGTTCTTCTTCTTCTTAAGGACATAATTTTGGGAGCATTATGTTGTCATGGATTAAATAAACCAATAAATATAAAGTCTTGGAAATGTATTAGCTACACAGTGAATACTGAAATTAATATTGCCCAGGATTATTGTTCTCTGATCACCTTCTCTAAAATACCACCCCATCTCACTTTCTTTCTCCCATCTTGATCTATGTCTTCCTCAAAATACATATCATGGTCTAATGTCAATTACATGTCTACTCTTCCACTCTGTTTCCCTCTCTGGAAGGTAAGCTGGATGGAGGCAGGGATTCTGTTCTGTTCCCTGCTGTTTCCCTGGTTCCTAGAAACAGTGTGAGGCACATGAAGAGCACTCAGTAAACAACACAGGAATAAATTTAAAAAAAAAATCTCTCAGAGAGCAGGGGGCCCTTATCTCCCACACTTGCCTCACACTCCCACTACATCCCATGGCCCAGAGTTGGGCCCCTTGTGCTCCTGATTCTTAAGTTCCAAGTTCTGTTTGAGTCATTTGTGTTCTCTTTAAACCTAGCAGAAACCATGTGATGCTGGAACCCTCACTTTCAGAGACTCAGGGAAGAGATGACAGTCAGAAAGACAATGACCATCTCTGCCCAGGAGGGCCAGTGGAAGGGCACCCAGAGGTGATGGCCCACTGGAGAGTATGGGTTCCCTCTGCTTCCCACACCATACATATCTAAGCCCTTGTCTTCCCTTCTGGAGCAATGTGTCCTGGGTCAGCTTAGCTAAGCCAGAACTTCCTTTTCCAGGCTTTCCTTCCCTGCGTAATTCTGGACCATGTGACTTCATGTAAGGTCTGGAAGACGGACGTGCCTTTTTTCTCGTGCTTTGATGTTTGCCACAGGACATCAGGTGCTGGTTCACCTGGTTGGCCTGGGCTGCCTGGGCTCTCAGCTCCTCCACCTCCCACTGGACCCTCCGTAGGCTTCTCCATTTCCCAGGACCCAAGGCATGTTTAGCTCTGTGAGAAAGGATGTTGGATTCTCCTACACGTCACTGAAATCCTCCAAGCTGGAGGCTCACTGGCTTCAGAAACCAATACTATTCAAGCTCAGCCCCATGGGTTGCATTTGTCCTTGGTCTTCCCCATTCCACATTAATCCTTCTTTGCTTCTGACTGCCTGCTCAGCTATAGGCCCACTTTAGGCCAGACACTGGACGTGGATGCAACAGTTGAACATATAGAATGTTCATAGAGTGTTCACCTGGCTCCCACAATGATTCCATGTTTTTCCAACAATGAATCCCATGTTCTCTATCATTTCTAGTAGTCTGTTTCTCTGACCAAACTCTATCTCATGCACTCTTTAATCTCTAGATCCTACTTATCCTCCAAAGCCCTACTCAACTGCCACTTCCTCCATGAAGCCCTCACAATCTTTTTGATTGGCACTATCCTTTCTGCTCTTGAAGGTCTCATAACATTTTTTTTTTGCTACTGTAATTTGCTCACAAATATTTTTGGGCATTTACTATACACCAGGCACTTTTCCAGAGACACAGCAATCAGTAAGACAGATGAAAGTTTTTTCTGCTTTGTATTAATTATAGGAGTGTTCTCTTTTTCCCTTTCTGGAAAGTAAAAGTAATCCCAGATACAGTTTTAAAAATGTTATAAATCCTCCAGCTATTAACTGAGAACATGCTGCATGGTCATTTTCCTTTGCCTGAATCCTTTTTCTTTAGTGTGTGTAACTGGGTACTAAAATCCAGCTGACTGACATGCTATTTGTTACAGGGACCAGTGAGTTTCGTTCATTGCTGGGAACTTTCAAAGATGATGTCATCAACCAGCCTGTAATCTCTGTGTGGACCGTAAGCTACAAGGCCCATCTTTGCCTCCTACTTTCAAGTATTTGGGGCATTCAAAGTGTCTCCCAATTCCTATAAATACCAGAAGCAAATATCACAGTCTAAGCAAAACAGCTTTTTGAGATACCTGTTATAAATCCATGTTCTGGATAATCAAGGGAAAATTGCATGGCAAATGCAGAACAACAGCAGTGAATCAAAATAGCATAATACTACAATATAAATAAATATGTAATTATTAAAATTAATCAGTCCAGGTTTCTAAAGGAAAATTGGATGTTATAAAGAAGTATTGGCAAATAGAAAGAACAAAATATGTTGGTAAAAACAACCCTAAGGGTACCAGCAATCAGGATCAGGAAGTGGCTAAGTTCAACATGTTATCTATCCTGATAAAAGGAATCATTCACTAAAACTCTCTAATAATGAACCTGTATGCATCTAACAATAAAGCCTGAAAAATAGGCAAAATGTTTGGAACTGTAGGGAGAAATGCGCAAATTTACAACTATAATGAGAGAATTTAATAACTACCTCTCGGAACTGATATAGTAAGTAAACAAAATGAGCTAGGATACAGAAAATTTGAACAAGATTAATAAGCTAAACCTAATCCCCCCCCCAAAAAGATACTAATCAGTGCTAAGATTTATATGGTGCTAAGTGTTGCCAGGTCCTCAGCTCTATGAGATGGGCTGTGACAAAACTGAGGCCAGAGAGGATATGCAAGTTCCCCAAGATCATAAGATGAATATATCACAAAGCTAGAATTCAAATATACAGTCATTCCCTGCACAACATAGATTTGAACTATAAGGGTCCACTTATCTGTGGACTTTTCTCTCAGTAAATACAGTATAGTATTATAAATGTATTTTTTTCCTATAATTTTCTTAACATTTTCTTTTCTCTAGCTTACTTTAAAAATATGCAGCCACTTTGGAAAACAGTGTAGATATTCCTTAAGAAATTAAAAATAGAGCTTCCCTATGACCCTGCAATTGCACTACTGGGTATTTACCCCAAAGGTACAGATGTAGTGAAAAGAAGGGGCATTTGTACCCCAATGTTTATAGCAGCAATGGCCACAGTCACCAAACTGTGGAAAGAACCAAGATGCCCTTCAACGGACGAATGGATAAGGAAGATGTGGTCCATATATACCATGGAGTATTATGCCTCCATCAGAAAGGATGAATACCCAACTTTTGTATCAACATGGATGGGACTGGAGGAGATTATGCTGAGTGAAATAAGTCAAGCAGAGAGAGTCAATGTCAATTATCATATGATTTCACTTATTTGTGGAGCATAAGGAATAGCATGGAGGACATGGGGAGATGGAGAGGAAAAGGGAGTTGGGGGAAAATGGAAGGGGAGATGAACCATGAGAGACTATGGACTCTGAAAAACAATGAGGGTTTTGGAAGGGTTGGGGGTGAGAAGTTGGGTGAGCCTGGTGGTGGGTATTATGGAGGGCACATATTGCATGGAGCCCTGGCTGTGGTGCATAAACAATGAATTCTGGAACACTGAAAATAAATTTAAAAAATAAATAAATAGTTTTTAAGAATATGCGTTGATTGTTTATATTTGTGGTAGATCTTCTTGGTCAATAGTTGGTCATTAGTATTTAAGTTTTTGGGGAGTCAAAAGTTACATGTGGATTTTTAATTATGCAGGGAGCCGGTAACTTTAACACTAGCATTGTGCAAGGGTTAATGGTTAATTATATACTTAAATGACCAAACTGAGAATGTAGGTTTTTTTCTATCACATTGGGAGCATTTAAAAATGGCCCCAAAGGCGTTCCTGGGTGGCTCAGTCAGTTAAATGTCTGACTTCACTCAGGTCATGATCTTGGGGTCCTGGGATGGAGTGCTGTGTTGTCCTTGGGCTCCCTGCTCAGCAGGGAGTCTGCTCGTCCCTCTTCCTCTGCTCCTTCCCCCTGCTCATGCTCTCTTCTCTGTCAAATAAATAAAAATATATTTTTTTAAGATGACCCCACAGAGATCTACAAGCAAATCTCACCACAGTTCCAAGTGTTGACATTCTGTGATCATGTGATCTGATGATGACAATGCAATAAAATTAGAAAGCAACAAGGAATAGGTTTTAAAAAGTAAACTCCAAGATACAGCCAAAGACATACACTTAGAGGGAAATTTACAGCCTTCACTGTATTTATTAGAAAGCATTCAAGAAGTTAGAAAAAGCATAATAGAATAAATCCCAAGAAAGAAGAAGGAAAAAGATACAAAAACCAAAATTAATGACATAGAAAAGAAGAGATCCAAGCAATGCATCTGAAAGGTGACTTTTCAGAAAGACACATGAAGTCTGATCACGGAGAAGACGAGAAGGAACTTAAAGCAATATGAATAATGGGCAAATAGCTCATGAAAGTTATTATAGAGATGAAAAAGAATTCCAAATGTACTCTGAGCCACTGTGAGGACTGTGAAAGGAAATGCACAGGATGTAATTTCTGGGCCACCTTACCGACAACTGATATATTTAAAGGCATCCCGGGCAGGAGTCCAGAAACAGGAGAGCATGGGAGACACTATGAAAAGCTGATGAAGCACCGGGAGGACTACACTGGCTCCCAGCTGTATCCCATTTTTGTATTTCCATACATTGACTGATGGATGCCTAGGACTCTCTAAGGTGGGCACCCTACCATCCTTATGTCACAGATGAGGATGTGAGATCAGAGAATAGTCTAGCAACTTGCCTCAGGTCACATGGTCACTGGAAGATGGCCTGAGGACTGGACCCCTGGATTGTCCTGCTGCCTGCCCTGTGATTCCATAAGACCACAATGCTACTTGCCACTAATATGGTGGTAAGTTCGCCAGCTGCTAGCATCGGGACTTAACTGGGTGTGAGTTCAAACCATGTTGTACAAACATGCTGTGAGAAATCTGTGAAACAGACACTTAAGATCAACCTGAAAGATGAATGTTGTTTTCCTAATCAACAAGAAGGTGAAGTCAGTAATCCTTTCTGTCTATTCACTTTTTTTCCCCATCCTCCAGGACCAGAGACAGGGGCATTCTTTCTAGAAAGAAGGTGAATCCTCCTCTTCTTCCACAAGTAATTGGAGAAGGACCCCAGTGTTCTTCTAAATCATCCTCCAGCCAAGACTAATTTCTGAAGGGGTTCCTAATCTAATCTTGTACTACCAGGACTCAAAATGGTACCCTTAATTCCATTCATTCAGTTGTCTTGTCATGTATCAGTTTGTGTACAAGATAGTGCTTGACATCTGCCATATACAGGTATATTAGGTGATGGAAGGGTAAAAATTAAGAACATAGAGTTCCTGATGTCAGCAAACTTATGGTTCGGCAGGGGGCTATGAACAGACCATATAAATGTCAAAAATATTTCCCCCCTCTCTCCCTCTAGCTGTGTACCTGGCATTTGAGGTCAAAGTACATAATTCAAGAGGCCCTAGGCTGCCATCAGAATATTTCACAAATAGACATGACCATGGAGATCAACAGTTGGCTGAAACAAGTGCTTTCAAGCTCACTGATACTCATGTCAATGGTGTACTCTTCTTTGACCTTCAAACGGAACAGATTCTCCAGTTGCCCCTTTCCTGGTTTTCTGCTTGGGATCTCAGCGAGTTCCTCCAAGAACGACCCTAGGCCACTCCTGGTGTATTTGGAGTTATTCACGCCTAATTCACTCTCCTAGTTTCCCCATCAGGCATTTTGCTGCAGTTCTACCCAGTGCTCTTTGTCCAGGGCCAAAGGGCCTGGGCATAAATTGTACACAGAAAAATAAATAGTTCTGCTTCTTTTCCAACCGTCCATCACCAAAGTCTCCTCCCAACTCCTCCCAAGCAAAGAGCTGGCTGGTTATTTTAATCCTGTGTTCACATTAGGTTTTCATCTTTCATCTACCAGGCAGTTAACCTCTTCTGGATTGTTTCTATTTTAAAGGAACACCCACGCCCAGGAAATCTCCTGGAAGGGAATATTCAAAGTCATTCTCAAGTTCAGTTGACACTCTTTCAAAGGTGGTATTACGTATATCTTAAAATAGAATACCTAATGCAATGGGTTTTGCTGAAATGATTACAGGGGGTTGTAATAGATACTATAAAGTCACCTTACATTTATAGATTCTTGAACTGTTTTGAAAAGTGCCTTCATATACATTCTTCTGTTCATTACAACAAGTCTCTGGTGTGGAGCCAAGTAGGGATTACCACTGCCAATTTACTGAAGAGAAGGAGTATGGAGTTATCGTTTGGAGCATGGGTCTGTTTCCCTACCTGTAAAATGAGGATAACAATGACACTTGTCTATCTGGGTTGTTGTGGGGCTCTGGAAACTATATTGTTCTTGGCACACAGTCATGGCCTGGTCCGTGTCTGCTACTTACAGTAATGAGGAAACTGATCTCAGGTTTCTGGACTTGCCTGAGGTCCCCCAAAGAGGTCTGGGGAAAGCACAGACTGGAGCTATTGCCCATCCTATGCTGTCTTCCCAGGTTCAGCAAATCTCAGCTCAATTTTCAGCCAAGAATCTCTCCAGAGAGTCAGTCTTCAGGGCAGCCCGTCTTGCTCCAAGTCAGATCAAACCAGGTCCCCCTACTCACACTGCACAGAGGGTTCACTGCAGTTGTTCGAGGGCTGAATGGTGGTTTGCCCTAAGACAGCTGATACCCTTGGATTCCTATGATCCACTGGGTGTGCCACACGGTGTCAGCTGCCCAGCAAACTGCATGGGGCCCCCTGTGAGCTGGGGACACGTCCCAGGCCTGGGAGAGCTTCAGCGTGCCCCTCATCTCCCTTCCTCCAGGCCTCGGGGATTTCGCCTTGAGACCTTTCACTGTGCTCCTTCTTCCTGTCCGCTCCCTCCCTGGGAAAGACATCTTCAACTTTCAGTGTCCAAGCAGATGGCAACAAATGTCACTGCTCTGCGGAATCTTCCTGGACTTCCCTGGGCAGACACCTGCCTCTCTTATCTTGGCTGCAAAGAATCTTCCTGCTATTATTACAGTATTTATCATACCATGTGACTATTTAAGTAAATACTTATTTCCCCTTCTAGAAATGGAACTTTCCAAGGACCAAGACTGGGCCTTATTGACCCAGAATCCAGCTCCCATGCCCTGTAGATGCCACACATAAATATCTGTTGAGGCAAAAAAGACTTGAAAAATAATGATAATCAATGACTCTCCTTTTTCTTCTGGAAGGGTAGAGGCATGAGACTCTGTGGAAAATTTACCCCTTTTCTGCCCTAGTTCACTGTGACCTAGGCACCAGAGTCTTCCAGAAAAAAAATATCCCTTCAGAAGTACTAAGGCTAACATGGCTTTCTGAAAACCAATGAAAAAAAAAAAGCTATAAAAAGACTAAGAGAATCAAAGAGACTTAACATGAGGTTCAACAAGACAAAAGATTCGACAAAGTCCCAGCTAACTGTGCTGGGGACAGAGCCACACCCAGGCTTGGCAACCCTCTCTCAGTATGTTCTGGGAGTGGAGGGAAAACAGCTCAAGTCTCAGTTGACATTATTATTTTTATCTCTCTTGACTCCCTGTAGGGCTCTGGCAGAAAAGCCAATGGCCTAAATCAAGATTCCAGAGTCTTGAACAAACTTAAATTTTATGGCCCCTTGTGGGTCCATCCATGTGGAGGGCCTTCTATGACTGTGCTGCAGGGGCCACTCACACAGCCACTCCACCAGCCTAAGAAATTCTCCAGGACTTTGTATCTCTAGGGCCCAAGTCAAACTTCGACTCGCTTGGCTGACATATAGTCAGCTTGCCAAAAATATCTGAACTAAATTCCAAATTTTCTCTGATGGATCACGTTCCAAAAGTTTTATAATGCACTGTGTTGGCCAGGATGTGGGGAAACAGATGGTCACATGTGCTGCTGTTGGGAGTGTGCACTGAGACATCATCAGTGGAAAGCAATATGGCACAACTATCAAAGTTAGAGGCGCACATGCCACTGGACCCAGAAAATTATATGATCACAAGTTAGCATCTACCAAGCATTTGCACATGCTGGGTACTTTCCAACACTGTACATAAATTAATTCATTTCATCCTCACAAAAGTCACTTACCTCACTTACCTGAGGTAAGTGATATCAATGCCCCAATTTACAGATGAGAAGGCTCAAGAAAAAAGACTTTAAATCATTTGTCCAAGAGTGTTCAGCCAGTAAGAGCACAGGGATCTGTTTTAGGGGGAGCTCGCCTAACCGTGATACTACACTATATCCCTCTATAGAGCTATCCGTTGAAGCATTATCTATAATGGAGAACACCAACATAAATATCTATCATAAGCCAAAGAGTAAATATATTACGGTTTTCTGTACGGGGAACACTGGGCAGTTGTTCTTTCAAAGAAAGGAGGTTGATATGGAAGTGTACTGATGTGTTGCAATCTCCAAGCTATGAAAATTTAATGAGGTAGAAAAAGTAGATCCCAGGCCAGTATGCTACCATTTGTAGAAAAAAATAATAAATTCATAATTATGCTTGCATATTCATGGTATATAGCTCTGAGCCGATACACAAGAAGAGATAAAACACAACAAAACCAGACAAGGAACTAGGGAGAGGAGGGAAGCTTCTCACTGTATGTCTTTATATACCTTCTAAATCCTCTGCCACATATATGTATTAATTATTTGAAAAGAAAACAATTTAAGAGAATAAGCCATACCTGCAAAGCACATAGGAGTTGCCTAATAGAAAATACAGCACCAGATGTTTAATTCTATTACTAAGTGTCCACTTGGTTTTAAAGCTGTTGGTTTATGAATGCTTCTTTCCTCCAGGGTCTAGCTCAGAGGCTGGCCCTTCCTAGGTATTCCACAAATGACTGTGGAATGAATAAATAATGTGCATATAGAGTTGAATCAAATGGAACTGATGTTCCCTGAGGTTCCATGTGCAATTCATACACAGGAGGGGTGTGTACTGCTCTCTAGAATCGGGCTCATGAGGGACAGTGTTCTAGACCAAGCAGGGCAGGAGGAGAGCCAAGTTTCACGGTGAACCAACCTAGGGTTGTTAACATGCATGTATACTTTGAACTCCCTCAGGATTTTTAATTACATCAGTGGTTCTCAATTGGGGGCAATTTTGTCTCCAGGAGACACAGGAGAGCATCTGGAGACATTTTTGACTGGGACATTTTACTGGGGAGATGCTACTGGCATTTGGTGGGGAGTGGCTGGGGATAAGGCAGAGAAACGCTGAGCTATCATTACAGCTCTGACCTTTATTCACCTGCCCTGGGACATACCTAGAACTTCAGGTGTGTGTATTCTCCCCCCAAAATCCAGCTGATGCTCCATCTTCCTGAGCTTATCGATCTTATTTTCAGTGGAATCTCATCACTCAGGAGCCCAGCCAACTCTGTCCCACCTCCCTGCTACAGTCACTGTGAGGAGCTGAGAAACAGTTGAATATTTAAGAAAGAATCATTCCGGGAATGGTGCTGGTGGAAAGTTCAGCTGTCCCCAGGGCCAGGTGCTCTTCCAGCAGAATGCAAGCTCATGAGGCTGGTTCTTGAGAAACTGAGGGAGGATGGAAATATGTGCATACTTCTCAGGCAGGCGCCATCAGAAAGGATGCATGGCTCCAGAGCAGGAAGGACCAGCCCCACTGAGGTAGGTGCGTATGCTCCATTAGCCTTCTCCTACAGGTTTATGTGGGGCAAAGAGGGTGCTCTAGGATTCTCCCCCAGTCTGGGTGTCAGAGAGGAAACCCAGGGCATCCTGGCTGCCCTGTTTAACCCCAAGACAAAGTTGAGGTCTGTTTTACCTGGGAAGCATGCTGGGCATGTGTTGATACTCTCACAAGGGGAATGGGGTTCAGAGCCACAGACCCAGTGGCTCTGTTCTGTCCTGGGTGCTTACATGCCTATGACCATGGGCAAGTCACCCAACTACTCTGTGCCTCAGTTCTTTCCTCTGTAAAATGAGGGCATTACAGCGTTGTTGGAAGACTCCAAAGAAGTTATAGATGGGGAACATGCTCGAGAGCTGACGGGTCCCGTACAAACATTAATTGTCATTCACATCCTCATCTCCCAGATTTCTGGCTCATTTTTACCCCAGTGAATATGTGGTTAAATAGGGGCCAGCTGGCAGGACCAAGGCTCAAGTTCTGGAAGTCTGGGGTCGAAGGAGAGAAAGTGCAGTTCCTGTCAACACTCAGGCACATGGACGTGGTGAATAAGAGATGGGCGAGGATGAAGCAATAAGATTCAGACTCACGTGTGTTTTCCTGCCTGCAGTATGAAGTGGAATGAAAATCTGGGACAGCAACAAAATAGAATGTTACGGTGATGGCCTTTTGCTGGCTGCAGCTGCAGAGGTTAATAGGGAAGCTGAACCAAGAGGGTCAAGGAAGCCAGGACACTCAAACGCTGACTTCACAGGAATTATTTATGTGTTTGACATCAAGCAGCAAATATTCAATGAGAGCGTATGTTCTGCAGCATTAAACTGTGGTCCTGGGAAGGTATACTGAAGTCCTGGTCCCCAGTACCTATTCATGTGATCCTATTTGTGTAGAAGCTTTTGTGAATGTAATTAGTTACGATGAAGTCCTACTGGATTATGGGGGACCCTAACCAAGGATCCGAGGGTCTGTAGACAAATGCCCTGTGAAGACCCAGAGGCACAGACACACAGGGAAGATGGCCCCATGAGGACAGAGCCAGAGCTCGAAGTGATGCATCCGCAAGCCACAGAATGCCACGGATTGCCAGCAACCATCAGAAGCTGGGAGAGAGGCACACAGAAGAGTCTCCCTCACTGCTGCCAGAAGGAATCAACCCTGCAGTCACCTAGATTGGGGACATCTAGACTCCAAAACTGTGAGACCACACATTTCTGTGGTTTAAGCCACCAAGAGTGTTGTGATTCATTATGACGGCCCTAAGAAAATAAAACGGCTTATCATGAGCGGACAGAGGACTCACGGGAACCAGCTTCCACCCTGGAGCAGGGTCTGTAAAAGGGCAGCCTCATGGAAGGGGTAGCGTAAGAGTAACTGGTATCTCCATGCAGAAGAGGCAGCCAGGGGCATTATTATTATGCTTCCTGTTGGGCAGAGCCAAGGCCGCCTCTGGGCGAGTACCCTTTTATCTGCCAGGCAAGATCCTCTCAGAGAGGGAAGGAAGATTTCATCTGACAAGCCTTGTTCTTTTTCAAACCACGTGGATAATTACTCAGAACTCTATTTTCTTCATGGCTTTTGCAAATGGATTTTGTGGTGATTTTTTTTCCAGACATTTTGGGAGCTCTGAGGAGGGAGATAAAAGAACCCATTAATACTAGCATGTGTCAAAAAAAAAAAAAATACTAGCATGTGTCACTAGGGACGATGAAGTGCTGAGAGAAGGGGTATATCCTTAAATAAAGCAGGAAAAAACCAGAGGTTACCTGGGTCTCTAAAATGCTGTGCTGTTGGCAATCCAGTTCCTGGGGCCTTTCTTTGCCTTTTCCGGGACATACCTTATTCTGTTGGATAAATTCTTCCAGTCTCAAAACCTAAAATAGAAGAAAACAAACACTTGTTAATGATCTGGAGCCCCATCTCCTGATGGGGTCATTAATCTGGGAAACCATTCTCCAGGGTCAATCGGTTCTGGGGACAGAGCCCCATTAGACAGCTTCTAAATGTTTTTCTGGAAAGGCCACTTCTAATTGGTTGGTTGTTTCATCTTTCTAGAAAAGATGAGTCCGGCAGGGGTAGAGTACTCTATACGTCCCTTTAAATTATGGACATAAATACACCTATACGGGAGCTGTAAGGCGGTTTTTCTTGGCTTTCACAACATTCCTGGAAGATCACTCCTTTTCTTTTTTTTTTAAAAAGCTAGTTGGTAAAGAAAATGAATAATATTTAAGAATTATACCAAAGAAAGGGTGGCTAGGAGGTACTACTCAAGTGTATAACCCTAATTATGATGATGATGATTAGCCAGCTAATTGTAGAATATCGATTAGACAGACTGGTTTCTCTGCTCTAGACTCTGAGAAGAACAAGGCAAATAACCATAAAGAAAACTCAGATTTGCTAACAAATCTTGCTAGGAAACCTAACCCTCCTTGGGCCCCATGCCAGGTATGAGGAGGTAAGGAAGAAAGACAGAGTGAGAGCAAGATGGTAAGAGAATAAAATACAGCTCAGGCCTTCTAGAAGCTCTCATCTTGTGGAAGAGGCAGCAGGTAAGTGGTTATCATCACAGAAACATTCAGGAGACAAAATGATAATAGTACCATGAATGGTGTGTTTCTCTGTGCCAGGCACGGGCCTAAGAATTTTGCAGTATAAAGTTGTTTAATCCTCGCAACAACTACTATGAGACACTTACTACTGCAGAGAATTTACAGCAAAAAACTCTGCCCAGGAGGTCTGGGGCACTTCGGGGGCACTGAAGGATAAATAGGAGTCCGTCAGTGGCGAGGGTGACAAGTGACATTCCAGGAGACAGGAGTAGCAGGTGCAATGGCAGAGGGAAGGCAGGATGTGCGTGAGGATGAGGAAAGTTCCATGCTGGGGACCTGGCATGCAGGAGTGGGTGGGAGGAAGGAGTCCTGGGCAAGAGTGGTGGTGGGTTGGGCTGGGCCCCAATTATGAAAAACATGGAAATTAAAGATTTGGGGGAAGGACGAGTGGGATCTTAAGTGGATTTGGGTTTTAGAAGGCTATTTCTGGAATTCGCTGACCCAGGGAGAATGTGGAGGCAGGGAGATATAGGCCAATGTTCTTGACAGACTCTAGGCAACATCACAGAAGACAGTCACGAAACTATTTATACTGCATTTTGCTAAGACTTACAAAATATCCAAATGGGAATCCTATGTAATTGTTTGTGTAACATCTGAAAGAGGTAAAGAAAAACAGAGTCTAGACAAGCCATGCTGGGGGTCTGATAAAGGGAGAGGAGAGGATGGGAGCCCTTAGGGATAGGACCCACAGGACCTGACAACTGATTGGATGTGATGATGGGGGAGGGGCGGGGACTCCAGGTGAGAATGGAGGAGGTCAGGCCCATTTCTAGCTTTGGTAAGCAGTGGTGGAAGACATGGAGGACGAAGAGCAGGCCTGAGGTGCTTGGTCGTGATCTGCCTCTGGGTCAGGCCAGCCATCTGCAGATACTCAGGTCCTGAATGATTCTTGTCATCAAATGTGTGGCACATCATGCTAGAGGGAGGATTAGCATCATGGTTAAGAGTGGGGTCTTCAGAGCCCCATTACCTGGGTTTGAATCCTAGACCTGCTAGTCATTACCCGTGTGGATTTGAGGAAGTGATTTACCTTCTCTGAGCCTCAGTTTACTCATTTGTAAACCAGGGATAATCCTAGTACCTACATTGTATGGTGGTAGTGAGGATTAAAAGTTAATACACGTAAACGGCTTAGACAGAACCTTAAATAAAGTAAACACTCAGCAAAATTAACTGTTGTCATTTTTAGAGAGGAGCTCTCCTGAGCATTTAGAGAAACAGTCAGTAGGGGGACCCCAGTGTCCAATGTCAGAAGCATGACTGGGCTGGTCCCACACAGATATGGGAAGCCTCCCTAAGGTCTGCAGAGCAGCATAGTCCAGAGCCAATGTGAAAACTGACAATACAACTTGACAGAGAGGGAAAGAAGAGGAAGAAAGAAATGGATGTCTTCACCTTGTTTCCACCTTGGCTGAGGTGGAACAGAAGCCTCTGGAGCAGAGCCTTGCTGCCGGGACCGCTCCTCCTGAACCCCTAATATATCAAGTCTAAGGTCTGGCAGGCTCAGCTTTTAGAAACATGGTAACTTGTGACACAGAAAAAGAGGTTGGAGAAAACCGTAATGTGTACATGCGTCTCACACAGCCAAAGAGATAACATATCACAAATACAGCTGCGGCCCCTGAGTGTCTCCCTGATCCACCACCCTCCCTTCTAGAAACAACCCGTGGTTCAGATTTCCTTCTGTCATTCTCAGGCGTGTCTCCAGAATGGACTCCACTACGCATTTCTAAACAATCGATACTGTTTTGCACACGGCTTCTAGATACTTAAAAGCTCCCATAGGAGGTTGTGGCACTCAGTCAGGGCTGAGAAACCAATTTCATGGACTCCTGAGGGGAGCATGGACTCAGGGCTCATCTGGAAGATGTGAGAGAGGACAGGGGAAACAAGGAAACCCCTTCACATTTTGGGGGGGGGTCTAATGAGCCAGGAGTGAAGCCCGTTTCCAGTCCCTCCCGTGAGTTCCCTCCAGAACATGGTCAACCGTTCTTTTAAACTTTGACCTTGGTCTCTGGGTGGTCTGGGCAGGTGGACTCGCAGAGCAAATATGATGTTCAGCTGGTCTACAGATGTTCTCTACTCCTTTCTCCCTTGCCTGCCTCCTCTGTGCCTCCCCAGGCTGGCCCGGTGACACAGATACAACCGATGGGAGGAGGAGTCAGTGGGAGCCCTCTGTAAAGGCTTGTGGTTTCCTGATGAAGTGGGCAGGCCTGGTCATCACCTCCCCCATGCCCCATTTCCTGGTGTAAATTTGGACCTGACAAGAGGATGGTGACACTCATTTTCCAAGCCTGAGGGAATCTGAGCTAACTTTCCCCTTAGATGCAACAAGCATAGGACCTATGGACTACAAAACTTTTAGGGGCCACAACAATGTTTGAATTTCTTTTAAAGTCAGGTGGTAAAAATACAGCTTGGCCATATTAATCTTTATATCAATGTGGTCATAAAATACAATTTTTTATATATTTTTTTCAATGGAGGAAGGAGCCCATGAAGGCAAAGGCATCTAAAACCCAGGAAAGTGAGGACCCAGTCCAGGAGGAGGAGAGACTGTGGGAATCTCAGATATACCAGATGTGATGTCATTTAGCCACAGAATCCACCCCAGCAGCCTACTGCCTCCTTTTATGTGAGACATTAAACCCCTTTTTGTTAAGCCTCCATAAATCAGGCTCTCTGTTACTCACAGCTAAATTTATGCCCCAAGAGACAGATTTCTTGTCAGGCCACAGTCCTTTCCTTTTTTCCAAGGATGCTGAACGTACAGAAGTCAGGCCAGTTTTCTGTGCTTCCTGGCATCTCAGTTAGCCAAGACTTCCACCCAGACCCATCACTCCCAAGCACTGAATTAATTTGGGATTTACCTCAAGCAGGGAATTCTGGAGCTTCACATTTAGGGCTGCTTTCTCTTCTTCCAGCTGCTTGATTTCATTTTCTGACTTCTTCTTCACTTCCTCCACCTGTGCTGCCACTTCCTAAATGGTGATTAGAAGAGTTATCCACACAAGACATGAATGCATGGACATCACATGCACATATTCACACCCTGCCTTATCCCAAAGGAGTTCAAAGAAGCTTACAATAAAGGTTGCAGGATACAAAATTAATCTGCAGAAATCCATCGCATTTCTATCCACTAATAAAGAGCAAGAGAAATTAAGAAAACAATCCCATTTACAATTGCACCAAAAGAGTAAAATACCTGCGAATAAACTTTACCAAGGAGATGATGGACCTGTACTCTGAAAACTATAAAACAATCATGAAAGATATAAAAAAAACCACAAACAAATGGAAAGATAGTTCATTCTCATGGATGGGGAGAACAAATACTGTTATAATGTCCATACTACCCAAAGCAATCTATAAATTTAACGCAACCCCTGTCAAAATACCAATAGCAGTTTTCACAGATCTGGGACAAATAATCCTAATATTTGTATGGAACCATGAAAGACCCTAAAAAAGCCAAAGTAATCTTGACAAAAAAGAATAAAACTAGAGGTATCACAACCTCACATTTCAAGAGTTACTAAAAAGCTGTAATACTCAAAACAGTATGGTACTGCCACACAAACACATAGATCAATAGAACAGAACAGAAAGCCCAGAAATAAACCCATGTTTATATGCCTCTTGACAAAAGAGGCAAGAATATGCAAAGGAGAAAGACTGTCACTTCAACAAATGGTGTGGGGAAAGCTGGACAGCTATATGCAAAAGAATGAAACTGGACCACTTTCTTACACCATTACACAAAAATAAACCCAAAATGGATTAAATACCTATATGTGAGACCTGAACCATAAACATCCTAGGAGAGAAGACAGGCAGTCATTTCTATGACATCAGCCATAGCAATGTTTTTCTAGATATGTCTCCTGAGGCAAGGGAAATAAAAGCAAAAATAAACTACTGGGATTACATCAAAATGAAAAGCTTCTACATGGCAAAGGAAATAATCAACAAAACTAAAAGACTACCTACTGAGTAGGAGAAGATACTTACAAATGACATATCTAATAGAGGGTTAGTGTTCAAAATTATATATAAAGGACATAGAACTCAGGGTGCCTGGCTGGTTCAGTCATAGAGCATGTTACTCTTAATCTTGGGGTTGTAGGTTCGAGCCCCACATTGGGTGTAAAGATTACTTAGAAGTGAAATCTTAAAAAAGAAAAGAACATACAACACCAAAAAATAATACATTTTAAAATGAGCAAAACACTTGAACAAACACTTCTCCAAAGAAGACATCCAGATGACCTATGTTCAACATCTCTTATCATCAGGGAAATGAAAATCAAAACCACAATGAGATATCACCTCACACCTGTCAGAATGGCTAAAACCAAAAACACAAGAAACAACAAGTGTTGGGGCACCTGGGTGGCTCAGTGGGTTAAAGCCTCTGCCTTTGGCTCAGGTCATGATGTCAAGGTCTTGGAATAGAGCCCCGCATCAGGCTCTCTGCTCAACAGGGAGCCTGCTTTCTCTTCTTTCTCTTTGCCTGCCTCTCTGCCTACTTGTGATCTCTGTCTGTCAAATAAATAAATAAATAAATAGAAATAATCTTAAAAAGAAACAATGGATGACGAGGATGTAGAGAAAAGTGAACCCTTGGTACTGTTGGTAGCAATGCAAACTGGTGCAGCCATGTGAAAAACAGTATGGAGATCCTCAAAAAAATCAAAAGTAGAATTACATAAGATCTAGTAATTCTACTACTGGGTGTTTACCTGAAGAATACAAAAGCACCTATTCAAAGAGATACATGCATCCCTATGTTTATGGCAGCATTATTTAAAAGAGCTAGATTAAGGAAAGCAGCCTGTGTCCATTGACAGAGGAATGGATAAAGAAGATGTGGTACACACACACACACACAGAGGAATATTTCTCAACCATAAAAAAGGATGAAATTTTTCCATTTGCAGCAATATGGATGAATCTAGAGAATATAATGTTAAGTGAAATAAGTCAGAGTTAGAAAGACAAATACCATATGATTTCACTCACATGTGGAATTTAAGAAACAAGTACACAGAGAAAATAAAAGAGACAAACCAAAAAACACACTCTTTTTAAAATTAATATATAATTTATTATTTGTTTCAGGGGTACAGGTCTGTGATTCATCAGTCTTACACAATTCACAGTGCCCACTATAGCACAGACCCTCCCCATGTCCATTACCCAGCTACCATCTCCCCTTCCCTCCAGCAACCCTCAGTTTGTTTCCTGAGATTAAGTCTCTTATGGTTTGTCTCCCTCTCTGATTTCATCTTGCAAAAAAACAGACTCTTAACTATAGAGAACAAACAGATGATTACCAGAGGGGAGGTGGGTGGGGGGAATGGGTAAACCAAGTGATGGGGATTAAAGAATACACTTCCGGTGAGCATTAAGTAATACAAAGAATTGTTGAATCACTATATTATACAACTGGAACTAACATAACACTGTATATTAACTACACTGAAATTAAAATAAAAAAAAGATTGCTTAATTAATTTTAAAAAGTCACTGGAATGAATAAATCCAAAGTCAACAGCATTTTATAAAAACCATTACTTCATTCCTGGCACTGATATACTTCTGAATCTTAGCTTTTAATATTACTTAAAGGAAATAACTACAAAATTATTGAATTCTACTTTCAAGTTAAAAAAAAAAGAAGCCTACAATAGTCATAAAATATTTTAAGAAAACACAAATTAGAAATAAACAATGGGGTGCCTGAATGGCCTGGTTGGTTGGCCATCCAACTTGGTTTCAGCTCAGGTCGTGACCTCAGGCCATCATGAGATGGAGCCTATGTGGGGCTCCATGCTCAGTGCAGAGTCCATTTGAGATTCTCTCCCTCCCCCTCTGCCCTTCTCCTCCACTGGTCCTTTCTTTCTCTCTCAAATAAATAAATAAATAAAATATTTGAGGGAGAGAAAAGAAATACACAAGAAATTCAAAAGAAAACAAATGTTAAGATCATTCCCCAAATCTGATATATACTGGCAGGGTGTACATAGTAGACATCTGGGTTTAAGTTTTACAGTGTCAAATGAGCAAAGAGAATGCTCATTACTGACACAATTCTCGGTGTTCCATAAATCAAAAATCCAACTACATTCTCAGATGCAGGGAAATATTAAAATCAGAGTAAAATTTTCCTCTGGTTTTCTCAACAGCTTCCATAGTTCAGTCAAAATGACGGGGCTCACAGAGTCGCTTCTCCATGGTTCCTCACCCCAGCTTGACTGCCTCACACAGAAGATCCAGACAGAGGAACATTCTGGGGATGACGTGGATGGCACAGCCTTTTAGCTGTGTGATCTTGAGTACATTTCCTACCCTCTCTGTGACTCATTGTGTTCCTTAAAAGCCTAGCACAGTTCTGGCTGGGTGAGGGATAGATAAATAATGAATACAACTATTATTCTGATAGATGCCTACCATTTCCAATCTAGTCTATTTTGGGAGGAATCTTTTATCTGTCTAGAGGATATCTAGAGGAGCAGATGAAATATTCTGTTCCTCTTAGCTGGCCTCATAAGTAGGTAACCGCTCATTCATTCGACAAATACTTATTGAGACCTACAATGTGCCAAGCACTGTTCTCAGAGCCAGAGATAAGAACAGACAAAATATCTACTTGCTAGGAGCTCACATTGGCATAAAATTGGCAGCAAAGTCAATAGGCACAACTTAGTAGATGCTATGTTGGATGGTGACAAGGGCTGAGGACAAATAACAAAGCAGGAAAGGGGGCTATGGAGGATTGAGGGGGTTGCATTCAGTTCACATAGGTTGGCCAGAGAAATCCTTAGGAGAAAGCGACTCTGGGGTAAAGGTCTATGTTGTTAAGTAAGGAGCCTAGCCAATGAGATGTCTTGGTGTGCATACTTCTGGACCTGTGCAGGCCCTGGCATGTTCTAAGGATGAGAGAAGGGCTCTGTGGTTGTAGTGGAGTGACTGAGGGGAGGGGGTGGGGGAGGGGCTAGACGACATGGGAGAAACCATAGGAAGCCTCAGACGTTGGTAAAGACAAACAAGATGAAAGCCAACCAACAGCTGGAAAGTGGAGTGGCACAATTTAGCTTTAACAAGGTCACTTGGCTTCAGTCTTGAGGACAGTTGGAGGGGACATGGGGCAGAGGGGCAGCAGGTGGGCCAATGAGGAGGCTGCAGCAGCAACCCAGATGGGACCTGAAGGGGGCTGGACTGAGGCAACAGTGTGCCTAGCAATGAATATAGAACGACAGATGTTTTCTCAGTATAGACGGTGAAGGCCTGCTGTCAAGGACAACACCAATGTTTCCAACCTGAGCAGGGGGAGGATGGTGCACCATTAACAAAAAGGAGGAAGACAGAAGAAGAAGCAAGTTTGCATACAGTAGGAGGCTCGTGGGGGACATGTTGAGTTTGAGACCTCTGTTAGATGTCCAGTAGGCAGGTGGACATATGGGTCTGGAAATCAGGGGAAAGTTCTGGATTGCTGGTGTGCATTTGTGAGTCATCAGCCTACAGAAGGTATTAAGCCATATATTTGAACGAAAAAAGCTAGAGAATATAAAGGAAAATAAAAGAGATTCAAGAACAGAGAGCCCTGGGACACTCCTGCATTTCTGAAGTTGAGGTCATAGTATCTGAGTGTTATCTGGGCCTCAGTTCTTCCATGCTGTCAATGATTACCGACCTTTGCGCTGCAAAGCAGATGGACCTAGTAATAGCAGCTGACATTTACTGAGTGCCTACCCGTTTGCTGGGTTCCTTCCACAAACACTCATTCTGATCACTATGAAAACCCTATCAACTGGGTACTATTTTTGAAGTTCCTTTAGACCAGTGGAACAGAGTAGAGAGTCCAGATATGGATCTCAACTTTATGGTCAACCGATCTTTAACAAAGCAGGAAAAAATATACAGTGGAAAATAGACAGTCTCTTCAACAAATGGTGCTGGGAAAATTGGACAGCTATGTGTAGAAGAATGAAACTCAACCATTCTCTTACACCATACACAAAGATAAACTCGAAATGGACAAAAAGACCTCAACGTGAGACAGGAATCCATCAGAATCCTAGAGGAGAACATAGGCAGTAACCTCTTCGACATCAGCCACAGCAACTTCTTTCAAGATATGTCTCCAAAGGCAAAGGAAACAAAAGTGAAAATGAATTTTGGGGACTTCATCAAGATCAAAAGCTTCTGCACAGCAAAGGAAACAGTCAACAAAACAAAGAGGCAACCCATGGAATGGGAGAAGATATTCGCAAATGACCGTACAGACAAAGGGCTGATATCCAGGATCTATAAAGAACTCCTCAAACTCAACACACACAAAACAGATAATCATGTCAAAAAATGGGCAGAAGACATGAACAGACACTTCTCCAATGAAGACATAAAATGGTTAACAGACACATGAAAATATGTTCGTCATCACTAGCCATCAGGGAGATTCAAATCAAAACCACATTGAGATACCACCTTGCACCAGTTAGAATGGCCAAAATTAACAAGACAGTAAACAACATGTGTTGGAGAGGATGTGGAGAAAGGGGAACCCTCCTACACTGTTGGTGGGAATGCAGGTTGGTGTGCAGCCACTTTGGAAAACAGTGTGGAGATTCCTTAAGAAATTAAAAATAGAGCTTCCCTATGATCCTGCAATTGCACTGCTGGGTATTTACCCCAAAGATACAGCTTTAGTGAAAAGAAGGGCCATCTGTACCCCAATGTTCATAGCAGCAATGGCCACAGTCACCAAACTGTGGAAAGAACCAAGATGCCCTTCAATGGACGAATGGATAAGGAAGATGTGGTCCATATATACTATGGAGTATTTGGCCTCCAACAGAAAGGATGAATACCCAACTTTTGTATCAACATGGACGGGACTGGAAGAGATTATGCTGAGTGAAATAAGTCAAGCAGAGAGAGTCAATTATCATATGGTTTCACTTATTTGTGGAGCCTAAGGAATAACATGGAGGACATGGGGAGATGGAGAGGAGAAGGGATTTGGGGGAAATTGGAGGGGGAGACAACCCATGAGAGACTGTGGACTCTGAGGAACTAACTGAAGGTTTTGGAGGGGAGGGGGGCAGGAGGTTGGGTGAGCCTGGTGGTGGGTATTGTGGAGGACACATATTGCATGGAACACTGGGGTGGTGCATAAACAATAAATTCTGGAACACTGAAAAGAAATTTAAAAAAAATAATAAAAATTAAAAAGAAAAAAGAAATGAAGCTTAAAGAGGTTAAATGACTTGTCCCAGTTCATGTGGCCAATAGGTGGTGAAGCTAAGATTTGAACTGAGGAAGGCTGATTGCTTGGCTGTATACTTCCTCCCTGCCAACCTAAGGGAACTGTGGTATCCAGTACAAATGCCTGACTGAAAGGTCTTCCCACCTCTGCAACAGCAAAGCTGAGTGAGGTCCCGTGGACAGGCTCCCAGTTCTCCCCAAAGCAGGGTGAAGGTGCTGGAAGTCCAGTCTTCAGGAACTGGAGCCTTGTTCTGTTTCCAAGGAGTGATGTGCACTTGAGCTGACATATGGGAATGTGGGGGGCATGGCTTGTGTGATGGGCGATGACTTGGGGTTAAATGGAAACCTATCATCTTTCATTCAACCAACCAATATTAACTGAGTATCTGTTATATGCCAAGTATTGAAGGTGTCAGAGGCAGGCCCCTGGCCAGGGCGGCCTCCGCCATTAAAAGATGGCGCCTGGCTAGTTGCCAGGTTAGGATTGCCTCGTGAGACTAAGCAGAACGCCCAAAGAGGAAGTAAACAGCATTGGTTGCTAGCGAAGTTGTTCGTTTAGGTGCACAGCCTGATTTGCTCCCTCCTGTACCCTGCTCGCTGATCGGTCATGTAAACATATATAAGTGTGTAGACTTGCGGAAATAAAGAGAGAGAAGGTACATCTGAACTGGGGCTTCTTGTCCTTGCGGGTCGAGGGCGATAGAAGGGACCAGTGATAGTCACTGTGTGTGTGGTAAATGTTAAACAATTGGCTTCCAATCAATCAATCAATCAATCAAACTGATTTGCAGCATTTGTTGACTTTCATGGTATAAGTACACCTACTGTGGCTCACTTCAAGTTACTACCATGATGTCACTGAATAGAGAGTTGGGAAAAGATGTGAGAAGTTCTTCTCAGGAGTCAGTGCAAGTTGATTCTTACATATGACTGTACATAATAGTGAACAGCATTCCCCAGGGGGGAAAGCAAGTAGGAAATAGGTGATTATAATGAAATGTAGTGACAGCTATGCTAAGGTAGGATCAGTAAAAACTAGACAAAATGAGACAAGTGAATTTGGAAGTTGGGAGGGAGTGACCCCTCTCAAGGGAGAGAGAGACATTAAGGCCAAGAAGGGAAAGGATATGGAATGAATGGTGACTTAAAAGCTAGAGGGCAGAACTGAACAGGGGTCTGGTGTGGGATGAAGGAAGGGAGACAAATAGGAGTCCAACCACATAGTCTCTTAAAAACCACATGAAGGAATTTGAACTACACCATAAAGATGATAGGGGGCCTTGGGAGAGTTTGAAACCAAGGTTGAGTTTTCAGAAGATCCCCCTGGAATGGAGACTGGAATTCAAGGATGTGGGGAGAGAGGACACAGGGAGACCAGTAAGGAGATCATCGCATGGCCCAGCAAGAAATGGTGGGTGACCAGACCAGTGTGCTACCACCAAGGACAGAGGGAACTGAACATATTCCAGGGCAATCAAAGAAGCTGATGAACAGGTCTGATGACTAATTGAGCGTGACATACAAAGAAGTCCTGTCTGACTCCTGGGTTTCTGACTTGAGCTGCTAAAGAGATATTGCTCCTGGAGGACACCTGTACATTTTCTATGGGGCCAAGTTCTGTGGGGCTAGGTGACTGCCCTGGGGTCAGTCATATAGAAGGAAAGAGGGATGCAATTAGATTGTAAGGTCACATGAGGTGGGCACCTATACGGGTATCATTTCTTCAATAAATCTATGATTCCTTTTGCAGGGCTTGGTGTTTGGAGAATTCATTTGTTGAAAACAATATACAAAATTATCCTTTTACCCCAAGAACCATCAGAAACAAAGAAAAATTTTGATTTTTTTTATTTCATCAATTAGCTTCTTAGTCACTGAAGCTTTTGTTGAATAAAAGTTTTGTTAAACATGCCTTCTGGTAAAGACACTCATTAACTCTGTCAAAACGTGCTCACTGTCATGATAGTGTAGACACCTGGGAGAAAGATTCCGAGCAGAAAGCAGGGGCTATTTCTAATGTTACACGGCCTAACTTCCCAAGGTCCTTGTAATCAATCACAGCTTCAGCTGTAGCCTTGACAAATGGACCTAATGTGAAAAAAAAATGTCCCCACAGGTGGAAAGAGCTGATTTCATTAGTGATTTTTGGCATCAGAAAGCTTCATTTTAGCTGAAGAATAATGTAGTTTTCTGTCAGAAGGACAGTTTTGGGTCGCCTCGAGAACACAGATTGGGAGGAAAGCATGCCCATATCTAGCTCAGTCCAAAGTGACCCCGAGGATTTCAACAGGAAATCCGAACACTTTCCTAGCTAAGCAAAGAAAAAAAGCACAACTACAAGGATATGAATATGAGGAAAGAGGAGACTAGTACTTTCAGATCTAAAAATTGCAGCATCCCATTCCATATCTGGAACAGGGTTGCATGGACTATTAATGTACAGAACTCACAGAGCATTTCCAGAAACTGTTCTTCTGAACTTTCATACTACTCTGGGAAAAAGCTTTACTGCATCTATTTCACGGGGAAGAAAGCCCACGATGTAAAAGTAGGACTCACACCTACTTTCTGCTTCTTTGTCTAGTTGTCCACAATTACAGGTAATTTAAAAAATAGACACATGGAATTTGAGGCCCATGTTGGGTGTAGAGATCACTTAAATAAACTTAAAAAAAAAGAAAGAGAATAAAAAGGCACATGAAAGAGAACAACAAATGAGCAACAACAGAAAATTACCACAGATTTCAACTGGTGCTTTAAAGGAAAACACATTGGGGCACCTTCATGGCTCAGCCCATTGAGCACTGGATTTTGTTTTCATCTCAGGTCATGACTCATGATCCTGAGATCAAGCCCCAAGTTGGGCTCCACGCTCAGTGTGGAGTCTGCTTGAGATTTTCTCTCCCTCTCCCTTTGCCCCTCCCCTCACTCACACACTGTTTCATTCTTTTTCTAAAGTAAATAAATACATCTTAAAAAAAAAAAAGAAACCAAAACATGCTAACATTTTTTTCAAGAAGAAAATTACTGTTTGAAATCCCTCTTTCTGCTGCTCCCCTTGCTTGTGTGTGCTCTATCAAATAAATAAATAAAAACTCTTTTAAAAAATCTATACTCTCAACAAATGAATATTCTTAATGTCCAGTATCTGATTAAAAATTACTAACCGGGGACACCTGGGTGGCTCAGTGGGTTAAGCCTCTGCCTTCACCTCAGGTCATGATCCCAGGGCCCTGGGATTGAGTCCCACATCGGGCTCTCTGCTCAGCGGGGAGCCTGCTTCCTCCTCTCTCTCTGCCTGCCTCTCTGCCTGCTTGTGATCTCTGTCAAATAAATAAGTAAAATCTTTAAAAAAATTACTAATGGAGGCTGCAGGGGGCTGAAATGCAGACACTAAGTGGCAGCACAGAGAACAAGCAAGAAGGACATGAGGAGAGAGCCACCTCGCCCCACAGTCCTGGTGGCCTAAGGAGCTGGGCTGGAAGGCAGGTAGGATAGGTGCCCGCTCTATGTCTGTGTGAAGCTCCCAGAGGCTAGAAGGCTCCTGCCATATGTGATTGTAGGCCTCTGGGAAGTAGGGCTTCATGACACCTGACACTTGTGGTCTTTTTGTCCTGAGGCTCCCTCTACCCCAAGAACTTGTCTCCATTTAGATTCAATGTGTGGTTCACCCAACAACAGAGGAGGCCCACACTGAGTCCAGTGGAGTGTCCTGACCTGCTCATGAGCACAACACTTTAAGGTATAGATGCTGAATAAACATTTGGGGATCAATGTGGAATCCATAGATGAATAGCTTTTCTTCAAATATTACTCCATACTGGATAGCACTAGATTTAGTTTGAGTGTTTCTTTAAATGTGAACTGCCCTAAAGAACAATGCATTCATTAGTACAAAATAATGGTGGGGCACCAGCTAGATTGAGGGGTTCAGTCCCTACGCCCACAAGGTCACTTTCTAAAGGATGGATCACAGTCAAGTGAAGCAATCACAATGGCTTTAAAAACCTACTGGAGCCATTGTGTAAGCTCAGGGGATGGATGGACAGGGCTGGGCAATGGGCTATTTTGTGGGAGAAGACTTTTTCTGTGGGGATTCTTGGGGGATTAGCAGGGGCCAAGGAGCATAGAGATGGAGAGGAGCACCCTGGGGGAGGTATCAAGCAAAGGAGGCACCCTGGAGGAGGTATCAAGCAAAGGAGGGGTTGACACAAAGCCTTTGGAGGCTCCCCAGTGTCGGGTGGAGAAGAATGTGTCCGGGAAACCATAAGTTCAAACAATGCCCATCAGGACACAGTGGATATGCTTAGCAGTTGTTCAGGCTCCCAGGTCAGTGTTGGGTAGGGGTGTGGTTGTGGAGAACAGCAGCCAGGTGTTCAGGCATTCTGAACACGGAGTTCAGGAGGACAGCCAGGGTGCACAGCCCAGGTGACATGCATTCTGAGAGGAGGGGGTTCAGGAGGACATTTGGGTTTGGGGCATGAGTAAGTAGGAGAATGGGGCCACTTGCTGATGGGGACTCAAGGTGAACCTCTCCGTGGATTTGCACACCACTGCCCCAGAGAGTTTCTTTCATTTTTCATAGTGGGAAACATGTCTACAAAGTCTTCTACAAGTGCTGTGCAGCCAGGCTCCCTTCAGGCTGACTGTCCTGCGACAGCTGCAGAACCTGTTTCCTGTGGGTCAGCCCAGGGTGTCTCTGCTGCTGCACCCAAGCCACTCCTCCTCCCTAGCCCCACAACCCTGTAGTCCAGTCCTGCACACTGAGGAGCATGGCATGAATGGGGTGTGCTCATCTTCAGTTTTCTTCTGTGGAACTGAAATGCCTGAATTTGAGAACATGGTTGAGACCATCGCTTACATTTCAAAAAAACCCACTTCTGTGCAGAAAAATTTTCAGGATTATTTTTGGCAAAAGAATCTCCCAAAGATACATTTTCATTAGTTCTGAGTGAATGAACTCCTCCGTCTGTGGGGCCAGACATGATGGGGCGTATTGGCAGGAGTTCTGGGTCTAGACTGATTTGGGTTGAAATGCCTGATCCCTGCTTTGGGAAGCATTCTGTCTAGTTCAGGGTGACATGAAAAATCAAATTACTGCAGTAGTTCTGTGTCATCTGGGTTCTTCAGTGCTAGGGGAGAAGCACTGCTAATCTAAGCAGGAGGGAACCTGTCGGGAGGCAGGTACTTGAGGCTCACAGCTGGGTCAGGCCTCAGCATAGTCCTGGGTGGCTGCCTGGAGGAAGGAACTCTCCTTGAGACTGCTGGTCCTAGAGTCACTGGCAAGGGTCCACGTCCCTGAGGGATGTGGGAGGACCCCAGGCTGACATGGAGGAATGAGAGACTGATCTTCGGGGTTTCCAAGTGTGCTGACCATCAGACTTTTCTTCCCCTAAAACTACACCTTGGTGATAGGAATGAGGTAAGAAGTCATTCCCAAACAGGAAATTGGGGGGAGTGGGGAGTGGGTAGGGACAGGAACGTGTGTCCCGTCTCACATCAGTGCAGGGCGCCACTGCATTGGCAGAGCCAGTCCATCCATCCTCAGGGTTTGAATCTTGGCCTAGGCTCCCTTTGGGGGTTGGAGAGGGGTATTGGGTGGATAAGGCCTAGGTTGACAACACTAGTAAGACAGGGCTACTTTGATGTAAGTTTTGAGCAAGTCCAATAATACCAACCATCCTAGTAAGCACATCCCTATTGATTTCCACCAGCATCCACTAAATTTCTCAAATGTGCTTAACACACAGAAGCAGACATTTTCTGAAGACTCCCCACTCCCACCCAGAGTTTTGATCACTACAAAGTTCTCATCCATCCTTAGGAATAAATTCAGCAAACAACATGTTTTCAGTTGTCATGTGCCCTCAACACTGTCTGCAGGGAAGAATGCCATGATGATGTGACTTTCCACACAGTCTGTCCTCCAATTTCCCAATCATGTCTGGTCAGGCTGAGTAGATGTAGTTCTGGCCGGCTTTGATTTGCTCCTTCTGGTTTGGGCACATAGCTGGGGCTATACTTGCCAGTCACACTTCTGTAGACCCACCACCCAATGACATACCAGGTTTAAGAAGATTCAGAGTATCAACATAACACCCCAAATATCCAAGATATAATTAAAAACAGTCATCATACCAAGGACCAAGAAAATGTCATCTTAAATTAGTTAGACAATCCGAAGGCCCCTAACACTGAGGTGACTCAGGTTTTGGGATTTCCTGATGAATGTTAAAGTAGCCATCATAATAATGCTTCAAGAAGCAATCATAAACATGCTTGAAACAAAAGAAAAATAGTAAGTCTCAGCAAATAACAGAAGAAATAAATTGAAAATTAGGAACTGAAAAAATACAGGGTTCCTGGGTGGCTCAGTTGGTTAAGTGTCTGCCTTCAGCTCAGGTCATGGTCTCAGGGTCCTGGGATCGAGCCCTGCATTGGTCTCCCTATTCAGCAGGAAGCCTGCTTCTCCTTCTCCCACTCCCTTTGCTTGTGTTCCCTCTCTTGCTATCTCTCTCTCTGTCCAATAAATAAAATCTTAAAAAAATGAAAAAATACAATAACTGAAATTTTAAAAACATAGTAAATAGGCTCAATGTAGCATAGTGGAGAGAGGTCTAGAGGAGACTTTAAACTTGAAGACAGAACAATAGAAATTACCTCATCTGAACAACGGAGATATGACCAGAAAAAAAGAAAAGGGAAAAAAAAAAAAGAACAGAACCTGTGAAAAATGTAGCAAAAACTCTTAACATTTGTGTGACTGGAATCCAAGAACAAGAAAAGAAAAAAAGTGGTAGTTAAAAAGCATTTCAAGAAAAAACTGGGGATGCCTGGGCAGCTCAGTTGGTTAAGCATCTCCCTTCGGCTCAGGTCATGCATGGTTTCAGGGTCCTGGGATCGAATCCCGCATCAGTCTCCTCTCTCAGTGGGGAACCTGCCTCTCCCTCTGCCTGCTTGTGCTCTCTCTTGCTGTCCCTCTGATAAATAAATAAATAAAATCTTTTAAAAAATGGATGATAATCTCCCAAACTTGCAAAAGATATAAACCTAAAAATTCAAGAAACTGAGCAAAAACTGAACAGGATAAACCTAAAGAAATCCACACACATGTTACAGACTAAAATGTGTCCTTCCCAAATTTCCATCTTGTAGTCCTATACCCCCATGCACTTGGAGGTGGGGTCTCTACAGGTAATTAAGTTGAGATTAGGTCATGGGGGTGGGGCTTTCATGAAGGGGTGAACATCCTTATAAAAGACACTAGAGAGCTCTTGCCCTTTCTCCATGCACATGCCCAAAGGAGAGGTCATGTGAGCACACAGTGAAAATGTAGCTATTTGCAAGCTAGGAAGAGAGCCTTTCACAGAAACTGACCGTACTGTCAGCCGGATGATGGACCTCTAGCCACCAGAACTGTGAGAAAATTAATATATATTGTTTAAGTCCATACAGCTTAGTGAGTTCTTAGATGTGATACTAACAGCATGATCCACAAAAGAAAATATTTGATAAACTGCATTTTATCAAACATAAAAACATTGGGGTAGCTGGTGGTGCAGTTGGATAAACATCTAACTCTTGGTTTCAGCTTAGGTCATGATCTCATGGTCGTGGGATCGGGCTCTGTGCTCCACATAGAGTCTACTTGAGATTCTCTCTCTCCTTCTCCTTTTGCCCCCCACCCCAATAATAAATAATTCTTTTTTTTAAAGTAAAAACTTTTACCCTATTAAAGATCCTGTTAGGAGAATGAAAAGAGAAGCTACAGAAGAGAACATATTTGCAAACCACATATCTGACAAAAATGTGTATCTAGACTATATAAAGATCTCTCAAAACTCAACAGGAAAAAAAACCCCCACAACTATCCAAGTATAAAATGGGCAAAAGACATGAATAGACATTTCACCAAAAAGATGCAAATGGCAAATAAATACATGAAAAGATATTCAACAACACTAGCCATTAAGGAAATGAATATGAAAAACTTTATATCACTACCTACCCATTAAGAAAGCTTGTTAAAATAAATGGTGAAAACATCAAATACTGGAAAGAATGTGGATCTCTCATTCATTACTAGTGGGAATATAAATGCTACAGTTACTCTAGTAAGATAGTTTGATAGTTTCTTCAAAAGCTAAACATAAATACTACAACACAGGAATCATGCTCCTGGACATTTACCCCAGAGAATGAAAAATTAATTCACACAAAACACTGTGCACAAATGTTCACTGCAGGTTTATATTTAATAGCCTTAAGATTGAAAACAACCAAAATGTCCCCCAAAGGTGAACAAGTGAACAAACTGTAGAATGTCCATAACATGGAATCCAACTCAGCAATAAAGAAGAAAGAACTATTGAGGCACACAACTTGGATGGATCTCAGGGGTCTTATGCTAAGGGAAAACCCAAAGAAACCCAACTACCCTCAAATGGTCACTGCTGTAGGATTTTGTTCATGTAACATTCTCAAAAACTCTCAAGATGTAGAATAGATTGGCAGTAGTCACAGGCAGGAATAATGGGGCCAAAGGTGGCTGCATGAGGAAGATCTTCGTGCTGACAGAGCAGCTCTGCACCTGGGTTGTGTTATTGCTTATGTGAATGGACACAATACAACAATGAAACCAGACAGGTACATCATGCCCATGTCAGTTTCCTGGTGTTAACACTGTTTTGCAGTGATGTAATATGTTACCAGTGGGGTAAAATGGATGATAGGTACCTTAATGAAGGGACACTCCTGTACTACCTGCAGCTACCTTTGGATCTATAAATCAATCAATCTATCTATCCATCCTAATGCCATACCTGTCAGCATGTCCCAAAATAGCTCCCTAAAGCTAGCCTTTCCACCCTGGATTTCTGGAGCTCAAGTCTTCCCTGTGGGTCCAGTGGCCCCATCCTGTGGGTGCCAGGCAGTGGTGGAAGAGGAAGGAGGGATCTAGTGCTAGCCTGTGGCTGGGAAGGTGCTGGGCTGAGGTAGTCCAGGACCAACAGTGCAGAGAAGGACATGTGTGGGGCAGAGGCAGCACCCAGAGCATCCTCCTCCTAGAACTGATGCTCTCCCTTCAGGAAGGAAAAAGCCAGGATAAGGAGCCAGCTCACAGTGAACCCTCCAGCCCTCTTTCCCTCCCATCCTCCTCAGGACTCCCATCTGTCCCCCTGATCCTCCCCAATCTGCCATTTCCTGCCTCCCATTCACCCCCGACTTCCACCCCTACCTGAGTTGTCTGCATTTTACAGATGAAGGAATTAGGGACTCAGAAGGGGTGAGCAACTGTAGATCACATCCCCAAAGTATTGTCTTAGCCCCTTCATCTCCAGGAAGCTGCTATGTCTGGGGACCTGCTATGTTTGGGGGACATGTGAGCTGGGTCTGAGCAACTGAGCAGAGGATGTTCTTAATGCTGGATCATGGAAGTGACCCACTCGCTCCTTAAGTCCCAGATACCTGAACTCTACCACTCTCCCTGCTGGATCCTACAGCCAATGATCCTCAAAATGGCTTTTGAGGGAAACATAAACTTCCCTCTCTCTCACCAAATCCCTGTCAAGTTCACACTGTACCCCCTCCCACATCCGGCTTCTTCACAACTCTCCTTAGTTTACCCTCAGTTGCTAGGAACACATTGACTTGAACACCCCACGGGGCCTCAACTTCAGGCTCTCCACCTTCACCTTGGCTGGAGCTGCAGATGTGCCCCATCTCACTGGGATCCATCCCTCCCTTAAACTCCTACCTGACTGCCCCTGGAGCTGGAGGGGCCCAGCCTGGAACCTGGGATTCCTCCTCCCTCCCCATCACTGTTCCTCACACCTCATCATTCAATTCATCACCAATTCTCAGCTTTGCCTCTTGGAAGTGGCCACCTCCCTCCAGGCCCACAGACACCCTCAAGTTTCCCAGATGCACCTGTTCCCATCTGTCTCCTGCTCTGCCTTGTTACCTGCATCCAGCCCCACAGCTAGAGCAGCCAGAGCGAATCCCACATCTCCCCCTGCAAATCCTTGCTTCCTTGGCTCAAAGCATGAAGCCCACCATGCTGCCCCTCTCCAGTCTCTACCTACCGCCCTCACCCCACACCACCTCCCCCAGAGATAGGGAATGCTCTCCCACTCTGGCCTTCTCCACCCTGGTCTTCACCTCACATGTTCTCTTTGAAGGCCAAGAGTCTGCAACTGAGAAGTACCTGCTGCTGTGGCCATAGTTTACAGTTGTAACTTCAGGGTCCAAACCCAAGTTTTGCCATAAACTGGCTGTGAGACCTTGGACCAGAGATGGTCTCTGCAGAATTATCTGTGTGAGGACTTTCTGCTTCTCTTTTTATTATCAGGATGGCACCCACCTCAGAGGCTGGCTTTGAGGTCAAGAGGAGTCAAATTGTGTGAAAGTATTTGATGGGGATGAGCAGGTTATGCTCAGCAACAGCTTGCCATGAAGAACCATGGTGAACCTCACCCACCATCTGGAGAATACAGTGACACATGAGGCATGGTGGTGTCTGCAATTCCACTGTGTGCACTGCGATCACCCAGGGATTATTTATTTTCAAATAATTATTTTTAGAGAGGGAGGTAAGATGGTAGAGAAGTAGGAGACCCTATTTTAACCAGTCCCCTGAATTAAACTAGATATCTACCAGAACACTCTGAACACCCATGAAATCAGCCTGAGATGTAAGATTATACACTTCTGAATCTCTACAAGGGCAGAGGATCATCAGTAGAGAGGGTGAACCTTGCCTGGATTGTGGTTGAAATTTTCAGCTACACATCCCCTCAATCACCTCTCACCAGAAGGACTAGGAGGAAGAACCCCCCAACAGAGGAAAAATTCATAGACTGTGACCTCTGCCACAGAACTAATGGATATGGACATAAGTGAGATGTTGGACATAGAATTCAGGATAACAGTTACGCAGACAATGGCTAGGTTGGAGAAACCCATTAGCGGCAGAATAGATTCTCTAATGGCAGAAGTGAGAACTGATCTGGCAGAACTTAAAAATGCTATCAATGAGATCCAATCTAATCTAGATACTCTAACAGCTAGGGTAAATGAGACAGAAGATTGAATTAGTGATCTAGAAGATAAACTGATAGAAAAGAAGAATCAAGAGGAGGGCTGGAACAAACAGCTTAGGATCCATGAAAACAGAATTAGAGAGATAAATGACGCCATGAAACATTCCAATGTCAGAATTATTGGGATCCCTGAGGGGGTTGGAGAGAGAGAGAGGACTAGAAGATATAGTTAAGGAAATCCTAGCTGAGACTTTCCCTAATCTGGGGAATGAAACAAGTGTTTGTGTTCTAGAGGGAGAGAGGACACCCCCATGATCAACAAGGATAGAATGACCTACCAGTATGTGATTGTGAAATTTGTGAATCATAGGACCAGAGAAAACACCTTTTTTTGGTTAAGACTTTATTTATTCATTTGACAGGGAGATAGAGCTCAAGCAGGCAGAGCAGCAAGCAGAAGGAGAGGGAGAAGCAGGCTCCCCACTGAGGAGAGAGCCCCATGCAAGGCTCAATCCTAGAGCCTTAGGATCATTACCTGAGCTGAAGGCAGACACTTAACTTGCTGAGACACCCAGGCAACCCACCAGAGAAAATATCTTAAGGGCAGCTCAGGGTAAGAGATTCCTTATGTACTGAGGGAGGAACATCAGAATAATATCAGACCTATCCACAGAAACCTGGCAAGCCAAAAAGGGCTGGCAAGACATATTCAGGGTACTAAATGAGAAGAACATGCAGCCAAGAATACTTTATTTGGCAGGGCTGTCATTTAGAATGGATGGAGAGATAAAGAGCTTCCAAGACAGGCAAAGACTAAAAGAATATGAGACCACAAAGTCAGCCCCACAGTAAATATTAAGGGGGGGGGGGTTCTATAAAAGAAGAAAGACCCCAAGAGTGATATAGAAGAGAAATTTAGAGAGATAATCTATAGAAACAAGGATCTCACAGGCAACATGATGACAATAAAAGCATATCTTTCAATAATGATTCTCAATGTGGAATGGTCTAAATGCTCCTATAAAATGGCACAGGGTTGCACACTGGATAAAACGACAAGACCCAACCATATGCTATTTACAAGAGACTCATTTTGAACCTAAAGATACATCCAGCCTGAAAGTGAAGGGATGAAGAACCATCTTTCATGCCATTGGGCCTCAAAAGAAAGCTGAGGTAACATTTCTTATATCAGAGAGATTATATTTGAAGCTAAAGACTGTAGTCAGAGATACAGAAGGACATTACATCATTCTCAAAGTGTCTATCCCACAAGAAGATCTAAGAACTGTAAATTGTTACTACATAAGCCAACAGTTAATCAAAATAAAGAGACATATTGATAAGAATGCGTTAATTGTAGAGGATCTTAACATGCCACTCTCAGCAACAGATGGATCATCTAAGCAGAAAATCAACAAATAAACAAGAGCTTTGAAAAACACATTGGACCAGATGAACCACATAGATATATACAGAACATTCCACCCTAAAACAACAGAATACCCATTCATCTTGACCACACATGGAACTTTCTCCAGAATAGACAACATACTGGGTCACAAATCATGTCTCAACTGATACCAAAAGACTGAGATTATTCCCCACATGTTCTCAGACCATATTGCTTTGAAACTGGAACTCAGTCACAAGAAAAATTTGGAAGAAATTCAAACACATGGAAGCTAAAGACCATCCTGCTCAAGAATGTTTGAATCAACCAGGAAATCAAAGAAGAACTTAAACAATTCACAGAAACCAATGAGAATGAAGACACATGGGTCCAAAACCTATGGTATATGGCAAAGGTGATCCTGAGAGGTAAATACATAGCCATCCAAGCCTCATTCAAAAAAAATAGAAAAATCCCAAATACACAAACTCTGTCTACACCTTAAAGAACTTAGGAATCAACAACAAATTAAGCCTACCCCATACACAAGAAGGGAAATAATTAAGATCAGAGGAGAGATCAGTGAGTTAGAAACCAGAGACACAATAGAACACATCAATGAAACTAGAAGCTGGTTCTTTGAGAGAATTAATAAGCTCGATAAACCACTGGCCAGACTAATCCAAGAGAAAAGAGAAAGGATTCAAATTAATAAACTTATGAATGAAAGGAGAGAGATCACAACTAACACCAAGGAAAAAGAAACAACCATCAGAAATTATTATCAATAGCTATATGCTAATAAGTTAAGCAACCTAGAAGAAATGGATGCATTCCTGGAAACCTGTAAACTTCCAAGACTGAAACAGGAAGAAATTAACAACCTGACTAGATCAAGACCAGTAATGAGATTGAAGCAGTGATTAAAAACCTCCCAAAAGGAGCACCTGCGTGGCTCAGTGGGTTAAATCCTCTGCCTTCGGCTCAAGTCATGATCCCACGGTCCTGGGATCGAGCCCCGCATCGGGCTCTCTGCTCAGTGGGGAGCCTGCTTCCTCCTCTTTCTCTCTGCCTGCCTCTCTGCCTACTTGTGATCTGTCAAATAAATCAGTAAAATCTTTAAAAAAAACAAGGCAATTTAAACAAACAAACAAACAAAAACACCTCCCAAAAGGTGAGCTCGGAGCGCAGCCAGAGGCCAGGGAGACGGGAGTGATTGAGCTCTTTTCTCTGAGGCCGCACTGAGGAATGGGGCCCCAAGCTCTCGGCTCCTCTGGGCCAGAGACTGGGAGGCCACCATTTTCATTCCCATCCTCTGGAATTCTACGGAAAGCATTCAGGGGACAAAAGCTCCCGAAAGCGAACGCGAACAGATTAATTAGCCTGGGCCCTGGTACCGGCGGTGCAATTCTGCCTCGGGCAAAGACACTTGAGAATCACTACAACAAGCCCCTCCCCCAGAAGATCAACAAGAAATCCAGCCAAGACAAAGTCCACCTACCAAGGAGAGCAGCAGAATTCCAGTGTAGGAGAAAGCAAAGCATGGAACTCATAGCTTTCTCCCCATGATTCTTTAGTCTTGCAGTTAATTTAATTTAATTTAATTTCTTTTTCTTCTGCTATTTTTTTAAACTTTTACCCTTTTCTTTTTTTAATGTTTTTTAAACTAGTTTATGTAATATATATGTTATATATATATTTTTTTCTTTTTTATATTTTTTCTTTATTTGTTTTCTTTTTTTAATTTTTTTCCCTGAACTTCTTTTTATCCCCTTCCTCCCTCCCATGATTTGGGGTCTCTTCTGATTTGGTTAAAGCGCATTTTCCTGGGGTCATTCCCACTTTTTTAGTACTTCACTTGCTCCTTCATATACTTTTATCTGGACAAAATGACAAGGCAGAAAAACTCACCACACACACAAAAAAAGAACAAGAGGCAGTACCAAAGGCTAGGGACCTAATCAATAAAAACATTGGTAATATGTCAGATATAGAGTTCAGAATGATGATTCTCAAGATTCTAGCCAGGCTCGAAGAAGGCATGGAAGATATTAGAGAAACCCTCTCTGGAGAGATAAAAGCCCTTTCTGGAGAAATGAAAGACCTAAAATATAACCAAGTTGAAATCAAAAAAGCTATTAATGAGGTGCAATCAAAAAAGGAAGCTCTCACTCCTAGGATAAATGAGGCAGAAGAAAGAATTAGCGATATAGAAGACCAAATGACAGAGAATAAAGAAGCTGAACAAAAGAGGAACAAACAACTTCCTGACCACAAGAGGAGAATTCGAGAGATAAGTGACACCATAAGATGAAACAACATTAGAATAATTGGGATTCCAGAAGAAGAAGAAAGAGAGAGGGGAGCAGAAGGTATATTGGAGAAAATTTCTCTAATATGGCAAAGGGAACAAGCATCAAATCCAGGTGGTGCAGAGAACCCCCCTCAAAATCAACAAGAATAGGCCCACACCCCGTCACCTAATAGTAAAATTTACAAGTCTTAGCGACAAAGAGAAAATCCTGAAAGCAGCCCGGGAAAAGAAGTCTGTACCATACAATGGTAAAAATATTAGATTGGCAGTGGACTTATCCAAGAGACCTGGCAGGCCAGAAAGAACTGGCATGATATATTCAGAGCACTAAATGAGAAAAATGTGCAGCCAAGAATACTATACCCAGCTATATTACCATTGAAAATAGAAGGAGAGATAAAAAGCTTCCAGGACACACAAAAACTGAAAGAATTTGCAAGCACCAAACCAGTTCTACAGGAAATATTGAAAGGGGTGCTGTAAGCAAAGAGAGACCCTAAAAGTAGTAGATTGGAAAGGAACAGAGACAATATACAGTAACAGTCACTTTACAGGCAATACAATGGCACTAAATTCATATCTCTTAATAGTTACCCTGAATGTTAATGGGCTAAATGCCCCAATCAAAAGACACAGGGTATCAGAATGGATAAAAAAACAAAACCCATCAATATATTTCCTACAAGAAACTCATTTTAGACCCGAAGACACCTCCAGATTTAAAGTGAGGGGGTGGAAAAGAGTTTACCTTGCTCATGGACATCAGAAGAAAGCTGGGGTGGCAATCATTATACCAGATCAATTATATTTTAAGCCAAAGACTATAAGAGATGAGGAAGGACACTTATCATACTCAAAGGATCTGTCCAACAAGAAGATCTAACAATTTTAAATATCTATGCCCCCAACATGGGAGCACCAACTATATAAACCAATTAAAAACAAAATCAAAGAAACACATCAACAATAATACAATAATAGTAGGGGACTTTAACACTCCCCTCACTGAAATGGACAGCTTATCCAAGCAAAAGATCAACAAGGAAATAAAGGCCTTAAATGGCACTGGACCAGATGGACATCACAGATATATTCAGAACATTTCATCCCAAAGAAACAGAATACACATTCTTTTCTAATGCACATGGAACATTCTCCAGAATAGATTACATCCTGGGTCCTAAATCAGGTATCAACCAGTATCAAAAGATTGGGATTATTCCCTGCATATTTTCAGACCACAATCCTCTGAAGCTAGAACTCAATCACAAGAGGAAATTTGGAAAGAACCCAAATACATGGAGACTAAACAGCATCCTTCTAAAGAATGAATGGGTCAACCAGGAAATTAAAGAAGAATTGAAAAAATTCATGGAAACAAATGATAATGAAAACACAACAGTTCAAAATCTGTGGGACCCAGCAAAGGCAGTCCTGAGAGGAAAATATATAGCAGTACAAGCCTTTCTCAAGAAACAAGAAAGGTCTCAAATACACAGCCTAACCCTACACCTAAGGGAGCTGGAGAAAGAACAAAAAAGAAAGCCTAAACCCAGCAGGAGAAGAGAAATAATAAAGATCAGAGCAGAAATCAGTTGAAATAGAAACCAAAAAAACCCAATAGAACAAATCAACAAAACTAGGATCTGGTTCTTTGAAAGAATTAATAAGATTGATAAACTCCTGGCCAGACTTATCAAAAAGAAAAGAGAAAGGACCCAAATAAATAAAATCATGAATGAAAGAGGAGAGATCACAACTAACACCAAAGAAATAAAAACAATTAAAAGAACATACTATGAGCAACTCTATGCAAGCAAATTTGACAGTCTGGAAGAAATGGATGCATTCCTAGAGACATATAAACTACCAGAACTGAAACAGGAAGAAATAGAAAACCCGAACAGACCCATAACCAGTAAGGAGATTGAAACAGTCATCAAAAATCTCCAAACAAACAAAAGCCAAGGGCCAGATGGCTTCCCAGGGGAATTCTACCAAACATTTAAAGAAGAACTAATTCCTATTCTCCTGAAATTGTTCCAAAAAATAGAAATGGAAGGAAAACTTCCAAACTCATTTTATGAGGCCAGCATCACCTTAATCCCAAAACCAGACAAGGATCCCATCAAAAAAGAGGATTACAGCCTATGTTCTCCTCTAGGATTCTGATGGATTCCTGTCTCACATTGAGGTCTTTTATCCATTTTGAGTTTATCTTTGTGTACGGTGTAAGAGAATGGTCGAGTTTCATTCTTCTACATATAGCTGTCCAGTTTTCCCAGCAACATTTATTGAAGAGACTGTCTTTTTTCCACTGTATATTTTTTCCTGTTTTGTCGAAGATTAATTGACCATAGAGTAGAGGGTCCATATCTGGGCTCTCTACTCTGTTCCACTGGTCTATGTGTCTGTTTTTATGCCAGTACCATGCTGTCTTGGTGATCACGGCTTTGTAATAAAGCTTGAAATAAGGCAAAGTGATGCCCCCAGCTTTATTTTTGTTTTTCAACATTTCCTTAGCGATTCGGGGTCTCTTCTGATTCCATACAAATTTTAGGATTGTTTGCTCCAGCTCTTTGAAGAATGCCGGTGGAATTTTGATCGGAATGGCATTAAAAGTATAGATTGCTCTAGGCAGTATAGACATTTTAACAATGTTTATTCTTCTGATCCAAGAGCATGGAATGGTCTTCCATCTATTTGTGTCTTCTTCAATTTCTTTCATGAGTGTTCTGTAGTTCCTTGAGTACAGATCCTTTACCTCTTTGGTTAGGTTTATTCCCAGGTATCTTATGGTTCTTGGTGCTATAGTAAATGGAATTGATTCTCTACTTTCCCTTTCTGTATTTTCATTGTTAGTGTATAAGAAAGGCACTGATTTCTGCACATTGACTTTGTATCCTGCCACGTTGCTGAATTGCTGTATGAGTTCCAGTAGTTTGGGGGTGGAGTCTTTTGGGTTTTCCATATAAAGAATCATGTCATCTGCAAAGAGAGAGAGTTTGACTTCTTCATTACCAATTTGGATACCTTTTATTTCTCTCTGTTGTCTGATTGCTGTTGCTAGGACTTCTAATACTATGCTGAACAAGAGTGGTGAAAGTGGGCATCCTTGTCTTGTTCCTGATCTCAATGGGAAGGCTGCAAGCTTTTTCCCATTGAGTATGATATTTGCTGTGGGTCTTTCATAGATAGATTTGATGAGGTTCAGGAATGTTCCCTCTATCCCTATACTTTGAAGCGTTTTAATCAGGAACGGATGCTGGATTTTGTCAAATGCTTTTTCTGCATCAATTGAGAGGACCATGTGGTTCTTCTCTCTTCTCATATTAATTTGTTGTATCACATTGATTGATTTGCGAATGTTGAACCATCCTTGTAGCCCAGGGATGAATCCCACCTGATCATGGTGGATAATCTTTTTAATGTGCTGTTGGATCCTGTTGGCTAGAATCTTGTTGAGAATCTTAGCATCCATATTCATCAGTGATATTGGTCTAAAATTCTCCTTTTTGGTAGGGTCCTTGCCTGGTTTGGGGATCAGGGTAATGCTGGCTTCATAAAAAGAGTCTGGAAGTTTTCCTTCTGCTTCAATTTTTTGAAACAGCTTCAGGAAAATAGGTGTTATTTCTTCTTTGAAGGTTTGGTAGAATTCCCCAGGGAATCCGTCAGGTCCTGGGCTCTTGTTTTTTGGGAGGTTTTTGATCACTGATTCAATATCGTTATTAGATATCGGTCTATTCAGGTTGTCGATTTCTTCCTGGCTCAATGTTGGTAGTTTATATTTTTCCAGGAATGCATCCATTTCGTCTAGGTTGCTAAGCTTATTGGCATATAACTGTTGATAATAACTTCTGATGATTGTTTCTACTTCCTTGGTGTTAGTTGTGATCTCTCCCGTTTCATTCATAATTTTATGAATTTGGGCTTTCAAATGAAAGACCTCAATGTGAGACAGGAATCCATCAAAATCCTAGAGAAGAACATAGGCAGTAACCTCTTTGACATTGGCCACAGCAACTTCTTTCAAGATACGTCTCCAAAGGCAAAGGAAACAAAAGCGAAAATAAACTTTTGGGACTTCATCAAAATCAAAAGCTTCTGCACAGCAAAGGAAACAGTCAAAAAAACAAAGAGGCAACCACGGAATGGGAGAAGATATTTGCAAATGACAGTACAGACAAAAGGTTGATATCCAGGATCTATAATGAACTCCTCAAACTCAACACACACGAAACAGACAAACACATCAAAAAATGGGCAGAAGATATGAACAGACACTTCTCCAATCAAGACATACAAATGGCTATCAGACACATGAAAAAATGCTCATCATCATTAGCCCTCAGGGAGATTCAAATTAAAACCACATTGAGATATCACCTTACACCAGTTAGAATGGCCAAAATTAACAAAACAGGAAACAACATGTGTTGGAGAGGATGTGGAGAAAGGGGAACCCTCTTACACTGTTGTTGGGAATGCAGGTTGGTGCAGCCTCTTTGGAGAACAGTGTGGAGATTCCTCAAAAAATTAAAAATAGAGCTTCCCTATGACCCTGCAATTGCACTCCTAGGTATTTACCCGAAAGACACAGATGTCGTGAAAAGAAGGGCCATCTTTACCCCAATGTTTGTAGCAGCAATGGCCACGGTCGCCAAACTATGGAAAGAACCAAGATGCCCTTCAATGGATGAATGGATAAGGAAGATGTGGTCCATATACACTATGGAGTATTATGCCTCCATCAGAAAGGATGAATACCCAACTTTTGTAGCAACATGGACGGGACTGGAGGAGATTATGCTGAGTGAAATAAGTCAAGCAGAGAGAGTCAATTATCATAGGGTTTCACTTATTTGTGGAGCATAACAAATAGCATGGAGGACAAGGGGCGTTAGAGAGGAGAAGGGAATTTGGGTAAATTGGAAGGGGAGGTGAACCATGAGAGACTATGGACTCTGAAAAACAATCTGAGGGGTTTGAAGTGGCGGGGGGGTAGGAGGTTGGGGTACCAGGTGGTGGGTATTATAGAGGGCACGGCTTGCATGGAGCACTGGGTGTGGTGAAAAAATAATGAATAATGTTTTTCTGAAAATAAATAAATTGGAAAAAAAATAAAAATAAAAAAAAAGAGGATTACAGACCAATATCCTTAATGAATACAGATGCGAAAATTCTCACCAAAATACTAGCCAATAGGATTCAACAGTACATTAAAAGGATTATTCACCATGATCAAGTGGGATTTATTCCAGGGCTGCAAGGTTGGTTCAACATCTGCAAATCGGTCAATGTGATACAAGACATTAATAAAAGAAAGAGCAAGAACCATATGATACTCTCAATAGATGCTGAAAAAGTGTTTGACAAAGTACAGCATCCCTTCCTGATCAAAACTCTTCAAAGTGTAGGGATAGAGGGCACATACCTCAATATTACCAAAGCCATCTATGAAAAACCCACTGCAAATATCATTCTCAATGGAGAAAAACTGAAAGCTTTTCCGCTAAGGTCAGGAACACAGCAGGGATGTCCATTATCACCATTGCTATTCAACATAGTACTAGAAGTCCTAGCCTCAGCAATCAGACATAAAAAGGAAATTAAAGGCATCTGAATTGGCAAAGAAGGAGTCAAACTATCACTCTTCACAGATGATATGATAGTATATGTGGAAAACCCAAAACACTCCACTCCAAAACTGCTAGAACTTGTACAGGAATTTAGTAAAGTGTCCAGATATAAAATCAATGCACAGAAATCAGTTGCATTTCTCTATACCAACAAGACAGAAGAAAGAGAAATTAGGGAGTCAATCCCATTTACAATTGCACCCAAAAATATAAGATACCTAGGAATAAACCTAACCAAAGAGGCTAAGAATCTATACTCAGAAAACTATAAAGTACTCATGAAAGAAATTGAAGAAGACACAAATAAATGGAAAAATGTTCCATGCTCCTGGATTGGAAGAATAAATATTGTGAAAATGTTTATGCTACCTAAAGCAATCTACACATTTAATGCAATCCTTATCAAAATCCCACCCATTTTTTTTCAAAGAAATGGAACAAATAATCCTAAAATTTATATGGAACCAGAAAAGACCTCGAATAGCCAAAGGGATATTGAAAAAGAAAGCCAAAGTTGGTGGCATCACAATTCCGGACTTCAAGCTCTATTACAAAGCTGTCATCATCAAGACAGCATGGTACTGGCACAAAAACAGACACATAGATCAATGGAATAGAATAGAGAGCCCAGGAATAGACCCTCAACTCTATGGTCAACTAATCTTCAACAAAGTAGGAAAGAATGTCCAATGGAAAAAAGACAGCCTCTTCAATAAATAGTGCTGGGAAAATTGGACAGCCACAGGCAGAAAAATGAAATTGGACCATTTCCTTACACCACACACAAAAATAGACTGAAAATGGATGAAGGACCTCAATGTGAGAAAGGAATCCATCAATATCCTTGAGGAGAACACAGGCAGCAACCTCTTTGACCTCAGCCACAGCAATGTCTTTCTAGGAACATCACCAAAGGCAAGGGAAACAAGGGCAAAAATGAACTATTGGGATTTCATCAAGATCAAAAGCTTTTGCACATCAAAGAAAACAGTTAACAAAACCAAAAGACAACTGACAGAATGGGAGAAGATATTTGCAAACGACATATCAGATAAAGGGCTACTGTCCAAAATCTATAAAGAACTTAGCAAACTCAATACCCAAAGAACAAATAATCCAATCAAGAAATGGGCAGAGGACATGAACAGACGTTTCTGCAAAGAAGACATCCAGATGGCCAACAGACACATGAAAAAGTGCTCCACATCACTCAGCATCAGAGAAATACAACTCAAAACCACAATGAGATACCACCTCACACCAGTCAGAATGGCTAAAACTAACAAGTCAGGAAATGACAGATGCTGGAGAGGATGTGGAGAAAGCAGAACACTCCTACACTGTTGGTGGGAATGCAAGCTGGTGCAGCCACTCTGGAAAACAGCATGGAGGTTCCTCAAAGAGTTGAAAATGGAACTACCCTATGACCCAGCAATTGCACTACTGGGTATTTACCTTAAAGATACAAACGTAGTGATCTGAAGGGGCATGTGCACCCAAATGTTTATAGCAGCAATGTCTACAATAGCCAAACTATGGAAAGAACCTAGATGTCCATCAACAGATGAATGGATCAAGAAGATGTGGTATATATACACAATGGAATACTATGCAGCCATCAAAAGAAATAAAGTCTTGCCATTTGCGATAACACGGATGGAACTAGAGGTTATCATGCTTAGTAAAATAAGTCAATCGGAGAAAGACATATGATCTCCCTGATATAAGGAAGTGGAAATGCAATGTGGGGGGTTAGGGGAGTTGGAGAAGAATAAATGAAACAAGATGGGATCGGGAGGGAGACAAACCATAAGTGACTCTTAATCTCAGAAAACAAACTGAGGGTTGCTGCGGGGAGCAGGGTCAGGAGAGTGGGGTGGGGTTATGGACATTGGGGAGGGTATGTGGTAAGGTGAGTGCTGTGAAGTGTGTAAACCTGGCGATTCACAGACCTGTATCCCTGGGGATAAAAATACATTATATGTTTATAAAAAATTTTAAAAAAAACCTCCCAAAAAACAAGAGTCCAGGAACTGACCCTAACCCTGGGGAGTTCTACCAAACATTCAAAAAAGAAATAACACCTATTCTCCTGAAGCTGTTTCAAAAAACAGAAGGAAAACTTAAAGACTCTTTCTATGAAGCCAGCATTACCTTGATCCCCAAACCAAGCAAAGACTCCATTAAAAAGGAGAATTTCAAACCAATAACTCTGATGATTACGGATGCCAAGATTCTCAACAAGATTCTAGCTAACAGAATCCAACATTACATTAAAAAGATTATTTAGCATAACCAGGTGGGATTTATCCCTGGGATGCAAGGGTGGTTCAACATTTGTAAATCAAACATTGTTATAGAACAAATTAATAGAAGAAGAAAGGAGAACTACATGGTCTTCTCAATTGATGCAGAAAAAGCATTTGACAAAAGACAGTGTCCTTTCCCGATTAAAACTCTTCAGAGTATAGGGATAGAAGGAACATTTCTCAACTTCATAAAATCCATCTCTGAAAAACCCACAGCAAATATCATTCTCAATGGGGAAAAGCTGAGAGCCTTCCCATTGAGATCAGGAACAGGATAAGGATGAACACTCTCACCGCTAGTGTTGAACATATTACTAGAAGTCCTAGCAACAGTAATCAGACAACAAAAGAAATAAAAGGTATTCAAATTCACAAAGAAGTCAAACTCTCTTTCTTTGCAGATGAAATCATCCTCTATGTGGAAAACCCAAAAATCTCCATCCCCAAATTATTAGAACTCTTACAGTAATTCAGTGGCAGGATACAAAATCAGTGTACGGAAATCAGTTGCTTTCTTATACACTAACGATGAAACTGTAAGAAAGGGAAATTAGAGAACCAATTCCATTTACAATAGCACCAAAACCCATAAGATACCTTGGAATAAACCTAATCAAGGAGGTAAAGGATCTATACTTGAGGAACTACAGAACACCCATGAAAGAAATTGAAGAAGACAAAAAGATGAAAAAACACTCCATGTTCATGCATCAGAAGAATAAACATTGTTAAAATGTCTATGCTGCTCAGAGCAATCTAAACTTTCAATGCCATCCCAATCAAAATACCACCGGCAGTTTTCAAAGTGCTGGAACAAACAATCCTAAAATTTGTATGGAATGAGAAAAGAGGCTGAATTGCCAAGGAAATGATGGAAAAGAAAAACAAAGCTGGAGGCATCATGTTGCCTGATTTCAAGCTTTATTATAAAACTGTGATCACCAAGACAGCATGGTACTAGCACAAAAACAGACATATAGACCAGTGGGACAGAGTAGAGAGCCCATATGGACCCGCAGCTCTATGGTCAACTAATCTTTGACAAAGCAGGAAAAAATATCCAGTGGAAAAAAGTCTCTTCAGTAAATGGTGCTGGGAAAATTGGATAGCTATGTACCATTCTCTTACACCATACACAAAGATAAACTCAAAATGGATGAAAGACCTCAATGTGAGACAGGAATCCATCAAAATCCTAGAGGAGAACATAGGCGGTAACCTCTTCAACGCTGGCCACAGCAACTTCTTTCAAGAGACATCTCCAAAGGCAAGGGGAAAAAAAGCAAAAATGATCTTTTGGGACTTCATCAAGATCAAACGCTTCTGCACAGCAAAGGAAACAATCAACAAAACAAAGAGGCAACTCACAGAATGGGAGAAGATATTCACAAATGACACTATAGACAAAGGGCTGATACCTAAGATCTATAAAGAACTTCTCAAACTCAATACCCAAGAAACAGATAAGTCAAAAAATGGGCAGAAGACACGAACTTCTCCAAAGAAGACATACAAATGACTAACAGACACATGAAAAATGTTCATTAACCATCAGGGAAATTCAAATCAAAGCCACATTGAGATACCACCTTACACCAGTTAGGATGACAAAAATTAAAAAAAACAGTGTGGAGATTCTTCAAAATATTAAAAATAGAGCCGGCAATTGACCCGGCAATTGCACTACTGGGTATTTACCCCAGAGATACAGATGTAGTGAAAAGAAGGTTCATATGTACCCCAATGTCCATAGCAGCAATGTCCACAATAGCCAAACTGTAGAAAGAGCCAAGAGGCCTTTCAACAGATGAATGGATAAAGAAGATGTGGTCCATATATACAATGGAATATTACTCAGTCATCAGAAGGGATGAATACCCAGTTTTTGCATCAACATGGATAGGACTGGAGGAGATTATGCTGAGTGAAATAAGTCAAGCAGAGAAAGCCAATTATCATATGATTTCACTTACTTGTAGAACATAAGGAATAACACAGAAGTCATTAGGAGAAGGAAGGGAAAAGTGGAGGGAGGGAAATTGGAGGGGGAGATGAACCATGAGAGACTCTGGACTCAGAGAAAAAAACAGAGTTTTGGAGGGGAAGGGGGTGGGGGAATGGTGAGCCTGGTGGTGGGTATTAAGTAGGGCATGTATTGCATGGAGTACTGGGTTTTATACATAAACAATGAATCTTGGAACACTACATCATAAACTGATTATGTACTGTATGGTGACTAACATAACATAATAAAAAAACACAAAATAAAATAATTATTTTTAAATGATTATTTTAAATTATTTAAAGTTCCTAAAAATCCTGAAATTTGTGTCACCTCCCACTCCAGGATGTGACGCCCAATCCATGCCAGCTCCTTTTCTTTGCCCTCCTGGGTGGCATGGGTAGGGACATCACCATTTCCATGGGCCAACACTTTCAGGAAGCCATGAGTGTTGCTGATGAAGCTCTTCAGCTCCCAGACACTGGCCTGCCTCTGACCCCACTGGTTAGCCTGTTCTTATAAGGCCTTCACTCCGCCTCCAGGTGGGAACACCTGTTGTGAGCCTGGAGAAGTTCAGCTGATGATTCTTCCATGCTGGCCTGGGTGTCCTCTGGAAATTCCTCTCAGCCTCCTCTTTGTCTCAGGCTGTGTCCCGGGAGGCCTGGCTCTCAGGCAAGGTGTTCTTTAATTCTTGTGACACCCAGCGATAGAGCAGATTTCTCAATCTTTGGTTTTCCTCTTCACATGTTAAAATCAGATCTTTTAGCTCAGACACTTTCTGAAAGGGAGATTTATTCCTTTCCCTCCTTGTATTAAAAACTTCTTTCATAAATTCAGACTTTCTGTTGAACGCTGTCAAAGATTTACTGATGTGTTTCATTTCCAGGGGCAGCTCTTTCCGCTTTCTCTCTTATTTAAGGCATGCATGGTGTCTTTCACTCCTTCCAAACAGAACTTCCCAAAAGATGAAGGCCCCTCAAATGATGTGCCACCAGGACACCAGGCTGGAGTTGGTTCCAGGCCAGACGGCTGAGGGCCATGGCTCACCAGCATGTCTACACAGTGACCTAACATGGGGACTGCAGTCTGAGTGGTTCCAAGCACTGGTCAGGCCTCGGCATTCAGCCACAACTCAGTGACATTTGGGAGCCAGCCTCTAACAGGGGAGGAACCACTACCTTCACAGACAGCCTCTGTCCTGGCTCTTCCCCTGGAAGACAGATGTCCCGGGGACTCATTTTCCCTGCGCTAAGCCCTCGATCAGCTAGACATCCAAGGGAATCTTTGGCCCTCTGCTGAGCTGGGTGGAATTCCTGGCCTGTTGAGTGCCTCGTAGACTCATTCATTTCTCGCTGAGCTGGAGTGGCAGGGCTCCCAGTTGGTCAGATATCCAGGGGACTCTTGCCGTGTGGTGAGCTGGGTTGGAGGGTTCCTGATCGGAGGATTTGCGTTCAGTTGATTGTCCAAGGGACTTGTTTATCCAGTGCTGAGTGGGGTTGGAGAATTGCCTGGGTGTCCCTGGCCCTCATTTATTCTGTGTTGAGCTAGGTCAAAGGTCTCCCAGTCATTTGGATATATGGGAGCTCATTGCCCTGAACTAAGCCAGGTTATAGGGCTTTCAGCTGGAAGGCTCCCAAATGGTGTCTGGGAGACTCACCTTGCTCTATGCTGAACTCTGTCAGTGGGCTTGCAGGTGTCTGGGTGGCCAGGGGACTCATTTGCCCTTTGCTGACTGGTAAGAAAGCTTCTGGTCCGCAGTGTGTCTGGGGAACTCTTTTGCCCTGTGCTGAGCTGGGTGGGATGACTACTGGCTAGAGGGCTCCTAGTCCATCAGATGTCTGGGGAATTCATTTGCCCCATTCTAAGTGGGATCAGCGTACTCTTGGTCCAAGAGCACCTCGTCTGCTGTCTTGGGGACTCTTTGCCCTGTACTAAGTTGATTCAGAGAATTGCCCATCAGAGAAGTGTTCAGGGAATTAGTTTGCTCTGTGCTGAATTGGGTCAGTGGAATCCTGGTGGACCCAGCATCTGGGCGACTCCATAGCCCTGTGCTAAGTTGGTTCAGAGAATTCACCCCTAATGAAGGGTCTGGGGGACTTGTTTGCCTTGTGCTGATCTGGGTCAGAAAGCTTGTGGTCAGCTGGATGTCCTGGGATGAGTTCACCCTATGATGAGCTGTGTTAGGGCTCCTGGTTGGCCTAGTATATCTAGTGGGTTCAGTTGTCTGGTTGGCCTGTGCTTTGCTGGGTTAAGGGCTCTGAGCTGGAGAGCTCCTAGTTGGTCTAGTGTCCAGACAACTTGTTTATCCTATGTTGAGCTGGATCAGAGAACTTGTAGTACAAAGGTACCCAGGGTGCCCACTGTCCTGAGGGGGCTCCTTAACCCTATGTTGAATTGTTTCAGGGAATACTCCATTAGCCAGGAGTCCAAGGGACTTAGTTGCCTAGTGCTGATCTGGGTCAGTGGGTCCTGGTCAGAAGGCTCCTAGCTGGCCTGGGTGGAAGATTCAATTTCCCTGTGCTCTGCTGAGGTGGAGGGCTCCCGGTTGGCCCAGTGTCCAGGCAACTTTTTTGCACCATGCTGGGCTGAGTCAGAAGGCTTTTGATACAAGGACACCCAGTAGGATCACTGTCCTGGGGACTCATTAGTCCTATGCTGAGTTGGTTTAGAGAATTCCCCACTGGCCAGGGTTCCAAAGGACTGGCTTTCCTTGAGCTGATATGGGTCAAAGGGCTTGTTATCAGCCAGTATCCAGGGGATTAGTTTGCTCTGCTAGAACTGGGTTGGTGGGCTCCTGGTGAGCCCAGTGTCTGGGGGAGTCCATTGCCTTGCTAAGTTGGTTCAGAGAATTCCTCATTGGTGGAAGATCCAGGGGACTTGATTGCCTTGTGGCTGATCAGGGTCAGCTGGCTCCTGATTGAAGGACTCCTGGTTTGCCCAACTGGAAGACTTGCTTGCCCTGTGCTCTGCTGAGCTGGAGAGCTCCCAGTTATCCCAGTGTCCAGGCAACATTTTTGTGCCATGGTGAGCTGGGTCAGAAGGCTTTTGGTATCAGAGTACCCAATGAGCACACTGTCCTGGGGACTGGTTAGCTCTATGCTGAGTTGGTTTGGAGAATTCCCCATTGACCAGGTATTCAGGGGCCTTGGTGGCCTTGGGCTCACCCTCATCAAAGGGTTGGCATCAGCCAAGGATCCAGGGGATTAGTATGCCCTGTGCTGAACTGGGTTGGTGGGCTCCTGGTGGGTCCAGTGTCTGAGGGACTCCATAGCCCTGTGCTAACTTGGTTCAGGGAACTCCCCATTGGCCCAGGGTCTGGGGTACTGGTTCACCTTGTACTGATGTAAGTCGGAAAACTTGTAGTTGACTGGATATCTGGGGGTTTAGTTCATCCTGTGTTGAGCTAGGTCACTGGGCTCCTGGTTAACCTGGTGTCTGAGTGGATTTAATTGCCCTGTGTTCTGCTGGGTTGAGGGCTCCCAGTTGGAAGACTGGTGGGCACACTGTTTAGGCAACTTGTTTACCCTCTGGTGAGCTGGAGCAGAATGGGGCCTAGTGGGCCCACTGTCTTGTGGACTTGTTAATCCTAGCTGAGCTGGTTTGGAGAAGTCCCCATCGTCTGGATGTCTAGGAGACTTTGCTGTCTAGTGATGATCGGGGTCAGTGGACTCCTGGTCAAAGGGCTCTTGGTTGGCCCAGCCAGAAATCTCAACTGTCCTGTGCTCTCTTGCTTTGGAGGGCTTCCAGGAGGGCGTCTCTTGGTCAGCCTAGCATCCTGGGGACTTGTTGGCTCCATGCTGAGTTGGTTCAGAGATGTCCCCATTAGCTATATTTCTGGGAGAGGGTCTCACTCTGCTCTGTGGGATTGGTGCGCTCCCACCTTGCCATGTGTCTAGAGGACTAGTTTCTCCTGTGCTGATTCTGGACACAAGGCTCCAGCTCAGGAGAATGCCCAGGGGACCCTCAGGACATGCCACTGACTTCTCTGTGCTGAGTCAGGTTATGATCCCAGAGGACTAGAGGGGCTCTGCCCGACTGGGTGAGGGTCTATTGAAAAGTGATTCCCAGAGCCCCCTACCTTTCTGCCAAATGGGACTGAGTAACTGGGTGGTCTGACCAGCCCTGCAGAGGTGCCTGGGTCCAGGAGGTGCTGAGTGCCGGTGTAAGGACTCATGGGACGTCACAGGGGCAGAAAAGGAGAAGCGTACATGAAGTGGACTGAAAGGTGTGGGCGAGAGAATGGGGCAAGACCAGTTGGAGAGAAGCTGCCATTAGCAGGAACGAGAACCCTGAAGAGTCCCAGTCATAGCTGCTGGGTACTGGGCTTTTCTAACAGCCACCATTCATCCAATGCCTCCTAAGCATATCACTGCACCCCAGCCAATCACCAGGGAGCTCTCTGCTTGGTCTTGCTCATGTGGCCAATCACCAGGTGGTTCTCACTGTGGCCAATCTGACCTCAACGCCTTAACTCCATGTTTTTAAAGAAAAATATGTTCACCTGTTTTGAGAAGAAACATTACTATTTGGAATGTATTTATAATAAAGTTGGTGGCACAGCAGCAAGAGTCAATGAGTAGGAACTAAAAAATGTCACTTAGAGTCACCATCAGCAATCATAGTAACACCAGTATTAGTCAGTACATTTGGCATTAGACCCCACGAAGTCTCACACTTCAGTAGTAAAGTTAAGGTGGTACCAGAGCAAACGCTACTCTAAACTCATCCTAACGAAGTTTTTAACAAGTCTAGAAAATGGTATCTTTTAACAATAAAAAGAATAAGTCTGGCAAAGATGAAGGTGATTCACAAGTAATTTACCTGCTGGCCCAAACAAAATTCAGCACTCTAGAATGGGTGCTAACAAAATGCAATCTTTCAAAGTTAACACTCTTAATTCCCAGCATCCAATAAAACATTACTATATATCCAAAGAAGGAGGAAAATGGGACTCATAACCAGGAGAAGACTCAACATAGGTGGAAAAAAATCAAATGCCAGATGAGGATGCTAAAAGAGCAATTACAGGGGCGCCTGGGTGGCTCAGTGGGTTAGGCCGCTGCCTTCGGCTCAGGTCATGATCTCAGGGTCCTGGGATCGAGTCCCACATTGGGCTTTCTGCTCGGCAGGGAGCCTGCTTCCTCCTCTCTCTCTCTGCCTGCCTCTCTGCCTACTTGTGATCTCTCTCTGTCAAATAAATAAATAAAATCTTAAAAAAAAAAGAGAGAGAGAGAGAAACAATTGCTTTAAAAAAAAAAAGAGCAATTACAAACATACCCAAGAATTTAAAGGAAAACAAATAGAATGAGGAGAAAAGGGGAGATTATAAAGGAGGATCAAATGGAATTTTGGAGATGAAAAAATAAACCAAATAAGCTTAAAAAACTGTAGGATGTGCAAAAAGAAAAAAAGATGAATGAGCTTGAAGATACAGGAAGAGAAACTTTCCAAACTGAAGCACAGAGAGACAAGAAGACTAAAAATAAATGACCAGAGCTTCAGGGACTTGGAGGACAATATCAGAAGGAGGGGAGGTCCAAGGAGAAAATGGCCTTAAAATTTCCAAACTGGAAAAACAGTGTTTATAAACCCACAGATCAGGACATTCAAATGAACCCCAAGCAGAAAAACATATATACAAAAAATCATACATAGCATACCATAATCAAGGTGTGGAAACCAGTGACAAAGAGAAACTCAAAGCAGTCAGAGAACAAAAGACTTACTATATGCGGGGGAATAAGAGGGGCTGCCAAGCTTTCATGAGAAGAAAATGCAACCCCAAAAGGGCTGAATGACATCTTTTTCTTTTGAAAGGAAAAAAAAAAAAAAAAACCTCTGTAAACTTAGTATTCTACATCTAGCAAAAATAAAGGCAAAATAAAGACATTTTTCAGATATATAAAAACAGAGAGAATTTGCTGTAAGTGGACTTATACCACAAGAAATGTGAAAGGGAATTCTTCAGGCCAAAACAACAAAGACTGTAGAAATGGGAAATGGGAAAGGATAACTATAAGATTATAATATAAAAATAAAAATTATATAAGAAATATTTCTTTTCTCATTTAAAACTTTTCCCTAAAAAATAACTGGCTTTTCAAAGAAATAGAAAAGCAATGCACTGTTGAGTTTGTAACAAGTGTAATGTAAAACATATGACAGCAACTACACAAAGGTCAGGAAGGGATAAATGGAGATGTATTGTTGTAAGGTTTGTACAGTGAAGTATTATATACACGGGATGTAAAATAGTATTTGGTGTAGAATAGATAAATTAAAGACACATGTTGTAAATCCTACAGCAACCACAAGAGCACCCCTCCCAGAGACAAAATAGGAAAAATGCTAATAAGTCATTAGTGAAGATTAAAAAAGGAAATATAAGAAATAAATTCAATAAATGAAGAATAGAAAAAGAAGTAAAGAGAACAGATGTAACAAAAACAGCAAGATGGCAGACTTAGTGATAATTACATTCCCTGTAAATGGTCTAAAGGGCCCTTAAAAAAGGTGGGGGGAAGCACACTCCCACCCCAAACCAGGAGAGGAACACAATTTATTTCTATGTGATTCATTTCCCATATGGACTCATGCCCCTTGATTAAAGCCGCAATGAGATTTCTACAGTCAGAGTCAGGCTTGGCTAATAGGTTACCAGGGTAACCTGTCGCTCTGGGAGAGCCACTGTTCTTCCCACTGACTGTGGCTCTGGATAGAAAGAGTGTTCAGCTGTTTGTCTAAGGATTGGATTTGTGTGACCCCTCGCAGCTCACGGGAGGAGGGAGGAAAATCCTTTGTACACAGCTGCTTCCTGCCCAGAGCAGGGGTGGGAACCATGGGCTCTGGACTCAGACTATCAGGTTTTTATACTAACTCCAGCACTCCCTGTCTGTGTGAGTTGATACATAACATCTTTTAGTCTGTTTTCTTCTCTCTAAAATACAAACACCTATTGGGATGCCTGGTGGCTCAGTTGGTTGAGCGACTGCCTTTGACTCCAGTCAGGATCCTGGGGTCCTGGAATTGAACCCCACATATGACTCCCAGCTCAGTGGGGAGTCTGCTTCTCCCTCTCCCTCTGTGCCTCCCTCAGCTCCTGTGTGCTTTCTTGCTCTTTCAAATAAATAAATAAAATATTTAAAAATTTTTAAAAAATGAAATATGAACACCTATTTTGTAATCCTGTTTGGAAGATTCAATATGTTCCTAAGAATAAAATGCTTTATGAATTATAGTGGGCACACCCAAAAAATTAAAAATTAGAAAAAATATATAATAAGCACTAATCAATATTAACACACATGATGTCACCCACCCCGCGCACACGGTAAATAATCATAGCCACTGTTTATCAAATTTTTACCGCACGCGGTGCATTGAACTAAGAGTTTTTATATAATACCATAAGGAATCCACAGAACAAGCCCTCAAAGTATCCTTACTTTAGAAATCATGTTTCGGAGAGGTTAAGTCATACAGCTAGTGGATGCATCACAACTTCGTAGACCACAACCATTTTGGGTCTTTTATGAGTTCGTTTATTTACCCCACACATCCATTTATGGAGTACCCATAACGAGGTCCTCACCAGGGCACAACACTGCATTCCTCAGGTCTATACGACCATCTTTCAGCAAAGAGTCAAAGCTGATAACGCAGGCTCTCGCACGATAAAGAAGCTGTGTTCATAATATTACTGATTTACACTCCGTTCTTTCCCTAAAACACCACAGATGTTACTTGCTTTTCCCAACAGACATGTGGTGACGAGGCTCTGCATTCCTTCTCAGCAGAAAACTGCCCCCTTTGGTGGGAAGTTGGAACAGGACCCAGAGGGCAAGAATCTTCTTTCACAATGGCAAGCCACTGATTAATCACCTGCATCTACCTATTATGCCCCAGGCACACACTATGCTTTGTGTTTTCACAGATTACCTCATTTAATCCTCACAGCTACTCCAAGAAGTGCTATTAACATCATCTGCTTTATAAATGAGGAACCTCATTCAAGCCAGCTTTCCCTCTGAGGGGCCGGTGCTCAGTACCTCACGGGGCTCCCCACGCTGGAGTGTGGCAGTGCTCGGATTTGGATCCAGGCAGTCGGCTAGGGCCCAGAGAGCTTTCTTCATGTAATGTCTGTCTGGTTTTGCTGAGGAGACTTGAATGCCCTCAGTTCAGCGCTCAGAGGATACAATTCTACCTCATGTCAATGACTCTAGCCCCTACCTGCTCCCAGCCTTTGGGGTGTCCCCTTCTCCTCCAAAGACCCTCCACTCCCTTGATCAGACAAATAATTGAAATGTACAGACAGCAGGAGCTCAGTAAGTGTCTGAGGAAGGGAAGAAGAAATACAAGAGAAAAAGAGGGAGGGAGAGGAGAGGAGAAAGAATCTGAACAGAGTTTATGGAAGGGGATCCCACCTTCTGCAGCTTCCTCCTCTCGGCCTCCACCGACGAGCGAACGGACTTGATTTCTAGCGTGTGCTTCTTCACTAAGTCTTCTAGTCGCTTCACTAGCTGGTCTTTGAGATGTTTCTTCTCCTCTTCTGTCTGATGTTTGATTTTGCGAAGGTCTTCTTCATATTGTTGCTTCATATATTCCGTCTCAATACTTGCCTCTTTCTTGGTCTATAAACAAGAGAAAGGGCCTTGTAAACCTGCCAGCATGGGGTGAGGAGCAGGACATCACCGTTTCTCTTTGGTACAGAGTTTACAACATTTACACACTGGTTTTACTGCTCGTAGCAGCAGGGGCCATAAAGTTCATAGGATTATAGATCTGATATTCGTAACAGCCTTAACTTTATCCACCATCAGCAAAAGGCTCTTTGGAAACGTATACCTACAGTCATGGGATTGGATATTCCAGCCCACTCCAGCGGTGTCTAAAGAATTCTTTGTTTGTTTTGATTGGGGAACAGATGGTGGAAGTCCTATGCAAGTTTCTAGTTTCCCAGGAACCAGCGAAAGAAGTGGGGAGAATTCTGCTATATTAGTCTCCTAATTTCAAATGGCAGGAAGTTACCTGGAACTTCACACCCACGTGTCCACCCCTAAAACCATGGGACCTGCTGGTGCCAAGTGGCTCTGTCATAGTTGGGAACTGGCCTCTACCCAAAGCTCATTCCAGCTAAAGCTTCCTTTGACTCCTGCATTCCCAGGGCTGGGTCAGACACTACCTGTGCCTCTGGGCCTCCTTTGGTGCACGGACACTCCTTGGGGAAGTCTGGTTCCTGCTGAGGATGGAGACTGCGGCCTTCCAGGTCATTCGCCTTTCCTAGGACTTCCTTCTCTGAAACTAGCTCCGTCTTCATGTCATCTGCAAGTATACGTTTCAGCATCATTTAAAATGCCCTTGTGTTCAAGGTGTTCTGCAGTCAGGTACCCATTCTACTATTCAACTCTTCTACCCCCACTCTCCAGTGGACTTGCTGCTCTATGGCCTTCTAGCTCTCAAGCACAATCAAAGTGGTGATTGTTGTCTTTGCTCAAGCAGCATCTTGAGTTCAAACAGTTGCCCTGTTCTAGCTTATTAAACTAATCATCGTCAAAATGTTTTGATCATGCTTTCCATACGTTGAAAAAAACCACTGAGCATGTTCCTGCATATATATACATTCGAAAGATTTAAATGTAAAAGATAAAACAAAAAATAAATATAACTAGAAATGCTCGTTGTTTTCTTCGCATATTCTTAGGAGATATCTCTGCCCCACTTTTGAAAACACTGCACAAACTCCTCCACACACTTCTGGTTCCAATTCAAACCTCTCCTCCTCCACACCTTTCCAGTCCACAGTGACTTCTTTCCAGAATGTTTCACTGCCCTGGTGCCTGGGCCACCGCATAATACCAAACGGCACTCCAGACTATAAAGTCACTGTCCCATAAGCTCCCTGGGGGCAAAGCCCATGTTTTGTGTCTTTTCTATATCTCCTAGGATCAAGCTGATCACACTGTAGTATTTAAGAACTTGCTGATGAAGGACTCTCCTCCTTCAGAGGAAGGCACTCTGGAGTCAGATATGCTCAGATACACTTGTTCTATCATGATCCATGGCCTTGAGCTAGTCACCTACCCTTCCTCAGGCTCGTTTCTTCATCTGCATCATGGGAGACACTGACCACTCACAGTACTACTGGGGAGACCCAGTAACATCACTGTGAAATGATGGGAAAAATATGAATTGTTGCTTTAGCTTGGAGGAGAAGACAGTGCTGAGCCATTCAAGCATGCGGTGGGTCTGGTGAAGAGATTTCGGGGGGCAAGAGGTCCTGCTGCACCATACCTTTTAGCTCTCCACACTGTGGCAGCTCACCTGTGCCCTGCCTGGGTTGAGCTTGCCCACCAGGGGTCAGATGAAACAGCCCGCCCTTGCTCTGATCCCTCAACAGTCTCAGGGTGCAAGCAGCACCAGCCCACCTGGCAGCAGCCCTTCTCTCTGTTAAGAAAAACAAAACCAAAAAACCCACAAACAAACAAAAAACTCTCACAGTGCCTCTCACCGCTTTTCTGGGTCACGTGACACTCCTGCAGCATCAGTCTGTCTTTGGCAACAGCCAGCTTCTCCCCAAGTTTTTTTGCAGTGGTTTTCAGCTCTGAGTTCTCCTGCCGAGCCTCCTTGAGCTGCACATCCAGGTCCTAAACAGACAGAAAGGGTCTCATTGCCCTGGGGACAGTTTGCAGTGGAGACACACAATGTGCACAGATCTGAAAGGTGCAGTGCACAGCAGCCGCTCTTGTCTTTGGAATTCAGAGGCTCATGTTCACCCAATCCCTACTCATCCTGATGGGCTGTGTGCCTTTGGGCACGTTATTTAACATTTCGGTCGTGAGGATTAAATGAGATAAAGTGCCTGGGACCGAAAAAGTGCTCAAGGATTACTAAGAATAGTAGCGGCTGCAACTTTCAGAGATGGGGCTCTATGAGTGTGTGGGGTTTGTCAGTGGTCTGTCTTGTCAACGGTCTGGCTTGCCATGAAAGCCAAGTCCCAGGATTTCAGGACAGGTAAATTGTTAGGGAATGAGCAGGGCTTTAGAATGAGGCTGGCATCAGTTAAGAAACTTACGAGTTATGGTGTTTCTCCATAACTTCAGATAATTTCTAGACCGAAATTATTGTCTCTGTTAACTTTAACTGTTGAAGCTCTCTGAGGTCCGGGACCCAGTCTGGCTTGCCATGTGTCCCCTACCTGTTACCCCGGGTCTGGCACACAGTAGAAATTCCATAAACATTTGCTGACACAATGTCATTGACCTCAAGGGAAATAAGAGTCACTTGGGTGAGAGTCAAGTGCCTTGCACAGTGCTCCACACAGAGTAGGTATTAAAATTAGGGACCGTGTTTATGATCCCATTGGAAAGCTAGCAAGAGACCCTGCTTTACCTGTGTCCTCTCCTTTAGCTTCTGGGCGTACTTCTTCAGGTCATTTATCTTGCGACCTCTGTGCTCCAGATCTCCTTCCAGCTTCCTGACCTGGGCCTGCAGGGCCGACTCCTGGACCTGGAAGTTCTTGCGGAGGTCTGTCTCCTTCTCCTGCCACTGCCACAGGGCCTCGCTCACCGACTGCTGCATGGCCTGTCGGATGGCCTCGGTGTCCCGCTCGTAGGTGGCCTGCAGCTCCTCTGCCTTCCGGGCATAGTCCTTGCTCAGCTGCTGGTTTTCCACGCGCAGCCGCTCTACCTCCAGCAGGACCTCCCGCATCTCGTGGCCATGGCCTGGCTCTCCCTTGGGGTCTGGGCCCTCCTGGGAAAGCCGGCCCCACTGGGGCGCCTCGTGGCTTGTCAGGTGCCTGAGCCTCTTCTCGTAGTCAGCCTTGAGCTCCAGCATCTCCTTGGAGAGGCTGAGGACCCGCTCGGCGTGCTCAGCCTCCACCCTCAGCTCCCTTTCTTTGGTCTCCAGCCTGCACGTGGCCGACTGCGCCAGCGCCTCCTGCGTCAGCCTCTTCTGCAGTTCCAGCGCGCTCTCCAGGGCCTCGATGCGCTGGAGCAGGGCCTCCTCCTCCACGCGGCCCTGTTCCTGCAGGAGCCTGGCCTTGGTCTCCGCCACCGCACTCTGCAGTTCCTCCTGGTGGGCCTCGCGCAGCGCCTCCATGCTGGCCTCCACCTCATCCTGGCGCGTGTTGAGGGCGTAAATCACCTGCAGGAGAATCCCCGGAGCTAGGTTAGTGTGAGGAGTGGGAGGGACTGTGAGGGGCCACGTGACCGGAGCTGCTCCTCCTCCGCGGCCATACCGGGGGCGGGTCCCCACCAGCAGCACCTGAGAAGAGGACGGGTGTGGAAGTGGTTTGTTAGAAATTGTCCCCAAAAGAAACCCGCGAGGAAGCAGGGAAGTGGGACTGGAGCATGGCGGAAGCCAAGTGAGGGACACGTAAATGCCATGGAGGGGATCTGTGGCAGAGATCCCTAGGGGGCCTCGGGAGTGCTATGAGAATCCAGCAAAGGGCTTAATAACTCCAGTTTAGGGGGGCGGGGTGGGAAGAACAAAAAAACAAAAAAAAAATTTGGAACAAAAAAACAACGCCTCCAAAAAAACCCAACAAAATATCAGAAAATAGAATTCTGCAACATATAAAATGATTATATACCATGATCAAGTGGGATTTACCCCAGGAATGTGAAGTTGATTAAACATCCAAAAATCAGTTCATGGAATATACCATACGAACAGAATAAAAGACAAAAGCACAGGATGTGTCAACAGACACAGGAAAAGCATCTGATAAAATACAACACTCCTTTGTGATAGAAACACTTGACAACCTAGAAATGTATCCAAGGTGTAAGACTGTTTCTCCATAACTTCAGGAACAAGAATAGGGACACTTTGTTACCCCAGATAAGAGAATGCAGGAAGGTGGGAGTGTGGTGGGGCAGAGCAACCAGCCTGAGCAACAGGTAGATGTTTACTGAAAGTGGGGGAAAAAAACTACAGGTAGAACAGGCATGGGGAAGAAAATAAAGAATTCTGTACTGGACAAATTAAACTTGATTGCCTCCTGGGGCATCAGAACAGACAGAGAAATTTCTGGAGCTCAGAGGAGGAAGCCTAAGCTAGAGATGAAGGGCATACGGAATCAGGATAGCTTTGTTGTTTCTGTTGTTTGCTTGAGGAGAGTCCAGAGTCTATCTGCATATGCCACCCCCCACCCCACAGGTGCAGGAGGGAAGGAGAAGCTGGGCAGAGGCATAAAGAACGCAGGACAGGAAACTGGTGGAGCTCACCTGGCAGAGGGGAGAAGGTGGCTTCTATGCTATCAGGGAGGATGAATGGAAGGCTGTTCATGGACAATGTGCTGAGCTGGAAGGGAAGTGGGAAGTGTGGGAGGTTTGAGGAGGGACAAGTTGTGAACTAGTTTGGGGGAAGGGAACTGTAAAATACAAGGCAACATTAAAGGCTTTGAATTTGCAGTTAGTTCTCTGCTCTGGACTCTCTCTTGCCATGTTTAGCTGAGTGAGTTCAGGGAAAGAAAAGAAGAGGGGTAGGTCATCTCGGGGTGGGGTTTTACATGGCGATTGTGGAGAGAGGGGCAAGGCAGCAGAGGTGTTTTCTACAGCCAACAATCTGGAAGGAGGGGGCAGGAGTAGGTTTTTGGTGTTGACAAGGTCAGAGGTATAGTGAAAGTGGAGAAGAGGGTAAGGTCACTGATGAGAAGGGGTCAAGAGACTAAGAAATCAAGGGGCTGCGTGGTCCCCACATGGGATGTTGAACTCATTGAAAATGACTGAAGAGGAGCTGGGCTGGTGAAGGTGAGCAAGAGTCAGGGGCCAAGCACTCCCCGTCAGCTCCCTTGGGCACTGAGGTTTAAAACATCCTTCCGAAAAGTCCCTGCCACACAGCTTCACACTTACAGACCCTTAACTTTTGTGTGTGTGTGTGTGTGTGTGTGTGTAATTGTGAAGCAGTTGTTGAAGAAGGCCAGATGGCATCACTAGGGCTGACATTCATGATGCATTTAATAGCAGTTTACCTCGAGACTGCACAACTTGAGAAAGAGGAACCTTATATCCATGATGCTGCCGAAAGTCTTATTTTCACTGTCTACATGCGATCCAACTATTGATGGGTTGTCTGTCTCCCTCCCTAAAATGAAGGCTCCATGAGAGAGGAGCTCGGTCTTCTTTGTTCAGTACTGTTCATCCCCAGTGCCTGGCTCAAGGTGGACACTCTAAAAATATTTCTTAAATGGATGAGTGAATGAAGAAGGAATCAGAGCTCTGTCTTGAATGATGTAGTTGTAAAGGTATGAGATGGGCTTGACATCTTGTGAATTCTTGGGAGAGTAAGCACTGCCTTAAGAATTGTGAATCTAACACTCTCTGATGGCAAGAACAGGGAAGGAAGACCTCCATCCCAGGATGAACAAAGGAAGGAAGGTCTCCCTCCCAGGAAGACCCCCACCCCAATGAAATAAAGCTGCTGTCCCCACAACTCTTCTTTCTCATCATCCTTGCACATGATTTGGCCACCTTTGGTTTCTATGGCTTCTCCTGGCTTGCATCTAAAATTGGGTCTAGAGTAAGTGAATGCTGAAACCGGTATCCCACTGGTTGTCATTTGTGTTAATAATAAATACTATTTTTCCAGAGTTTACTATGTGCCTAGCACAAGGCTAGGTGCTACATATGCATTCAGAATCTCAGAAAATCCTCAGAGCAATGTTGCAAAGTTGTTATTGTCCTCCCCATTCTAAGAATGAAAATTTGAGGTTCAGAGAAGTATAGTAAGTTTTGCAAGGTCACAAGAGATAAGAAACTTTGACTAACTCTGAAGCACATGCTCACAGCATGGTACAACACTGCATCTCACTGTCCCATTCAACCATTCATTCCTTTATGCATTTACTGCACTTCTCAGAAGTGCCAGGTTCTGTGAGGGGCACAGAACATGCTGGTCAATAAGACAACTAAAAGTTGTGACCTCAGAAATGTTTTAATTTAATAGGTGAGTCAGACAAGAATCTATAAGGTTTCAAAACCTTGTGATAAGTGCTGTGACAGGGATCAGCACCAGTTACTATGGAAACACAGAAGAAGGGGTCTAAAAGGAAAGAAAACTTCCTGGGAAAAGTTAGCCTTACCTACTCGAACTTGGGGTGACCTGTTCCCTTTTACATGTCAACCTGATTATGGGAAAGAACAATATGATTCCTGTGTGCTGTCTCATAGCACTTGGGAGGAAGTTGAGGGCACTGTAAGTTCATAATAAGTAGATCATTATGATTCTACAGCAGGTCATCAAGGATTTATGCTTTCTTTCCACAGAGTTGCTATAGCAGAACGGCCACGGAGCAGACATCACATTTCGTAGCCCTCTTGTATCTACATGAGACCATATGCCTAGTAATTGTCAAAGGAATGTAGCTAGAGATAGTGATGTCATTTTGGGGCCAACATTGAGGTTAAGGTGACAAGGAGGGTTAAGAAAGGGGCATCTATTTTCCACAGTCTCTTTTTCTCATCTGCAAACTTACCAGACATGACTCAGAGGCTTTAGAAGAAGGTAGGATACAAGATGGAAGGCACCTGGGTCCTCGATGACTGACTAGAAGGTCATCCACCCACCAGGAACACTGGCACTGATCTTTCTATACACAAGAAATAAACTATTGTGTTGGACCTCTGAAGTCTTGGTAGTTTTCTGTTCCAATAGCTACCATTACCCTAGGAAAACTCAGGAGACTCAGTACATAGTCATGGGATTATTATGATTATAGGGAAAGGATACAAAGTAAACTTGACAGAGGGAAAAGATGAACAGGGAGAGGTCTGGAGGAAACTAGGCTCAAGCTTCCAAGAGTCCTCCCCCAGCAAGTCCTCTCCCAGTACAATCACACAGGACTTGCTGAATTTCCCTATCAAGGAGTTGTAGCAATATTTGTGAACTATTGCTTACCAAATAGCTGTTTAAAGACTCAGCAAGGTTTTTACGGGGGCTAGTCAAGTAGGCAACTTCCATTGGCAATACCAAAATTTCAAACCCCCAGTAGGAAAGCAGGTGCTCAGCATAAATCACATAGTTTGCATAAACAATTTAGGCATAGTGAGTCACTCTTAACAATTTGGGTGGTGCGAACCCTCTGAAGATCCAAGTTCCCAGATGCCAACTGAAGGCCACTTTCCAAGCTGACCACTCTAGGCATATGCTGTCTGGGGCCTGCTATGTTAACTCTTTCTGTACACCTAACACCCAACTTGACAAAGGTTCTTTTCAGTAGAGTCAAGCTTGCACCATGAGTAAATCTGAACACAAATGAGATTTTCACGGTAAAGAGCAAAACATCCTCAAAAAGGTTATTCCATGAAATTTGGCATGCTGATTCCATGAAGGATAAAATCAACTACTGGTGTTGGTGGTGATCTGGGAGAATGGAGTTACGACATTCAACTATACCTGAAGAACAGAAAATTTGGTTGAATCATAGTGCCACAAAAGCACTCAATAAGAAAGAACCCAAATGTTCCACCCCTTTGAGTAAAACCACTGTCCACTGAGTTTTCAGGTCTATATCTCTTTCCAGCCTTTGCTCATGTGAGTCTTCTCTGTCTTGTGAAAACTATCCCCATATGCATACCCTTGAATTAACCCAAGATCAGAAGTAGTGGAGATGGTATCACACCGTGGGTGGGCACACAATGTCTGAGGGCCCTTTGGCATATGTATATTTACTCATGGTTTCTCGCAATTAAAAGTCTCCAAATAATCCCCAGCAATGGTCTGCTTCAGTTGTTCTGCTTGGCTGAGATCTGGCTACAGGGTTCCTGGCTTTCAACAAGTGCCAGACTCACCTCGCTTTCCCTGACACCCTTGTCCAGAAAGGTACTCCAAGGATGGTGTGTGCACAAACAAGAAAGTACATTGTTATTTTATATTTCATATCATATTATATTCCTCATCTTCTTGTAATACTCATACATGTTCATCTAGATCATGTGTTTTGTTTTGTTTTACTTAGCAGTAGATCTTGAAGACTGTAATTCTGTACATAAAGAGATGCCTCATTTTTGTTTTTGGCTGCTTTATATGCTATTGTATGGTTGTGTTATAATTTCATTTTCTGTTTCTTACTGATAGACATTGAGTTGTTTCTCCACTTTTTTTTATTATTTCACTGTTATGAAGCAAACATATTTTCCTTTTCTATTCTTGCCAAAAACTTGAGGTCTGCTCTTTGCTTATGAATGAAATTCCAAAGCTTGGCCTTAAAAAAACCTGACGTCGACTGTGGCCATTGCTGCTATTATCTATTGAGACAAGAGAAAGGAAAATGAAGCCCTACCTCTGGAAACTTTTAATATCTCTTTGATATCAGCCGCAGCAACTTCTTTCAAGATACGTCTCCAAAGGCAAAGGAAACAAAAGCGAAAATAAACTTCTGGGACTTCATCAAAATCAAAAGCTTCTGCACAGCAAAGGAAACAGTCAAAAAAACAAAGAGGCAACCCACGGAATGGGAGAAGATATTTGCAAATGACAGTACAGACAAAAGGTTGATATCCAGGATCTATAATGAACTCCTCAAACTCAACCCACACGAAACAGACAAACACATCAAAAAATGGGCAGAAGATATGAACAGACACTTCTCCAATCAAGACATACAAATGGCTATCAGACACATGAAAAAATGCTCATCATCATTAGCCCTCAGGGAGATTCAAATTAAAACCACATTGAGATATCACCTTACACCAGTTAGAATGGCCAAAATTAACAAGACAGTAAACAACATGTGTTGGAGAGGATGTGGAGAAAGGGCAACCCTCTTACACTGTTGGTGGGAATGCAAGTTGGTGCAGCCTCTTTGGAGAACAGTGTGGAGATTCCTCAAAAAATTAAAAATAGAGCTTCCCTATGACCCTGCAATTGCACTCCTGGGCATTTACCCCAAAGATACAGATGTCATGAAAAGAAGGGCCATCTGTACCCCAATGTTTATAGCAGCAATGGCCACGGTCGCCAAACTATGGAAAGAACCAAGATGCCCTTCAATGGATGAATGGATAAGGAAGATGTGGTCCATATACACTATGGAGTATTATGCCTCCATCAGAAAGGATGAATACCCTAGGAGTTTGGTGCTGCTGTTAATTTCATTTTGCTGTTAGGAAACTGAGCTCTGGAGAGGCTGAATTACTGCCCAAGGTCAGCAGCTAGGAGGCAAGGAAGCTGGAGTTCCAACCCAGGTTAGCTAGCCCTGGAGCCCAAGCTCTTAACTATTCCTTCTCTAAAAATCAAGAGACAACATTGTAGGGGAGGAGAGTAGGAATGGGCCAAGAACTGGCAATGTGACCTACAAAATGTGGCAGAGAATTGAATAGCCCCTATGGGAAAAAGGAATAGGGAATGATTATAAGACATATTGATTAAAGTGTGAGCATGGAGAACACAGATGAAGTTAGGCATCTTTCTTTTTTTCATTCTAACAAGGTCCTTAATGATCCAGATGACCTCAAATCTATACTGGTCATGTCTCTTTATTTTTTTATCTTATTTTCTTGAAGTTTTTAATTTTAGTTCCAGTTAGTTATCAAATAGTGTTATATTAGTTTCAGGTTGCAGGTGTACAATATAGTGATTCAGAGGTTTGGAATCTTAAGGATCAGGTGGGAGTATTTGACAAGGGTTGAGGTGGTTGGGTTGATCTGCTATTTTGAGTACCAAGGATGTGAGGTTGAAGATGAGATAGGCAGGGGGTTTAAGGATGTCATTAAGAAGTAGTTGAAAACCATAAAAGACTCTTAATCTCAGAAAACAAACTGAGGGTTGCTGGAAGGAGGTGGGTAGGGAGAAAGTGGTAGGGTTATGAACAGTGGGGAAGGTATGTGCTATGGTGAGTGCTGTGAAGTGTGTAAACCTGGTGATTCACAGACCTGTACCACTGGGGCTAATAATACATTATATGTTAATAAAGAAATTTAAAAATTTTTTAAAAAAGAAGGTAGTTGAGATGATTGGCCATCAGATTAAAAAGGGCAGTGGGGAAGGCATGGAGTTAAGATAAAAACAGACTATTGGACCAGGAGAACAAAGAAATATCAAGTTCAGAAAAAAAACTTGCAAGAGTGAGGAAGTGGAGAGGGTAGAAAAAGAAGAGGATGTCTTGAAAGTAGGCAAGATGTCTCAGTAGAGTCACCACAGGAGTTCACAACTGTGAACATTCATACATGTCTCCATGTTGCATAGGAAGACAAGGTGAGGCATTTGAAAGTTCTCAAAATTCTTTGAATTAGTTTTTTCACACAAAATGGCACTTTTTTCTCCTCCTGGGAGAGTATACTCTTCCTCCATCTCTTCACTAGGATTCTGTATTAACTATGAAGACGTCAGGTTTTTTTTTTTCCAATTTATTTATTTTCAGAAAAACAGTATTCATTATTTTTTCACCACACCCAGTGCTCCATGCAAGCCGTGCCCTCTCTAATACCCACCACCTGGTACCCCAACCTCCCACCCCCCCGCCACTTCAAACCCCTCAGACTGTTTTTCAGAGTCCATAGTCTCTCATGGTTCACCTCCCCTTCCAATTTACCCAAATTCCCTACTCCTCTCTAACGCCCCTTGTCCTCCATGCTATTTGTTATGCTCCACAAATAAGTGAAACCATATGTTAATTGACTCTCTCTGCTTGACTTATTTCACTCAGCATAATCTCTTCCAGTCCCGTCCATGTTGCTACAAAAGTTGGGTTAAGAGCTTGGGCTCCAGGGCTAGCTAACCTGGGTTGGAACTCCAGCTTCCTTGCCTCCTAGCTGCTGACCTTGGGCAGTAATTCAGCCTCTCCAGAGCTCAGTTTCCTAACAGCAAAATGAAATTAACAGCAGCACCAAACTCCTAGGGTTATCCTGAGAGCTCCATGAGACAATGCATAGAAACACCAGATACCGGGGCGCCTGGGTGGCTCAGTGGGTTAAGCCGCTGCCTTCGGCTCAGGTCATGATCTCAGGGTCCTGGGATCGAGTCCCGCATCGGGCTCTCTGCTCAGCAGGGAGCCTGCTTCCCCCTCTCTCTCTGCCTGCCTCTCTGCCTACTTGTGATTTCTCTCTGTCAGATAAATAAATAAAATCTTAAAAAAAAAAAAAAGAAACACCAGATACCAAATAACTGCATAATTAATGTACCTGCCGTCCAGGGAATAAAGACTTGTATTATTAATCATGAGGTGGTAGGATTTAGTGCAGTGCTGGGACTGAAGCAGACTGGTGCAGTTAAGGAGAGAATGGAGGGCAGGGAAGGGGAGGTGATGCATGGATGCCACTCTTCCCCAAAGCTACTGGTGAAGGGAAGAGGGATAGAGCAGGTAAATGGGCAAATAGGATCAAAGCAGGCGGGCAGGGGCACTAGAGAAAGGCAGATGAGAAGAATTTTTTTTAAAGGAAAAGATGCATAAAATATTTTACTTGGAAACACTGGAAAAAAGTAGAAGGAACTTCTCCTCCCGTATAAAGTGTCCTTTACCTTCCCTGCATACAACAGAAACTTATCCAATTCATCCTTCTCCCTGCGCACTTTGCACCACTTGATTGCTATGGCCCTTTTGTGTTCCATTATGGACACTTGGGTGCTAGATGTCGAAGTCACATGTGAACTTCTTCGGAGTAGGGACCTCAGGGACCCTCCACAAGGCCCTTTCTATATTACGTAGTTCCAAGCTCCTAGTAAAATACCTGGCCTGATTCGGATTCTCAGAGTGTTATACTGTTAAATATAAGGAGGACTTTGTACAGGGTGGTGAGAGATTGAAAGAATAGGATTCAGGAAGGAAGATGGGCAGGAGCAGAGGCCCTAAAGTGGGAACAGACAGGAAGGAGACAAAGATTAACAATGAAAAGACTAGGCTTGGAGTCTCCACTGCCTGAGTGCAGATCCTATTTGTCATTCAATGTATGGATCCTGATGGTATTTACTAGCTGTCTGACTGCACGTGCTGTCTTCCTGGGTCTCAGTTTCCTCATTTGTACAAGGGGGAGAATCAAGTTCCTGCTTTATAAGTAACTGAAGGATTAAATGATATATTGCTACAAGACATGTTGCATAGTGCCTGGTTTATAGTAAGTGATGTAAGAAAGATGGGGTTTGGAGCTGACGGCCAAGAAAGAATTCTTGAGACATCTTTGGTGCACAAAGGTGGTTTTATTAAAGCACGGGGGCAGGACCTATGGGCAGAAAGAGCTGTGCTAGGATCGAGAGGAGCAGCTGATTATACACTTTCGAGTTGGGAAGGGGTTAGGGATAGCAAAAGTCTCTAAGGAATTTTGGAAGAAAGGTTTCCTGAACCTTGAGGGAGCTAGTAATTGTTGGAAAAGGTCATTTATTACTGCCTAGTAAAACCCTAGTCATGAGACCCTTCACATGAATTGGTGGGTCATATATTTGGGGGAGGATTCCCAACATGTATCTTGGGGAGTAGAGATAAAGGAAGTTTCCAAAGGAATTTTTATATGTTTAAGCAGCCTTACAGGATCCTGGGGATTGGGCTGAGATTGCCTTTTGCTCTTAGCAAAGTATTAACATTAAGGCAGCTGAGTCCCTAGAGAAATGCCACTCTGCCTATTTCAAGTACATGTCAGTGGACTGTGGGTAGTAAGGAAATTTCACTTTTCTTTTGTCTTTGTTTCCCACATCAGTAAGTACCTGATAAGACCCAGCTGTTCCTATCATGGTTGTCTAGAGGGCACTTTGAGCTGGACAGAGGTCTCGATGGCAATGATATTTCTCTTAAGGAAGGCAATATGGTAGGAGCAATGGAGCTATCTGAGTCCTCTGGAGTGAGAAGGACTGAGACTTACCTTCCTCAGAGCGGAGATTCCTGGTGTGCCCAGTATCTGGTTCTTTCCTTTATCCTTAAAAATAGAAGCCCTGGGGCGCCTGGGTAGCTCAGTGGGTTAAAGCCTCTGCCTTCGGCTCAGGTCATGATCCCAGAGTTCTGGGATCGAGTCCCGCATCAGGTTCTCTGCTCAGCAGGGAGCCTGCTTCCTCCTCTCTCTCTCTGCCTGCTTCTCTGCCTACTTGTGATCTCTGTCTATCAAATAAATAAATAAAATCTTTAAAAAAAATAGAAGCCCTAATTTCTCCATGGGCAGCTGGCCACATTTCTCAGCTTCCCTTCTAGCCCTCAGCAGCCATGAGACCAAGTTCTGCCCCGCTGGAGAGAAATAGACCTATTATTCCTTTCTTCCAGGATGAGTCCCATCTATGGCTGAGCAGTCCTCTTGGACCACGCAGTGGACACCAGAGGCTAAGGCTGGCAACAGAGTGAGCTAAGAGGAGCTGGGGTCTCTGATGCCCAGCAGGCCATGCCAACCCTGAACTGATTCCAGCTGGACTGTGTTTGGGTTTTCGGGACAAACCTGATATTTGTGTATATATATATTTGCTTTCTGACTCTAATTTTTTAAAAAATTGCTCAAGTTCTTTAACTTCTTGGGGCCTCAGTTTCTTTCCTCTAGACAGAACTTTTTTTTTTTTTTTAAAGCATCTAATAGGATTACACGTCTGAGGTGTCTGGTACATAGTAGGTACTCATTAAATGTTTCTTCCTCCTCTCTTCCCACACTCTGCCCTCAGGAAGAAACATCTCCTTTCGGACACACAATCTGCTCCTCCCACCCTCTCGGTCTACAATTGCCGAGCAGAATTGGCACAGACCCACACTTCTCCTGGGCCTGGTGCCTTGCTTTCCTTCACTCACCACCTACTCAACTAAAACAGCAAAGGACTGGCTGAGCCTCCCTTATAAATCCACCTCTTCCGTAGGAGGCCAGCTTCACAATCCATCAAGGGACATGAATAATTCAACAGCCAAGAGAAGTACTGAACCCTTCCAAACGTCTTCCCAAGGGTTTTAGAAATCCACTGCTAATGGTTTCAGCAGAGGGCCTGTGAGAGTCTTAGAGGTCTCAGAAGTTGAGAACTGTAGGTTTAACAAAATTATAATTGATGTATTATGTGCATGAGATTTTGAAGAAAGTTTTCCGTCAAGTCTGGCCACCGGAAATGAAATAAAAAAGGAAGAAAGGAAGAAAGGAAAGAAGATTTATTGAGTGCGCAGAGTGTCAGCTTCACTGGGCCAGGTAATTGATATAGGACTTTTCAATTAATCTTCTAATGATTCTACAAAATGAACATTCTCATGCCTGGCCCTGTTTTGCAGATGAGGAAACTGACTGGGCATCCTAACTCCACATGCACCGGTGACATAACATCATGCTTACAAGGAGGCTTTACTGGGCCTACTGAGCTGGGTTTTTATCATAACTCCACCTCTTTCTAGCTGTGTGACCTCAAGTATGTGACTGAAGCTCTCTGATTCTCAGTCACCTCATCTATGATACGGAGAAAGCAATGCCTCCCTCGTAGATTTGCTTGGACACTAAAATGACATTCTCATGAACATTATATGGATATATAATGGATATATAACATATAATGTGCATTATAATGAACCAAAAACCCTAACAGCATTCCTAGCTCACAGTAAACACTCAAGAAATGCTGTCTGTTATTCTTTTTACTATTATTGATATTGTTACCAAAAGCCATCTAGCTAAAAAGTGAGAATGCTGGAATTTAAACCCAAATTCTTCTGGATCCCAAGTTAAAAGAAACAGAACCAGAACCATGGTTAGAAAAGAGCTGGTAACAATCTCCTTTCAAGATTTTTTGCAGCATTTACTACATTTGCAGAATTTACCAGGTATAGTGGTAAGTGCTGGAAAAACAGAAGAAATAAAATCATTCTGTTTAGGATTGTATTATTTGGGGCACCTGGGTGGCTCAGTGGGTTAAGCCTCTGCCTTCGGCTCAGGTCATGATCCCAGAGTCCTGGGATTGAGCCCCACATCGGGCTCTCTGCTCAGCGGGGAGCCTGCTTCCTCCTCTCTCTCTCTCTATCTGCCTCTCTGCCTGCTTGTGATCTCTGTCTGTCAAATAAATAAATAATATCTTTAAAAAAAAGGATTGTATTATTTGTCCAATTTTCCCCCCTTCCAACCCCTTCCTGGTCCTGGTCCTCCCAGTCTGTGTATCTCATTTGCTTTTTCTTCCCGGTTGGGCTTGGCTTATAACTTGCTTTGGTGAATGGAATTTGAGTGGACTTGTTGCAAACAGAGGCTTGAAATGTGTTTGTGTTTCGACTTCCCCCTTGTGCTTCTACCCTCTACACTAGAAGAGTAGATTCAGGGTAGCCACAGTTCCCAGGAAGAGAGACACGTGAACAGTCCAGAGCTCAACTCAAAGGCTGGCACTCTCCTGGCTCAGCCAAGACAGCAGAGAGCTGCCCAACAGCAGCCAATCTGAGCATGAAATAAATCACTATCATTGGGGCTCCTGGATGGCTCAGTTGGGTTAAAGCCTCTGCCTTTGGCTGGGGTCACGATGCCAGGGTCCTGGGATGGAGCACGCATTGGGCTCTCTGCTCAGCAGGGAGCCTGCTTCCTCCTCTCTCTCTGCCTGCCTCTCTGCCTACTTGTGATCTCTGTCTGTCAAAAAAAAAAAAAAAATAAATAAATCTTTAAATCACTATTGTCATAGGCCACAGAGGTTTTAGGGTTGTTTATAAAACAGTGTTATTACTGGAAAACCGAAAGAGAGACGAGTAAGCCAACTAGTACATTTAAGAGGCTCTGAGGTACTTTGTTAGCAGTCTGCAGGGCAGCAGGGAAAAGCACCGAAGCAAGGATCATACTGCTCCCATAACTCTCACCCTTCCTTCCGGCACCCTCCTTAATGCATCACCTCTATCAATGTAGAAATGTGCTGTGATTTTTATCATTAACAAATATCTTTCTTAATCCCAGTCCCCCATTTTTCTGCACTCCTTTATAAAGACTTTTCAGGTGCTTTGTTTAAATCTCTTTTTTTTTTTTTTTTTTTTTTTTTTTTTTTTTTTTTTTTTTTCCCAATTTATTTATTTTCAGAAAAACAGTATTCATTATTTTTTCACCACACCCAGTGCTCCATGCAAGCTGTGCCCTCTATAATACCCACCACCTGGTACCCCAACCTCCCACCCCCCCGCCACTTAAATCTCTTTTTTAAAAAATTTTTTAAATTTATTTTCAGAGTAACAGTATTCATTGTTTTTGCACCACACCCAGTGCTCCATGCAATCCGTGCCCTCTATAATACCCACCACCTGGTTCCCCAACCTCCCACCCCATGCCCCTTCAAACCCCTCAGATTGTTTTTCAGAGTCCATAGTCTCTCATGGTTCACCTCCCCTTCCAATTTCCCTCAACTCCCTTCTCCTCTCTAACTCCCCTTGTCCTCCATGCTATTTGTTATGCTCCACAAATAAATGAAACCATATGATAATTGACTCTCTCTGCTTGACATCTCTTATCACTAATTCCCCATATTCTCTTCTCTCTTAAACCTTCTCCAGTCAGGCTTCCAACCTGACCAACGCACCAAAACAACTCGGTACCATTTTGCTAATGATCTCCATGTTGCTAAAACAATAGCCAGTTCTTAGTCTCCAACTGTTCAACTCTTCAGCAGCTTTGGACACAAGAAATCACTTTCTTCTCCTCAGAGAAGTCTTCACTTGGCTTCCAGAATACACCACCCTCCTCCTGATCACTGACCACTCCTCATCTGGCTTTCTTATCTCTCATCCTTCAAGTAGAAGTTCCCCATTGCTTAGGCCTCAGACTGTTTCCTTCTCTTCAGAAATTCCCTAGAAATCTTATCCAACCTCATGACTTTATGCATGCTTGTTTGCTAATGATTCCCAAATTCGCACGTCCAGGCTGGACTTGTCAGCTGAACGTTAGACTCGTGTGTCCCGTTGCTTACAAAGATCTCCACTTGGATATCTTATATGCATCTCAAATTTAGTTCTGTTTTTCCCCCCTCAAAACCCCCTTTTTCCCCACGATATTCTCCATCTCACTTCATGCAATATTCTCTAACTCCCTTCTTCCAGTTGCTTAGGTCAAACTTTGGAGTTAACCAACAAGTACATGAAAAGATAATCAACACAACATCACTAATCATTAGGGAAATGGAAGTCAAATATACAATGAGATATCACCTCACACCCATCAGGATGGTTATTCTTAAAAACACAAGTGTTTTTAAGTTTAAGAACACAAGTTTAAGAACAAGTTTAAGAACACTTGTGTTCTGGTGTTGATAAGATGTAGAGAAATGGAACCATTGAGCATGGCTGGTGGGAATATAAAATGATGCAGCCACTGTAGGAAACTATAGGATAGTTTCCCAAATAATTAAACATAAAATTACCGGTTGACCCAGCAATTATATTTTTGGAATTTCATTTCTGAAAGAATTGAAAGAATTGAAAGTTCAATACTTGAACAGGTATTTGTACCCATGTTCATTGCATTAAGTCACAATAGTGAAAAGATGGAGACCCCACCCAAGTGCCCATTGACGGATGAATGGATAAGTAAAATGTATATACATAAACAAAATATTGTTCAGACTTAAAAAGAAAGAAATTCTGACACATGTCATAATTTGGATGAACCCTGAAGACATTATGCTAAATGAAATAAACCAGTCATGAATGGACAAATATTGTGTGATTCCTTACATGAGGAACCTAGAGTAGTCAAATCTAGAGCTCAAATGTAGCACGGTACTTGCAGGGGCTGAGAGGATGTGTAGGAATGCGGAGTTATTGTTTAAAGGGTATAGAGCTTCAGTTTAGGAAGAGGACAAATTCTAGAGATATAATGGCGATGGTTGCAAAATGTGAATGAACTTAAGTGCCACTAAACTGTACATTCAAAAATGATAAAATTCATGTTATTTCTATTTTGCAACAATAAAAATAGTAGTTAAAAAAATTTTGAAGTCATCCCTGGTTCAACTATAACTCTCATATCCCACATCCACTCCATCAGCTAATCCTAAATGTGTTCACTTCTCACCAACCCATCCTTCTCTTGACCTGAGTCATAAGCATCTCTTACCTAGACCATGACATAGGCCTCCCAATCCTGGCTTCCACCTTCCCCCTACAGTACTCTGAAAGTCAGCCAAATCATATTCCTCCACTGTTCAAAACCTTCCCTTGGGGGACACCTGGGAGGCTCAGTTGGTTGGATGACTGCCTTCGGCTCAGGTCATGATCCTGGAGTTCCGGGACTGAGTCCTGCATCGGGCTCCCAGCTCCACGGGGAGTCTGCTTCTCCCTCTGACCTCCTTGCTCATGCTCTCTCTCACTCTCTCTCTCTCAAATAAATAAATAAAATATTAAAAAAACAAAAACAAATCCCTTCCCTTGGCTTTCTAGCAAACACTCAGGAAAAGTCAGGGCCTTACAATGGCCAAAAAGGGGTTATATGACCTGGTTTTCCATAACCTTTTGAGCTCACCTCATCCTCTTTTTGGTTTAGCTGTCTTCCACTGCACTGAAATCCTTGCCATGCCTCAGTTATCTCAAGCACACTCTCTCTTATCTCTGCATACACTATTGCCTTTTCTGGGATTAGCATTCTCCCATCTGACATCTAGATGGCTTTGGGTTTCTGCTCATATGCCACCTTGTCAGCGATACCTGCCCTGATTACTCCAAATCCATGCCCGTATCTTTTCCTGGTTTATCTTTCTCCATGTCATCTTCATCTGATATATTATATGTTTAACATGTTATTTTTTAAAAATTTGCTTATTTGTCTCCCTCTCTAGAAAATGAATTGTAGGCAGGGATTTTTGTCAAATCTACTACTAGATCCCAGAACAGTGCCAGCCTTTGCAAATATTTGTTGAATAAATGACAGCTCTCTTTATCCTAGCAGAAAGGAATCAGAGTGCTGAGGATACTTGAGTTGGGTTTAAAGAGATGAGTCATTGTCAGTCAGGAGGTCAGAAAGGGGAGGAAAACACAAGCAGGGGGAGTGCCAGGAACAGAAGTAGTACAAAGGCGTGACACAGAATGGACTGGAAGGGGACAGGCAAGGGGAGCCTTCCCAGGGAGAGGCATTAGCAGAAAGTTGAGGACAATGTGACAAGCAGCTGGACAGGCAAGGCTTGGACCCTTAAGGGTCCAGCATCCGTGTTGACTTGAGATTGTCCTGTTTGCACAGTGCATGGTGATCACGCAAATTCCTAAGGCACCTTGCCCCAGAAAGCCTGGTGTGTAAGTCATGGGGTGGGGTGGGGTGGGGTGGGGTGCAGTGGAAGATGCAGGGATTTGCTTTTTTCTATATTCATTTGCTGAGTCCTCAGACTCTGAAAGCAGACGTTTGCATACTTCAGGGAGCTACAGTTTTTATGTCCCCTGCAGGAAGCTTTTCGCACAAGATTCTGCCTTTGAGTATGGGGAATAAAACTCTCTGTAACGGTTAATTCGATGTGTCAACTTGATCAGGCCATGGAGTGCTAGATACTTGGTAGAACATTATGCTGGGTATGTCTGTGAGAGTGTTTCCAAGTGAGATTAATATCTGAATCAGTGGACTGCGAAAAGCAGATTCCCCTCCCCAGTGTAGGTGGGCCTAGCCAATCCACTGGAGGACCAAACAGAGCACAGAGGGGTGAGGAGGGGGAATTTACTCTGGTTGCTTGAGGTAGACTCAGGCTTCTTCTGCCCTTTGACTGGGATTCACACCACTGCTTCTCCTGCTTCTCAGGCCTGAGGACTTAGGGCTGAAATTTATAGCACCATTTCTCATGGGTCTCCAGCTTGCAGGAGATCAGGGGACTTCTCAGCTTCCATAATCATGGAAGCAAATTTCTTCTAGGATATCATTCATATGTATATGGTTTTGTTTCTCTGAGGAACCCTAACTAATAAACTCTCCCTTTTATAAGTTTGGGGACCACTGCCCTGGCTGCAGAGGGGAGTCCTGAAGAGAGCAAGGAGAGAACTGCAGGAGGCAGGAGGCCAAGCTGGGAAGTGGCGAGAGGGTGGGTGTTGCAAAAGCTGGAATTAGAGCTGGGGAGGGAAAGAAGTACCAGGAATAATGGCAGGTCCAGGTCCAGGGACTTTCTACATGTAGGGTGGGAAAGAGGGAAAAGAGTCCAGAGAATTCTCCAACTTGCATGAAAAAAGAGGGTGTCCATGTCACCCCACCTTGAAAGCATAGCATCCTGGGAGGCCAGAACATGGAAAGTCTATGGTCACTGATCTTAACTCAAATGTCTGCATACATAGAGGAGCCCTAACTTCCTGGCACAAAGTCAGAATAGAGGACAAGCTAGATCTTATGAAGGAAGACCTGAATTTGGGTGCCAAAATGTCCAAGAAGAGCAGAGGTCATGTGGTAGCTGTCCCTTCCTTTGTGTAAACAGGATAGAATAGGTCCCAAACAAGGCTGGGCTCCTGCAGGTAAATGGACTTGGGAAAGATTTCTAGAAGGAGTCCTTGATGTTAATTAAAATCTCACCATTACCCATCAGAGAGCCATTGCTAGGCCCCTAACTGCGCATGGCTGGGCTGTGAGGCTTAGGCTTCTGAATAATTGAAGCCCACAGTCTCCCAAACCAGTTTAGACTGAAAATTAGCTGAAAGGTAAGGGCTGTACCTCTGAAGGCTCTTATTTAGAGTACCTCCTCTTCCTGGCTCAAGTCAGCACTCACACAGACATGGACCTGCCTGCCTTCCTAGGAGCTGAACAGGTGCAAAAAATGTGAGACCTAGAAAGGGACCATCTTGTCTTGCAAATCTCGAAAGACTTCCTTACAGCTTTTTGGAAAGCAAAGACTAGGGATAGCTCCTTTACTTAGCGAACAGTGGTCAATGGATACACATCTGTGTTAGTGATACTTCTTTGGGAGATAAAAGTAATACAAAGAAATCTTAATATCACCCAAAGGGAATATTGTAACAGACAAGTAAGCCAAACTGGGGCATCAATATCTATAACAACGCATATAAATAAAATTGTGTGAACTCAAAAGCAGAAATAACAGCTCTTCAAATTTACTCATTCCGATTACAATTTTATAAATTCAAATTCTGAAAGCAGGCTTTGTGCATACGTCTACATAGGCATGCATATCCATTTGCTCCATACAGATGATCTAATGATGAATGCTAATGTTATTTTTACACAGCACTTTCTGGTTCACAAAGCAACTTTCAAAGGTAAACCCCACATCATGGAAGATAAATATACTGAATGGCCATTCTAAATGAATTTTTATTTTCTCCACTATTCTCTGGGGGGAAAAAATCTCTTTAAACATTTTCCAATCCATTTATTGTTCCTTCTGAATAATCCTCAGCATATGGTATGTTTCAAGCTAAATATTCTTGTCCAAATAACACCTTAACCCAAAGGTCCATTTATGATACTCGGGGCACTTTTGCAAATTGTCTTCCCAGCCACGGCTGAGTTTCTGTGCTTTGACCACATGAGGACTTGAGTACCGAAGCAGGGAATTCTGCCAGATGCTCTCTCTGTTTGACTCTCAGTTGGGGTGACAGGTAGACATTGCTCAGTTAACCTGCACACAGGAAATGGAGGAGCCACTCTGGGTCAAGCTCAAGGGCTGGACCATCTTTTGTCTCTGGCTTATGCTATCAGAGAAAACAGAGTCCATGACCACCCACCATAGCAGGGGCCTCAGAAAGTTAGAGTAGATTAAATTAAAATTAAAGATATAAAATTGAAGATGCAAGATGGTGTTTCATTTTTCTTTTTTAAAAAGATTTATTATTTATTGGAGAGACAGAGAGGAAGCGAGTGGGGTGAGCGGCAGAGGGAGAGGGAGAGAGAGAGAATCTTCAAGCAGACTCCGTGCTGAGCATGGAACCTGATGCGGGGTTTGATCCCAGGCCCCTGAGATCATGAGGTGATCCAAAGCCAAGAGTCAGACGCTTAACCAACTGAGCCACCGAGGTGCCCTGTGAGACGGTGTTTTAAAATCACACACACACGTCAACAAAGAAAAGGGTCATGAATATACAAAACACGGTCAGGGTTTTCTCTGGATGATAAAAAATGAAGGGTGATCAATTTTTCTCCTTTTTTGTGTTTGTTTGGTTTTTTGTGCATTTCCCATTTTTTTCTATGAGTATATGCTTCAATTATAATCAGAAAACAATCTAGGTTTTTTCTCTTTTATTTTAAGTTAGGGCTAGACCATCAAACTGTTCTGCATCAGTTCATCCACAAGTGTCTGGGTCTGAGACAAAGGTCTGGCAACCTGACAAGGAAGAAATAAAGTCCTGAGGCCTCCACCCAAGAGATCTGGCATTAACTGTGATGCCTCCATGGGCTGGTCTATTTTGGTCTGAACGGCCCAATGACATATGTATTGTCTTTTCCATTTAGGTCCCTGGTTCCACAGAGGAGAAGAGTTTAAGAGAGTCTTGCTGCTGTGGGTGTAATGAGGTATGAAAAGCTTTTTGAACCAGGAGACAGGGAACCACAGGTCACAGACAAATAATGCATGCTGTGGATGTCATAGTAGGTGTAGCTTCTGTCTGCTTTCAGAGCTGAGCTCTTGAGGTCAACCTCGCATAAACCTCTCCTTGAAACAAATGTAACAACAACATAAAAGCATTTGGATTTTGTAAACTTGAGGGCACATATGCCCTCTGTATGGCCTCTACCTTTATGGAATAATCTCCCCAAACCACTCTCCCCTTTATCCCTTGCTCACCAGAGTGTTCTTTCTAACTCTGTGGGCTACATGACAATCCTACTGAATAATCTTTGGGGGCCCTTTATCAGCCACATCAGTGGTCCTCAAGCTTTTCTTGTCCTAGTGCCCTTGAAGGTTGGACAGGGTCTATAGGGATTCATCACTGTAGAGCCTGCTGGTTTGTAAGGATAGCCATGACTTCTTCACCTTTGAGTCCAGACACCCAGCCCTGGGCCAGGGATCTAGCAGGCACACAGTAGGTCCTCAGTGAGAGGTTACTGGAGTAAACTAGCAGGGACTATTTGTTACACAGCACTGTATCCTAATCACCTAACAGAATCCTTCGTCTAGAAATGGACAGAAAGTAAAGGAATGAATGATTGAGATGGAAAAGTGAATGAAGAACTCCATGTGACAGAGAGAGGACACCATTCAGATGTGATATATGCCAAGTGAAATTATGCAGAGCTGCCAGGGAAGAGGAGTGCACCATTATTATCTTCATGTCACTGGTGGAAAAATGCAATTTTATTCACCTAGGTAATAAGGTCAGAAAATAGTAGAGTAGTCCCTGGGTGGCTCAGTCAGTTGTGTTGGACTCTTGGTTTGGTCTTAGGTCATGATCCCAGGGTCTTGAGATGGGCTCTGTGCTCAGCGGGGAGTCTGTTTGAGGTTCTTTCCCCCTCCCTTTCTCTCCCTCTCTGCTCCTCTCCCAGCTTGCACTTTCTCTCTCCCAAATAAATAAATGATTTTTAAAAAGAAAATAGTATAAGTTATTCTTCAATAAGCATTTACTGAAAACCCAATATGTGTCAGTTCCTGAATCCAGTGCTCTTTCACTCAGTTCGGATCTCACAGCTGTCTCTGGGGTTGCAAAAACTCCTAATAGAACATTCTGTAGGTGAGCATCTGGGAGGTTGCCAGAGTGGGTTCTGATAACAAAATTATGTATAAAATCATCTAATCACTTTATTTTCACTAACGGTGACAATCTTCCTTCTCTTGGCTGCGTTCCCCAAGCCAATCTTAAAAAGTCTGTCAGCATTAAAGGACAAAAAAATGTACTTATTACATACTTCTAAAAGTCCTTTCTTTGCTTTTAAAAGAGAAAGAAAGGTCCAGGGATTATGGAATAATGCATTCCCAGCATGTTTTGGTCTTATCCTTCTTGTCCAGTAAAAATATGTGAAACTCCCCCTTAAAATCTTTATGTTTTATGGGGAGACTGGGTGGCTCAGTCAGTTGAGGGTCTGACTCTTGATTTCTGCTCAAATCATGATCACAGGCTTGTGAGATCAAGCCCCTCGGGGCTCCCTGCTGAGCATGTAACCTGCTTGAGATTCTCTCTCTCCCTCTGCACCTTCCCAGCCCCCACATGGGCTCTCTCTCTCTCTCTCTAAAATAAGTAAATAAAATATTTTTAAAATAATGAAAAAAAATCTTTATTTCGTAGCAAGCAAATCCTAGAAATGTGCAGATTTAACAATCATGGCTCTCCCAGATACAAAAACAGAAACCCAAATTCACCATGTTGGGAAAAAGGCAATTTATTGACTCATTTACCTGAAAAGTCCAGAGCCAGACTTAGCTTCAGGTATGGATAGACCCAGGCTCTCAAATGTCATATTGACTCTACCTCCTTCCATCTCATAGTTTTGCTTTTCTTTGAATTGTCTTTATCCCTCAGGACGTTCTTAGCAAAGTACCACAGACAAAGTACCAGCTTCAGGATTACATTATACCAACTTTGCATGCCCCTAGAAAGACAGCACCTCTTTGTCAACCATTTCAACAAGTCTCAGGGAAGACTCTATTCACCCTATCAGAGTCATGGTTTCTCACACAAATTCCTGTAGCCAATGGGATAGACTACACTGATCAGCTAAGCTCAGGTCATGTGGGATCCAGGAAAATGGGTAGACTAGAAAGACTCAACCACAAAGACTAGAGACTGCAGTGGGGTACATTGTGCCAGCAAGAACAGATGTCCACTACAGCTCATATTCCTGATCCTTCCAAGAAAACCCAATACAGTTTACAGAGCACCAACTCCAAAGTTGGAGGAGACAGAGAAAAGATGAGGACTTGGTCTCTACTCTCAGAGAGGAAACCAGAAGCAAACGTGCATACGCAAAGGAGGAGGCAAACTTCCAGGCAGAGAGATGGTACAGGCCCAAGACCCTGTGAGGTGATGAGGGAAGCCCAGGGCCAGCTGATAAGAGATCTGAGCTCCAAGGCCCCATTTTGTCCCTTTCAGGAAGTGTGACCTAAGGCAAGTTCTTCCGTTTCCTCTCCTAGTAAACAAAATGGTCCTACTGAACTGATATTTCCCAAAGGGATGGATGTGATCTCTAGGTTGTGGGATTGAGTCTCGCATCAGGCTTCGAGCTCAGCGTGGAGTCTGCTTGAGGGTCTCTCTCTCTTTCTGCCTCTGCCCCTCCCCCTGCTCTCTCTCTCTCTCAAAATAGATAAAATCACCAAATAAAGCACAAAAACTGTGAACCAATTAACCATGTAGCTTTTCTACAACCAATATTAGTATTTGATAAAGTGGGAATGTTTTAAATTAAAAGCTGGTAACTTCTTTAATCTCTGTCATGGGCATTTCTTTTTCCATCATCAAAAAGCAAATATAAGGATGACAACTATGAAAAAGTCTTATGTACAGATGAGGAATCAAAGCTCACAGGGTTTATGCAATTTTGCCAGTAACCTTCATCTCATTGGGACAGAAATGAATCTAGAACTTGTCCCCTGATTTTCAGTCCAACAGTTCTTTTTTTCTTAAATTGAGTTTTTGGATAAAATTGAAAAGGTATTGATAAAATTGATAAAATTTCTCAGTTGTTGCTACAAAAGTTGGGTATTCATCCTTTCTGATGGAGGCATAATACATGGATGGGACTGGAAGAGATTATGCTGAGTGAAATAAGTCAAGCAGAGAGAGTCAATTATCATATGGTTTCACTTATTTGTGGAGCATAACAAATAGCATGGAGGACATGGGGTGTTAGAGAAGAGAAGGGAGTTGGGGTAAATTGGAAGGGGAGGTGAATCATGAGAGACTATGGACTCTGAAAAACAATCTGAGGGGCTTGAAGTGTTGGGGGATGGGAGGTTGGGGTACCAGGTGGTGGGTATTATAGAGGGCACGGATTGCATGGAGCACTGGGTGTGGTGAAAAAAATATTGAATACTGTTTTTCTGAAAATAAATTAATTAATAAAAAAAGAAATGTAAAAAAAAGAAAAAGAAAAAACTTAGAAATAAATATTCTATAAATTAAGAAAAAAATTTCTCAGTTGTGCCAGATAAATACAATGCCCTTTAAAAAATGTTACCTGGGTGACATTGCTCATGTGTTGAACAGAGGTTCAAAAGGAGTCAATAAATGCCAAAAAGAAAGGTAACTATATTCATAGAATTTTAAGATTGTAAGCAACATAACAGCCACTGAAACCATCTTCCTCACTTCATAAAGAAGGCAAGCATGTCCCTTAAATCTACTGATTTCTACACAGTCACATAGCTTATGTGGAAAAGTCATGACTGGCTTTATCTCTTGATCTTCAGTGTTCCTTCCACTGAAAGTTGAAGTCCCTCATGAGAAGGATAAGGGGCCTCAGAACACCCTAAAGTTGGAGCCTGTGGGACTCTCTTAAGATCCCATTTCTATGTCTCAGGTATCACCTATGAAACCTGTTACTCTCTGATCTAGACAACTGCAGTTCAATATTCTGCATTTATAGCATTCCTTCCCTTTGTCAAGCACTATGTTAGGGATAAGGAGATGCAAAAATACAAAAGCTATGGTCCTTGCCATGGGAGTCTCCAATTTAGCAACAAATATGTAAACCATTAGCTGTGACATGGTACAAAATGACATAGTAGTTGGGTATAGAGTGGCGGCCACTTTCTCTATTTTCTCAGAAATATAATATCCCACATGCCATCTGTGGCAGACTCTCTGGCAGAGGGGGGGGAGTAGGTATCCTCAGCTGAGCTGGTGTTAGAACCCCATCCCTCTGACCAAAGTGATTGGCACGGGATGGGCATATGATACAAGCAAGTGCAAACAGTGTCCTTCCTAGGATTTTCTCCACTGAAGTGGGAGAGAATCTCTCTCTCACCTGTTGGATCTGAGGGTTGGAAAAGTATGATTCACAGTGACCTGTGGCCTTGCTCTCCATCCCATGAAAAAATCCAATTAGTAAAAAGAATGACTACTACCCAGACAAGTACAGAGATGTGAGTGAGAGAAAAGTTAAGGATATGTGTTTAATATAATTCCTAGGTGCTTGGATGCCCATCCTTCTCCTCTTTATCACCACCATAATTGACATTTGTCAGTGCTTAATTTTATGTCAGGAATGGTGCCTATATAAGTACCTTGACATCATCTCACTTAATAACGATGATAGTAGTATTAATAAAATTATGAAGGTAGTACTATGATCCTCTTACAGAAGAGTACTAAGTAACAAAGAGAACAAATAATTTGCCACGGTCACACAGCTAGTGAGTGAACTGGGCCAAGAACCTAAACTTGTCTGACTCCAAAATCTTAGTTCTTACTGCTACAGAAAGCCCTGCGGCTACAAGGCACTGTTCTCTGAATTAAGGCAGGCAGCCTGAATTTCTTGTATAGAACTAGGATTCAAGTATCCACACCATGTGACACCCCCCTACCCCCCGGCTGGATGGACTCTGAGGTTGGTTTTTTGTCTGTGTAGATTTCTGGTGAGTCTCTTCCCTAATTTGATTTCCCTCCCTCCCCCTACCACCATGGGTGGAAGTCCTCTCCCCAGGCAGAGAAATCTCAAGTCCTGTGTCTGAGAACAGCTGCCCCAGGGTCCACATCAGATTTTCCCTCTTCAGTTCTCACCTCTGTACAGAACAGGCCACCGTTTCCTACACCCACTCAATATCTCCACAGGTATTCAATAAATTGTTTTTATTAAGCTTTTATTATGTCCCAGACATTGTATTAGGTTCTTGGAACACATAAGTGGGCACAATATACAAAGATAACTACCCTCATGGAGTTGAATTGTAGTCTCAGGATGGCAGGAAGGGGATAGTGGTGACAGGGAAGCAGACAATGAACAATAGATACAATAGGGGCACCTGGCTGGCTCAGTGGGTAGAGCGTGAGACTCTTGCTCTCAGGACTGAGGGCTTGGGCCCCATGTTGGGTACAGAGATTACTTAAAAATAAAATCTTTTTAAAGAAAACCCAATAGATTGAATTTAAATAGTTTTAAAAAATAAAAATAAAATAAAAAATACAAAAATAAAAATAAAATAAAGTAAAATCTCTTAAAAAAAAACCCAATAGGTATAATGAATGAGCTTATTATGACACATTGGACGATGGTAAGTACAGAACTTGAAAAAGTAGATCAGAGAAGGGAGATCAGGAGTATGGAGACAGAGGGTGAAACAAGATGGTTCAGGTTAGCCTCACTGAGAGATTCAGGCAAAGATGAGAAGCCAGGCAGACATGTACATGAAGAACTCAATGTAAAGTAAGGGTCCTGAGGCCGGTGGGGCTGGAAGGGACCTAGGGGACAGTAACAGGAATAAAGTCAGGGAGGTCGGGGGAACCTGAGCGGTACAGTTAAGGACTCTGGCTTTTGCCCAGGGATGACTGCCACTGGTGGGTTTGAGCTGAAGGGTGGCCATAACCTGACTTGGAGGGGCTCATTTTAGCTACTGAGTTGAACATAAATCACAGGCAAGTAGGGTGGAAGCAGGGAGACAGGAGGAGATAGTCTAGGAGCAGTAATGCAGGACTCACCACACAACATGTCCCTCAGTGAAATCACCCTCTTCTCCCAGCTAGCCCACCTGCTTCTTGATGCCATGATGAAGTCATCCAGGTAGGAAATCAGACATCCACTTTGGCCCTTTGCTCCTCTGCCCACAACACTTGGTTACTGAAGACTGAGGTGACTTCCCTGACCGCAGGGAAGCCCTCACTTCCATCCCTCCTCCTTTTGTTCCTCCTCCTTGTTCTGCCCTCAGGACATTTTCATCCCAGCTGAGCCTCCCCTTGTGCAGCTCCTTCTCTCCCTTCTAGTTGTCCTCCACACCACACACTAAGTCTCTACCCCGGCACTTCCCCCAGATCCCCACTACACACTGAATCAAATGATGCTCCTCAACATGGCAGTCAAGGCTCCACACAACCAAGTTTCAAATCCTGCCACCTCTCCCTCAGACCCCAAGCTGCAGTGACACGGGGTTACACACAACTCTCTCAACATGTCACGCACCTTCAGATCTCCTACTTTTTTTTTAAAAGATTTTTTTTTAAAGATTTTATTTATTTATTTGACAGACGGAGATCACAAAGAAGCAGACAGAGAGGAGGAAGCAGTCTCTCTGCTGAGCAGAGAGCCCAACGCAGGACTCGATCCCAGGACCCTGGGATCATGACCTGAGCCGAAGGCAGAGGCTCCAACCCACTGAGCCACCCAGGTGCCCCAAGATCTCCTACTTTTGCTCACACCTCTCTCTCTGTCTTTCCTGCCGTCCTCTCCCTGGTGAAACCCTCCTCAATGCTAAGTTCCGGATGTGATGATGTCACCTGCCTTTCAAAAGCTCCCCCAGTGCCACTATGAGGAATTCATTCATTCATTCACTCATTCAAGAAATATCTCCTGAGTCCCTAGGCAATCAACTGGCGACCGTGAGTTACTCTCTCCTAACCTAAGGACAGTTCTCTTCTAGTGTGAAGACGGAGAAAAAGACACAAGTCCTTTTATTTCCATCACTTTCTTTTCTTAAAGAGGGTAGAGATGAATGTATTACTCCCTTCTGTGCACCCCCATGGGATCTGTCGACATCCCCTTGGAGCCCCGATCACAGCACATCATGATCTGTGGCTGAGGCTCCAAGTGTTGGAAGAGGCACCCCCGTGCATAAAAACTTTGCACCCCTGCTCGGTCACATTTGAATGGGCCTTGGCCTGGAATGCTTCCTTACCTAAAGATGAAGAGCCCACACAGCCTCTGACAAGCTTATTGATTTGTATGGAAACTTCTTTCCCTGTTTCAGGCTCAATATGTGCTCCTTTGCTCTGCTTGAGTGTGTGCACCATTGGACCCTGGGCATACTCACAGATTTCAGTATTTCAGACACCACAAGGGAGGATGGGTCCTTCTACAAATGTACAATTGCCACTATTGGGCTGTGTCAGCTGCTGGGCATTCACTAGCTATGAGGGACCCGTGCACATGACTGCAGCAGATCTCTTTCCATGTGAGCAAACCATCATTCCATCCAGTGTGTTTTCCTTGGCAACTCTGATACCAAGATGCAGTGGACACTTTGCTTAGATTTCAATTCCTGGTGGCTAGCCTCATGCTGATCTTTGCTATCCCTGTGTAGTTGGAGTCTTCCTTTAGCCCTGGTAACCAGGGCACGGTGTTCTGCTCACCAATTTGCCTATCCCCAGAATCTTATTTTTCAGCCGGTATCTTGTTAATAACACCATCTCCAGACTCTCCTCTAGGTGATTGTGACCACGTGGCTAAGCTTTACATAGCTGAATGAATGAATTGTTAACAAGAGTATTATGAGGGCTCCAGAAAGCCTTCTTAAATGGGAGGGATGCACCCATGTTCACCCCTCTCCTTCCAGCAGTGTAGAAAGGGGTTTCCCTGGCTGGAGCTCCAAAAGTCACCTTGAACCATGAGGTGATGTTGAGGGTGAAGCCTTGCAGCTAGCATGACAGAGCAGAGAGATATAAAAGCCTGGCTCCCTACAAAATGACTCTTCAATCCCAACCTGTGGCTGTATCTTGTAAACAAATGGGTATATATTAAATGGGCCATACCACAAAGATAATATAAAATTAATATTGTGCATACATATATAAAACATGTAAAGATATTTATAGTTCAGGGAATATTTGGGGGATAACCAGGGATTTTTTTGCTGTAGCTGTTAAGACCCAATTGAGTGCTGTTTAAACTCTTCACTTCTTGAAATAACACATAATCTTGCTTTTGGAAGAGTCCACTGTCAGGCTGGCCTCGTTGTTTGGGTCACGATAGGCAGACAAGGAAGAGTGGCAGCTGCCCAGCTGGAAGCTGGCTGGGAGAGATGAATGTTTTCATGATGGTACTTATTAAATATTTATAAAAAATAACCTCTAAGCTACCAGGCAATTTGTATCATAAAGCCTCATGAGGGATTATGTTTTATATCCTGTATTTCTTTTTCCATCATAGTAGTCTTCGCTGTTGGCTCCACATGTAAAGCAAACTACAAAACCATATGGTCGTTTGTTCTGGAATTTTGTAGCTGGAGGGAATAAAGAGCCAACTTGCTGTTTTTCTTAAAAAATATATACCTATTACTAATTTCTTTGAAAGAAAAAGAAATTACTATTAGGAAGTGAAGTATATCTCTCCTGATGTACACATTCCCCTTTCAAATGTATTGAAGGGCTGCTATATTTCAGGTAAGGTTCTCAGTATTGGGGGTACAGCACACTTGAAGCATACCCAAACACTTGTGTGCATGAAGCTAACATTCTAGCGAGAGAGTCAGACAATAAATATGTGAAATAAGTAAACAAATTGTTAGTTAGTGATAACTGCTAAAGAAAATCATAGAGTAAGGAAGGGATGTCTGGGGTATTGCAGTTAAAATTTTACAGAGGATGGTGAAAGAAGGATCCTCTGAGAAAGTAACATTTGAGGGAAAATGTGATGAAAGGAAGGAGCAAACAGTGCAGTGTCTAAGGAAATAGCACTACTGACAGAGGTGCAAGGCTGTGTGTGGGCAGAATATCAGCAGGTATGGTTGGAGAAGGGTGAGCTATGGAGAATGCACAGCAGGTTAGAGGTGCTGGGGCCGGGTCATGGAGGTCTCACAGGTCATCAAAGAAACTGGGATTTTACCCCTTGTGAGCTGAAAACCCTGGAGAGTTTTGAGCACGGTGACATGAACTGAGGCACATTTTATAACAATTACCTTGGCTCCCATGTTGAGAACAATGAAAGCAGGATTAATCAGGATTTGTCTCTTTGGGATCTCCAGACACTGTCTCTCACCAGCCATTCTACCCTCTTCATTCCTTCAGTGATCTTCTTCCCCAAGCCACTTCAGAATCACAAGCGGTTCTGGGCTCCCTCTGTCCCCATCAAAATGTATTTTTGGCTTCTTTAATCACACTAGATAGTCAACAACATATGCCATTGTGACAAATTCAAACCCAAGAAGAGCAGAGCGAAGAACAAAAGTTGGTAGAGTCTTCACAGAGCAGTTAAAGTGGGCCTATAGTCTTCATTGTTTAGTTAGGACTTCTTCAGGTGTAAGTAAAACTAATCCATCTATATTCATTTTCTATTTTTGATAAATTAACACAAGTTTAGCCACTTAATATAAGGTGTATTTGTCAGAAGTCTAGGCATGGAGTGGCCGGTTTCTTGCTTAGGGTCGCAAGGGCTGAATCAAGGTGTTGGCCAACTGAGTTCCTGTCTGGAGGCACTGGAGGGAAATTTGTTTCCAGGCTTCAGGTTGTTGGCATAATTTAGCTCCTTATGGTTGTAGGACTGTCACCAGGGACTCTTCTCAGCTCCCAGAAGCCACCTATGGCCCTGAATACATGGCCTTCCATCTCCTTCACTGAATTCTTACACTTCACAGTTCTCTCTGATTTCTCTATAATCTCTAGACTTGGTGCTAAGGGCTTTGATTTGATTTGATTTGGTAAGGTCCACCTGGATAATCTCCCCACTTTAAGGTCAGTTTATTTGGGACTATAATTACAACTGCGAAATCCCTTCACAGCAAAACCTAGATTAGTGACTGACGAAATAACTGGGAAAAGGTGTGTATATACCAGGGATGGGGAATTTGGGACCATCTTAGAATTCTGCCTAATATACCAAGTAAAAGAGAACACACTGACTCATGTCATATGGGAAAGACCTCTCAGAGAGTGAAGCACTGATGTTAGAGCCAGCAGGGTTTCAGGACTGACACTAGGACCAAATGCACCCTGACTTACTCATACTATCTCTCCATTCACCTCTTTAACTCTGCTGGCTTCTTCTCATCTTCCTTCTGCAGATTTATTTTCCCCATATAACAAGAAAGATAGCTATCAACTGCTCTAGTTACTGCTCTCACAGTTCTACTATTCCAGCAGAAAGGGAATTTTCTTTTTCCTAATGTTTGAATATCAATTCAGAGAAGAATCTCCCTGCCTAGGTCATGTACTATGGCTGGAATGGAAAATGGAACAACAAGACTGAGATGCTTTCAGAGCCATTTGAAAAAGGAAAGTTCTCCAAAGGAGGGAAGTGAAAGGTACTCTGGATAGACAGACAAACAGACCCACTGTAACCCTAGTCAGCTGTAGGTCTCACTCTTTCCCCCAAAGACTTAAAATCTTCCCTGCATCACTCCCTTTCCTTTTCTTACCTGACTAGTCTAACCTTCTTCACCTCTCAGGGGACTGAGATCTAGTTCCAGTATCCACAAGATCAAGCTCAAACGTACACCAGCTGGGGGTGTGGGATGGGGTTAGACAGTGAAGGAATAATGCCTTGTATAATAACCTAGAAAGAATTCTGGATTAGAGAGTAGTCCTTGTTCTGCTACTAACTGTGACATTGAGCATACCACTGCAGTCATGGCGGTCTGCCACTCAGAAATGCCTTCCAGAGACACTGATGTCAGGAGTACAGTCACTTGACAGCCTCTACCTTTCACATCCTTGGATTCACTGCGACATTCACACCAAGACAATGATCCCCCAAAGCTGCTTTGCGCCAACAGCCAAGTTCAATGTGGATGCCAAGTTTGAGCTATTTCTTTTTTTTTTTAATTTTTTTTAAAGATTTTTATTTATTTATTTGATAGAGAGAGATCACAAGTAGGCAGAGAGGCAGGCAGAGAGAGAGGGGGAAGCAGGCTCCCTGCTAAGCAGAGAGCCCGATGTGGGGCTCGATCCCAGGACCCTGAGATCATGACCTGAGCTGAAGGCAGAGGCTTAAACCACTGAGCCACCCAGGCGCCCCAAGTTTGAGCTATTTCTGCCCAACACAAAATTTCTATAACGTTCTGTCTTTTCAAGAGCTCCTCATTGGTCTGGCCAAGACACCTTCTTAGCTATACTGTGGTCTGCCATTTCTCCCACCCAATCCTGCATCTTTCCTTCTCCTCTCATAGATGCCAGGCCTGCATCAAGGGAGTGTTCCCTGTCTACTCATTTTCCCTCTCTCTTTGCTCTTCAGACATTTCTCCCAATAAAACTCTTACACATCTAAATTGATCTTGGTGTTCACTTTTTGGAGGATCCAAACTGACACACGTCAATGCTCCATTTCTTGTAACATGAAAGGGATTGGAGTGGATTTCTGCATCCCTGATAGCTCTACAATTTCACCTATTTTTGAGATTCTAGAAGGTTATCCTTTTGATCAAAGATGAGAAAGAGGGCTGAGCAACTTGATCTCTCATCCACAACTATTGGGGTCTCTGATCCTTACTATGTTTGATTTTTGTCACTTTAAAAAACCTTCCTATTGGTAAAATCTTATCAGGAAAGGTAAATAATTCTGGCCAATATTTCAAATGGCTACAGAGCACTTAGGGACTGGCTGAAAACTCCATACATGGCTTGAACCATCACTTTGCCAAAGCTGTTGGTTCTCACACTTCAATACACAGAAAAAGCAACTTATAAAAATACATATTCTTGAACCCAACTCATAGGGAGCTTCACTCATGAGGAGGATGGTGGCTCCTGGGAATCTGCTTTTTTTAAAAAATTTTTATTATTTAAATTGAAAGTATTTTTATTTATTTATTTATTTATTTGAGAGAGAGAGAGAGAGAGAGAGAGAGTGTGTGTGTGTGTGAACAGGGGGAGGAGCAGAAGGAGAAGGATAAGCAGACTCCCTACTGTGCAGGGAGCTGTATGCAGGACTTGATCCCATGACCCTGAGATCATTACCTGAGGTGAAATCAAGAGTAAGACTCAACTGACTAAGCCACCCAGGTTCCTCCTCCTCCCCCCATTTTTTTCATGTATTTGTCAGCCATTTGAATATTTTATTTATTTATTTTTATTTATTTCTTTATTGTGCTATGTTAGTCACCATACAGTACATCATTAGTTTTAGATGTAGTGTTCCATGTAAATCAAGTTCCCTAGTGACTGGGTTGGCTGTTTATGGCATAAATTCTGAGAAATGAAAACCTGTGATAAAGTAAATTTACATTTTTCTTAAGTTTTACAGTAATTATTTACTGAGAACCTACAGTGTGTTGTGGGAAGCCAAATGGCACCATCAACTCTGCATGGTTGGGGGGGCGGCAAGGTGATTTCTTATAGGTGGTAACATTTCAGCAGGTCATAAAAAATGAGAAAGAATTTATTCCCCAGGTGGTAAGGTGGTGAAGTCACTTCCAGAATATTTAGATAAGAGCTGGGAAGCTGAGGAATTCTGGAATTTGTCAGCAATCAAAGAAGAGACCACAGGAGAGAGTATGGACCCTCAGTTCTATCTCAGTTTCTGGTTTGGACCTTATTTTAGAGATCTGTGATACAGACACAGAACATTACTTCAGGAGTTTAGGGAATAGCTCTCTCATCTAGATAAAACATAAGGTAAACAAGGAGTGGAGAAAGAGCCAGAAGCAATAAGGGCTGTTTTTCTTCCCTGGCATAACATGTGCTAGAACTCAGAATGGTGCTTCCTATAAAACTTTCTGTGAGATTGCAGGATCTCTGCTCTCATCCCCTCAGCTGGCATTCTGAGGCATCTCACAGTGCCAGGAGGGAGTATCTAACTGGCTTTAACCATCCCATCTGTCTCCCAAGGTTAACCGGGCCCAAGAGAATCAACTGTCAGTTAGGGCATCCTCAAAAGTGTTGTCCCTAGTAGAAATGGGGATCAAGATCCTTTGGTTCATCGACAATCCTCAGAGCTGACCCATACTTGCCCTTGCATTTGATGTAGCTTTGTCCCTTACATTTCAATCATTTGTATACTTTTTAAAAAATCATTTTGTCTTTCATTATAATACCTTGGAACTCATCATTGTAAAAGTAGTATGAGGTCAAGGTAAAAGTAAATCAAAATAACAATTTTTAAAATTTTTATATAATTTTTTATTTTTTTTTAATTAACATATAATGTATTATTAGTCCCAGGGTTACAGGTCTGTGAGTCGCCCGGTTTACACACTTCCTAGCACTCACCACAGCTCATACCCTCCCCAAAGTCCATAAGTCCACCACACTCTCCCTACTCCCCTATCCCCGGCAACCCTCAGTTTGTTTTGTGAGATTAAGAGTTTCTTATGGTTTGTCTCCCTCCCAATTCCAACTTGTTTCATTTATTCTTTTCCTACTCCCTAAACCCCCCACATTGCCTCTCAATTTCCTCACATCAGGGAGATCATATGATAATTGTCTTTCTCTGATTGACTTATTTCACTAAACATAATACCCTCTATTTTCATCCATGTCATTGCAAATGGCAAGATTTCATTTCCAAAAGAACAACTAAAAAAAAAAAAAAACTTCTGCCCATTCCATCCTAAAGCAACTGAATATACATTCTTCTTGAGTCTACATGGAATATTCCCCAGAAGAGATCACATACTAGGTCACAGATCAGGTCTCAACTGGTACCATAAGACTGGGATTATTCCTTGCATATTTTCAGACCATAGTGCTTTGAAACTTGAATTCAATCGCAAGAGGAAATTTGGAAACAATTCAAATGCATAGAGGTTAAAAAGCATCCTACTAATGAATGAATGGGTCAACCAGGAAATTAAAGAAGAATTTTCAAAATTCATGGAAACAAATGAAAATGATGCAGAAAAAGCATTTGAAAAATACAACATCCTTTTTTGATTAAAACTCCTCACAGTATGGGGACAGGGGGACATACCTCAACATCATAAAAGCAACATATGAAAAGCCCACAGTGAATATCTCAGAAAAAACTGGGAGCTTTTCCTCTCATGTCAGGACACTGCAGCGATGACCACTTTCACCACTGTTGTTCAACATAGTACTAGAAATCCTACCCTCAGCAATCAGACAACAACAAGAAGTTAAAGACATCTGAATTGGCAAAGAAGAAGTCAAACTCTCACTCTTCACAGATGACATGATAATCTATGTGGAAAACCTAAAACACTCCACACCCAAATTTCTAGAACTCATACAGGAATTCACCAAAATGTCAGGATATAAAAATCAATGCACAGAAATCAGCTGCATTTCTATACACTAACAATAAGACAGAAGAAAGAGAAATTAAGGAATTGATCCCATTCACAACTGCATAAAAAATTACATACCTAGAAATAAATCTAACCAAAGAGTTAAAGAATCTGTACTCTGAAAACTATAGAACACTCAAGAAAGAAATTAAGGAAGACACAAAGAAATGGAAAAATATTCCATGCTCATGCATTGGAAGAACAAATATTGTTAAAGTATCTATGCTACCCAGAGCACTCTATACATTCAATGCAATCTCTATCAAAATACCATCAACACTTTTCACAGAGCTGGAACAAACAATCCTAAAATCATATGGAATCGGAAAAGACCCCAAAGAGCCAAAGAAATATTGAAAAAGAAAGCCAAAGTTGGTAGCATCACAATTCCAGACTTCAAGCTCTATTACAAAGCTATAACCATCGGGCGCCTGGGTGGCTCAGTGGGTTAGTCTGCTGCCTTCGGCTCAGGTCATGATCTCAGGGTCCTGGGATCGAGTCCCGCATCGGGCTCTCTGCTCGGCATTGAGCCTGCTTCCTCCTCTCTCTCTCTGCCTGCCTCTCTGCCTACTTGTGATCTTTCTCTGTCAAATAAATAAATAAAATCTTTAAAAAAAAAAGCTATAACCATCAAGACAGTATGGCACTGGCACAAAAATGGACACATAGATCTATGGAACAGAATAGACAGTTCAGAAATGGACTCTCAACTCTATGGTCTATTCATCTCCAGGAAAGCAGGAAAGAATATCCAATGGATAAAAGACAATCTCTTCAACAAATGGTGTTGGGAAAATTGGACATCAATGTGCAGATATGAAACTCGACCATTTTCTTACACCTTCCACAGAAATAGACTCAAAATGGATGGAAGACTTAAATGTGAGACAGAAATCCATCAAAATCCTAGAGGAGAACACAAGCAGCAACTTCTTTGACTTCAGTCACAACAACTTCTTGCTAGACACATCTCCACAGGCAGGAGAAACAAAGGAAAAAATGAACTAATGGGACTTAATCAAGATAAAGAGATTTTGCACAGCAAAGGAATACAGAATACACGTTCTTCTTGAGTGCACATGAAACATTCCCCAGAATAGATCACATCCTGAGTCACATTCAGGCCTCAAACAGTATGAAAAGATTGGGATCATTCCCAGCATATTTTCAAACCACAATGCTTTGAAACTAGAACTCAACCACAAGATGAAAGTTGGAAAGAACCCAAATACATGAAGGCTAAAAAGTATCCTACTAAAGAGTGAATGGGTCAACCAGAGAATTAAAGAAGAATTTAAAAAATTCATGGGAACAAATGAAAATGAAAACACAACTGTTCAAAATCTGTGGGACACAGCAAAGGCAGTCCTGAGAGGACAGTACATAGTGATACAAGCCTTTCACAAGAAACAAGAAAGGTCTCAAGTACACAATCTAATCCTACACCTAAAGGAGCCAGAGAAAGAACAGCAAAGAAAGCCTAAACCCAGCAGGAAAAGAGAAATCATAAAGATTAGAGCAGAAATCAATGAAATACAAAGAGAAATAACAGTAGAACAGATCAACAGAACTAGGAGTTGGCTCTTTGAAAGAATTAATAAGATAGATAAACCCCTGACCAGACTTATCAAAAAGAAAAGAGAAAGGACCCAAATTAATAAAATCATGAATGAAAGAGGAGTGATCACAACCAACACCAAAGAAATACAAACAATTTTAAGAACATATTATGAGCAACAACAGGACAGCAAATTTGACAATCTGGAATAAATGGATGCATTCCTAGAGATATATAAACTAACAAAACTGAACCAGGAAGAAATAGAAAACATGAACAGACCCATAAGGAGACCCAGTAAGGAGATTGAAGCAGTCATAAAAATTTACCCAACAAATAAGAGCTCAGGTCCAGACAGCTTCCCAGGGGAATTCTACCAAACATTTAAAGAAGAATTAATACCTATTCTCCTGAAATTGTTCCAAAAAATAGAAATGGAAGGAAAACTTCCAAACTCATTTTACGAGGTCAGCATTACCTGATCCCAAAATCAGACAAAGACCCCATCAAAAAGAAGAATTACAGAACAATATAGCCTTGATGAACATGGATGCAAAAATTCTCACCAAAATACTAGCCAATGGGATCCAACAGTACAGTAAAAGGATTATTCACCACAACAAAGTGGGATTTATTCCAGGACTGCAAGTTTGGTTCAATATCCACAAATCAATCAATTTGATACAACACATTAATAAAAGAAAGAACAAGAACCATATGATACTCTCAATAGATCCTGAAAATGCATTTGATAAATCACAGCATTCTTTCTTGATCAAAATTCTTCACAGTGTGGGCATAGAGGGTACATACCTCAATATCATCAAAGCCATCTATGAAAAACCCACAGTGAATATCATTCTCAGTGGGGAAAACTGAGAGCTTTTCCCCTAAGGTGAGGAACATGGCAGGGATGTTCACTACCACCACTGATATTCAACATAGTACTAGAAGTCCTAGCTTCAGCAATCAGACAACAAAAAGAAATAAAATATATCCAAATCAGCAAAGAAGTCAGACTCTCACTCTTCACAGATGACAAGATAATCTATGTGGAAAATCCAAAAGACTCCACTCCAAATCTGCTAGAACTCATACAGGAATTCAGTGAAGTGTCAGGATATAAAATCAATGCATGGAAATCAGTTGCATTTCTATACACCAACAGCAAGACAGAAGAAAGAAAAATTAAGGAGTCGATCTCATTTACAGTTACACCCAAAACCATAAGATACCTAGAAATAAACTTAACCAAAGAGGCAAAGAATCTGTACTCAGAAAACTATAAAGTACTCATGAAAGAAATTGAGGAAGACACAAAGAAACAGAAAAACATTCCATGTTCATGGACTGGAAGAACAAATATTGTGAAAATGTCCATCTACCTAAAGCAATGTACACATTTAATGCAATCCCCTTCAAAATACCATCAGTTTTTTTTTCAAAGGAATGGAACAAATAATCCTAAAATTTATATGGAACCAGAAAAGATTCCAAAAGCCAGAGGAATGTTGACAAAGAAAGCCAAAGTTGGTAGCATCAGAATTCCAGACTTCCAGCTCTATTACAAAGCTATAATCCTCAATACAGCATAGTACTGGCACAAAAACAGACACAAAGATCAAAGGAACAGAATAGAGAGCCCAGAAATAGACCCTCAACTCTATGGTCTACTAATCTCGACAAAGCAGGAAAGAATGTCCAGTGGAAAAAAGACAGTCTCTTCAATAAATGGTGTTGGGAAAATTGGATAGCCACATGCAGAAGATTAAAACTGGACCATTTCCTTACACCACACACAAAAATAGACTCCAAATGGATGAAAGACCTCAGTATGAGACAATAATCCATCAAAATCCTTGAGGAGAACACAGACAGCAACCTCTTTGATCTCAGCCACAGCAACTTCTTCCTAGAAACATTGCCAAAGGCAAGAAAAGCAAGGGCAAAAATGAACTGTTGGGACTTCATCAAGATCAGAAGCTTTTGCACAGCAAAATAAATAGTCAACAAAACAAAAGACAACTGACAGAATGGAAGAAGATATTCACAAATGACATACCAGATAAAGGACTAGTACCCAAAATCTATAAGGAACTCATCAAACTCAATATCCAAAGAACAAATAATCCAATTAAGAAGGGAGTTGAGAGAAATTGGAAGGGGAGGTGAACCATGAGAGACTAAGGACTCTGGAAAACAACCTGAGGGTTTTGAAGTGGTGGGGGGTGGGAGGTTGGGGGAGCCAGGTGGTGGGTATTAAGGGGGGCATGTATTGCATGGAGCACTGGGTGTGATGCAAAAACAATGAATACTGTTATGCTGAAAAGAAATTTAAAAAAAAAAAAAAAGAAGTGGCCAGAAGACATGAACAGATATTTCTGCAAAGAAGATATCCAGATGGCCAACAGGCACATGAAAAAGTGCTCCACATCACACAGCATCAGGGAAATACAAATCAAAACCACAATGAGATACCACCTCACACCGGTCAGAATGGCTAAAATTAACAAGTCAGGAAATGTCAGATGCTGGCAAGGATGCAGAGAAAGGGGAACCCTCCTACACTGTTGGTGGGAATGCAAGCTGGTGCAACCACTCTGGAAAACAGCATGGAGGTTCCTCAAAAAGTTGAAAATAGACCTACCTTACGACCCAGCAATCACACTACTGGGTATTTACCCTAAAGATAACAAACGTAGTGATCTGAAGGGCATGTGCAACCTGAATGTTTATAGCAGCCATGTCCACAATAGCCAAACTATGGAAAGAACCTAGATGTCTATCAACAGATGAATGGATAAAGAAGATGTGGTATATATGTACAATGGAATACTATGCAGCCATCAAAAGAAATGAAATCTTGCCATTTGGAATGATGTGGATAGAACTAGAGGGTATTATGCTGAGAAAAATAAGTCAATCAGAGAAAGACAATTATCATATGATCTCTACGATATGAGGAATTCGAGAGGCAGGGCAGGGGTTTGTGGGGGATAGAGAAGGAAAAAAATGAAACAAGATTAGATCAGGAGGGAGACAAACCAGAAAGACTCTTAATCTCACAAAACAAAGTAAGGGTTGCTGGGAGTGGGGGTGGGTAGGGATAGGGTGGCTGGGTTATGGACATTGGGGAGGTTATGTGTTATGGTGAGTGCTGTGAAATGTGTAAGCATGATGATTCACAGACCTATACCCCTGGGGTAAATAATACATTATATCTCAATTAAAAAAATAATATCTTGCCATTTGCAATGACTTGGATGAAACTAGAGGGTATTATGCTAAGGAAGGAAAAAGGCAATTATCATATCATTACACTCATGTGTGGAACTTGAAACAAAGAAACAAAAAAACAAAGAAACTAAGAAACAAAACAGAGAAGTACAGGGGATGGGGGGAATAAAACAAGATGAAATCAGAAAGGAAGACAGACCCATAAGAGACTCTTAATTACAGGAAAAAACTGAGCTTTGCTGTAAGGAGGGGGATGAAGGGATGGGGTAACTGGGTGATGGGCATTAAGGAGGACATGGGATGTAATGAGCACTGGGTGTTATATAAGACTGAAGAATCACTAAACTCTACCTCTGAAATTAATAATACACTATTGTTAATTAACTGAATTTAAATTAAAAATAACTGCTCTGAATTATAATATCTTATTTATTTATTTATTTATTTGAGAGTGAGAGAGAGTGAGAGAGTGCACAAGTAGGGATGGGGGAGGGTTGTGGGGGGGGAGAGAGAGAGAGAGAGAATCTCATGCAGACTCCCCACTGAGCCCAATGCAGGGGTTGATTTCACAATCCTGAAATCATGACCTAAGCCGAAATCAAGAGTCAGATGCTGGGTGCCTGGGTGGCTCAGTGGGTTAAGCCGCTGCCTTCGGCTCAGGTCTTGATCTCAGGGTCCTGGGATCGAGGCCCGCATCGGGCTCTCTGCTCAGCAGGGAGCCTGCTTCCTCCTCTCTCTCTGCCTGCCTCTCTGCCTGCTTGTGATCTCTCTCTGTCAAATAAATAAATAAAACCTTAAAAAAAAAAAAAAGAGTCAGATGCTTAACTGACTGAGTTACCCAGGCACCCAAATTATCCTTTAAAAAAAAGAGAGAAAACATATATCCTACAATTTTAAGGGAAATATATCCCTTTTAAGCGAAATATATCCTGAAATATATCCGTAAGCCTCTTACTGTTTATGGGCCCTCATTCAGGAACCTCTGAGATAAGGAAAAAGTAAGCCAGAAGAGGGAGATCAGAAGTCTAAAATACTGGAAATAGATCTAAAACTTGAATTGTTAGCATGACCTAGATATTTTGCATTTGTTGCCTTGAACACAATAAACTTAAATAAACATGGCTGCATTACCTTAAAAAAAAAAAAAAACAGAAGGAGAATAAAGTCACACTCAAATTATGGTGTGTTTCCTGCCAGGTTACTTTTGTACTTAACGTTTCAAGGTATTATCATAATTATGATCATGGTATGTATTCAATTTCATTTCCTCACTTTTTTATTTACCCTTATAAGTGTTTTTTTTCTTCATAAACATAAGTGTATTTTTCCTTCATAAATGTTATACTTACTGTGGGCATAAAATTCCATCATAAATACCTCAATCTTATTTTATTGTTATATACACGTGCCATTGGAAGTTTAAGTTATTTCCAATGTTTGATTATAAATAATGGTGTTTAGAATAAAGATTTGCAATAAGGCTTTTGTCATAGTTTGGATATTTCCCTTAGGAGAATTTTTAGAAGGGGAATGCGACAACAAGAGGGCAGGATTTTTTTTTTTTTAGACTTTATTTATTTATTTTGAGAGAGAGAGAGACACAGAGTGAGAGAGAACAAGAAAGGGGAGGTCAGAGGGAGAAGCAATCACCCCATGGAGCTGGGAGCTCAATGCCGGACTCGATCCCAGGACTCCAGGACCATGACCTGAGCTGAAGGCAGTCGCTTATCCGACTGAGCCACGAAGGTGCCTGAGAGGGCAGGATTTTAAGAGTAATTGTACATATCATCAAACTGTTTTTGAGAACAGTGGGACCATTTGTCACTGCCACCAGCCTGCTCTGCCACACCCTTGCCATCATTAGGTGTTTCTTCTTTAATCTTCACAAGTTTGCTGGCAAAAATTGTTGATACACTTCCCCTCATCCTGTTTGAACCCTGTGACCCTTGATTCCCAGAAATACCCATCAGACATTACAAACCAGTATCAAAGAGGTGTAAAAAATGAGCTACAACACTTTACAAATGTTCATTAAAGCAGTGTTATTCTTTCAATTCATCATGCTTCGTATTTTCCTACAAATTGAGTTTCTCTATCTTGGCACTATTGGCATTTGGGGCTAGATAAGTCTTTGTTGTCACGATTGCCCCATGCAGTGTTAGATGTTAGGGAGCATCCTGCCTGGCATTCCCCCCTTCCCCCCTCCCCACTGTGATAACCAAAAATGACTCCAGACATTACCAAAAGTCCCTGGGGGGAAAATAGCCCCTAAATGAGAACCCAGTGTCTCCTATGGAGAAAATGACCTCTGACTAATGGAAAAATGCATAGCTGTTAGCTCAGGTTTCCATTCCAATATTAGACTTTTATTCTCCAGTATCTTAGACCTAATAGTGCCTGCCTTACACGCTTTCTCGGCCTCTCCCTTGCCAACAGAACTCCAGTTTCATTCATTGGTTCCCCTCCCATAGACTCAGGGGGTGAATTAGGACAAATTATACATTATCTCAGCCATGTCTCGCAGTCTTGTTTCCCTTATCAGTGACTGCCTCTGATTTGGGTGTGGAAATCCATCCTGACCAAGGAGACCCAACAAGGAATCTGCTGAAGGACTTCTGGGAAAGATTTCCTTACTAATAGGAAGCAGCACATGGGAGGAAATGCCCTTCTCCTTTGCAGATGGTCATGTCTCTGTGCCCTGCCGGGAATTGCTGCAGCCACCTTGGAAGTCAGCATTTACATGCTTTCTCCCCTCTGAAGGGAGATGGAAAGCATTTGGCCTGTTATGAGCTCCTGGAGACGCTGAACCACCTGGCTGTGGAAAGAGAGGGGCTCTGCCTCCTGGCTTCCTGCTATATGATGCACCACACCTCTAAACTTTATATTGTTGAGTCTTCCACTCTTTGTGTCCTGACTGACTTTCTGGGACCCCAAACATAGTGCCTAAGAGAGGTGGCAAAATCAGGTCCTCTCTGGGCCAGTTCCAACATCTAGGTTGAAGCAATATTCATCCCATGGCCACAAGTGCCAACTCCAACCAGAGTTGTGGCTCCAGGGAGGTCTAGCCAGTTGAAGAAAGAGCTCAACCAAGGGGCAGGGAATCTAGACCAGCTAATTCTAGTCCTAAAGAACTAGGTAAGCAGGTCAGAAAGGCAGAGGTGTGGTGGGATGGAAGCTGCTTCTAGGGGTCCAGGAGCTCAGGGAAGCCAATAAATTCCAAGCCCACCATGGAAGGTAATGGAAGCTCTTGTTACACCATAATAGCTCTGTTTTCATTGGCTCCGAGTGGGCACAACTGAGCTTAGGGGTCTTCAGTACTAGTTGCAGCAGCTGAGGAGAGCTAGAACAGGTTATTCCTGACCAAGTGTCTAGCATAAGAGGATCCCAAAAATGGTTTAGGAGGGGCGCCTGGGTGGCTCAGTGGGTTAAAGCCTCTGCCTTTGGCTTAGGTCATGATCTCAGGGTCCTGGGCTGGAGCCCCACATCGGGCTCTCTGCTCAGCAGGAGCCTGCTTCCCTCTCTCTCTCTCTGCCTGCCTCTCTGCCTACTTGTGATCTCTCTCTGTCAAATAAATAAATAAAATCTTGTAAAAAAATGGTTTAAGAATAAATAAATTAGCTGGAACTTATAAGACCAAGTTTTACTAAAACGGGTTTTAAAACCTGCTCTGTATGTAAGTTTTATGCAAATAAAAAGTTTTAAAATGTATTTAAATGTAATGTAGCATTATTTTCAAGGTAGCTATAAGGCAATTTTCCCACTTACTCAAATCAGCTCTCCTGTTGTCAATAATTTCCACAATCAAGTAATTCAGACCAAAAGGTTATTAAATACTGGGATGACTGTCACTCTCTAGAGGCCTTTAAAAAATGACTAGGCTTAAAATACATGATTCAGTGACTTTGCTAATTATAAATATAACCAGCTGAAAAGGATTAAATGTAAAGGTGGTTATAGAGAGGATGTTCCCACAGTTGAAACTACGAGCTGGGCGGGAGGGATTGGAGGATCCTCACACCTGCCCAGTCCAAGGAATGTTTGTTCTACCCACTGTTCCTACACTTGGAGCCATTTTCAAGGCTACAGACTTGAGAGAGTAATGTGTTGCTGTGACCATCTGAACTAAATAGGTGACTGAACTGGTTAGAGCCTCCACATAAACTTTTAAGATAACAGAGCGGTTGCACCAGCTTGCATTCCCACCAACAGTGTAGGAGGGTTCCCCTTTCTCCAGATCCTCACCAGCATCTGTCATTTCCTGACTTGTTAATTTTAGCCATTCTGACTGGTGTGAGGTGGTATCTCATTGTGGTTTTGATTTGTACTTCCCTGATGCCAAGTGATGTGGAGCACTTTTTCATGCGTCTGCTGGCCATCTGGATGTCTTCTTTGCAGAAATATCTGTTCATGTCCTCTGCCCATTTCTTGATTGGATTATTTGTTCTTCGGGTGTTGAGTTTGCTAAGCTCTTTATAGATTTTGGATACTAGTCCTTTATCTGATATGTCATTTGCAAATATCTTCTCCCATTCTTTCAGTTGTCTTTTAGTTTGGTTAACTGTCTCCTTTGCTGTGCAAAGGCTTTTGATCTTGATGAAGTCCCAATAGTTCATTTTTGCCCTTGCTTCCTTTGCCTTTGGTGATGTTCCTAGGAAGAAGTTGCTGCAGCTGAGGTCAAAGAGGTTGCTGCCCGTGTTCTCCTCAAGGATTTTGATGGATTCCTTTCTTACATTGAGGTCCTTCAGTAGATAATCTTTTTAATGTACTGTTGGATCTTGTTAATTAGGATCTTGTTGAGAATCTTAGCATCCATATTCATCAGGGATATTTGTCTGAAATTCTCATTTTTGGTGGAGTTTTGCCTGGTTTGGGGATCAGGGTAATTCTGGTTTCATAACAAATCAATAAGAGAAGAGAGAAGAACCACATGGTCCCCTCAATTGATGCAGAAAAAACATTTGACAAAATGAAGGGTCTGTTCTTAATTAAACACTTCAAGTATAAGGATAGAAGGAACATTCCTCAACTTCATAAAATCTATCTATGAAAAACCCACAGTGAATATCATCCTCAATGGGAAAAGGCTGACAGCCTTCCCTTTGAGATCAAGAACACGACAAGGATGCCCACTCTCATCACTCTTGTTGAACATAGTATTAGAAATCCTAGCAACAGCAATCAGACAACAGAGAAATAAAAAGTATTCAGATTGTCAATGAAGAAGTCAAACTCTCTCTCTTTGCAGATGACATGATACTTTAAATGGAAAACCCAAAGCCTCCACCCCCAAACTACTAGAACTCATTCAGCAATTCAGTAATGTGGCAGGATACAAAATCAATGTACAGAAATCAGTTGCTTTCTTATACACTAACAATGAAAATAAAGAAAGGGAAATTAGAGAACCGATTCCATTTACTATAGTACCAAGAACCATAAGATACCTGGGAATAAACCTAATCAAAGAGATAAAGGATCTGTACTGAGGAACTACAGAACACTCATGAAAGAAATTGAAGAAGACATAAAAAGATGGAAGACCATTCCATGTTCATGGATCAGAAAAATAAATATTCTTAAAATGTCTATACTGCCTAAAGCAATCTATACTTTCAATGCCATTCCCATAAAAATTCCACTGGCATTTTTCAAAGAGCTGGAGCAAACAATCCTAAAATTTGTAAGGAATCAGAAGAGACCCCGAATTGCTAAGGAAATGTTGAAAAAGAAAAACAAAACTGGGGGCATCACATTGCCTGATTTCAAGCTTTACTACAAAGCTGTGATCACCAAGACAGCATGGTACTGGGATAAAAACAGACACATAGATCAGTGGAACAGAGTAGAGAGCCCAGATATGGACCCTCAACTCTGTGGTCAAATAATCTTCGACAAAACAGGAAAAAATATACAGTGGAAAAAAACCAGTCTCTTCAATAAATGGTGCTGGAAAAATTGGACAGCTATGTGTAGAAGAATGAAACTCAACCATTCTTTTACACCACACACAAAGATAAACTCAAAATGGATAAAAGACCTCAACTTGAAGCAGGAATCCATCAGAATTCTAGAGGAGAACTTGGGCAGTAACCTCTTCGACATCAGCCACAGCAACTTCTTTCAAGATATGTCTCCAAAGGCAAAGGAAACAAAAGTGAAAATAAATTTTTGGGACTTCATCAAAATCAAAAGCTTCTTCACAGCAAAGGAAACAGTCAACAACACAAAAAGGCAACCCACGGAATGGGAGAAGATATTCACAAATGACAATACAAAGGGCTGATACCCAGGATCTATAAAGAACGCCTCAAACTCAACACACACAAAACAGATAATCATGTCAAAAAATGGGCAGAAGACATGAACAGACACTTCTCCATTGAAGACATAAAATGGCCAACAGATACATAAAAAAATGTTCATCATCACTTGCCATCAGGGAGATTCAAATCAAAACCACATTGAGATACCACCTTCACCAGTTAGAATGGCCAAAATTAACAAGACAGGAAACAACATGTGTTGGAGAGGATGTGGAGAAAGGGGAGCCCTCTTACACTGTTGGTGGGAATGCAAGTTGGTGCAGCCACTTTGGAAAAGAGTGGGAGATTCCTTAAGAAATTAAAAATAGAGCTTCCCTATGATCCCGCAATTGCACTTCTGGGTATTTACCCCAAAGATACAGATGTAGTGAAAAAAAAAAAGGCCATCTGTACCCCAATGTTTATAGCAGCAATGGCCACAGTCTCCAAACCGGAAAGAACCAAAATTCCCTTCAACAGATAAATGGATAAGGAAGACATTGTCCATATATACAATGGAGTATTATGTCTCCATCAGAAAGGATGAATACCCAACTTTTGCATCAACATGGACGGGACTGTAAGAGATTGTGCTGAGTGAAATAAGTCAAGCAGAGAGACTCGATTATTGTATGGTTTCGCTTATTTGTGGAGCACAAGGAATAACATAGAGGACATGGGGAGATGGAGAGGAGAAGGGAGTTGGGGGAAATTGGAGGGGGAGATGAACTATGAGAGACTGTGGACTCTGAAAAACAATCAGAGGGTTTTGGAGGAGCAGAGGGTGGGAGGTTGGGTGAGTCTGGTGGTGGGTATTATGGAGGGTATATATTTCATGGAGAACTGGCTGTGGTACATAAACAATGAATTCTGGTACACTGAAAATAAATTAAAAAAATAAATTAAAATTAAAAATAAAAAAAGAACAGAAGAGAGAGTCCTGATTGCCAAATTCATGGTAAAGAGGATATTATTCAATAAATGGTGCAGGATAGGGGCGCCTGGGTGGCTCAGTGGGTTAAAGCCTCTGCCTTTGGCTCAGGTCATCATCCCAGGGTCCTGGGATCAAGCCCCGCGTCGGGCTTTCTGCTCAGCAGGGAGCCTGCTTCCACCTCCCTCTCTCTCTGCCTGCCTCTCTGCCTACTTGTGATCTCTGTCAAATAAAAATAAATAAAATCCTTTTTAAAAAATGGTGCAGGGTAATTTGTTAAACATTTGAAGAAGAATTAAGTTGGATTCCCCACTTCACCCTTTATATCAAAATTAATTCCAGATTGAGTAACAATTCAGATAAAAAGAATAAAACCATATGAGCATTAGGAGAAGCTGTGGATTCATTTATATTTATTTTATATATTATGTACCATTAATTTATAATGTTGGAGAAGGGTAAAAGCCTTTCTAACCTGTTACTTACCTACTGCATTTTCTTTTTGCTGAATTTCGTAGCTTACAATGATGCAAATTTATTATCTCACAATTTGGGCAGTCAGAAGACCTAAAATCAAGGTGTCAGCAGGGCTGCACTCCTTCTGGGGACTCTAGGCATAACTGTTTCTTTGCCTCTTCAGCTTCTTGAGGCCACCTATGTTCCATGGCTCATGGCCTCTTCCTGGATCACTCCCATCTCTGCTTCTTCCTTCTTTCTTAACAGGACCCTGATTATATTCATGCAGCCACTCCTCCCCAGTGCAGTCTGGGTGACTCAGAGGAAGTGGACCACATGCCCAGTTCCACTGTATCAATAAGTCTTGACTGGTCCTCTAGTGGTGGTTATTGATCCAGAATGGTCTTGGGATCTAATTCATTGGCCCAATCAAGAAAGTGAGAAACTAATATTCCATAATATGGGTAAAGAGGTTTTACTCTCTCACTGACTAAGAACAAGGTGTTAGCCGTTGTCCTAGGACGGGAAGGGAGGCCAGTCTCAGAATGGTGTCCACACTACAGATGTCAGAGCAAGAACAGAAAGGACCTCAGGTCTTGATGATACTGTTGAGCAATTCCATCTACATACCCCAAAGATTTTCCCTACTTTTGGACTTTCTGTTAAAGAAGAAAATAAATTTTCTAATCCTTTAAACTGTATTTGGGTAGCTTTTCTGTTAATTGCCCTAGTTGTATCCTAACCAATACACAACCAGAACATAAAACCCAGAAGCCATTAAGAAGAATATGGACATATTCCAGTTCATTTTAAATTCAGTAAACTTTAAACTTCTATGTGGGAAAATTATAAATATGTCAAAAGACAAGAGTAACAGAAAATGTTTTTAACAAATATGACAAAAAAACCAATACCTGATTTAACAAAAGCTTGTATAAATCTTAAGAATGTAGAACCTAGGATAACTGGGTGGCTCAGTCGGTTAAGCGTTGCCTTCAACTCAAATAATGATCCAGGGTCCAGATAATGATCCAGCTGGAGCTCCACTTTGGGGTCCCAGCTCAACAAAGAGTTTGCTTCTCCCTCTTCCTCTGCCCCTCCCCTGACTTGTGCTCTCTCACTCACTCTCTTCCTCAAATAGATAAATAAAATCTTTAAAAAAAATGTAGAACCCAATAGAAGCACAGATAAGAGACCCAAATAATTTAAAGAAAAATAAATGCAAATCAATGAATGCTCAAACTCACTCAAAATCTTTAAAAGGATAACCTAAACAACAAAAATTTTTTGTTTTAATATCATCTGAGCAGAGGAAAAGTTTTCATGAGATTGTTGGTACAGGTCGGGGGAAATAGGCTTCTCCCACATGTGGATGAGAGTATACGTATCAACAAAACCTTTCTGGGGGTGAGGGCACCGAAGCAATATTTCCCACAATTTCCAGTGAAAGTGCCCTTTGATCCAGCATTTCTGCTGTTAGGAATTTTTTTTTTTTTGACACACACACACACACAGAGACCACAAGTAGGCAGAGAGGCAGGCAGAGAAAGAAGGGGAAGCAGGCTCCCTGCTGAGCAGAGAAGCAGATGCTTGATCCCAGGACCCTGAGATCACGACCTGAGCAGAAGGCAGAGGCTTAACCCACTAAGCCACCCAGGCACCCTCCACTGTTAGGAATTTACGTTATAGGTACCATGATGTAGGTCAAGTATGTTTACTACAGTGGTGCCTGGGTGGCTCAGTGAGTTAAAGTCCCTGACTTCGGCTCAGGTCATGATCTCAGGGTCCTGGGATTGATTGATCTCCGCATCAGGCTCTCTGCTCGGTGGGGAGCCTGCTTTCCCCCGCCCCTGCTGTCTCTCTGCCTACTTGTGATCTCTGTCTATCAAATAACTAAATAAAATCTTAAAAAAAGAAAGGGATGTTTACTACAGTATCATTTGGAAGGAAAAACAACAACAACAACAAAGGAAACAACTAGGATGCCCAAGGAAAACCAGATAATGAATTATGGACATTCTGCAGATGTTAAATAGGCTAGCCTGGAATTAAACTTGCAGAATGGAAAAGTCTCCAGTATGTGTTAGTATAACTAATATAATGGAATAATGTTAATATAATTTTTAGATAGTAATAGCAGTTTACATAATATGAGCCTTTGTGTAAGATTTTAAAAATGAGATATGCATAAAAATAGATATATATAGATGTGTAGGCATTTACATATACAGCTAAACAACATGGTAGTGTAGGTATAAATTTTGTTTTCACAGAAGAAAACACAAGAAACTCCTAATAGTTTCATGAGCAGAACTTATTTTTCATTTTCTACCTCTCTGCATTGTATAAATTGTCTGCTCTTGTGTATTTTTAAAAATGGTTCATATTAATTATCTGAACTGTGGAGTAATTTGTCATTTTAATTTTTTTATATATCTGTGCATTCAAGAAAACAAATAGAAGTTATTTTGACCACTAATTGGCTGGAGAGCCATCTGGATTGTTGGCTTAAAAGCAAACTATTCAGCAGGGTATTCAAGGCCCATTACAATTAGGCCACAGCTTCCCTTTGAGTTTATTCATTTATTCATTAATTCAGCAAATATTTGCTGCAGACTCATGAGATTTCTAATTCTGTATGAGACGCTCATCTCTTCAATGATCACAAGCCATGGAGACTGCCCTCCAGTTGCTCATGGACCCTTGTACCATAAGTAGCTACATTGGGATGTTTTGTGCATGACACGGTCATGGAGGAGAGGGCCATGTGTGGTAGTTTCAAGGTGGGAGGGAGCTGCTGTCTGTGGGTGATTCACAAAGGCCTCACAAAGCCACCTGCACATGAACTTGCAAAGTTCTGAGGTAGAATGAACATTCCAAGTGGAGGGAACAACATGTGCAAACATGAGGAGAGGTGGAAGAAAATGGTGTGTTTGCAAATCTCTACATCATCTGTCATGTTCTGTGCATGCAGCAGGGCCAGGAAGTACAAGATGAAGTTGGAAGGGCAAGAAAAAAAAAAAAAAGGCAGATCACGGATGACCTTATTTATTCTAATGGCCATGGGGAGCCAATGCAGGATGTGGGGCAGCAACATGTATGATCCCTGAGTGTTTCACAGAAGTCAGCAATGAGGATAGATGCTAGTCCTATGGTGGTGGGTACAGGAGAGTTTGTAGGCACAGTAATTAATAGTATAGAATGGGGCTGAACTCTGGTTCTGTAACTTCCTAGTTGTATACTTTGGGGAAGATTATTTAGTATCTCTGTTTCAGTTTTCTCAGAGTCAATGCCCAATAATCCCCAAAGTTCTAGGTATCCAACTTTCTCTAGGGCACAGCTGTGCTGGTACACTTCCCTCACAGCACCTCTTGGAAAAAGTTGGAAGACTCAGTACCTAGGGTGTCAGTACCATGAGTTCTTTCTTAAGGGGCACCTGATCTCCCTACATTCAAGGAGCTCCAGGCCTATGAACTGACGTAGGTCTGTAACAATGCAAGGAACCATGACTCTCAAATAGCTTGATGCAACCTAGGCCTCTGTAGGTTCACGAGACCTACAGATATAAAATCATCAAGGTTGAATTAAGAACCCTTTACACCTCAACTTGAATTAAAAGTATCAATATGAACTCATGAAGTAATTTATATTTAGAAAAATGTGTATCTTATATATGTGCATAGAAAGACCTAGATTCAGTGAATGACCTAGTTGCAATGAGTGCCCTCAGTGTATAGATTTGTAGTCTCTAAATGCCATTTCCTACTAAGAAGAAACAAGGGTTGAAATATGTGTGAAATACATGTGAGTAAGGTGTTCAACAAGGTTCATCCTCAAATCTGTAACTCACTTCTTAAAGGACCAATAAAAATACCCAGCTGCCTCCCTGGCATCTTCACTTCATGGGACCTCCAAACTCATGCCAAAAACAAAATTAATGACCCCCCAACTACTAATGACCCCCCAACTCCTACTAATTAGCAGTGTGACCTCAGAGAAGCCTCTTAGCCAGTCTAGTCTAGCATGTGTGAACTGGGCCAGTAACTAAATTATCTCTTGGTTATTTCCAACTGAAGAAATGTGTGGGACTAAAACTTGTGTCCAGGTGCCCTGATGGCTCAGTGGGTTAAGCGTCTGCCTTTGGCTCAGGTCATGATCCCAGGGTCCTGGGACTGAGACCTATGTCAGACTCCCTGCTCATTGGGGAGTCTGCTTCTGCTTCTCCCTCTGCCTCTGCCCCTCCCTCTTCTGATTGGGCTCTCTCTCTCAAATAAATAACATCTTTTAAAAATAAATAAATAAAACTTGCCTCCATTTGTTGTAGTACTAATTTAATTGTGCATTATGTCTAAAAACAAGCCACTTTTCAAAAAAAATATTTATTTATTTTGAGAGAGTGAGAGCCCATGAGCAGTGGGAGGGGCAGAAGGAGAGGGAGAGAGAGAATCTCAAGCAGAATCCCTGCTGAGCATGGAGCCAGAACCCAGGGCAGGGTGGGGGTGGTGGTGGTGTTTAATCCCACAACCCTGAAATCATGACCTGAGCTGAAATCAAGAGTCGGACTCTTAACTGACTGAGCCACCCAGCCACTCCAAAATAAGTCACTTTTTTTTAAAAGATTTTATTTATTTATTTGACAGAGAGAGATCACAAGTAGGCATAGAGGCAGGCAGAGAGAGAGAGAGAAGGAAGCAGGCTCCCCGCTGAGCAGAGAGCCCGATGTGGGACTCGATCCCAGGACCCTGAGATCACGACCCGAGCCGAAGGCAGTGGCTTAACCCACTGAGCCACCCAGGCACCCCAAAATAAGTCACTTTAAAAGGAACTTAGCCTATGTATTCACCTGTGCAGCCTGCAGTATATATTGGATGAAATTTCCAATAGCCCATAATTAATTTCACTGTGGGCTCATGCATCCTGGACCCAGCCAACCACGTAGCTAACTACTGTGGGCTCATGCATCCTGGACCCAGCCAACCACGTAGCTAACTACAGGGAGCTAACTGCCTACCTCCCTGTAGCAATAGCCCGGGACCTGTCTGTTGTTGAGAAGGTAATTTAGATGACTTTTTTTTCAGCCCCAGGTTTTTGTATCTGTTTCAGAAATGTGACAGGTGCAATTTTTTCCAAGGTAAGAGGAAGAGATGATTTTGACCTCTAGTGAGGCATCTGTGGAAGGGTGACTTGTCATCTTTATTACATAAAGATTATTTATTACATTAAAGATTATTACACTTTCCTACCGTAAAGTGAAAGGGGCAATAAATAAGCTTCTCGCAGGCTGTTAGATGCACTTGGCGGGAGGGAGGCCTGAGTGACAACTGCACACTGCTCAAGGGTCACCACAAGCCTCCCCGTCCTATGGTCCTCTACAGTAGCATGTAGATAATGGTGTTGGACTTCACTGTCTCTTTGGATGGTTCACCTGATTTAAGGGGTTAAAAAGCTGAATAAGCTTAAAACCAATGGGAATAAAAGAGAATGCCCCCCCACCCGCCGGGTAGAAAAGATAACACATCTGAAACTCAGTTTATCTTTTCTCAGAGGCAGTTATAAGTCTGACATCAGCTGGAGGCTCCTATCGTATCAATGAGAGTCAAAGGAAATGTGACTTGAAACCCCATTCGACGTAGAGTGGGAATCTCAGCACTAACCATCTTTGGGGTTTTGGGGCCCTGACTTCTGTTTCTCTGGGTTCTTGCTAGCTCCACATGCTGCTGACACTGGACTCATTCCCTTTAGGGATTACTCACAGCCCTGGTGTCCTGTCTTGCTTCTGCAGACATTGCCAAGTGGTGGACACCACCTAGACGCTTTTAGTCTCCCCAGAACCACCTGGATGGGGGCAGGGTGCGGGTGGCAAACTTGCCTGCAGTGTTGGGAGAAGTGTTACATTGCATAGTATCAGAGCTCAGCAAGGAGATCAAAGTTGGAGATCAGGCATCTAGGTTCTTAAAGTCAACTCAAGAAAATCTTCAGCCATTTGCTTCTGTATTTTTAATCTACTCGCTATGTCATTTCTGTACACATCAAGGTAGGTATTGCTTCCAATATTTGTCAGGTGAAGAATCTAAGGAATTGCTAGGTAACTTTCTAAGGCTCAGACGCTCCATGGCACCAAGAGATGTGAATCCCGGACTGGCTGACTAGGGCTCTTTCCCTCCATCACATCGCACCCTCCAAAACAGCTCAGGATTTCATAGCATGCTTGGTTTGTAAAGAATTCATATATACAGGGCACTGGGTGGCTCAGTTGGTTAAGTGACTGCCTTTGGCTCAAGTCATGATCCTGGAGTCCCAGGATAGAGTGCCCATATCTCACTCCCTGCACCTTTCTCCCTCTGACCCTCCCCCTCTCTCATGCGCTCTCTCTCTCTGTCTTTCTCATTCTCTCTCTCTCAAAGAATAAATAAAATCTTTAAAAAAGAGAATCCATAAATGCATTCTCACTGAATCTAGCAACAGTTCAATGGAGGAAATGGGGAATGGGCAAAAATACCAAGTTTGTAGATGAGGTTTTGAAGCTCTGGAGAGGTGAAACGTCAAGGTCAACCAAATATTAAAATAAACAAAACCATTCTGGCCTGCCCCTGCTCTCACAAATAAGCAAACAAGATACACCTCATGGACACAGGCAATGCATTTCACATTGTTAGGTATTGCTATGTGCGAACTGTCCTTTTAGTATTAGTTCAGAGCACTTAGAGTAGTTACTTAAAAGACCTCTGGGAACGTGGGGAGCCTAAGCCTTAGGTCCTCCTTGGAAACTGGTTTACCAGTGAGAACCACCACTGCACTGCTGCATATTTGCATAGGAGCCTGCTGGACGTCCTGGAAGAAATGCCTTTTCTCCGGGGAACTCTGCAACTTCCCACTGAGTCCTAAGCTAGTGAACTGAAGGCTCTTCAATATCCAAAGTTGAGCCTTCAGTGAACAACGACCTCCCCACTAAGTCCCTGGTTCCAACAGAGATTGATTGGAACCACCCTCCTACCAACCCAGAGGATCTGGGCAACATCTGGAGACATTTTTAGTTGTCTGGGAGGGTACTGTTATCTAGTAAGTAGAGGCCCATAATGCTGCTAAACATTTCACAATGCACACACTAGCATCTCAAAACAAAGAATTATTTGGCCTTAATTGTCAAGAGGACCCAGGTTGAGACACCTGGCTCTAAACCTAAGGTAATGCCTGGGCTCCTCGCCTTGACTACAGCACAAAGCAAGCTCAAGATAACAGCCTTCATGTGTTCTCTGACCTAAAAAGCTCAGAAACAAGTAGCTTACTCCCTCATAGAAGGGACTGTAAGGAAATTGAAAGCATGAAATAGTCTTCAGGTCTAGGGTGTCTGAACACCAGAGGGGAGTGACGTCTCCTCACCTTCAGGAGCATGAGCTAGATGACTGGCAGGAACATCGGGGTGCGGGGAGGGGAGGGGAGTGGACAGGGGTGGCTGAGGAGCTCCTCTTCCCATGGAAAACAGATGGAAAAGGCAACCAGAAGAAGCAGCAAAGAGGCACAAAGCTTTCCCTGCAGCAACCCCGAGGCAGGCAGGAGTCATGGGTGTTGTGCCTATTAGCTCCTGACAGTGAGTCCTTGGAGGATTTCACAGGAGTGATACAGGCAGTGGCAAGGCTGGAACCAGACCAAGTCTTCTGGTGCTCTTAAGTACTGAATTGTGCCCCCTCCCACCTCCATATGTTGAATTCCTAACCCACAGTGTGTATTTGGAAAGTGGGCCTATAAGGAGGTAATTAAAGTTAAATGAGATCATAAGGGTGGGAGCCCTAGACCAATATGACTAGTGTCCTTAGAAGAAAAGGAAGAGACACCCCAGATCTCTCTCTCTCTCTCTACAAGAGAAAGGAATGTGAAGACATAGACAGAGGAGACTGTCTACAAGCCAGGAAGAGACCTCTCACCAGAAACCAACACTGCTGGCACCCTGATCTTGAACTTCCAGCCTCCAGACGTGTGAGATAATACATTTCTGTTTTCTGTTTAAAACCATTCAGTACAAGTCACACCGTCTGTGGTATTTTGTTATGGCAGCCTGAGCTGACAAATGCAGAAGCCAACATCTGGCTCCCTGCACCAGGTTCTCCCATGCATGAGTCATCATTCCAATGACAGCCAGGTCACCGATGGCCATTTATGATGGCTTCTTTTTCAGGACTCGACCATCTTCCATCTTTGCCACCAGTCAACACTCCCTCTTGAAGGCCTCTCATCCCAGGTAAAACACCAGCTTCACCTGTGTCTCCTGATACCTCTCCCAAGTATCTCTCAGGCTCTCTTTCACAGGCTAGCAATCTTGAAGGTTCTGGTTTTGACAGCCCTTTGTTCTAACTCTACAAATTCTCCCTGGGAAAGCTGCCAAAAGACCTATTTCCGCAAGGATTTTGAACAATCTCCATTCCAATGAATGGAAGTACCCAGCACAGAATCAGCTTATGCTAAATATTTACTGAGTGTAGGAGTAAATGAACAAACAAACAAAATATCCCCTATAAGTTGGTAATTCCTAGTCTAGCTTCTTCTTCTGAGCTCCAGCCCTGCTTAGGCGCTGCCCACAGCTGCATAACAAACTACCCCCAAACTCAACGACTTACAACAAGAAGCATTTTTTTCTTATGTAGTCGAACCGTGGTTGAGCTGATCTAGGCTGGATTTAGCTAGAATGGATCTGCTCTACGTTTCAGATTTTGAATCATCTGTGTTTGGCACCAGGCAATGCCAGGCAATGCCAGCTGGATTCAGGTCTCCTCATTTGGGGCCAGACTATACAGACAGTGGCCACTCAGCACAGGGTTATCTCATGGAAATCTCCAAACTCTACAAGCACAATGAAGGCCTCTGCCCATATTCACATCCTCTAACATCCCATAGAGCAAAGCAAGTCTCAAGGAGCAGCCCATCACCAATGGGATGAGGAGGTAATCTCTGTTCATAGGATGGAGGAGGGGGAGAAGAGTGAGTGAATATTTGCCCAACAATAATGCAAACATCTTCACAGACCTGTACCGCTGGGGCTAATAAAACATTATTTGTTAATAAAAAAAATGCAAAAATCCAGCTGGCACAAATATATATTAGATTTCCTAGAGGATACTTCCCCCTTGAATATCTTACAAACTCCTTAAATTCTCCATGTTTTGTAAAGAATCTGGCACTGCCAAATTCCTCCTTCTGTAGAGCTGGGTCTCCTTGACTGTGTCCTATTAGCAGGGGATCTGGCTGAATTTAAACAGAATTCCAAATGCCTACTTCTAACAGCTGGCTCCCCCGAACTCTGAATCACCCACCTTCTAGAACCCCTCCTTGTGCAGACCCACACAGCTGAAGAGCTCTCCCATTGCAGCTCTTGTGTTGTCTATGGCATCTCAATGGAATGTTCATGTCCCGGCTCCCACTGTTCAGCCCGATTCTTCCCTTGCCCATCAACTCCAGCACCCAGGTCCCACCAGGCCCTGTGCCTTGGCTTGCCTAAATTACAATGAGGAGACCATAGTCCTTTTGAGCACTCACCTGTTATAATGGAAACCAGCTTCTCTCTATCAGCTCTTCTCTGAAGATAGCATCTCATGGACAGGGCTGTGAACCACTTTTCATGGAACTGATACAAGGACCCACCAAAGGGGAGAGAGGTCAGCAAGTAAGTTACTGATGAGCTTCTGCTTTCCTGAGGCCCGGTTTAGATTACATATGTACACACAGACACACACACACACACACACACACCCATATACCCACTTCTAATCTCCCCTCTCATATTTACTTAGGCTGTTGCCAGATAATTTGATAGGTTTCCTTAGGACAAATGGGCCCTGCTCCAGGAGGCTGAGGACAGGAATAGCAAGTCTGGACAGGCATACTTTGGCAGCAGGAAGAGGAAAAGCTTTGCTAGATGAATGTCGGCGGTATTGCTGGCTCTTGCCTGCTGTATTAATTTCTCCTTTAAAAGAAAGCTGACCCATTTTTTCCAGCCCACAGCCCTAATGGACTCGTATTCAGAGGCCATCCTTCTCCCACATAAAGAGCTGTATTGTGTTTAATGATAAGCCTTTTAATGGAATTTGCTATTTCTGGGTATCTGGGAAAATGCCATTAATGAGCTTGCAAGTGCAAAAAAAAAGAAAAAAAAAAAAAGCAGAAGCTTCAGGGGCATGCTTCTCAAGGGCAGAGTACCCTGGCAAGAAGATGAACAAAAATTCAGAAGACAGGTTCTTTCTTACTGTCTTGGCACTAGTTTGACCTAACCAAAACTATGATCTAGACAAACCATCTTTAAAATATCAAAGTATCACCCTTAACCATCCCCATGCTACCCACCTCCCAACATCCTATCTGTAGGCCCCTGATTCTGATGTCACCCCAAATGTTTCTGTCATCCTCGTCATAACCAAATCGTCAGCGGAGTGCAAAATTAGACCAAGACTCATGGGTCAACCAGGCAGACTAATATCTGTCGCTCCTTCAAAACCTGTAATTGGTCAGTGTCCATTTGTGAGACTGAGCACAACACGAGGACAGAACAAAGAAAGAGGCGGACCACTCCAGGCTTGTAGGCGGCAGTTTTAATAACAGCAAAGGGAACTTTCATATGAGGCCACATCCACCCTCCAAATCCCTGAGTCCTGACGCTCATGGAGGCACTGAAGATATATAAAAAATGTATAACAGGAAGTCCTGGTCCTGAGGGTTTAACAGTTCAAAGTAAGCCAACTCATATTACTGAGTATTACCAACAGCAGGACACTATGCTAGAAGCAGCTGAAAGTTCAAAAATGAAGAAGACAGGATAGAGAATCCTGATCATCTTAATGGCTTGCTCAACCTGAGGTCTGCAGCATCACCTGAGCTGCTTTACTTTCTATTTATTTATTTATTTATTTATTTATATTTTTGAGAGAGAGAAGGAGAGCGTGAGAGAGCACGAGCAGGGGGAGCAGCAGAGGGAGAGGGAGATGCAGGCTTCTGCCCAGCACGGAGCCTGACCCAGGGCTCAATCCCAAGACCCTGAGATCATGACCTGAGCCAAAGGCAGATGCTTAACTGACTGAGCTACCCAGGCGTCCCACCTGAGCTGGTTTAAAATGAGATAACACCTCACACCAGTCAGAATGGCTATAATGAACAACTCGGGAGATGACAGGTGTTGGTGAGGCTGCAGAGAAAAGAGGAATCCTCCTACACTTTGGGGGGAATGCAAGGTGGTAAAGCCACTCTGGAAAACAGAATGGAGGTTCCTTAAAAAGTTAAATAGAGACCTACACTATAGTGAAACCCAGCAGTTTCACTATTATGTATTTATCCAAAGGGTACAAACATAGTAATTTGTAGGTGCACATGCACACCAATGCTTACAGCAGCAATGTCCACAATAGCCAAATTAAGGGAAGAACCCAGAAGTCCATTGCCAGATGGATGGATAAAGAAGATGTGGTCTATATATACAATGGGATATTACTCAGCCACCCAAAAGAATGAAATCTTGCCAATGACATGGACAGAACTAAAGGGTGTTATGCTAAATGCTATAAGTCAGCCAGAGAAAGACAAACATCATATGAGTTCCTCATATGTGGAATTTAAGAAACAAAACAAATGAACATAGGGGAAGGGACAGAAAAATAAAATAAGATAAAAACAGAGAGGGAGACAAACCTTAAGAGACTCTTAACTACAGGAAACAAAGACAGTTGCTGGAGGGCAGGTGGGTGGGGGATGGGGTAACTGGGGGATGGGCATTGAGGAAGGCACTTGAAATAATGAGCACTGGGTGTTGTATGTAACTGATGGATCACTAAATTCTACCCCTGAAACTAATAATACAGTCTATGAGTGTATTATTAAATTAATTGAATTTAAATAAAATATTAAAAGTAAAATGCATATTCTCAGGCCTCACCATGGACTGGCTGAATAGAAGTGCTGCAGGAGGACCTGGCCACTCGTGTTTAATACCAACATTGGAGCAGTACGGGCCTAAAGAGCTTCTTAGAGAAGTGCAGGAAATAAGACAAACACTCAAATCTCTCTGCTACTAGACAGGGCCAGCCCAGGACCTGACCAGGGACCAGAGCCAATCACTTGGGCCAGAGGCAGTGGCTTCAGAGTCAGGCTGAAGTCACAGCCAGCAGTGGAGTTTTAAAAATGCATAGTTGCTTGGGCTCCACCTAGAAGTTTTCATTTGCTGGTTTGAATTTTTGTTGAAAAGCACTGACAGTTATCAGAGGAGAGAGGCTCAGCAGGGTCGAAGCAGCCGTCAATAATGGGGAAGAAGGAACTGTAAAAAGCTGGCGTATTTGCTTCCTGTGGCTGCCATAACGAGTCACCACAGACTTGTTTAAAACAACAGACCTTGATGGGGCACCTGGGTGGCTCAGTGGGCTAAGCTTCCAACTCTTGGCTTCGGCTCAGTCGTGATCTCATGGGTTATAGGATTGAGCCCTAGCGGGGAGTCTGCTTGAGATTCTCTTCCTCTGTCCCTTCCCATCCCAACTCTCTCTCTCTCTCTCTCTCTCTCTCTCTCTCTCTCAAATGAAGGAATAAACCTTTAAAAAGACAAAAACAGAACTTTATTCTCTCATAGCCTGGAGGTCGGAAGTTCAAAGTCAAGGTGCCTTCAGGCCTCACTCCCTTCTGAAGTTCATGGGGAGAATAATCCACCCTTGGCCTCTTAGAGCTTCTGGTGGCTCCACTGCTCCAAGCTCTGCCTCCATCTTCACATGGCCTTCACCTCTTTCATGTCTTCTCTTCGGTCTCAGATCTCCCTTTGCTGTTCTTGTCTAAGGACACTTGTCATTGCATTTAGGGTTCATTCAGATAATGGAAGACTATCTCATCTCAAGATGCTTAACAGAACCTGCAAAGACCCCTTTTTCTCATGAGGTAGGATTCATAGGTTCCAGGGAATTGATATCTATCAGGGGACCATTTTTTTTTTTTGTATGTGTGTCTACCACAGCTACCAACAAGAGAAGACAGCATCTGCCAGGTACACAATTGGCATGAAGCAGTAAAAGACTAAGCAACAGTCTCTTGGGCCTGCTTTTTAACCAAATGAAAGCCTGAAGCTCAAGGGGAAAAGTTATTATGGTATCTGTTCAGGACTCTGCAGGCAGGGGCATCACTTTTCAGGAAGATTTTACCACCATTCTTCCTCAAAAGACCTTATTAGTATTCAAAAGAATACTATTTTGATGATGACATCAATGACTTAACAGCAGGTCTCTGCTTCCTGTTCTGAAGATTCCATAGCTAAGAAAAACACTCTCTCAGGAGACTAGGGACAAGACAGGGAGAACCACTGGTGTGCCACTGGTTCTAATGGACCTCCAAGCTTTGAGAAGGTTGCTTGTTTCTCTGAAGTCTTGAGCAACCTATGAGCATTTTCTAGTTGTGTCTTCTTACTCTGAAGGATCAGAGCATAGTGATTAACTTCAAATAAGTCTGTCAAGCAGTAAGAATGAGAGCTTACCACCTGGGCCTGTGATTATGTCACTGCAGTTTGAAAGTAATTACAGTTACTCTCCCCCCACCCTTATCTGTGGGGGATATATCCAAATACTCCCACATAGTACTGAATCTACATGTACATACTATATGTTTTTTCCTCTACGTACATACCTATGATGTGCCTTTATTTATAAATTAGGCATAGTAAGAGATTAACAAGAACTACTAATAAGATAGAACAATTTTAATGTTATACTAATGAAAGTTATGTGAATGTGTTCTTTCTCAAAATACTTTATCATACTCACCCTTTTTCTTGTGATGATGTGAGCTGATGAAATGCTGTGTGTTGAGATGAAGTGAGGGGAATGACATAGGCATTGTGACCTATATATCACAATATATCAGGAAGATCATCTGTTTCTGGACTGTAGTTGACCCCAGGTAACTGAAACCAAGGAGAAAGCGGGACTACTATATGCCATTCATTGTCTCTGCCACTATGAGTGTGCTGTTTCCATAGAAATGTTCCAGTAATTGGATTATAAAGGAAGAGAGTTATAATAATTGCCTTTAAAAATGACAAGCTTTGGGGATGCCTGGGTGGTTCAGGCAGTTAAGTTTCTGAATCTTGATTTTGGCTCAAGTCATGATCTCAGGTTCATGGGACTGAAGCTAGCATTGAGCTCCATGCTCAGTGTGGAGGCTGCTTGAGATTCTCTCTCTCCCTCTCCCCCTGCCCTTCCCCCTCCACACACATGCACGTGTTCGTTCTCTCTCTAAAAATAAAAAAATAAATCTTTTTTTAAAAAATGGCAAGCTTTGAAGTTAGCAAGTAAGAACACCTTGCCTAGGAGACTCTTTTCAACTAATCACCAAATTCTCCTCTCTCCAGGTCTCCCTTCCAATCTTCCTGATACTCCTTCATAGGAGTCTATTTGTAACAAAGTGACTTTTGCTCAGAGAAATTTAACTGAAGAAAATAATCTAACAAGTGTGCAGTGATACAATCTCAAGAATGTCCATCACAGGTTTGCTTGGGTGGTTCATTTGGTTAAATGTCTGACTCTTGATTTTGGTCAAGATCTCAGGGTTGTGAAACTAAACCCCATGTTGGGCTCTCTGTTCAGCACAGATTCTGTGTGTCCCTCTCCCTCTGCTTCTCCCTTTGTGTACTCTCTCATTCTCTCTCTCTCTCTCTCTCTCTCTCTCTCTCTCTATATATATATATATATATATATATATATATGTATAGTCTCTCTTTGTTCCTTTCTCTGCCCCTTCCCTGACCCCTTCTCCCTCTCTAAAAAAATGTCCATAATACTATTACAATAATGAAAAACCAGAATCAACCAAAATGTCCACCAATAATAGTCCCTGCTTATCTCAGGGAAACTTCCTTGATCCCTTAGGCTGTTCAATGTTTTCATACTTCTTCCTTGGTAGCATATCAAAATTGTAATTCAATTGCTGTATAAAAACAGTAGAAGCTGTCTTAACCTGTCTTCATTCGAACAACTTGTGGATAACTTAATAACTCTTCATCCTTTCTCTGGAAAACCACAGCAATTCTGCTCACACTGTCACCACATTGTGCCAGTTGTATTTGCTGCTGAATTATGTAACCTAACATCATATTAAGTCAGTTATATCTGAATGTAAAAACTAAGCTGTTCCTATGAAAACTAAGTTGAACGCTTTGGACAGACTCAATACAAGAAAACTGCTGAAGAACATAATCTAGAATATTTAGATTCAATTCTCCACATTAAGACACCCAAATAAGAAAGAGTAGAGATGAATTATGGGAAATAGAACAGATGTGTGTAGGAAATAGTACAAGTGCATCATGGGTAGGGTGATGACCTATCCAGGTCAATCTAGGACAGTCTCTGTTTACACCTGTTGTTTCAGTACCTTCCCCAGCGTAGTGCCCCCTTTCACTCTCAGATGTATCCAATTCAGGTGATAAAATAGAAGGTCACTCCAACTTTGGCTGTAGTTTATGTAAGACAAATAAAGTTTAAAGCGAAATAGCAGGCCATCCCAAAGAATTAAAGCTGAGCCTCACAGGTAAAGATTAGTGAATAAGTGTTCATACACATGTTTTAATTTGGGGTATTCAGGCTTTTTTCTGTAAAGGTCCAGATAGTAAGTATTTTAAGCTTTAGTCAATCTCTGTCCCAACTATTCAAATCTGCCATTGCTTTTGTGCTGAACAAAAGCTACCCTAGATAACCCCTAAATGAATGTATGTAGCTGTGTTCCAACAAAACTTTATTTTGGATACTACATTTGAATTTCATATAATTTTCACATGTCACAAGATATTGTTCTTATTTTTAAATTTTTTTCAAGCATTTAAAAATATAAAAACCATTCCTGGTTCATAAGCCATACAAAAATGGGCAGTGGGTTGATTTAGCCCGTGGGCCATTATTTGTTGGCCTTTGTTTTATGTTAAAAGAAAAAAAAACAAAGTTATGTATGTGTTAGGTTTTTTCCTTTGTGGTTTTCATTTTTCAATTATTCAAAATGCTCAAATGACATTGAATAAAACAGCTTCTATTGTATTTGTTCACATTCTTTCTATTTCTCTTGCCTGTAAGGTCCATGAGATAAGTCGTTTTACCTGGCACATAACAGGTGCTCAGTAAATGTTTCATAGATGAAGGAAGTTATACAATATTTATACAGTGGAATACTAACACAACCATGAAAAGTTGTGTTGGCAAGCTCAAGGTCTATTGTGAAAGGTTAAAAAAGAAACCCAGGCAACACAATAGTTATGTATGATGTAACTCTACTTTTAGAAATTATAGGTCTATGTTTGCATGGGGAATTAGACAGTAGGGTATACAAAACTATTATCAGTTATTTTACCACTATAGTTATTACAGGTTTGGGGATGCTTTAAAGTCTTTTTTTTGCTTGTATTTTTGAATTTTATAAAATGGATGTGCTTTTTAAAATGGTGTATGATTGCTCATTGCTGTTTTATAATTCTCGTGTCCTGAAGGAATTTAAATCTGATCAATGGAGGCACCAAGATTGGTCAGACTCTGTATCTGTGGTCAGGGACTGGGAGGGACTAAGTGAGATGTTGGCCATGGGGGAATGGGGAAAGTCCTCTTATTTGTCAGATAAGACCAGTTCTCCACGCCACTCTGAAAATTAGAGATTAGTACCCCCTGAGTTCTGGCCTTGAAAAAAAGCTACCCAAAAAATATATATAGGCTGTGGTTAAACTTTCTTATTTTAAGCTGGGAGCAAAGGGAGATCCAGGAAGATTTTTATGCATTTAGCCCATCAACGAACACTCGTGGGCACCCATCACTAACCAGGCACTGTTTCAGGCTGTGGAGGTGCAGGAGAGAACAAAGCAGGCAGAAATCCTTGCCCTCCAGAAATTTCCTTTGTGGAGAAGAGAAAGCGACAAACAGCAAGAGGGAAAAATGATGTTAGCAGATGGAGCTGAGGGGACCTCCAAGAGGGGCTGGGCAGCAGCACTGTCCAGTAGACAGGGTGGCCTGGTCTGAAGAGACATCTGAGCCAAGCCCAGCCAGCCAAGTCACGATCAGGTAGAAGAAGCCACAGAACAAAGACACTGAGCAGCACAAGCCGGGCACATCTGAAGGCCCGAAAGAAGACCATCGTGGCCCAAGAGGGACACGACCTCAGGTGACCACGACAGAGAATTTATTCTAGGTGAACAAATGTTATTCCAAGTGAAACAGGGAGCTGCTGGTGGGTTGTAAACAAAAGACCATGTTCTGGTTTATATTTTCAAAGCTCTTTCTTGCCCCCATGTGAGGTGGCAGGGGTGGGCCACAAGGCTCCTCAGGGGTTGGGGCAGAGGGGAAGGTGGAAATGGGGAACAGAGTTGGGCGGATTTGTTATTTGTTTACAGGGTGAAGTCGCTGGGACTTGCTTCAGAACTGCATTTAAGCAGGAGGAAGATAGGATTCAGTTTGTTTGGTTTGGATTTCTTTCATCTGCTTTAATTTAGCAGCTTTATCGGGATACGACTCTGACACCATACAATTTGCCCAGTTAAAGTACAAGTCAGTGGCTTTAAGGACATTCACAGAGTTGTGTAACCCTTACTACAACTGACTTTAGAATATTTTATTTACCCCAAAAAAGAAACCCTGCACCCCGTAGCCACTACGTGCCCCCCTCCCCGCCGTCTTGTACTCTGTATCACATTTTATTTATCCGTCCCTCAAATGATGGACATTTAGCTTATTTCCATTTGGGGGGCTATCATGAAAAGTGCTTCTCTGAAAACTGTATGTGAGTTTTTGTGTGGGTGTATGTTTTAATTTCTCTTGAGGACTCAGGAATTGCTGGTTCATATGACAACTGCTTAACGGAGGAACTGCCAGACCGTTTTCCAAAGCGGCTGCCATGTGGTATGTCCCCACCAACAGTGTGTGAGGGTGTGATTCAGGTTTAAGGTCATTCTGGCTGCTGTGCGGAAGGAGGGATGCAGACACCGGAAGGATCATGCAAAAGCGAAGGCATCTTAGCAGGTAGGGTTCAAAGACATCCAACTTCAAGTGCACCTCATAGTGTTTTATGGTAAAAAGATTTTTGTGAGATAGCCAGCTTGACACCATGAATCACATCATTAAATGGAAAGATTCCAAAGGAGAGGACTTGTTAAAACAGATCTGTAGTTTTCCAATCTCAAATCCTAAAGCAAACTGGTATGGAACTGCTTGAACATCTGTCCCCAAACAAGCCCCAACAAGCAGGAGGGTATTTTCAGAGAAGCTGCAGGAGTCAGCTGGTGCAATAAAACTTCCACACCTTTAAGCCATGAAAACACAGGGCTCAAGTGGCAGCCTGTCGCTAACAGGCATCACTCCCACTGCCTTGGGGTACTGCCTCTCCGTCCCAGAGAAGGGATAGCTTTGTCCCATTGCTGGTTTTGACAACTGGGCGAGAGCTCCGGCCCTCTGCAGTTCTACCAGTTCAGAAACGGAAGGGAAACCAGTATCTATCAAGACGATGATATAAACAGCCCTGGGTGAGATGCTCCACATTAAGTTAGTGAAACCTCCTTTGTCAAATCACCGAGGAAGAAAGACCTAATTTTTTCTGATTAGAGATGAGGAAAGTCAGCCCCTTTGCATTGGAAGGTCAGAAAAGGCCTCTCTAAGTAGAGATGGTCCTTTAGCTGATATCAACCATGTAAGGATCAGGAGGAAGGACAGTCCCAGGAAAACCCCCAAATTGTTCATTAGCTCCAGGTGTCTTCATGTTTATTCTCATTTAATTTTTCATCTATATTTACTAGTATAAATAAGAGTAAGAAGTAGCCCTCTAGAAATTAATCAAGTTTAAATTGGTTGAAAAGATAACTATGAATTGAAATTAGAATTGTTTTGGGGCACCTGGGTGGCTCAGTCAGTTAAGCATCTGCCTTTGCCTCAGGTCATGATGCCAGGCTCCTGGGATGGAGCCCCTGCATCTGGCTCCCTGCTCAATAGGGAATCTGCTTCTCCCTCTCTCTTTGACCCTCCCCCCGATCATGCTCTCTCTCTCTCTCTCAAATGAATAAACAAAAAATCTTTAAAAAAAGAAATTATAATTGTTTTCCCTTAATCTTTCTGATCATACTCAGGACCTATTCCCATAACAGTATCACCCACTCAATCTCTACAGACATTCACTATCTCCCCCACACATCAATATCATCTCTCTTAGTAGACGTTGGACTAGGGTGAGATCATGTAAAAATCAATGTCCTGGCAGACAGAGTAGAATGTGTGCTTCTATGAGCAGATTACTCCATGAGGAAAAAGGTAGGCTGAGGAAAGAGCTCTGCCCAATCCCTGCTCTCAGCTTCACTAATTGGATACACCTTTCTCCCTCCATGGGAAATAGTAAAGATGATTGGAAGAGGTTATGGAAACATAAGGATGACCAGGGTAGAAATATCACCTCGCCCCCCACAAACACACCCAGCCCTGGTTCTGTCAATACGTACTAATGTAACATCAGGCAAGAATGCTGGCCCACCCCTAGGTCTTGGATTTTTCCTCCCTCGATTAGAGATGGTGCTTCCCTTCTTGATATGCAGAACTGCTGTGCACACAGAGGATGAGTAAGTATGTCAAAGCCTTTGCAAAGAACACAACTACAAAAAAGAATGAAATCTTGCCATTTGCAACAACACAGATGGAACGAGAGGGTCCAATGCTAAGTGGAATAAGACAGAAAAACACAAATACCCAGTGATTTCACTCATATGCAGAATCTAAAAAACAAAACAAATGAGCAAACAAACAATACAGAAAGACTCATAAATATACAGCACAAACTGGTAGTTGCTAGAAAGGAAGAGAGTGAGGGAGATGGGTGAAAGAGGTGACGGAGATTACGAGCTATAAACTTCCAGCTATAAAATAGGTAAGTCAATGGGTGTCTGGAGGCTGCACTAGCTATGAGTCTGACTCTTGGTTTTGGCTCAGGTGGTGATCTCAGGGTGGTAAGCTCAAGTCCAGGGTCAAGCTCCTCGCTCAGTGGGGAATCTGCGTGAGAGTCTCTTCCTCTGCCCCTCTTCCCTCCACTGTGCTGTCTCTTCTCTCCCTCTCAAGCAAATAAATTTTAAATAAAACAGATAAGGGGATGAAAGTAGAGCATAGGGGAGGTAGTCTTGTAATAATGTATCATGCAGTGACTATTGTTTGGGGCTTTGTGCAACCTGTGGAGTCGCTGAATCATTATGCTGTACACCTGATACTGATGTAACTATACTTAATAAAATA